>NC_137971.1:6241989-6841989 GCF_963924665.1 Micromys minutus
ACACATTTATATGATCCTGAGTATATAGATGTATAAAACACATAAATGCATAATTTTATATTAAATACAAAACCTAATTATATATGAACCTTTTCCTTATCAAAGATACACATTTATGTTGATGTGCTTGCTTTTTTCTCATGAAGCATTAAAACTGGCAGAATATTTGATGTATGTGAAGTATATCCAATATTTTCCTGGGTTGATTAATCTTTTGATTTTATAATCATTTAGAAATGAGTATACTATTTTGAATGAATAATAATACAAAATGGAAGAAATGTGTTTTGGGACATTTTAGAAATTCTGTCCTAATACCAAGCCAAAAGCTGATTACTTTTTTTTAAGAAACTCAAGTGAACAGCTCAAACTATTTAAAACTTAAACATTCAAGTGCAAAACAATGAAAAGATTTACAAACCCTGATATATATGAGGAAAGATGGTAAGAAAGGATTGAAATTTATGCTTTTCATTATCAAAACATTATTTTCTTAAAATTAAATTTTTTGAAGGTTTTGTAAAATCCCTGCAAATTTTCACTTACAATAATCTCAAATCTGAACCAAGGTATTTCATACAGCCTTTGTTGGCATCGTGTGGGTTGAATGAACCCAGAGATCAAAGCCAAGGCTAATGAAGTCACATGAGTCTGCACGGTGAGGGCTGTCAGAGGCAACTCAGTTTCCTTAAACATTTGAATAGGAATTAATTTTTGGTCATTTTGACAAAAGACCTGTTACTACTCAGAGATCTTTTAGTATTGCATTGCCAAATAATTTTCTATCTTTGCAGTCATTGCACAAGCCTGTGAGAGGCTACAGCCTAGATAGAGAGGCTTTTTATTTATTCCCGTGTGTGTGTGTGTGTGTGTGCATGCCTGCTGATGCGGGTGCCCACAGAGTACATAGACACTGTCAGATCTCCTTATGTCGAAGCTGCAGGCAGTTGTGAGCCACCAGACTAGCCTGGTGAGAACTGAACCTGGAACCTCTGGATGTGCAGCAACTGTTTTCCGCCACTGAGCAAGAAGATGGGACTAGAGACTGTAACTGGGCTTTTGCTACTTTGTGGGTTCCTTCTTCTACCCTTCTGCCAACTCCTGCTTGGCCATGTAAGGGATAGCGTGAAATTGGTCCCACCCAGAGCCATCAGGGCATAGGCCTCCACAACTGTTAATGGTTGCTGTGGGCATAAGTCTCATTAGTATAATATTGCACATATTTTCATGTTCTTCTTCAAAGAAGGTCCTCTCTCCAAGGTTACTGACTCCATGATAATCAGAGTCAAGTCTAGGGGGCAAGGGTGTAGCTAATGTCTCAGCAAAATAGTATATGTGGAGACCTTCAGCACAGTCCCTGAGGCTGTGGAAAATAAAACTAAAAACATGAGTTCAAGAATATATAATTTCTCAACTATGTAAAATATATGGATGCAATATGAATTGTATAAGGAGCTTCAGAGACCTAAAAGAACAGAGGCCGCTGTACTGTGAGCAAGCTTGTCAGATCAATATAAAGACAGGCAGATTCCTGACTTCAGGGTTAGCCTGAGACAGAGCTAGGCTGGGCTTACACATGGTGGAAATGGTAATGTCCTGCCAAGATCTACCCAGCCATTTCATTGTCTGTGCCTAGAAAGACAAGCAGATCTCTGAATTCATTTGCAATGTTAAAAAAAAAAAAAGACGCATGCTCTCTCTTTCTAAGAATCAAGAAGATGGTGTCATCAAATGCAGATTCATGGAATAATCTAAAGGGAATCTGGAGTAATGACTGGATTAATACATAAAGAAATGACTAGGCTTTTGGCCTGTAGGAGATGAGCTATCAAGAAAGATTTTTAGAAATGGAAAGGAAGCTATCTCAAGCAGAGCACAGGCCATCAGTTGTACCCCACATTTTGACTTTGAGTTATTATTTGTGTCTCCTAGACACCACTTCCTTAGAAACCCTCTCCAAGCTGAGGCTGGCCCTTGGAACCCTTCTTCATTCTTTCAACCCCCTAACACTATTTAAGAAAGAAGAAAGAAGAAGGGGGAGGGAGAGATGTTATCATTTCACTACTTCCTCCTGATTAGGATCGTTGAGTCCCTTGGGGTAAGTTTGCTCTTTAGAGTCAGGATATCTAATTTCTTCTGATCATTTCTTCTTTGTACATCACTACTGAACATACTAACTGCAACCAACAGCAACCAACCAACAACCAATACACTGTACCCCCCTACACACACACCTCTTAGAGCCCTAGCCTCTGAAAAGTCCCCATAATTCCAGATGTCACTCAGTAGCAGACACTCTCTGCAGCTGGTGAAATCACACCCCTGCTAGAGCATGAGGCAAATCATCATCATCTGCTGTGGCTAATCCAAAGCAGCCCCATATCCTACACCTGGGATTACAACAAAAACGTATTATACTTTTGGCTAAACCAAAATTCAAAAATTGTGACTTCAAGAGGCTGTTCATGTAACATTTTGTCCATTAATCTATTTCCATTTTCCTCATATCTTGAAAACCTAATTGAGGCTGAGCTCAAAAGTCAAAGACTAATCTATTTGAAAGAGGAAATTTCCAGAGAGCAGAACAGTAATCAGTCTGTGATAAAGTTATTAGTGGCTGATTTGAACAAAGTTTACTGTGAAGATTGGGAACAATGGCAGCAGAGAAAAGGGTAGAGCATGAGTGAAGTTGTTAACAGAACCTCAGGATGAGAAAACAAACTCACAAAAAGCAGCCAGCACTTTGAACTTGGACAAAAAGAAAAGGTGCTGTCAGGATCAGAATCAGATCAGTGCTTGCTCAGTCATCATCAGAGACGCTTTCTCCTGCAGCAGATGGGAACAGATAGAGACCCACTGCCTGACATTATACAGAGAGAAAGACTTTGGATCTCCATCAAATTTGACCCCTCAGGGCTCAGGGAATACTGCTGAAGAGGTAGCAGAAAGAGTGTAAGATTCAACCAATGGACAGAAGTCAGAGACCCCTGTTGAATTAGGGAAAAACTGGAAGAAGCTGAAGAGAGGGGTACCCCAGAGGAAGGCCAGCAAGCTCAACTAACCTGGACCCCTGAGATCAGACACTAAGCCACCAACCAGACAGCATACACCAGCTGATATGAGGCCCTTGACACATGTACAGCAGAGGACTGCCTGGTCTGGCCTCTGTGTGAGAGGCTATATCTAACTCTTGAGAGACTTCAAGGTATGGGAATAATAGTGACAGATTATTGGACAAAATGTTAGTGAGAGCTGGTAGGGTGGAGATGGAGGGTGGAGACATCCTATTGGAGCTGGGGGAGGAGGAATGTGATGAGAAACAGTCAAAGGTTGGACAGGAAGGGGGAATAACAGCAGGATTGTAAAAAAAAGATTAAATAATAATAATAATAATAATAATAATAATAATAATAATAATAATAATAATAATAGTAAGAGCATAAGAGCCAGAAGGGACAGAAAATACCAGGAGGGCAAGGCCCTCTAAGTCAACAGAACTGAATCTCATAAGAACTCACAGGGCCTGGAACAGAAAGTACAGGGCCTGCATGTGTCTGTACCTGGTTCTCGGTGTATATATTATGGCTTCCAGTTTAGTGTGTTGCTGGGGCTACTGGGTGTATGAATGAGTGGCTCTCTGACTCTCCGTCTTCTCTTGGACTCTTTTCCTTCTATTTGTGTCGTATGTTAGTGTTTGTGTTATTATTTGTAAGTGTTTGTATATATATACAATATATATTGTATATATAAATGTATGTGTTTGTAGCATATTATTCCTCAGAAGCTTGTTTGTTTTCTAATGAGAGAAAAAAAGGAAGTTGGTCTGGATGAAGCAGGGTGGGGAGGAACTAGGAAGAGTAGAGGAGGGTAGACCATAATCAGGATATAGTGTGAGAGTGCCAAAGACCAGCCTCCGTTTGAAGAGGGGTTCTGAGGAAGGGGTGTTTGTGAGAGGTGAAAAGAATGACAAGAAGTCAGATGTGGGGTAGGAGGTGACAGCGTTGTGTTCGGCTCCAGACGCCTTTCCAGAGATCTTCAGCCAGCACAGCTCTCACAGAGTAAAGTGTTTTATTTTCATACCAGTGTTTTACTTACATACCAATTCAATCATCTAAGCAGGCTCCCTTTTGGTTATTTCATGAATTAGCATTTTATGACCTTGACCTCCCCATTCTTAGGAAAGACAGCAAATACATTTTTAAACATAGCAAATAAATTCAGAGACCTTACTGCACCGATAATAACTTAGGAGGGATCCCATCCTGAGATCACCATGCCTGGATCTAAAACTCACTGTCCCAGGCTGTACTTGAACTCAGGAATCTGCCTTTGTATTTTTCTAACAAGATGGCTTATTAGTGAAGATGCTTTTGTCCTTTTATGTCCATGAAGCCCTCATAGAATTCATATTGCATCTTTATATTTCAAAAAGTTGAGAAATTATCTACTTTTTAACTCATATTTTCAGATGTCTTTTCCACAACCTTAAGGGCTATCCTGAAGGTCAAAAGTGTTTTCTATTTTTACTAAGCACATAGACACACCCTTTCTTCCTGGACAGCTGCTGCTAATTATCATAAAGTCATTAACCTTGGCTGGGAGAATATCTCCCAAAGGAGGAACATAAAGTAAATTATATATATTATTATACAAATATGTGTTATGCTAGCAACCACTGGTGCCCTTGGAGGCTGGCTTCAGCTGGCTCTGTACCAGGTGGCCATGTTGTGCTGTCCCTTGCACATGGCCATATAGGACTTGGCATCTGAGAAAATTGATATCAATTGTCAATAAAAGGGCAAAAAAAAAAAAAACCAACTTGGTCACAGAACATCTGTAGTGCCCACCAATGTTTTCAAGTTATAAAAGTGTAGCATAGGTAATACATATATAATGTTCTCACCCAGAATTTCACATTTTACCAACAAGCATCAGCTTGAACAGTATCAGTCTATATTGAAAATGTGCCAGGCTTATTAACACCACAATTAATGGACTTTTTAATTAAGTTGCTGATTCTGTTAAGAATGTAGATGGCTGTTATTTCTACAAAAACAAAAAAGCAAAGACAAAAAGACAAAAACAAAGAGAGAGTGTATATAATCATTTCTTTCTGTAACTTTCAGGCACAGAGTGGGATAACATGAAAATATGAAGAGTCCAAGCAGCATTTCAAGCATTGCTTATTTATTTAAAAATGAAAATAATTTGTTTTTCTGGGGGAAAAATAAAAGAAGAGAAACGAAAGATGGAAAGGAATGTTCTGTCAAAAAGAACCCAGAAAGGACAAGGTTCAGGGGTGTCTGAAAATGAAGTGGCTGAGTTTGTTCACTTAGGTTTAACCTAAGCCTCCACCCCGTAGACCACTGGCTCACGGTCCCAGGGGGCCTGAAAGCCTCCTGAAAGCACAGCAGAACTGACAAAATGCATAGGCTGTCCACAAAAACCAAGAGTTACAAGGTCATAGAGGCATCTACCCAGATATTCATAAAAACCTTAGAGGGTATGCAAACATGGGGTCCAAGTATCCACTCAACGTAGACAGTTTCTAGTAAGGGGAAGACAGGGAAGACCTGGAGAGAATCTCCAAGGGCTCAGCTATGGAACCTCATTCTTTCTCCCTTAATCTATAAAAGCTTTGTCTCACCAGCGTTATTTTTAAACATTGAAAATAACCTAAATATCCAGAAATTGGGAGAAAAAATTGAAAAATGGGAAATATGGTTGTCTGTAGAGAAATATTAAAATGACTGTTTGCAAGATCCTTAAGAAAAGTGGAAAAAATATTTATGATCTGAGTGAAAGATTCTGGCACACAGAAGCGTGATGTCTCACACCCACTGTAGACTTCAACCCTCCATGGCTGTTGTGAGTTTGCAAAATGTGAATGCAGGAAAACAAACAGAAGTGCAAAAGGCCAAAGAGAACATCTTGTGAGGAGGTGAGATGTGGCCAGAATCTAGCTTTCCTTTCTCAGAAGTGTTCACTGTGTCCTCAATTAAAAACACTCACTGGCAATATCCATAAGTTCTATTGGCACAGAGATTAGGTTTTTCATCTTATTGAATCTCCATTTCCTTACACGGAGTAGAAATTGAGCTTTCATGTTAGTGTAAGAGGAGTGAGCCTCTAGAGTGTGACGGAAGGGATGTTGGTGGTGTGGTGTGCAAACAGGAAGGGCACAGCATCAGCAAAGAGGGATACCAATTCCATGCTACCCTAGGCAAACCAATGTAATCAAAGTGAGTGTTCTCGAACATTCTCTACTGAGCAGCATCAGGAGGATTGAACCATTCTGTCTGACATCATCAAGCCACATCTGTTGGGATGGGAAGGTGACATCTGGCCAAAAGAACAACTAGGAATGAGGAAGTTGGAAGTGAAGTTTATTATTCATTTAAAGGACGTGAGTATAGGAAAGGCATTGTATAAATTGCTTGTGTTTCTACAATTTTTAATTATCCTTAAAAATGTGGTGGAGGAAAACAGCTCCTCAAATCACACTGAATTCTTTTGAAAGATTTTTTTGCCCATTGTTTTTCATGTGCATCCCCATAAAATGTACTATTTTCTGTATCTTTTTTTCTCTTTTCTCTTCTTTTATTTTTTTATTGGATATTTTCTTTACTTACATTTCAAAGGTTATCCCCTTTCCTGGTTTCCCCTCTGGAATCCCCTATTCCATTCCCCCTTCCCCCTGCCTCAATGAGGGTGGTCCCCCATCTACCTACCTACTCCCTCCCACCTCCACTCCCTGGCATTCCACTACCTCCCACCTCCGCACCCTGGCATTCCACTACACTGGGGCATTCTTTATTATTATTTTATTCTACTTAGTATGTGTTTTAATTTTTTATTTACACACTTGCACACTAGTCCTCTTTGCTGATAGCCTATAATTTATTTTTCTATCAAACCTTTTCCATGCATGTAAGGTTTATAGGCTTTGATTTTTCTTTTTTAAGCAATAAGAAAATGTTTACTGTATATACAGATTTTTCTCCCCTACATGTTTAACTTACAGAAGACAGAAAGGAAATTCTGATATAAAGTGGGAACTGTTTGAACTTTGATGGGCATATGTAAATTGCTTGTCAAAGAATAATGGAGAATCTGATTTCTTGCATATCCTTCTGGAGTGGATTGGAGCTTAGAGTGAATTTGTCATTCTTAGTAAACATTTTAAAGGTAGTATCTAGTGGATAGATGGATGCAGCCAAGAAAAAAATTATAGAGCAGTAACTCTTTATATTGTTATCTTCTCTGATAGCTGTAAAGTATAGCCCAGTTTTATTGTTACCATTCACTAATAACGAGAGAGATTAAGTTCCAAAGTCACTCACTCCAATACTTAACTGCAGACTGCAGCTGACACTCCATTTTCAGAGCGTTGTACTAGGGTGGGCTTGTATCAATACTGCAATGATTAGATTTTTATCGTGGGGAACATATGGGTGGAGAGAGGAAGCAAAGTCCATAGTAACCAATAGACTTGCTCTCGAGCTGCATGAGCTTTATCTAATTTGATAAAGATTCTGAATTTTAGTTTTGAAGTAGAAAGTAGGGGTACTGATAGTATTTTGCTTCCTATTTTTACCGTGAAAAATAACCTTAGAGTCTACATTAGGAATAAACTAGGTGTTCTCTGGCAGCGCCATTTAGTGCATATTGGCAAGATATACCAGTTCCAGACCTATTTAAGTTTGTCAAGGAAGTTGTACTAGCTGTTCTATTGTTATTGTGACAAAAACACTTGTCAAACAAAGGTTAATGAAGGAAGGGCCTTACTTCAGCACAGAGTTGCAGAGGACTATTCATTATTACTTCAGCCATAGTGAGAGGGCGCTTTCTACTGTGCCAGGGAAGGAAGGCAGCAGAATCATGAGGCAGCCCAGCTCCATCGCAGTCAGAAAGCAGAGAGCAACAAGCAGCTGTTCTCCTCACTTTCTCTTCCTTGTTCAGTATGGAAATGGCACATTGACATTTACGGTAAATTTTTCCACCTCAATTAACCTACTCTAGAAACCCCTCACTAACATGCCCCAAAGTTGATTTCCTTATTGATTTTCAATAGGTCAAGTTGACAATCAGTATTAATCATCAGAGAAATCAACATGATCAACCATCATCAAGTCTAACCTATTTTTAATTGAGCAACTTTATTTTAAAAAACAGAGATAAATGTACAGATTTTAAAAGCATTTTTGCATAAAAGTATATGAATACATTTTTGTCAGTACTTAATTTTTTTAAAGGTTTGATAGTATGTATTAAAATCTTACTAGTTACAATGAGCATAAATTACATGTAAAACAAGATGTAACCTGAAAATAGTCAAAGTTTTCATGGTGTGTAAAGATTAAGCATAATGGTTTTTCATCTTTATTTTTGTCCTTTGTTTTTCTTGAACTTTATATAGTCTGTGAGTTGTTTCTGGGGTGTTCAGGGCTTTCTGGGGTTAGTATCCAGTTATCAGTGATTGCATATTATATCGGTTCTGTTGTTACTGGGTTACCTCACTCAGGATGATATTCTCTAAGATGCATCCATTTTCTTAAGAATTTCATAAAGTCATTGTTTCTGACATCTGAGTAGTACTCCATTGTGTAAATATACCACAATTTTTGTATCCATTCATCTACTGAAGGACATCTGGGTTCTTTCCAGCTTCTGGCTATTATAAATAGGGCTGCTATGAACATTGTGGTGTATGTGTCTTTGTTGTATGTTGGAGCTTCTCTGGGGTATATGCCCAGAAGAGGAATAACTGGGTCTTCAGGTAGTACTATATCCAATTTTGTGAGGAACCGCCAGACTGATTTCCAGAGTGGTTGTATTAGTTTACAACCCCACCAACAGTGGAGAAGGGTTCCTCTTTCTCCACATCCTCGCCAGTATCTGCTGTCATATGAATTTTTGATCTTAGCGATTTGGGTTGGTGTAAGGTGGAATTTCAGGGTTGTTTTGATTTGCCTTTCCCTGATGGCTAAGGATGTCGAGCACTTCCTTGGATGCTTCTCAGTCATTCGATATTCCTCAATTGAGAACTTTTTGTTTAGCTCTGTACCCCATTTTTAATACAGTTGTTCGATTCTCTGGTCTCTAACTTCTTGAGTTCTTTGTATAACTTGGATATTAGGCTTCTATCAGATGTGGGGTTGGTAAAGATTTTTCCCAATCTGTTGGCTGCCATTTTGTTTTCTTGACAGTGTCCTTACTCTTACAGAAACTTTGCAGTCTCATTAAGTCCCAATTGTCAATATTTGACCTGAGAGCATGAGCCATTGGTGTTCTGTTCAGGAAATATTTTCCTGTGCCTATATGTTTTCAAGTTTTCCCTATTTTCTCTTCTAATAGTTTCAGTGTAGCTGCTTTAATGTGGAGTTCTTTGATCCACTTGCACTTGAGCTTTGTACAAGGGGATAAGAAAGGGACTATTTTCATTCTTCTGCATGCTGAGTGCCAGTTGGACCAACACCATTTGTTGAAGAGGCTGTCCTTTTTCCATTGAATGTTTAAAGCTCCTTTGTCAAAAATCAAGTGACCATATATGTGAGGGCTCATTTGTGGATCTTCTATTCTGTTCCATTGATCCACGTGCCTACGTCTTTACCAGTACCATGCAGTTTTTAACACAATTGCCTTGTAATATAGCTTGAGGTCAGGGATGGTGATTCTCACAGATGTTTTCTTGTTTTAAGGATGGATGTCGCTATTCTAGGTCTTTTGTTATTCCAGATGAAATTACACATTGATCTTTCCTACTCTATAAAGAATTCAGTTGGAATTTTGATGAGAATTGCATTAAATCTGTAAATTGCTTTTGGTAAGATGGCCATCTTTACAATGTTGATCCTTCAAATCCATGAGCATCGGAGATCTTTCCATTTTCTGAGATCTTTCTCGTTTTCCTTCTTCAGTGATTTGAAGATCTTGTCATATAGGTTCTTCACTTGCTTATTTAGAGTCACACCAAGGTATTTCATATTGTTTGTGACTATTTTGAAGAGTATCTTTTCCCTAATTTCTTTCTCCGAATGTTTGTCCTTTGAGTAGAAGAAGGCTATTAATTTGTTTGAGCTAATTTTATATCCAGCCACTTTGCTGAACTTGTTTATTAGCTGTAGAAGTTCTCTGGTGGAATTTTTGGGGTCACTTACATACACTATCATGTCATCTGCAAACATTATTTCTACTTTTATTATGCTATCATTTAATAGAGTATTGTTTAGTTTCCATGTGTATATGGGCTTTTTGTTGTCTTTGTTGTTATTAAAGACCACCCTTAGCCCATAGTGATCTGATAGGATGCACAGGAGTATTTCAATCTTCTTATATCTGTTGAGGCTTGTTTTATGACCGACTATATGATGAGTTTTGGAGAAGGTGCCTTGAGGTGCCGAGAAGACGGTGTATTCTTTTGTTTTAGGATAAAATGTTCTGTAGATGTCTGTTGATTCCAATTGGTTCATAACCTCTGCTAGTTTCACCGCCTCCTTGTTTGGTTTCTGTTTCCATGATCTGTCCATTGTTGAGAGTTGGGTGTTGAGGTCTACCATGATTATTGTGTGGGGTGCAATGTAGTTTTTGAGCTTTAGTAGGGTTTCTTTTATGAATATGGGTGCTCTTGTATTTGGGGCATATATGTTAAAGATTGAAATTTTCTCCTGACAAATTTTCCCTGTAATGAGTAAAAAGTGTCCTTCCTTATCTTTTTTGAAAATTTTGGTTGAAAATCTACTTTATTCAATATT
This sequence comes from Micromys minutus, assembly GCF_963924665.1. Classification (NCBI taxonomy): domain Eukaryota; kingdom Metazoa; phylum Chordata; class Mammalia; order Rodentia; family Muridae; genus Micromys; species Micromys minutus. The sequence goes on from NC_137971.1 coordinate 6,252,744, forward strand.
AGAATGGCTACTCCAGCTTGTTTCTCGGGGTTGTTTGCTTGGAAGTTTTTTCCCAACCTTGTGCTCTGGAATAGTGTCTGTCTTTGTCTCTGAGATGAGTTTCCTGTATGCAGCAAAATGCTGGGTTCTGTTTATGTATCCAGTATGATAGCCTACGTCTTTTTATTGGGAAATTGAGTCCATTTTTGTTAACAGATATTAAGGAATAGTGGTTGCTGTTTCCTGCTATTTTTGCTTTTAGAGGTAGAATTGTTCCTATGTGTCTGTATTCTTTTGGTTTTCTTGCTCAGGTATTTTCTTGTTTTTAGTAGAATGTAGTTTCCCTCTTGTATTGGGTTTTCCACCCATAATTTGTTGTAGTGGTGCGTTTGTGGTCAGATATTGTGCAAATTTAGTTTTGTCCTGGAATATCTTGGTCTCTCCATCTATGATGACTGAGAGTTTTGCTGAGTATAGCAGCTTGGGCTAGCACTTGTTTTCTCTTATGATGTCTGTCCAGGATATTCTAGCTTTCATAGTCTCTTTTGAGAAGTCGGGTGTGATTCTGATTTGTCTGCATTTATGTGTTACATGACCTTTATCCCTTACTGCTTTTAGTATTCTTTCTATGCTTTGAGCACTTGGTGATTTGACTACTATGTGTCAGGAGGAACTTCTTTTCTGGTTCACTCTATTTGGAGTTCTGTAGGCTTCTTTTATGCTCATGGTCATCTTATTATTAAGGGTAGGGAAGTGTTCTTCCATGATTTTGTTGAAGATATTTACTGTGCCTCTTAGTTGATATTCTTCGCCCTCTTCTATTCCTATTATCCTTAGGTTTGGTCTTCTCACTGTGTCCTGGATTTCCTGGACATTTTGGGTTAGAAGCTTTTTGGTTTTTGCATCTTCTCTGACTGTTTTGTCTATGTTTTCAATGTTGTTTTCGGCTCATTTCTTTTTTAGGTTTTCTACCTCCAGGGTTGTCTCTTTTAGTGTTTGCTTTATTGTTTTAATTTCCACTTTAAATTCCTTCTTCAATTCCTTCATCTCTTTGGTTCTGTTTTCCTCTAGTTCTTTGATTTCTTTGAGTGTTTTCTTGTTTTCTTTTTAAAAGCTTCTATTTCTTTATATTTTTCCTTCCTATGTTGTTTAAGGATCTCCATCATCATCTTGAGGTATGATTTCCAGTCTGAGTCTTTTTTTTCTGGAGTGTTTGGCATTCCGCTGTTTGCTGTGATGGGAGAGCTGGGTTCTGGTGTTGCCAGGTTGTCTTGGTTTCAATTGGATAAGTTCTTTTGCTTTCCTCTTGCCATCTTGTTGTCTGTGATTATATGTGATCTTGTTGTCAGTGATTGGTTCCTGTCTCTCCCCTGTACCTTTCCTGTGCCCCTGGATCTCTGATGTTCCTGGTGGCAGATGGCCTGAGAATTTGGTCCGCACGCACGGGCCCACTGGGTGGAAACTGAGTTCGTACAGCAGAGTTCCTGCTCCCCTGAACCAATCTGGGTAGGTGTGCTTTCTGCACATTTGGCCCAGACCTCTCTCTGCCCTGGCTACTTGCAGTGCAGTCTCACCAGGTCTGCGTCTCTGGATCTCTGTTGTTATTGGTGGCAAATGGCCTGAGCATTTGGTCTGCACGCACAGGCCCTCCTGGTGGAAACAGAGTCCCTGTGGCAGAGTTCCTGCTCCCCTGAACCAATGGGGGAGGTGCTTTCCATGTGTTCAGCCCAGACCTCTCTGTTCCCTGGCTACTTGCAGCACAGTCTCGCCAGGCCTGCATCCCTGGATCTCCACTGTCAAGTCTAATCTTCAAGGCAACTGTAGGACCCAAGATATGCCACTGGGCTTTGCAGTCTCAGCCTATCCATCTGACCTGGGAACAAGCCCTAACACATACCTTTCTTCCCTGGCAGCGGTACTCACTCAGGAGAGAACAAAGGGTCTACTCAGGGTGCTGTTTTGTTGGGAGCTGTGTTGTTCTCCTCCTTAGCATTGATTTAACTCTTCATTAGAGATCCAAAGAAGATTTTATTGTTCTTTATTCTGTCTTGTCTTTGCCTTCCAGACGACGTGAGGTATTATGTCATTCTGCAGCAGAACTAGACATGAGTCATAGAAACAAAACTGTATTGAGACATTCTTCAACATTGCAGGCTTCTCTCTCTTAGAGACAATGAGATGTGTTGTTATACAAAATTTCACTGAATAATTGTCTAAGCAGATAGTGTTGGTAATGAAAATTTAGACTGCAACTGATTATATTAGAACGTGTGTTTGGGGAGAGTAGGAGTTTCTAAATGAAAGACAGTAGGGCATTTTTGTATCTACTCTGTTTTTCTATAGCTCCATATCCATGATTTAGAAAACTTTTCCTAGATAAAAAGAAAAGCATTGTTCTTTTGTTAGGTCAACCATGTTTCATTAAACTATAACATATTAGGGATGAACTGAGCAGTGGCAGTCCTTTCTCATTGGCTGTAATGATTCTGTGTTAAAGATGTCTTTAGAAATCTGATTTTTATTTCAGATCTTTGTCTGTTGTACTGGGAATCAGAGCCAGGGCATGCTTAGCAAGCCCCTTTAGAATTGTTTTATATTCCAGCCCACCTTTTCATGTATAGGTCAGTTGACTGACCACTTAGCAAAGGTTCTTATTAAATTTGGAATTTGTAGAGTGAAAATATAAATTTATCACTTAAATCACTCACATAGCCTTCTGTTTTCTTATTTCTCTCCAAGTGCCTTATGATCCCAGGACTGTACTTAGGGCATGAGTGTTGGGGTCCATCGCTTTCTCTCCATCGACAATGCACAGTCAAGCTTTGTCTTATATACCCTCTCAGGGCACTTAGCCCAGTCAAAGGTTGTCTCCTTCCAAAGGTACCAGGAACTGGCCTGGCCTTGCTTTCCTCTTATTTTCCGACAACACCCAGGTTTTCTTGACGTAAACTGCAGCTTGTAGCATTTCTTTGAATGTCCTCAACAGAGAGATGGGCAGGCAATGGGAGTGTTTACCTCCTATATTGGGAAAGTGAACTGCTTTTAGAATATTTGACTCTTGTGGAATTTGGATTTTGAATCCTAACAAGACTGAAGAAGAATTATGAGGTTTCCTATACAGACCCTGCCTGATGCACACATAACTAACCGTTTATTCTCTATACTATTCTATCACCCACCAGAGTTGCTCCCTAACACTGATAAATCCTGACTACTGCACCATTGTTACCCAAGTCCACAGTTAACATGCGTGTTCTTGCTCAGTCTGTAGAGTATATGAGTTTGTACAAGTGTGGAATGACTTATGTCTGCCATGACAGGATCATGGGATATTTGTATTGCCCTAAAATTCCTCTATGCTCCGGCCAGTCATTCCTTCCAGCGCCCTCTACCATGTCAACTGCGTATCCTATTGTACTCTCTGTTTGCCTCCTCCAGATGCCTTCTAGTTGGAATCATACAGCATGTAACCACGTCAGCATCTTTTTCCTAAACATACTAGTATGTATTCAATCTTTATTCCGTGGAGGGGGGGCACTAGCTAATAGACACACCACAGTTTACCACAGTCTAATCTGTCTGCCCACCTACTGAAGGACATTCTAAGGTTTGAAAGTCATAAATACAGTTTCTTTAAATCCTTGTGTATTTTTATATTTGTTGCTAGCTTTGAACCTCCTAAAGGTTTTACTTTTATTACACATATTTGTTTATTTTGAGTGGCAGTGGGGTGCACACATGCAGGACTTAGAGAACAACTTACAGGAATTGGTTCCCTTCTTCTACCATGTGGATTCCTTAAAGGAGCCAGAATAATAAATATTTTCGATATGAAAAATAAAATGATAAGCTCAGAAAAGGTTTTTTTTTAATGTTTTAATAAAATGTTTACTATATTTCATGTCTAGGGAAGAAAAGATGGTGAAAGTTTAAGTTTTCAAATATCCTGTGAATTGAACATTACTTTAGCAAATTCTGACTCCTTTTACACACACACACACACACACACACAACACACCTCACACTCGATATTTTTTTTTAAAACCACTGTCTTGTTTGGACTGAGCAAGCAGATTCTGAGCACTGGTGGTACCACTAAGAGTTCACTCTCAGAGCTTTTTCAGTTCTTGTTTTGTTTCAGTGAGCTGGGGTCTGCTCACTCCCCGTGGTTCTGCTGGCTGGAAGACTACATCTCCCTTAGCCCCTCAGTGAGTTTGGATGAGGCAAGGCTGGTACAGCACTTCTGAGACAGAAATACTTCCCTGTGTCCAGCAGCTTGTTTTAAGCAGCAGCAGTTTACCCAGGGCAGAAATATATCACAATCCCCATAGTCTTGCTTCCTTCCTCCGTTAAGAAAGAACTGAGTTGGTCTGAATGCATCTTTTTGCCTTTGTAAATGTTCTTTCCCATTACACACTTCATGGCTTCCAGGGTGTGTGGTTGTACTTCACGGGGAGGAGCAGGAAGGGTCAGTAAGGTGTCCTGGTGACTGTTTACTAACCCCTAATATACAAATGTACTCAGAGCTGAGGAAAGGGCTCAGGAGGCAAAGCCCTTGCTGTGTAAGCATGAGAGGTTCACTTTGTAGCTCTAGCATTCATCTATAAAATGCCTGGCACTGGGTATTGGGTAGAGACAATCTCCAGAGCTCACTGGCCAGTCATTCAAGCCAATCAGTGAATTCCATGGTAAGGAAGAGACCCTGACACAAAATATACGGTACAGAATTATTAAGGGTGACACCTACATTTCTGGCATTCATGGGCACACATGAATTTACTCTCACATACATACATACATACATACATACATACATACATACATACATACATACAGGGTGCACATACACACACACACCACAAATATAAACACTGTGAGTGTGTGTGTGTGTGTGTGTGTGTGTGTGTGTGTGTGTGTGTCTAAAATTTAAGTATAAACTAAAGGCAAAATATAGACATACCTTCAACATATTTTTTTAATTCTGGGACACATTTTCAGGTGTTAAGTAATAGCTGAGGTATTTTCTAAGATCTTTATTTCCCACTGGAATTACCTGGAAACAAACATTAGCATTCTGGCAGAGTTTAGTAGATACCTGTTCTTGTAAAGGTCTCAAGAGTGTGGAGAAGGGCTGGAAGAATATACAGTTATAAACAACCGAGAAACTAACCCATGAAAAAAAAGTATAGGCAATTTCCCAAGAATAAATCACACAAAGGTATGTTCTTTCCCAGGAAGTATAGACATCCCCACCTCTTAATAGTTCTAATCAAATATATGGGCTGCTTTGGTAGTGAGAATTTAAACTATTTTCATCGTTTCTTCCTTGGGCATGGATGCATTAAATAATTTTCCTTTTATTTATTCTTCTCTCATGTATTACATCCTGACTGCAATTTCTCTTCCCTCCTCTTCCACTCAGACTCTACCCTGCTCCACCTCCCCTCAGAAATGAGCAGGACTCCCAGGGACATCAACCACATACAGTATAACTATCTACAATAAGACTAGGCACATATTCTCACATCAGGACCAGACGAGGCAACCCCAGTAGGAAGAACAGGTTTTCAAAGGCAGAAAAAAAGTCAAAGACAGATCCAACTCCCAGAGTTGAGGATCTCCTAAGAACACAGAGCTACACAACCATAACATATGTGCGCAGATCCATACTCTCCCTGACCTCTGTGAGCCCCCTTGAGTCCTGGTCAGTTGATTCTATGGCCAGTGTTCTTGTGCTGTTCTTGATCCCTCTGGCTCCTCCGATCCTTCTTCCCCCTCCTCTGCAGGAATCCCCGAGCTCTGCCTAGTATTTGCCTGTGGGGCCCTGCATCTGCTGGATGAAGTCTCTCTAATGGCAGGTATGCTAGGTTTTGGTCCCAGCACATGCTGCATGCATGACAAACTTTAGGTCAGAGGTTTGATGGCTGGGTTCATGTTCCAATCCCTCCACTAGAAACCTTTCCAGTTCGGGCGCATTGTGCTGCATTACTTGGAGTCTTTGCTGGGGTCATCTTCTTGAATTCTGTGGAATTACCATTGTGCTAGATTTCTATCTACCACTGAATTGCCCTTCCACATTCCAGTTGTCTCTCCAAGTGATCTGTCCCTCCATTCCCTCCCATCTGATCTCTCCTGTTTTGGGCCCCATCTGCTCCCAGTCTAACAACAAAATCTACTCTATTTCCCTTTCCTAAGGAGAGGCTTTTGACCCCTTCTTAAGCTCAGCCTCCTGTTCTTGTTATTTAGCCTCTTTATAAGTACATACTACATCTGTCTTTCTGGGTTTGGGTCACTGTGATGGTCTGAATAAGTTTAGCTCCCATAGACTCAAGTGTTTGAATGCTTGACTTGTGGGTAGTGGCAGTATTAGGAAGTGTGGCATTGTTGCAGGAAGTGTGTCACTGTGTGGGTGGACTTCGAGGTCTCCTGGTGCTTAGGCTCTGCCTGGTGTAGAATAGTCTCCTTCTGGCTGCCTTCAGATCAAGATGTAAAATTCTCAGATAGTCCAGCATCATGCATGTTTGAAGGCTACCATGCACTCTGACATGAAGATAATAAACTGAACTTCTGAAACTGTGAGCCAGTACCAAATAAGTGTTTGCTTTTTTAAAAGTTGCCTTGGTCATGGTTTTTCTTTTTCTATTTTTTTTTTTATTGAACAACTTTATTTTTAAAAACCAAGATAAGTGTACAGATTTTAAGCATTTTTGCATAAAAGTACATGAATACATTTTTGTCAGTACTTGGTTTTTTAAAAGTTTGATAGTGTGCATTAAGATCTTACTAGTTACAATGAGCATAAAGTACGTGGTTTTTCTTCACAGCAATGAAACTCTAAATGAGACAGTCACCTTACTCAAGATGATATTTTTCTAGTCCCACCCATTTGTGAGCAAATTTCCTGATGTAATTTTTAACAGTTAAGTAATATTCCATTAAACATAAAGAACTAAAAACTAGATACCAACAAACTAAATAATCCAATTTCGATGGGGTATAGATCTAAACATAAATTTCTCAACAACAGAGGCTCTGAAATGGCTGAGATACACTTTAAAGAAAAATCCTTCGCTATCAGGAAAATGCAAATCAAAACAACTTTGTGATTCCATTTTACACCTGTCAGAATGGCTAGGATCAAAAACACAAGTGACAAACAGCTTATGTTGGTGAGTCTATGAAGTAGGCAGAACTTTTCTCCTTGATGTTGGGAGTGCAAACTTGTACAGTCACTTTGGAGACCAATAGGCAGTTTCTTAGAAAGTTGGGAATCAATCTACCTCAAGACCCAGCTATACCACTCCTGCACATATACCCAAAGGATACTTGTTCAACTGTGGAACAGTTTTACTTATTTACATTTCTCTTTTTAAATATTTATTTATTATATATAAGTCCACTGTCACTGTCTTCAGACACACCAGAAGAGGGCGTCAGATCTCATTACAGATGGTTGTGAGCCACCATGTGGTTGCTGGAAATCGAACTCAGAACCTTAACCACTGAGCCATCTCTCCAGCCCCAATAGTTTTATTCATAATAGGCAGATACTAGAAACAACATTAATGACCCTCAACTGAAGAGTGCATGAAATGTTCTATTAAGAATTGGTGAAAATTTTTTTATTAGCCAGTGATGTTGGTAAAGCTGTTGTTTAGTTTTGTTAAAATAACTAATTATTAACAATTTACTATTTACAATTAATACAAAATAAAATTGAATAAATCATTGGGCCTTGATTAAATATAAAATGTCTCACCCAGCAATCATCAATACAACTGACTCCAAGTTTTAATTCATCTTGAAATTACCTCATTTGTCACCATTTGGAATGTCGTCAAGAAGTAAGAAATTTCAAACACTTTTATTGAAGTCAGTGAATAATTTATAAATAAGTAGTTACATGATTTCTATTTGGAAAAGCAGCATGCCATTTTAGATAGTAAACTTGAATTAACATGTCTTAATTTTTATATAAACCCATTAATATCATGTATGTGCCTTGCATATGTATTCTGTTTGAGGTATGTATGTATGTATCAGGTATGTTCCAGGGTCTAGTGGCTAGATTTCGAAACAACAAACATACATGTGGAAGTTGCCTAAGGACCTGGGCTTTATCATCAGTAAGAAAGAGTCGAAGAAGTAGTGTATTATTAAGCATGGGCTGCAGAAGTGAGGAAAAGCTTGTGAGGAGAAATATTGAGGAGATGGGTTTCGTATATGGTGAGATGGAAAGGAACAAACTAAGAAAGCAACAGACTAGCCCTAGAGATGGGAAAGGCCTTGACTGACTGCTCCTAATGAGCCAAGCAACAGGTTTGGGAAAGGGTAGTGTTCAGAGAAGAGCACAGGACCAAGGCAAGTAGATCACTTCCTGATGTCTTAAACATTATAAACATTCCCGATGAAGAAGAGTGAAGAATCCAAGCTTGGTTATTTCTTCACCTTGTGTCATGACCAATCTGGTTGTTTTTTTTTTTTTTTTTTTTTTTTTTTTTTTTTTTGTTTGTTTGTTTGTTTTTTTTTGTTTTGTTTTGTTTTGATGTTGCTGTTTTGTTTTGTTTGCTTATTTGATTTTTTTTAATCTTTTGTGGCTCAATATTTCCTCCTTTTTTTCCTTCAAACATTTTGACTCCTGCTGCCTTAAGTTCACCCTCCCTGCAGTTACCCTGCACTAAACATGCAAAGCTACTTTGAAGAAAAATAAACATTTAGTTTAAAATGGCCTCTTAGAATTTTAAGACAGACTTTCCCTTTTATTTCCAAACTGGACTCCTGGATTTTTGCTGGTTTGTTTTATTTTTCTTTGTTTGCTTTTAATGACACATTTTCTCTTTTTTCTTTCTTTTTTTAAAGAACATTCCTCCTCTGAGGAAAAGCCCCCTCTGAAATACTGTTTTAACTGCAATTGTTTCTATAGGCTATAGTGATAAACCAGGAAGGCATTGACACACCAGTTTCAAATACCCACTCCCTAACTTCTACAGCATCTTAGGTTCACAGCACACACAGCAGAAAGCACCCAGGGCAAACCCATGGATTCCCACCCATGTTCCGCATCAGAATGACACATGCTTTACTGTTTCCAGTATGTTTGATATCTCATTATTACTGAAATTCCATAAGCAGTATGAATCTTCATTCTTTTTTGGTATTATCCATTCTTTGGGTTTGGACAAGTACGTAATGCCATGAGTCCATTAGAGTGCCTCACAAGCACCTTCTGTTTCCTAGAGCTTCTTTTCTCTCCCTCTCACTCTCCTCTGTTCTTTGACATGGCTGTTAACCACTTTTGATTTCACTGTCAACCTAGTTTGTCATAGAGCACCTGTTTTGTTTGTTTTCTTTTGATAAGTTTGCTTTATGCTATTTCAAGCTATAACTAAGGGCCTGTTCGGGGATAGTTCTATCACTGTAGATCTTATGAGTGCATAAGAGTGTGAATTTGATTCCCATAGCCCATGGTTAACAACAGCAACAACAACAAGAACTTCTGGCATGATGGTGTATGACTGTCATCCTAGCACTGGGAGATGGAGAAAAGAACCTTTCATAACCCCACCTACTCAGTGACCCCAGGCCAATAAGATCCCCTGCCTTAAAACACAAGGTACTTGATGCCAGTTGATGCCAACATTTGGATTGGTCTCTGTCCTCTGCATGAATTTTCGGAGGTGGGGGGTACAGAGATATAAAGAGGCATATAGAGACAGACAGAGACATACAGAGAGATATTGTCAAATCCCAGTCAAATTAGCAGTTTGGAGTTTTCAATGGATAAAATCTTCCTCAGAGAGTACAGATCCAGCTAGCCTCAGATCATGAGCTCAACGAGTGCTGGCATCTAGTTCTCCTATTTGTGGAAACAGGAAGCATATGCAGTTCAGTCTCACACCATTATTATACCCCATCATTGTTTTATGGATAAACCATCAAGTTAATTCAAATGTAATTTGAAATAATTGATTTCAGTAATTTTATTTTATACCTAACCCCATAGACTCAGCCTGTTTCATTTTCTGTTGCCATAGGAACAGGTAAATAAATTAATGGAATTTTCTGGACACGATGGAAAATAATTTGTTTGATGTATTGTTTTCCATTTCATAATGGAAGACTTGTCAACCTGAAGGGCTTGAATTTTCCCATCAACATCAAATATCATAATTTTGATAGTATGTACTCTCCCTATCATTACTTCTAGGGATATCAGAAAATTTTGGCTTTGATTCATTATTATAATATTAATGCCGTTCAGAGAACACTTGCATTTTATTTTCCTTTATATGAACAGCACAGCAATCAAATAACTGCTCAATAGGTGCCCATTTTTTCAAGTGTGATTATGTACAAGAAGTTGGGGGCTCGTCTTCAACCAAATCATGGGAAATTTCTAACATATAATAACGTTTTGAAAATTAACCTGAGAGCATAAATAATTCTTTTCCTAAGGTTTGAGCAAAAATTCAAACCGAAGATCAGGGAAGCCCTTCTATTACACATGTCCATGGGAAGGGGAACGTTTCAGAACCTGTTCCTGCTCTGCGAATCTTGTGTTCAACTCGAGTAGCACAAGGTTGCAAGTGAGCAGGTATCTATGGGCTCAGAGATCCCCCAGAAGCTGTCTTGTCTTCAGAGATGAGTTTGGGAGTCTTAGAAAAGCTCTGCCTTAGGGCTATTTTTCAAAGCAACGTTTAAGAATCAAGTGGATGTTCTTGTGATAAATTTTCAGACTGGGTTAAGAATGAAGGTTCCAACACCACCCTGTGTGGGTGTGCATTCTAGCTACACCCCCTATTAACTGTGATTTTAAGCAAACTAAGCTGCTTAAGTTCTCCAAATATTAACCACGTCCTTTAGAAAATGGGATTTTGTACAGATGTGAAACACATGGGAATTAGTGGGCTTGGAAGGTGGCCTGGCGTGCATGGAAAAGTACCCGAGTTTGAATCCTCAATACTTACATAAAACCTGGGCATGAAGTGTACATCTGAAATCCCAGGGGCATGAGAGACTGACAGCCAATCCTTGATTCATGGCTCAGCCAGTGAAGGCAAATTGGTCAGCTCCAACTTCTGTGGCAGAACCTAACTCAAAAATAAGGTGAAGAGTGATAGGTAAATTCACCTTTGTTTGCCTCCAAGTTATACACATGTATACACAGGCACACATACATGGGCACATGTATTTACCATAGCGCCTGGCATGTAACAAGAATTCAAACAACATTGGAGATCACGGCTACCATTAAGGAGATTGCCACACTTGCTCATTGGAAGTCCATCTGCTTTGATCAGAATGCTTACATCACCGTGGTCAGAGACTGTGTCTAGCAATTAAAAATGACTTTAATTAAAATTGGTTAATTATTTATGACTTTATAAGTGCTATGCATTCTCTTTGATACATCAAAACAACACATTTATAAACAAAAATAAAATGGCAAAAGAAGAGGGCGGAGGAGGTGACTCAAGGTGGGGGATATCCATGGGAGCCCAAGTGCAGGCATGGGTCTGAGGTAGTCAGGTGGGTTGGGAAATAAACAATGCCACAGCTGTCAGCTTCCCCAATGCTTGTCACTCTCTCTCTCCAGATGGCTCGTCACCCACACTCATTCTTTTGAAATCACTTTATACATTTTAGAACCATGTACTCAGCTTTCCTTTTTTTTGTTATCCTTTTTCATATGGTGTGTGTGTGTGTGTGTGTGTGTGTGTGTGTGTGTGTGTGTGTGTGTGTACTTTTCTACTTGTTAGTGTGGATGTGTGCACATGTATATGGAGACCAGAGACTGACTCCAGCATTTTTCCCCACCACATTCCATCTTTTTTACTTTTATTTTTTTCTGAGACACACTCATTCAGTGAACCTGAGCCTTGTGACTGGCTCTACAGAATAGCCAGTGACCTGGGGGTCCACAGACTTCTTTCTCCCAGGTGCTATATCTGCAAGCATACACTACTATGCTTGCCTATACACCGGTGTGGGCCTCCGGAGGGGAAACTCTACACTGATGGTGCTGTCTCTGTATCTCCTGCTTTTCCATTTGCTTGTAACAGCCTTCCAAACACCGTTACTGAGCACAACATTTGGACCTCTAGCCATTGACTAAAATAGCTCGTTAAAGCAACCTCTCCAAGCACTGCCAGTGGCCCTGATTATCCGGTTTCACACTGCAGCAGCACTGACCTTTGTCATGTTGTGTCCTTTTCAGTGTGCCACTTTCTTACGGGACTGTAAGCACAAAAGAACAGATGCTGATTCTAATGACTCCTTCAGTGGGCAGACATATTGGCACACAGTTGGCACTCAAAAATCTACAAGCTGGCTCATTGGCAAGAGGAGGAAAGGTTGAAGGACCCTGTGTTCCCCACAGTCTGTCCCCATCCCTCTTGGCAATAGTAATTTCAGAACAATGCCCGCATCTTACAAAGTAGGCTATAAAGGCTAGTTCCTAGAGCAGATAATGGGGAAGATTTGGCTCTTATATTGTTATGCCCCACAGTTTTAGTGATGCCACAAGCCTAGCAGTGAGCCCAGATTTTCCATATGTGATGCAAGAAACTCTTCCTCTGGATCTCAACAGCACTGGAAGCTTCTGAGCCTAGCATATTGTAGAGCACTTGGAAATCCCTGTAGACATCCCTTTAGCACCAATGGGGAGTCAAGAGCATCAATAGGGCAGTGACTGAAAGCAGGTACCAGGCATGCCAATCGATCTGAGTTCAGTCCTGGGAATCCACAGTAGGAAAAGTTTTCCTTTGAGATATGCTACCCTTGCCTGCACTCTCACATGTCTCCCTTTCTCCCTCCCTCTCCGCCCCCTCTGTCTCTGTCTCTCTGTCTCTGTCTCCTCTCTGTCTCTGTATCTCTCTCTCATACACACATACACCCACACAATTATAATAAATAAAATAAGCTCTAAAACACTAAAATAAAATCTAGAGATGTGGCTTTGCTTATTTTATGTCAAATATAGTCTTTTTCTCATCACAACCTAAAGAAGCAGGTGCCTTAGTACCTCTTCCTACAAAGATGAAAACTGAGGAATAAGATGATAATGTAATAAAACTGCCAACGCCACATGCATAGCCAGGCCTGTAGACTTGAACTTACCTCTTAACTTTCTGGTACACAGGTAGCACTCAAAATCTACTTCTGACTCATTGACAAGCAGAGGCAAGGTTGAAGGTTCCTGTGTTCCCCATGGACTGTCCTCCTCCTACTTGGTAGTAGTAATTCACAGAACAATTCCTGCATCTTCCAGAGTAGGATGTGTTTATAAACACCCTGTGCCTTAGCATGTGTGCCTCTATGTCATTCATGAGATACCATGTTAGAAATTAAAAAAAAGAAGTTCAGTCTCAGACCTGGTCTTAGAGAATCTGAAGTTGGTAGGAAAGTCAAGACCCAAGCTTAGTATACACTAGACTAATGGCTTAATTAGAGAGATAAGTCCAGAGTAGTGAGATTACAGTCAGGCACCACCAGGGCATACCTCCTAACTAGGAAAGCTCCTCACCCTTTTGTAGATGCTATGATTTAGTTTGCATTCACATGGCCATAGGCATTCAAATAAGAATTAATAACTCTAAAGTAAAGTGACTTTTAAAGAAGAAAGCTAACCTTTCAGCTTCCTGGAGATTCATCTATGGTCTTGATCAGCTTTTACATGGACAAAAAATATACTACTTACCCTTAAAATTCTAAACCTTAAAAGCACATGGTGCAATTTTAAGTTTTTAGACCATTATTAATGTACAAGGGCTCTTCCGGTACATTTTTATGGATCTTTCAGAGTTTCAAAGAAAATCTGTTCCATTAATCAATCTTCTTAATAGCTCAGATATGAAAATGTGATTGTCTAGTTAGGTTTAATTTTGAAACATCACAACCAAAGCAAGTTGGGGAGAAAGGAATTATTTGGCTCATACTTCCACATCAGTGTTCACCACCAAAGGAAGTCAGGGCAGGAACTCACACAGGGCGGGAACCTGGAGACAGGAGCTGAGGCAGAGGCCATGGAGTAGTGCTGCTTACTGGCTTGTTCTCTATGGCCTGCTCAGCCTTCTTTTTTACAGAACCTAAGACAACCAGCCCAAGGATGACACCACACACAATGGGCTGGGTCTTTCCCCACCAGTCACTAACTAAGAAAATGCCTGCAGACCTGCCTATAGCTGGATCTCATGGAATCATTTTCCAAGTTGAAGAGTCCTCCTCTGAAGAATCTACCTTGTGTCGAATTAACAAAAACCTAGAGCAATCGAGTGATTCATTTGTAGAGTTTATTGTTTAACATCATATGGCTTGTAAAGGATACTCATCACCTTCTCTCTGCCATACATTCCTTACATTATCCTTCTCTCCTTGGTTTTGATTCTAGAAATGTTTTCTGCACAGCCCAGTGGCCTGCTTCAGTGGCAGCGGTTAAAAATACCCATGGTTCATTTGTCTTCTCCTTGAATTCACTAAAGAGCGTGGGCTGATGGATATCTGTAATCGTGGTAGATTTTATGACCCACAAGCAAAAGTCTTAAATCAATTGAATTTTGTTTGACTATAACTAAGAGAACAAAAAAAGCTCTAAATGCAAGTTCTTAGTTTTTACTAACTATTAAGAAAAAAAGAGATTTATGAATCATGTACTGCTTACTGGACTTTGCTAGGTGTGGTATACATACACATGCACAAGGCAAAATTTAACCATGGCTTTTATGGAATTTAATTTCAAGAGTAGTAACAAAGTATATTTTTGAGGAACTAAAACAATTTACTTGTTGGAATAGTAACATTGGGGGCTGGCATTAGATGCAATCATAATGCAAGTTTGGTATGGGATGCTCTCAGACTTTAGTAAAAACCTTAGATTCAGCTTATTTATTAGACAGAGCCATCTTAACATAGATCATTCCAATTCAGAACTTACTGATTTCAAATGGCAACAAGCCATATTGGTAGCTTATGTTAAGAAGGTTTATTACTAGGAAAAAGAGGTGTCTTGTGCAAATATAGCCAGAAAATAAAACGGGGCAAAAGGGGGAAAGGGGATAATAACATTTGAAATGTAAATGAATAAACTATCCAATGAAAAATTAAACAAAAAAATGTTCCCAACAACGAGGTGGCAGCCTCTAGTTTACTATTAAGGAAGTAGCTGGAAGGGCTGATTGACCTGCTTGTTCAGTGTGGGACATCACTGGAACAGTCTTTACAATAACATTTCAAATATTTGTTATATAATGATCTTATCACAGCAAAACATTTGAGATCAGAGTCCATGATACCCACAGATACCCAAATGTTAGGGGTTCCCCAGAAAGGTAGCTTAATCAGCAACATACTAAGTATGATTGCTTTTCTCAGCTTGTTTGAATTAGAGCTTTTTAATATCCCACCATGATGTCATAGAAGAAATCATGTACACCAGCAAGCATTCATCCATCCTCCAGCATATACCCCGCCCAGATCCTTTATGTGTAGAATCAGAGTGGCTAATGCAGACTCCTGCATTACCTTCTGTGGAGAGGGTGGAGTTGTAAACTTACTGAATGTCCACAAGGGGAAAACCTGCTTTGCTGGTTCAGCAGGTAAAACCAGGGCTTCCAGATAAAAAGCTTCAAGGTCTCCATTACTGTATGTGACTGTTCAAACAGAAACTCTGGTTGTCCAGGCAGAAACATTACCAAGAATCCCTTTGTCTGTCTCTAATTAGGGCCATTTCCAGACCTCAGCTTTGTTCATCCAGCTTGGACAAATGTTTGTGTGATGAATCAGCAGGCAGGAACTAGCTGCTTCTCTTTGATGCAACATGGTCTTATTTTCTAACAAACCTGACTCTAGCTGATCACCCCCAGGCCCCTGCTCACATCAGTAGACAAATCCTATGGGTTAGCTGCTAGTAAATGCAGAATATAATGGCATCCACGCCCCTCGCTTGTTATGCTGGAGGCATTCCTTCTATAACCTCACCACCACCACCACCACCACCACCACCACCATTACTTGGTGCCAGCCTAACTAATGAGATACATCAAGTGCATAAACTCTCCTGGAGAATGAGAACACATGGGGAGAACTATTTGCATAGCTCTAACTAGGATATCAGCATTTTCTTGCTTGCAATATGGCTGTCTTCTCGGTTGATAAAAGGACTCCTGTTACAATTCAGCCATCTGTGAGTGTGTGGGATGTTATTAACTCTTCGTTTGTAAGTGAAGAGCTTCCCTGGAACAGTCATAGGCTGGGTCTGATGATGTATGTAAGCAGCACAGCCCAAGGGAGAAGGTGAATAACAATTCGGATTTGGAGTTACTTATTATTTATAGGTTTTTCTCCTCAACAGTGTTAAGGAGACAACTGATCACAGTCTAACTTGAGTGCTCTGCCAGTGTTCCAGACTTCAAACCTCTTCCAACATTCCTTTAATCCAGGCTGTAGAGAGTGGGTTTGAGTTCAGGAGTTCCTGCTGCTTATTGCTTCCTGTCTGAAACCATGACGCTTTCCTGGTGGTGGGTGTTGGTGTAGCGATGTGCACCCATAGAGCAGGCTCTGAAGCTGGGACTGGAGCAGCCTTGATCTGAGCTTGATTTTCATACACACTGCCTGTTGGGTTCCCAAAAGCAGAGTGCTCATGCTCTGGAAACACTGCCTGGTGGCTCCCCAAAAGCAGAGTGCTCATGCTCTGGAAACAGCTGCTGGTATGTTCCTGTTGTGCAAGCTGTTGTGCTCAGAACTGCCCTGGGTCTCACAGAAAACATGTGGGAAAACCTTCCCAACTTTTCAGCAAGAATCACACGTGAGTCTCTGCACCTTCCATTCAGATCTGCCTAGTTCTGAGTATTTCATAGTTGTGTATATTTAACTAATTCACACTGACGCCATTCCTTTTACTTGTTTATTTTTCCTTAATAATTTTACTCATTTACATTTTAAATGATATCCCTCTTCCCAGTTTCCCCTCCACAAAACTCCAATCCCATCCCCCTCCCCTTTGCCTCCACCCACTCACCCACTCCCATCTTACTGTTCTAGTATTTCCCTATGCTGGGGCATCGAGCCTCCACAGGACCAAGGGTCTCCTCTCCCACTGATGACAGATAAGGCCATCCTCTGCTACATACGCAGCTGGAGGCATGGATCTCTCCATATATCATCTTTGGTTGATGGTTTAGTCTCTGAGAACTCTGGGCTGTCCAGTTAGTTGATACCGTTCTTCCTAAGGGTTTGTAATTGTCTTCAGCTCCTTCAGTTCTTCCCCTAGCTTATTTTTAAGTTCCATACTTACATAGACTATATCTTGGTTCTATTTGTCCACCACTCCCTCCTCTCTCAAGCTCCCCTCACCCTGCCAATGTATCTGCTACTCTCCCCCTGCTCTCTTTGCACTAAGTCTTATCAGTAATGTCCATAAGGCATGGGGTTATGGGTCATTCATTCAGGGGGATATGGGTAACCTATGTATCACTATCATTTCTAGAAATGGGACACCCTTTTTCCCAACAGTTATCAAAGGACATCAACTCCGAGTTAAAGGCATCAGGAATTTTCTACTTCTATTCTGGAATTTTCAACCTTCTTGATCTTCTGCAGGTCCTGTGTTCATAACCATCGCTGCTCTGAGTTCATGTGTGTAATAACCATGTCATGTCGAGAGGTACCTCACATAGGACTTCTCTCCATCCTCTATTTCTAACGTTCTTTTTACATCATCCCAAACCCTTCCTAGATGGTCCCTGTGCCTATGGGGTTGGCTAACATAGATGTTCCATCCACAGATGAACACTCATACTCTCTGTGTCTCAGAAGTTTTATCAGTTACCAGTATCTGCACTGTCTTAATGTGTCCAGGGTACTTTTCCTGTTTGGTCACTGATGGCAGGCACCAACAGTGGAAGATCCTATTCAAGGTCACTAATAAGAAACACTTTTAACTGAGTCTTATTCTTTGGGGCACACAAAGAAACCTGCACCTGTAAGTGTGTTGCAGCCACTCTTTGTCATAGCCAAGTTGGACTGCTGGACCATCTGAGGTTTATAATAGAGAGAACCTGGAACAGAGACTAAAAACTGATTTGGAAAAGCCACTATTTGGGTCACTGGGAGTTGAAACTCCAATTCAAATGTATGCCACTAAGTTTCACCACATGGATTTTAGGTTCTACTAATGTATCAGAACCCATGAATTTGAATATCTTCACCTATACAAGTGGGGAAATAATACTGATGCTGTTTATCTTCCTGAGACCACCACAGAAAGCAATCAAAATAGCATGTAAGGAAACACGTCACCCTAAAATGGAGCAGATCTGCAATCTTCATGACTGATCAAAGTAAGTAAATTAATAAGAATATAAATTCATTTTTCCTTCCACTTACAGTCATCCTATATCTTGTCTTAAAATAAAACTTCCTTTGGATTAAAAACTCTCATCTGTCTGTCTCTGTCTGATTGACTGTTTCTCTTCCTCTCCCTCTCTCTTTATTTCTCTCTCCCCCCAACACACACACATAGACACACAGACACACACAAACACAAACACAAACACAAACACACACACACAGGTCTCTTAAAATCCTTTCATGCAAATGGACCAAATTCTCCTTGAAATTGTTGTAATAAAAAACCAAAAGTCATTGAAAGTATGACACACACCAGGGTTGGATACATTAAGTCTCTACACTGTATTTAAAAAGTTCTATGCTGTGCAGGTTGTCATTCAGGACTATCTGTTGCTGTCTGTCTGCCCTTGTCTACATAACTCTATAAGAAGCACAGGCAGGTTGCACAGTTCCCTGCTTCTCCAAATCCCTTCTCTAATCACATTCATTTTTAACATGGTCATCAGCATGCTAAGCAGAACTCTAGATGTGTCTTTGGCCTTTAATTTTCACATTAAGCTATTATCTTTTGCTTTTTAGAATTGTGTAGTAAGGTCGGAGAGCGGTAAAGGAAAGATATGATACCATTCACAAATCTCTTCTGCATTTTGTGTCTGTTTGCTTTTGTCTGTCTCCCCCCCCTCACTAGAGACAACAGCACCTTTGGAGAGAGCCGGGTGCAAGCCTGGGCTGTGGTATGTCCAAGGGTAGTCTATTGCCTGGGACTCAATCCCTCTAAATACTTCTAGGGCTCATCACTATTGACTGTAGTCACCACTACACAGCTCAATAGACCAAACAGTGCAGGTGTAGAATGCTAATGATGGAAACCATAACTTTATTACATTTAAAAGCTAAATGGAAGAAGTTAATTTCTGAAAAGAACAATTAAGGTCCGAGTAGGGAAAACATACAAAACCTAAAAAAACACAAAGCTCTTGACCAGCTTTTGTATTCAATTCATTCAAAGAGCTGGGTACTTAGAAACTAGGCTCCCATTTTCCAAGGAACTGAAACCAAAGAGGCATGGTATATTAAATATATATTTCAATAAAAGGAAGACATTAGCTGGAGTTATCTCTGCAGAGTTGAAAGGGAGTCTCACACAGATTTCTGTATTGGTAATGACTACTGTAATCCATCACAGATTCAGATACTGAACAATTACTTAGGTTACACATCTTCGCTCACTTACTATGCATACTAAAATTATTGAGGGGTAGTTTTATTCCTACTTCGAAGGAATATGGAAAACATCTTTAGGGATGATTGGTAGGTTGTGGGTTTAGGTTTAAGCACCACTTAAAGTTTGGGGATGGAAGACCTGGTTTAGAGGCAAAGTTCTCTCGTCTACATGCCAGAAGGCAGGGCAGAAAAAGCCAAATATAAGTTTTTATTTGAGACCTCTGAAAGAAAATTATTTAATCAGGTTTTTTTATCGAGAATTTTTTTCTGTTAATCTCACCAATGACTTTTATGCATCATTTTTCTTTGGGATATAATGCCATTGAATTTTCCATGACCTATTGCAGAGAGCATAGAGTAGAACATTGTCTTTTTTTTTCCTTTCACTGTATGATTTGTAGATTTTGTTACTTTCTTCTACATTTTGTTGGCATGCTCTTATTTTAACCTATCATTTGATTATAAATTATTCTGCACTCAAGCCGATACCTTATCTCTCTTGACTGACTAATGCTTAATTGATTAATTAGTATTATCTTCATAAATAGAGAGAGCCAGCTGTCCATCCTGCTTACCATGTGCTCAGCACTCAGTGTGGCATAGGGTATATGAAGACCAGGTATGAAATGACTCACCGCTTGAAATATACACCCTGGGTCTGGACTTACGACTTTCATCTCGACTATCCCTTCTCATGACTAAAAGTGACCAAGTCCCAAACCATGAGGAATTTGAATTTTTCCCCAGAGAAAGATTCTTCTCTTTCTGTCACCACGTTTTAATTTGTGTTTTCAAAATGTAAGGGCCATCTACAGATATTAGATGAATCACAGTACAACTCTGGAACCAGCTGAAAGTTGCCTGTGGCCTGAACACACACACACACACACACACACACACAATGAAAAGGGATGTTACTTTTTCCATTAAGACATACAAACACTTCTTTATGGTTTTGTGTCCCTCCCCCAGATTACAAACCGCTCAAAAATGAGAACCTAACTGCTACAATACTTTATCATAAAGATACATCAGATAAACATTCATATGAAAGGAAGATCTATCCATTCATTATCTGATAATCCACCATTTGGAGCCATGCTTACTTACCATGATCATGGGAGGTTATGAATGTTGAGATTAAGTCCCATGTCCCAACATTAAAAGATAAAAATTGGGGTATAAGGAAGATTAGAAATACAAATGTTTGCAAACCAAAATAGTAGAGAAATGTTGACTAGTAGGTCAAGTAAGGACTCTGAGCTGACTGTTCTGGAAAACAAATCTACCGTGGTGAGTTTTCTCTGCTCTGTCCAATTTCCTGTGTGGCTACCTACTTCATTTCTCATTCCAAGGTTTTATGGGGCCTAATAGATTGTTCAACATTTCAATTTCCTTGAAAAAGGAATTCTAGCACTTTTAAATGTATTTTCCCCCAAAGAATGACAAAATTATACATGAGATTGTGCAAGCATAGAAATGGGATACAGAAATGAAGTTGGAAGAAAAAAGTTAAGGCTGAAGGAAAAGACAGAAGACATCTATTCAGGGAGAGGGGTGCTTCTTCAAAGCAAACCTGGGTGTAAATGACATGCATGGATTGCTACATGTCAGTAGTTCCCAATGCCTACTACATAGAATAGATTTGATGCCCTTCTCTGGTGTGTCTGAAGACATCTACAATGTACATATATGTAATAAATAAATACATATTTAAAACAAGAATAAATATAAACCAAATCTAATTCAAAATTAGCAGATTTTCAAATATTAAAAAGGCAAATCCTACTGGAGCAGATGGATAGAGTTGGTGGGGAAAAGTCTGATAGTAACGATAGGAAGTATCAAATTTGAAATTGTCTGTGACACTCAATGATTAAATTCCCTATGGTAAGATATCCATAAGCAATAGTCATAGAACTTCTATAATTTACCTCTTCAGTGACATTTTCTTCCTAAACGTTCTTAGATGAAAAAGGAGAGAATAACATAACACTAAATGAACCAAGTATGTCTTTTGAAATAGACAAATCTTCAATTTGCTTTAGCTATGACAGGAAAATAAATATAAGATAAAGAGAGGAAAACAACTTAATCTATAATACATAAAAGAAGGTGATTGATTAGTGTAATGGTCTTGTTAGTAAGGCAGAAAAGTAAGGGTGAAGAAAATTTAGTGAGGGGAATGAAGGAGGTTAAGTTGCATGACTTTTGTTTCTCACAACTCATCCTCACAAATCTCAGAGTCCAGATACCAGAATCAAGTTGCAGATTTGAGTTTATTGTACATCACATAAGCTTATACTTAGTGTTTGAGCCAATCTCAAGCCCCAAAATCCATAGCCAATTGTATCTTCCTACACCATCACCATGCCCCAATGAAAGCCCTGCCTGATGAGATAATTCAGAAGGAACAGGGAGGCAAGGGAGGAGTCTTGTCACATGTTAGAACTTCCTTAAAGATGTGGTGTCAGGGAGTAGCTACCGCCCTGGCCTCAGTTCCTTTGTGCTGTCTTATTGGTGCTCTGGGGAGCATTTCATATCTAATGCCATGTACTCTTCGAGGAGCTGGAAAAGCCTGTGGTGTCTTGCTCTCCATCCTACCTTTTCATCACAAAGTTGTCTTCCACATCCCTTACTGGTCCACCTTCTGTTTTATTTCAAGGCTAAGGACTTCCATGAGGAGCTACTTGGTGTGCCAATGTTGACTTGACATTTTAAGGGATGAAGAATGTCCCATTTACACCTGACATAGACCCACTGATAAGAGTCTGTTGGAGTTCCCCACTGGAGGGCAAGTCCCAGCCGCAGTTTGTATCTTTGTCTATTTGATGTAATCCTGTTATGTAGAGGGTTTGTGGATCGATAATTGAATACATAAACCTGTATGAAAAGCTATCGGGCAGTAGATTGCTTGCGTGAGTTTTGGGGTAAACGAACACCCCAGGAAAGAGGCAGAAAACAGGCAGTGGAAAACCACCAATGGAAGGGAGTTGCATGGACAAAGTTAGACTGCTGAAGTGGCTTAGATGGAGCGACAGAGGTGTGTAAGTCTCTGTACTAAAATCGGGCCTGTGAAGTGAGGCACAGGGCTGATAAAGAGATAAGACCCCCCTTTTCAAAAATATTTACTGCAACAGTGGAGGCTAATCATATTGGCCACCACCTGCTCAATTAGCTTCAACTCAATTGGAGAAGTCCCTAGTAACTACCAGAACTAGTAGGATAAAATCTTCTGAGCATATATCTTTTGTGAGACAAAAGCCCACCATCTCTGGTACCAAATTGAATGATCTGTGAAATTGAGGTATTAGGCTAAGGTTGATAGGAAACTGTTTTTCTCCTATTTTTGGATTGCCACTGTACATAATAGGCAACTGGAAATCCCAACTATCAGGATTCATCTATGGAAAGCTAAGGCTAGCAGGTAACCTTCCTGGAAGTGGCCCACCTTTTTCAATGGCCAGAGATGGGTAAGCTCTGAGAGACAAGGTCCTAAGAGCCTTCATCTCAAAATAGTTTCTTGAAGCTAATATGCCTTTCCTGTCACTATTACATAGCCTAAGGAATCCTGGGCATTAGCACACTGTATTGAGAGCAGAGTTCCTGCAGATCAACATATAAATGAACTTTCATGAATTAATGAGTTTAGATTAATTAATGATTTTATAAAATTTATGATTTGATTCAAATAATTTTAAGAAGAAAGTATTAGGAGATGGTTTTAGCTGTTTTGCTAGAAAGATGTCGTAAAGTTAGAGTCTAGAATAGAATGTGCCAATGCCTCATAATAGTAAGTAACTATTATCTATGATAAAAAATGCAATGAACTTTCATAATTACACTAAAAAGAGAAATAGGCTTGGGACAAATTTGTATTGAAATAAAAACATACAAGTTCAAGGATGAAGCCCCAGGTGTGCACTGCAATAAGACAAGGTCATGTGAAAATGTTGCCTTGAACTTATAATGAGCTTACAGCATGAAACATTGTTTTGAACTTGTTATTGATACCTTTCTAAAATTCCCCCATTTGTGACGTTTTATCTGTGAGGTAATTGTTTCTTACATAGAGAACTTTTTACACTATAAAAGGCTAAAAGCATTAAAGCAAAGTTGTGAAGCCATTTTCTGTTTCACCCAGTATGTCTGTGTGCGTGACTTCTTTCTTCCTTTCCTTTCCTTTCCTTTCCTTTCCTTTCCTTTCCTTTCCTTTCCTTTCCTTTCTCTCTGGTTCAAAAAGAGTTAACAAAATAAATATGAATCAATTTGCATTCTTCTACATTCAGACCACCAGTTAGACCAGCACCATTTGTTGAAGATGCTTTCTTTTTTCTACTGTATGGTTTGGCTTCTTTGTCAAAGATCAAGTGTCCATAGGTGTGTATGTCTATTTCTGGGTCTTCAATTCTATTTATTTTCTCTATCTGGATGTCTCTTTACCAATACTATGCATTTTTTGTTGTTTGTTTGTTTTATTACTATTGCTCTGTAGTAAAGCTTGTGGTCAGGAATGGTGATTCCCCTGAACTTCTTTTAGTGTTGTGAATTGTTTTCAGTATCCTGGGTTTTTTGGTTTTCCATATAAAATTGAGAATTGTTATTTCCATGTCTGGGAAGAATTGTGTTGGAATTTTGATGGTAATTGCATTAAATCTGTAGATTGCTTTTAATAGAATGGTCATTTTTACTATGTTAAACCTGATTCATGAGCATGAAAGACCTTTCTGTCTTTTGAGGTCTTATTCAATTTCTTTAGAGATTTGAAGTAAAGTTCTTATCATATATAGATCTTTTACTTGTTTGGGTAGAGTTTCACCAAGATATTTTATATTATTTGTGACTATTGTGAAGGGTATTGTTTCTCTGTTTTCTTTCTCAGCCCGTTTATTATTTGTACAAAGGAAGGCTACTGTCTTAGTCAAGGTTTCTCTTCCTACACAAGCATCATGACCAAGAAGCAAGTTGGGGAGAAAGGGGTTTATTCAGATTACAATTTCATATCATCACCAAAGGAAGTCAGGACTGAAACTCAAGCAGGTCAGGAAGTAGGAATTGATGCAGAGGCCATGGTGGGATGGTACTTACTGGCTTGCTTCTTTTGGCTTGCATCCCCTGGCTTGCTCAGCTTACTTTATTATAGAACCCAGGTCTACCAGCCCAGGGATGGCACCACCCACAATGTGTTAAGGTCTACTCCCTTGATCACTAGTTGAGAAAATGCCTTACAGCTGGATCTCATGGAGGCATTTCCTCAACTGAGGCTCCTTTCTCTGTGATAACTCCAGCTTGTGTCAAGTTGACACAAAACCAGCCAGTACAGCTACCGATTTGTTTGAGTTAATTTTATATGGTATACACTCACTGGTAGTCAGAAAGTTCAGAATCCCCATGATACAGCTCACAGACTGTATGAAGCTAAACAAGAAGGGAAGCCCAAGTCTGGATACCTGAAACACACTTATAAGAAGAACAAAAATAATCATGAGAAGTAGAGAAGGGGAGGAAATTGGGTGAGAGGGGGGAAGAAGGAGGGGAAAAGGAGGAGCAGGATCAGGTATAGAGTGAGATAGGAGGGACACCCAGAGGGCCAGAAGAATGCAATAAAATATGCAGCATTGAGAATGGGGAAAGGCAGAACCTCTAGAAAGTTCCAGAAACCTAGGATATGAGAGGCTACCAGGACTCAATGGTCACCTTGTCCAAAATGTCCCACAGTGGGGAGATGGAACCAGAAGAGACCACCTCCAGCAGATAGACATGACCCCAGGTTGAGGCAGGGAACTACCCACCCATCTTCAAATTTTTAACCCAGAATTGTTCCTATCTAAAGGAAATGCAGGGTCAAAAATGGAGCAGAGACTTAAAGACCATCCAGAAACCATCCCAATTTGGGATTCGTACCATGCACAGGCACCAAACCCAGACATTATTGCTGATGCCATTTTGGGCTTGCAGACAGGAGTCTAGCATGACTGTCCTCTTAGAGGCTCTACCAGTACTGACTGAAATAAATGAAGATACTCACAGGCAACCATTGGATTGAGGTTGGGGACCAGTATGGAAGAGTAGGATCTGAAGGAACTGAAAGGGATTCCAACCCCATAGGAAGAACAACAGTGTCAACTAATGCAAGCCCCTCAGAGCTCCTAGAGACTAAGCTGAAAAACCAAGGACCATACATAGGTGGTTGTTGCTCCTGGCACATGTGTAGCAAAAGACTGCCTTGTCTGGCCTCAGTCAGGAGGATCTGCTTAATCCTGTGGAAAGTTGATACCCCAGGGAAGAGGGATGATGGTGGAAATGAGGTGGGGGTGGATGAGAAGATGGGGAAGCACCCTCTCAGAGGTAGGAGAGGGGGTGAAAACTTGGGAAGGGGGCAAATTTTGGACTATAAGTAAATAAAATAGTTTAATAATAGCAAAAAATAAGTTAGAGCGCTCCCTGACTAGTGAGAGGGTTCTGGCTGACTCACCAGAGAAAGAAACACTAGCAATAAATGCAGCCACTAAACAGCATGTGTTAATTTGCCAGAATTTAGTTCTTATTTAAGCACAGAACAAAGAGAAAGAGTTAACTTTTCAACACAGAACAGTAAGAAGGAGGTGAGTTTCCCTCGCACTACTTTAAGCTTAAGGAGTTAAAATTTTAGCACTTGCAAAACCACAGTAGGAACCAATTACTAGAAACCAGCAGCATTTGGCCTTAGGGTAGTAAAGAGTTTAAGAAAGGTAAATATTTCCAAAAGTAAGCTACTTTTGTCCTAGCAATCACAACTTCTGCCATCACAACTGCCAACATCCAGTCACTGCCTTCCAGACCTCAGAAGGTCATGGGTAAAAATGGGCAGATTCCTAATGGCAACCCACAGGCATGGCTGGGCATTGAGAATTGTTCTTTGTGCTAGAATTCTTTAGCAGTGGTCCTTTGTCTGGTCTTTTTGGAGACATTCTCTGTGCTTGGTTTACAAGAGCCTTGAGGCTTTCCCAGATCACCTGTGTGGATGTCTGGGGATGTCTTTTCTGTGGGGTTCCTGTCAGTCAGCTGTCAGGAGAATGCTGCTCTGTGAGTGGCAGTCATTCTGCAGGGCTGTCCTCAGTGGCTCCAGATGCTCCATCTGGACTATCCTCAGTGCAGGGCTTGATGGATCTGCCAGGAACCCAAATTGACTTCTCTGCCCCTTCTGGAAAATCACAAACAAACCCTTACCCATGGTTAGCAGAGGAGCTAGGCCCTACCAGCTGTTATCTATATGCTCTCTCAAGGGCAAAGAGATTACTCTTGGCAGCATAGGTTCCCGGTGTTTATATGCTGCAGAGAGACCCTGTTGACAAAATAAAATATATTTAGTAAATAATGCTTCTATTAATTTAACTCGGAGTCCAGTCTCCCATATGCTTTTTTTTTTTTTTTTTTTTTTTTTGAGAGGGGGGGGAGAGTGGGTTAACTCAATGATAATTTGGCCTTAAGAGTTATGGGAAATTCACAGTCTTTGTAAAAAGAGACAAAGGATGCATTAAGTTATACTGGCCCCTTATCAGTCTTTAGGACATAAGGAACACCCATGACCAGCATAGCCATTTTCACAGTGGCAATCACCATCTTGTCATTTTCTGGAGAGGGAGGTTGTGCTACAGCAAAAGCATAAGTAGAGAAGGTATCTATGCAGACATGAACATATTCTAAATGCCAGCCTCAGGGATGTGAGTTAGAATGAAGGCCTCCAAGATATGATGAGTATATCTACCCAGACCGCGGTGGTCCCAAAGGAAGAAGCTGGCTTCAGACTGAGTAGGCATTGTAAGCTTAGATTTGTTTAAAACCTACTTTTCAAAAGGGTTTTCAAAAGCCTCAACGCCCCCCCTTCTAGCCCACTGTTCAAAAGTAGGGGAGAAAAGATGGCAAATAGGACAAGGGGATGTGGACCTGCTTAGAAGTAGTTCCCCAGGGCGATTCTTTATTATTATCATTATTATTCTTGAATATTCTAGGCATTTGCATCTCAAATGTTATCCCCTTTTCCATGCTCACATCCCTCCTCCCTCTCTACTTACTTCCATGAAGGTGCTCCCTCTCCCAGTCATGCTCTCCACCTCAGCCCCTTGGCATACCCCTACACTGGAAAAACGTGCCTTCACTGGACCACAGGCCTCTTCTCTCACTGATGCCAGACAATGCCATCCTCTGCTACATATGCAACTGGAGCCATGGGTCTCTCCATGTGTGCTCAATGGTTGGTTTTTTAGTCCATGGGATTTCTGGAGGGTTTGTTTGGTTGATAATGTTGCTCTTCCCATGAGGTTACAAACCCTTATAGCTCCTTCAGTCCTTTCTCTAGCTCTTTTATTGGGGTCCCTGTGTTCAGTCCAATGGTTAGCTGCAAACATCCTCTACTGTATTTATATGAATCTGGCAGAGCCTCTAATGAGACATATCTGGTTCCTGCCAGTAAGCACTTCTTGGCATCAGCAATAGTGCTTGTGTTTGGTGGCTGCATATGAGGTGGATCCCCAGGTGAGGTAGTCTCTGAATGATCTTTTCTACAATCCCTGTTCCTCTATTTGATCTTGTATTTCCTCCTGTGAGTATTTTGTTCTACCTTTTATGAAGGATTGAGACATCCACATTCTCCCCACCCCCCCCCCATTTTAAGGTCTGTGAATTGTTTCTTGGATATTCAGAGCTTTTGGGGGCTAGCATCCACTTATCAGTGAGTGCATACCATGTATGTTCTTTTGTGACTGGGTTATCTATCTTACAATAATAGTTTCTAGTTCCATCCATTTGCCTAGGTATTTCATGAAGTCATTGTTTCTAATAGCTGAGTAGTACTCCATTGTGTAAATGTACCACATTTTCTTTATCCATTCCTCTGTTGAAGGATATCTTGGTTCTTTCTAGCTTCTGGCTATTATAAATAACGCTACTATGAACATGGTGAAGCATGTATCTTTGTTATATGTTGGGGCTATTCTAATCTAAACTTGTCAGGACACCAGCAGTCCAGTTCAGTAGTGTCAGGATAACAAACAGGAATCAGTACTGGTGGCACAATCCAACACAAACAGCCAAGCCTTTGATAAATCTGCATGAGTCAGCAGAAATGACCAGGACCACCCAAGATGCCAGGAGTTCTCTGCCTTGCCTCTCTTAATGAAGTAAAGACTCCTGCAGACAAACACTGTGCAAGCACACCTTCAATGTCCATTGGATCTTATTTAACACGCTCCAAAGATCACATGCCTTTCCACATGACTTGCCTTAGCAAAGCACCATGTGAGTTTGCATCACATGACATAGCAAGAAACTTCCACTTCAGGCATGCATCAAATATTTGCAAGAGGCTGAGGTAAGATTAGGGAAAAGATAATGGAACGAGTGGGCAGACTTTTGGAAGGGTGTGTGTGTGTGTGTGTGTGTGTGTGTGTGTAAATGAGAGTCTTTACTCAATGATTACTGTAATTGGATCACAGCCAGGTGTAAGGGTCCACTTAAGGGTCTGACAGAAATGAACAGTAGAGTTCTGATTATACTGGTGGCACACTGGCTACCACTGAAGATGCTGTTATGTCCTGGCCAATTCCTTAATAAAGTTCAAATGGCCAGCAAGTCACCTAATTGGACTGAACCATTGAAGTATTATTTAAATAGTTTTGGAGCAGCATTATTAGAGCCATATTAGACATGGCCAAATCATTCTTGGAAGCATCCATGAAGACACCCTGTGGGATGGGCCTCTCAGAAATAAAGAACCTATTGGATAGACTCATCTCATGAACAAGATAGAAATATATTATGTTCAGGGAAATGATTATCTGAATTCCCATGACAGCTAGTAATGGATACATGAACTATAGGGTGAGAGTTTAAGTGCCCATGAAAGCAGTTCCTGAGTAAAAGGCATCACAATTAGGTCTGGGTAAGGACTCAGAAGTGATGAAGATGTTTTCAGCACCTGGAAGGTTATTTAAAAAAATGCTATCCACAAAAGGAGTAGCAGTGCGTGCTGAAGAGTATTTTGTAAGGACTGTAGGTTTTATCATCAGCAGCAAAATATGCAACTCTTTGGGTCTCCAGAGGAGGTGGGTCCTTCTCTCCACCTCCAGCCCGAACAATACTCCCTTTGCCTTAGATCTAGTCCAGGACATTGCTGCCCCGTTTTACTCCTCAGGGCCAAGCCTAGTCTGGCTTGCCTTCTTCCCTAAGCCACTGAGCCTTGGGGAATAAGAACAAACTGGGTCTAAAGTTTAGGGGTGCTGGTCTGGGCCAGAGAGTGGGAGCTAGAAATCAGCTTGCAACTGGGAAATCCTCTGGTCCCTGTGCTAAATCTGCTCAGCCCCTGCCTGCTTATAGGGAAATGAGAAAGAGAAGAAACAGAATTTCACAGCACTGGTGATTTTGACATTAGAATTGGACTAAATCTTTTGAGTATATGCCGAAGAGTAGTATAGATGAGTCTTGAGGTAAACTATTCCCAATTGTCTGAGGAACCACCAAATTGACTTCCAAAGTGGTTTTCTAAGCTTGCACTCTCACCAGCAATGAAGGAGTCTTCCCTTGCTTCACCTCCTCACCAGCATGTGCTGTCTCTTGGGTTTTTGATCTTAGCCATTCTGACCAGTATAAGATGAAATCTCAGAGTCTTATTTGTGTTTTCCTGATGACTAAGGAGAAGGAAATATAAACCTGTAGTTGGTGAGGGTGGGAGTCAGGCATCTGGAGAACATGCCAGAGACTTAGGGTGGGTGAGGCCCCCAAGAATCATTGGGAATGACCTTAGTGAGACCCACAGCAATGGGGATATGGAACCTGAAGAGTATATGTCTTGTATCCGCAGTAGAGAAATAGAGACCTACACATCCACAGAACTTTCCATCCAACGTTTATCTTGCCTCCAAGAAACATAGGAACAGGGGATGGATCAGAGACTGAGAGAGGAGCCAAGCAATAACTGACCCAACTTGAGACTTGCAGGAAGACCAGGAGAATCAACTCACCTGAACTCTTAGGGGCTCTCACAGACTGAGCCACCAACCAAAGAGCATATACGGGCTGGACCCAGGCACTCCAGCACATATGTAGCAGATATGTAGCAGGTATGTAGATCAGTCATCATGCAGATTTCCCAACAACTGGACTGGGAATTGTCCCTACAGCTGTTGCCTGTCTGTGGAATACATTCCTCCAACTGGCCTGTCCTGTCTGGTTCCAGTGGGAAAGAATTCACCTAGCCCTGCAGGGACTTGATGTGCCAGGATAGGAGGATGACCAGGGTGGGCATCTACTCTCTCAGAGGAGAAGGTGTGGGACTGTATGAGGTAGGACCAGGATGGGGCACAGCAATTTGGATGTAAAGTGAATTTTTTAAAGGGACTATATCAGTATTCAACATATTTTTCTAAGTAGCCAAAGATTTTTGAGGGGGACTTCCTTATGTTAAAGCAAGGCATTTTATACCTAGTGGTACTGGGTGGATATATCACAGATAATTGTCAGTGTTCCCAATTTAGAGGATAGATCTCTGTTCTTTAAAGTAACCTATTTGGTATCTTTGTCAAGCCTACAGATGAGCAGAATTGGTAGGTAGAAGAAAGCACATATCCTGCCAAAGTCAGATAGGCTTGGCATCTCTGAAGAAGAAAGGGAGTAATCTGAATGCTGTGTGCACTTTTATCTTACACATGTGCCTATATCATTAGTGGTTTTGTATCCCAAGAGAAGTGCTGCTGAGTGTACACTCTGATGACCCGTATTTTAATTTCACCTCATCAAAGTAGCCCAGGGACCATTAAGTAGATGGAAGCAATAGAAAAGGGAAGCCTTCATTGTTCAAGTAAAAAGGAATTAGGGGATACAATTCCCAATTCTGTTTTCAGGAGCTTTTCTTTTCATGTAAATTGAAAAGAGCACATTCCCCTTGGTCTCTAAAAATTGGTTCTACTTTTCTTAGCAGGAGCACAAACTATTTATCAGTCTTTTATTTTTCCCCTGTCTGAATTGGCGAGGAAGCTACATGAGCTCGGTCTCTGGGTCACCCAATGACTTAAGAGATGTCATGTCGAATGGGAAATGAAATTACTGAGAACTCTCTGGATTTGCTTCATAAAATCTGACCTACTGTTGATTTCATAAAGTTTTTGTGAATTGTATGCATAGCTTTTACTTTTGTAACTTGCTAAGAGCCGGAGACATACATAAATTGACAGACACAGACATGAGTTGATGGTAATGTGAATAGATGTTCCCTTGTTTTTCACACACACATAAAATTGTCTTTCACACACACGTAAAGGTAAGCACAGGCTAGTGTTTTGTTCCCAAGTTACCAATGTAACAGCTGAGGCATGAAGTAGTTAGCAAACTTGCCTAATGCCATGTGGCAATATGTTTGTGCGTCTGTGACCCACAAGGACAACCAGTAGTCCTGCCAGTCCATGTTCAGAACTGCTGTGTCATGGTGTCCTTTCTCTGTTAGAAAACACAAGGCTGTATTGTCTGTGACCACCGTTTACACACTACCTGTAAAACAGTAGAACGTGATCCATATTCCCAGATTAGTAAAGTAGAATCCAAACAGCCAAGAGGTTTCAGTTTGCTAAGCAGTATCAGGTGAGTGGCGGGGACTTCCTGGAAGGCTAGTGGAGAACTACTTTATAATATACATACATACATGCATACGTACATACATACATACACACACACACACACACACACACACACACACACACACACACATGGAAACAATGTGTGGGTGACTGTTGGTGCCCTATCATATAGTCCCTTGGCATTTAATGGCTGTCTGCTCAGAGGCTGTTGGAGATCCAACTGAAAATATCTGTTTTAGCCTGGACTATGTCTGATATGTTTAGTATGAACAGGATGGACACCTCAGTACATCTGAGAACAACCAATCATTGGCTGGACTTGGGAAGAAACAATACCTTTATTCTCATAATTTTAGACAAAAGAACCTGAAATGTGATCCCAGTAGTCTCAAGTACTATCTGCCACGGAATATTTCTGCTTAGCCATAAGCACTTGGTGCCTTCCCTAATCTTCTTGTCTCAGTTCCTTATGCTGTTACTGTGACGTTTTTGTAATCAAAACAATTTCTTTGTAAGTACTATGAATTTATTTATGTTTATATGTCTTCCTGCATATCTCTCCATCTTCCTTCCCTAAAACAGTGTCTCTTGTTGAACCAACAGCTTATGTTATTTTGGGAGGCTGGCTAACCTGGGAGTTCCTGAGACCCATCTGTCTTCACCCAACAAAGTATCTGGGGTCACAAGCACGCACAGCCATACCCAGATTTTTACTTTATTTTATAGGATGTGAATTCAGACCCCCATGCTTACCACAGCAAGTGCTCTTACCCTCTGAGCCATCTACAATATTTTTATATTTTAGCCTTTATCTCATGGTCTAAGACAAATATTAAATGTGGTTAGTGCTTTCTCCTATTGGTACAAAGGTGGATGTTTGCCCACTAAGTTTCTTACCATCCTGAATTGAGTGTTAAAAATATGGCTTAGTTGTTTCACATTGGAATCTTGGCCTGTTACCTGTGAGATGTGTAACAGATCACTCATAGGTCTAGGGAAATGTTTTTTATAATTCTTTAGCACATTCTTCTCTTTCAGCAACATCATATTGTATTCATAAGTAGAGTTGCTGAGACATTAGGCAGATGCAACTGTCCAAGCATTAGTCTACAGAAAATGACCACCCTAGGTTCTCAATAATTCTGCAAGAACTGAGTCAGTCTTGGCAGATCCCATTGTTCAGGTCTCCAAGAGAAATATCACAAGATTGTTAGAAAAATTGAGGACGTGCAGGTTATAACATGTATCCCAA
Source organism: Micromys minutus (assembly GCF_963924665.1). Lineage (NCBI taxonomy): Eukaryota > Metazoa > Chordata > Mammalia > Rodentia > Muridae > Micromys > Micromys minutus. The sequence continues at coordinate 6,286,149 of NC_137971.1, forward strand.
GTCATTATACATATCGATGTACTTTATAAACTTGGATAATTAATACAGCATCTTATTCCAGAATGCTACTTGGAAGGTGTTAAATTCCCCTAAATCATACAGTGACAGGTAATGAAATAAACCATAAAACTTTGGGGGATGGAGAATGGAGAGAAAATAGAGAGAGGCTTAAAAGATATAATCAAGATGGATACCAAGTTCTTTTGGTAAAGCCCCATTTTGCCCAAGTCTGCAACATAGAAAATAATGGGACTCCCAGGATTCTTATAAAGAATAAGTGTGAATGCAGTGTGAGAGTTGTAGAGCCTATTCTTTGGTCCAGACATGTTCTCTCAGACTCATGTGGTAGCAGTTTCATCTTCTTGTTCCCATGTGTCTAGAGTTCTGTTTTCAGGAGGTAATTGGGATTAGATGAAGTCATGAGGTTTTATAATAATAAGAAAACAAATCCAAGCTTCTATGCTTGAATGCTTTCCCTGTCTCACTTGTTGATAGCCTCAATGTGTCATCATGTATTAACAAAATGAAGTGCCCAAGAGCTGAACTGATGATGGTACCATGTTCATGATCTTTCTAAGCTTCCAAACCGCAAGAAACTACGAACGAATTATTTTATAAATGACACAGCCAAGGGGATTTTGCAATAACAAAAGAAAATGAACTAAACATACAAGTGTATTGTTAATATGATTTGTTTGAGTTAAATTACCTAAATTAGACTTATATCATTCTCAAGCTTATTCTTCAATTTACATAATTATATCTGTTTGTTTGCATGGATGGCTGCTATCTCTTAGTTTTTCTTGGGGATGTTAGAGATCACCAGCTGGAGTTTGTTGCTCTGTAGATTTCTTAGTAGTAGCTACAGGATTTGCCGTGCAAGATCCATTTGCTTCAGGACACCTTTGGATGGAGGGATGTGTGGAATTCTATTTTAAAGAAAGTTGGCACAGAAACTTGTTCTCAAGAGCTACTGGAAATCAATTAAATTTGCTTCTTACTGTACAATCAGAGAGAGGCAACCTGTGGTTAAAACGGCCACTTGGGGCAGAGGTAACTGCTCATCCTGCTGTTTCCTGAAACTTATGGCTTAAAGAAGCTTTCTTGAGGCTCATAAAGTACAAGAACATGAGGAAGAGGCTGGGGTGCTTCATGGTCTATAAAGGCCACCATTATCACCTACTCTTCGAGGCTAAGACATGAGGTCACTAAGGAAAAGATATACCTCGCCTGACACTTCAGAAGTAACTGCAGTCAGAGCCCCAGCATCTCTCACAGTATTATGACTTCAGGAGCTTCTCTCATAAATTGTTTGTGGATACTGCTCACTAACTTTGTTTCATGGTATTTCTATAAATATACTCATTTCATTGTATTTAAAGTACTGTAGCATGATTTTCATTGTACATACAAAATCTTTTTATAAATTAGAAATTTGAAGAATAAGACAAAAACTATTATCCTACCCTCACATGTCATATTTTCCTCCACATATGTACTTGTAGAAATTTTTACAAAGTCATAATAATACTTGAACCAAGCTTTGTATTCCATTCTTTACAGACCATTTCTTAATTGGAAATTTTCATGAAGGATTTTTTCTCACATCTCTAGACAGAGCATGTGCTTCTTACTTTTAATAAGAACATAACATCCCATGAAGTAGATATCACTATTACTTTTTGCCCTGGTCCATATTAGTTGGGCATTAAATTTGCTGTCACACTGCATGTTTGAATACTGAAATAGGTATTTATGCTTCATGTAGGGTTTTCCTGCCCACTGGAGGGTCTCGCCATTTGGATGGCAAAAACAGAATATATGACCATTCAGAAGATACAAATGGCTATGAGGTTCATAAGGAAAGGAGACTGAAAAGAAGCTATAAGGGGGATGAGTGGCATAAGAGAATGGAGTTCTGGTAAATATTCAAGTATTTTAAATAAATGATTATTTGCATCCTAGGCTGCTGAAGTATGAATGAGACAAGGGTATGAATTTGACTATTGGGAATCCTGGGCCATTTAGAAGTTACAAGGTAAGCAATAGTGACCACAGAGAAAAAGGAGTCCTACTTTTATGAAACCAATCCTACTAGGAGGATCATGACCTATGACCATCTGTATTAATTAAAGTAGAACATACTTTCTCTGAGGGAAGACTACAGATCATACATAAAGAAGAATGTGCAGTCTGGGGTGGTGGCTCATTCTATAAGGTGTTTGCATAAGCTGGGGGCACTGACTTTGGTTCTCCAGCACCCATATAAAAAAGGGGACAGGATGGCATGCACATGTGATTCAAGTTCTTGGAGGCAAAGAAGACAAAAGGATCTTAGTGCTCAGCGTCCAGCTAGTCTTGACCAATCAGTGAGCTTCAGGTTTAGTAAGAATCCATTTTTCAAAGCACAAGGTCAAGAGTCATAGATGCCAACCACCAATGTCTATTGCTATTCTCTGCATGTATATCCACATACATGCAGACATATGACCATGTATATACTCACTCAAGCCACACACAAATGAAACTTAGAAGAAGAATATGCCCTAGGGTTGGAATGCAAAGAACAGAAGCAAACGTGCTGGTCTATGTGATCCATTAAAGACCAAATCTGAGGGGTAGAATGGTAGTGGGTGAGATGGCAGAACAATGGGGAACCTTGTCTTTCTCAACTGTACTAAGGAGTTCATGTTAATCCTGGTCAAAGACATGATCAGATGTGGATATGAATATTTGAAATGATCATAATACCAAACATGTAAAAAGTGAATATTATTGAAGCACTTGCAACTCTGTGATATTTCATTAGAATCCTAGAACCTGGACTGACAACATTTGTGATCACTGAGCACAGGAAGGTTTACTGCACTATTTTCTCAGAGATTCAGAGATCAAAGTGTGTGTGTGTGTGTGTGTGTGTGTGTGTGTGTGTGTTGTGTGTGTGTGTGTTGTGGGTGTGTGTATGTGTGTGTGTGTGTGTGTGTGTGTGTGTGTGTGTGTGTGTGTGTGTTTGGCAGCTTTCCCCAGCAGTGCAACTGTTCCACCATTGATGTTAGTTCTGCATGATGTGAGCACCGGGTGTGATGTGGTTCCTTTGTGGAGAACATGTCATGTGTGCTCAACATATTCTTAGTTTCATCTCATAGCAACTACCAGCTTTGTGGAATGTGCACATTTGAAGGCAAAACTTCCATTCTTTTTTTTTCTATTAACATTGTTTTTTTGAAGTGATATATTATTTTATTGGTTATTTTATTTATTTACATTTCTAATGTTCTACCACTTCCCAGTTTCTCCTCCACAAACCTTCCATTCCCCACTCTCTCCTTTTCCTTTATGAAGGTGCTCTGATACCCACTCACCCACTCCTGCCTCACTACTCTAGCATCCCCCTATGCTGGGGCATCAAGCCTCCACAGAACCAAGGGCTTCCCCCCATTGATGCCAGATAAGGCAATCCTCTTCTACATATGTAGCTGGAGCCATGGATCCCTCTCTTTGGTTGGTGGTTAGTCCCTGGAAGCTTTGAGTGGTAACCTTAGTTGATATTGTTGTTCTTCATATGGGGAATTTTCTTTATCTCTTTCATTCCTTCTTCTAACTCTTCCATTAGGGTCCCCGGGCTCAGTCCTATGGTTGGCTGTGATTATCTACATCTGTATTAGTCAGGTGCTTGCAGAGACTCTCTGAGGACAGCTATACCAGGCTCCTGTCAGCAAGTGCTTCTTGGCATCAGCAATAGAGTTGAGGTTTGGTGTCTGCAGATGGGGTGAATCCCTAAGTGAGAAAGTCTCTGGATGGTCTTTTTTTCAGTCTCTGCTCCATTTTTTTCTCTGCATTTCCTTTAGAGAGGAACAATTCTGGGTTAATTTTTTTGGCATGAATTGGTGACCCCATCCCTCAACTGGGGGCTGCGCCTTTCTACTGGAAATCTTAAGCTTTATCCATGATGCATTTGCTGACCACAAAGAAATGGTCAGGCTGAGACCACGTAGGAGAAGACAAGAAGCCCTGATTTTTCAGATTTGTTTAAATTGCAGTCTTTCGTTCCATAGGAACAAAAAAACAAGTAAAACATTAATACTTGAAGCAGAACAATAAAATGTCCATCAATTGCAAATTACCTATATTGGCTTAAATGAAAATAGAAGTGAAATTTATCATAATAAGAAAGCTCACATATAGGCAGACCATGAATTCAAGAGCTCAAAGAACTTCATACAAACTCCTTCTCACTCCTTTTCTTAACTCAGTTCTTAGATGCTCTTATCACAGTATTATTCTTAACTGAAACAAATGTGTATAGGGCGGTGCACACATGTTAGAAAGAATGGGCATCTTTTCAAAATAGTATCACTGGAGTCCCCAAAGTGAGCAAAATTGCCTCAGTTGAGGCTACAAATACATTCATGAGTCAAACAATGACAGTACCAGTAAATATGCTGTGGTAGAAGGAGGAAATCTCATGGGTACCTATCTCTTAACAGAGAACAACAGTCAACTAAGACTGCTGAGAGAGGCAGAAATCATTCCGGCAATAAGCAAGCCCACTAACTGGTTATCCAATTCCAAGCAGCCAGTCCCCAAATCACGCATATATAAAACTCTACACAGACTCAGCAGGCTATAGTTAAATATTTGTATGTTTATGCATATATGTAATGATATCTACAAAACCGATAGTAGACAAAAAGGTCATTGACTTGACAGGAGTCAGGGAGCACAGGAAAGGTCAGAAAGAAGAATGAGGAAGGGGGATGATCCACTTACATTTTAAATTAAAAAATGTATTTAAAATAAAATAGAATACAGATACTTTTGAAGGGCATAAAACAATGCAAAGACTAATACATTAAAAGTGGATTAAGTAAACAAGTAAATAAAAATTTTAAATGGAGAAAAGACTACAAGTTAAGACAATCATTAATGATCTCATTAAACATAGATGTGCTGTAAGGGTACAATTCTAGCTTTGAATCTTTGAATCTATAAGAGGTAAGATTTATCATTTTCTCAGTTCATGGAGGTCATAATTTTGAAAGGATCATCCTGCTCTAAGCAGCTAGTAATTTCTCTTGTTAGATGTTGGAACCAGGTCCCCCAAGAGCCAAGCGCAAAGAGCGTGGTCACTCTCACAGGGCTCCTTTGCATGATGACCGTGGGTGTGATTTCTCTCCTTTTCAGGCAAAATTCAGTCAAGGCAATTCTATGGAGACCAATTTTTTAAAAAATAGATTTTTAAAAGAATTACTGTGCTGGAATAAAGGAGAAATTGCCAGTTATTCTTTCGATGATGGGCTGAGTTATACATGGCTTAGGGCACAGGCAATAATAATATTCACACTAACACTAGGATTAGCATCAATATACTTATGCTTATGATAATTCATGAGTACTGTACAAGGTGCTAAGTATTTATATGCATGAATTATCTTGCTGACTGCACAGAAAGGTGACATACTATAGGCTATAGCACTATTACCATTACAATGAAGTTTGCTTTATGCAAATTTTAAATAAGGAAGTGTAAAGAAGTACTCTATGAATAAAATTTGAAATAATGGGAATCTTACTTTACACATATCCCTATGGGAAAATTGATCCTGAACTTTGCAAAATTTGAAGTGTAAGAAACTGTCAAGAATACATTCCCAGCCTAATATTGCCACAATCAGATAATCTCATATCATAGTTATAGACTCTCTGTAGATTTAACAAGGTGCAGTAACTTTCTAGTCCTAAAAGGTTGAGCAAAGACCAACCTTATTCAAGGTCAGTATGTTTAGGGAGACCAGATCATAGGGCCAAATTCCTTTCTATAAATTTTACAATCTTCCTTAAAAATGTATGATTTCTCTTTTAAATTGAAAATATTTTCTTATACAATATACTTTATTAAATTTTCCCAGGAACCTTCCTAGGTCTTCAGATAGTCCCAGAGATGTGACCCAACAACTTCCTTTTTCACTCCCAGCTCTCTCCCTCCCTGTCTCCTAATACCTGACCCCATTCTTTTTCCCCTTTTCTCATCTCTCACCCAGTTCCTTCCCTCCAACCAAGCATGCCCATGTTTGTTTTCTTTCTCTGTTTCAATGAAACTTAACTATTCTCCCTTACATCTTCCTTGTTCCTTTGCTTCTTTGTATCTGGAGATTGTTGTATGGTTATCCTATACTTCATGGCTCATATACACCTATACTATGAATGTCCTTCTGTTTCTGGGTTACCTCACTCAGGATATTTTCTAGTTTCACTTATTTTCCTGTAAATTTCATGATATTCTTATTTTTAATAGCTGAGTGGTAGTTCATTGTGTAAAAGTACCACATTTTCTGTATCCATTCTTCTGTTGAGGGACACCTAGGTTATTTCTAGATTTGGGCTATCACGCATAAAGATGCTCTGAACATAAATTGAGCAAGTGTCCTTGTGGTATGCTGGAACATCTTTTGGGTGTATGTTCAGGAGTGGTAGAGTTGAATCTTAGGGTAGAACTATTCACAATTTTCTGAGAAACTATCAAATTGATTTCCAAAGTAGTTGTACCATCAGTGTTCTCTTTGTTCCACATCCTTGCCAGCATATGCTATCACTTGAGGTTTTAGTCTTAGTCATCCTAACAGGAATATGATAGAACCTCAGAGAAGATTTTTTATTTGTATTTCGCTAATGGTTAAGGACATTGAACATTTTTTAACGTGATTCTTAGCCATTTGAGATTTTCTGTTGAGAATTTTTTGTTTAGCTCTATACCCAATTTTTAATTGGAATATTTGGTTCTTTGGTATCCAATTTCTTGAGTTCTTTATATTTTAGATATTAGTCCTCTGTCAAATGTAGGTTTAGTGAGGATCTTGACACATTACAAAGGCTGTTGTTTTGTCCTATTGATGGTGTCCTTGGCCTTGCAAAAGCTTTTCAGTTTCATGATGTTCTTTTTATTTATTGTTAATCTTAGTGCCTGAGCTATTGGTTTTCTGTTTGGGAATTTGTCTTCAGTACCAATGTGTTCAAGGCAGTTTACTACTTTCTCTTTTATTAGATCTAGTGTGTCCAGTTTTCTATGAGGTCTTTGATCCACTTGGACTTGAGTTTTGTACAAGGTGATAGATTTGGGTCTATTTGCATGACATAAAGATAACCCTAGCTAAGACTCCTAGTAGCTGGGGATATGGAGACTGAAGTAGTCACCTTCTGTAACTAGGTAGGACTTCCAGTGAAGGTTGTGGGGACACCAACCTACCCACAAAATCTTCGACCCAAAAATTGTCCTGCCTACAAGATGTACAGGGATAAAGATGAAGCAGAGATCAAAGGAATGGCCAACCAATGACTGGCCCAACTTGAGAACTATCCCCTGGGAGAACCTACCATTCACACTATTAATGATACTCTGCTATGCTTGAAAACAGGAGCCTAGCACAACTGTCTGCCGAGAAACTTCATCCAGCAGTTAATGGAAAAAGATGCAGAGACCTTGGAGAGTCTTGTTCAGAAGGGGGGTGGGATAGGATTGAGTGAGCTAGAAGAGTCAAGGACACCAGAAGACCTACAGAGTCAACTAACCTGGGCCCATCGAGCCTGAACCACCAACCAAAGAACATTCATGAGCAGGACCTAGGCCCCCCTGCAGGTGTGCAGCTGGTCTTCCTGTGGGTCCCCGAACAATTGCACTGGGGGCTGTCTCTGACTCTGTTCCCGGTCTGCCATCGGATCCCCTTCCCCAGATGTACTGCCTGGTTGGGAATCAGTGCGAGAGAACAGCACTTAGTTCTGCTGTGACTTGATGTCCCAGGAAGGGTGGTACTCAAGGGGGTCTTGTCCTTCTCTGAGGAGAAGAGGGGTGTTATAGAAAGAAGGATTTGTAAGGGTGGAACTGGGAGGGGGACTGTAGTTGAGATGAAAAGTGAGTAAGTAAACAAATTAATGGAAAAAATTCTCTTCTACCAGTTCCTCCCAGGCCTCCTCCACCTTCGTATACATACAACTTTGTGTTCTTTTTATTACTCTCTTAACAGAAAAAAAAAAAAACATAAAACATTAACAAAAAAAAAACAAGTATCACACACACACAACCACAAAAATAGAAACAAAAATATATAAGGAAAATATCAATAAGACAAAAACTGCCCAATCAAAACAAAACAGGACTGAAAGTTTATAAGGATACCACTGGGTTCCTTCTGCAGTGTCCAGCTTATCCTGAGCACGGTGCCTGCTCTGCAGTGTGGTTGATATGTGCAGTGAGACTGCATTGGAAAAAAATATGGCTTTCTTTCCAGTGGGCATTGGTTGCAGAGAGCTTCTGTGTTAGGGATGGGAGCCTGAGTCCACTTCTACTCTCAACACTATGACCCCATCTGTCTGAACCTGTCCGGGCTTTGGGTGTGCTGCCACGGTCTCTGTGAGTGCACATAGGCATCAGGCCTCTTGTGTCTGGAAAACATTTTTAGTGAATGGATTCTTCAACTAGGCTATAAGACAAGTTTCACTGGGGTCTTCATGGCGCTGGGTCAGAAACACACATTTGGAGGTGGTGGCAGAAGCGATTTGGAACACCCACTGCTTTTCCCAGAAACTACCCAGAATTATGTCTCCTTTACTCCTCACATTTGTTTTTCCAAAGAAGAGAGAAGGCTTTTCCACTGGGCTTCTTTTCCCCCCACAGGGCTTTGACTCTCAGCCTAGCTGACCATTGCTTTCCAACTGACAACCATGAGAATGACTGTCCTTCATGTTCCTTGGAGGAGGGCAGAGAGCCCTTCCTGCCTACTTCAGAAAAGGTGAAAGGCGGGTAGCAGGTGAAGCTCGGAATAAAAGGAAAGTTCTGATGAGAAGGGAATCCAAACCACTGAAGGCTGTACTCTATGGAGCATCGGAGAGAAAAGGGTTCTCAGAGTGGGTGCTCTTTCTTGCTCATTTCCCATAACCACATTTCAGGCAAAGACCTAAAGAAGTTTAGTTTTTCTTACTGATCATGGTGGAGTATTTACTTAGGGAACACCAACCAACACTCCATGCATGTTTGTACTTTTTTTTTAACGTTAGAGCTATTTTATAAATAAACATACCAATATCTCCAGAAGGAAACTCATCCCTTCGCCAGACCCCACATAGCTGAGGCAGCATCTCTGACTCAGCACCCACAGAACAAACCCAACAAAAGGAGACAGCCCATGTCAGGGAGGTGAGCTGGCCATCACACTGTGCTTTGATGTTGTTCTTTTCTTCTTTTGCATGCCTTTGTGACCAATTCTGTTATTTGGACTCAATATACTCTGTGGTAAAAACTCAATCTTGTTCTGGCAAGTTTGCTGCTATCAAGAAAGGGGGTGGGGGGACTGGAAGTAATGGAAGTCATGAGAAATAATGGTGCCCTTAACATTTCAGCTTTGGTCTGACTTTTTCAAAGTAATTTATTTGGTTGAGTATCTTGTGGCTACTCGGGAAGGAAATTAATATTCCAGCTTCTCTCTATTCATCCTCAGGAGTACCAGTGAAGTGGGCAGCTGTGGACAAAGCGTGTTTTGGTGTCCCTGGTACTCTGTATTGCCACAAGGCAATTACTTTAGATTAAGTGAGAACTGTTCGGCATTTGAATAGGAAAGGATGGGGGAATTGACTAATTGCTCCACAAGTATCACTGTGGCCAAATAAATGTTCTGGTCATTTAAAGGCAACAATCTTGCACCTAATTTCTCTTTCCTTTTGGATCTTTGCCTCGTCTATTACTTCAGTTAATGACTGGTCTTTACTTTTTAATTATTTTTTATACCCAAAGTTCAGCTGCTAGACATTATGTTTCAAGATACAGAAGGAGAACGGCCAGTTCAACACAAATCTTCACCCACAGTGCTGGGTATACATATGGATCCCATATTGTAAGAATGCATCTCAGAAGAATGGTATCAGTGTTTTACGGAAGGCAGGTTAGCATGATTCTGTTGATCTGATTTGACATTTCATTTGGAGGGATGGGCAAGATAACTGAATAGGGATTCACAGCTTTTGCTCTGTAGTCCACAAATAAATATAATAACAAATAATAGCCAGGGGTATTGGTATTGCATTCCTATAATCCCAGGGGCTGAAGACTGGAGAAGGAGTTGGAAGGCAGACTCTACTGAGGAGAGAACTCAAGACTAGCCTTGTCTCACCCCAAGATGCTAAACCAAGATGAAAATAATCATCCTAGCAAATAAAAAATTATCTGCATTTCCAGATGAGTGACAAAGGACATCACTGAAACCCAGGAAGAGAAAGACTGAAACCAGGAAAGTGACCTGCTATGACACTGTAGAGAGGAGAGTGAAGTGCATCAGCAGCCAGGATCACAGTTCCCTAGCTAGAAGGTGTCCTCTCCACAGAGGAAGAAGTGAATAGCAAGATGAGAGATGAAAAGGACGTGCACTGTTACACAAATGTTAACGGAAGGTCATGGAGAAGCATGGTGTGCCAGCAAGTCCCCAAAACAACTGAACAGCAACACTGACAATCAGAACAGACCAAAGCGAATGACAAGAGGCAACAGAACATAAGCCTCACGACAAAGAGAAGGTCAGGGGTGACGGATTCACTGATAAATTCCATCACACTTCTGAGGAGTACATCAACCCTTTTCACACCATTCCAGTAAGTTGAGAGAGAAGGAAGTTCTCCAAACTTTTTCTATGGGACACAATGCCTGATACCTGAGAACCTCATCACACATCAGCAAAGTACAGACTGATGTGCCCGATGAACACAGATGGAAAAATCTTCTGTGTGTGTCTGTATACACATTTGCTGTATACATGTATGTACAGATGCGGGTGCACCTGTGTTTATGTGTCTATGTGTATGTTTACAAACGTGTATATATAGATCTCTCAGTTTCCCATTCTGTGTATACATATCTCTCTCTCTCTCTCTCTCTCTCTCTCTCTCTCTCTCTCTCTCTGTGTGTGTGTGTGTGTGTGTGTGTGTGTGTGTGTGTGTGTGTGTACACGCGCACACAAGTAATAATGCACAGATTGTAGCTGGAACATCAATTAGACGTATTTCCAAGTCTGGGTAGCTGTCTCAGTGAGTAAGAGATTAAAAGAAAGCCAAATCATTTTTATTTTTGCACTGTATGTTTGTATGTATAGAATAAATCTAAACACCTTGACCAGAAGTTTATTAAACTGACAAACTGGTCATTAAAGGGTAGGAGGCAAATAAAAAGCAGCAGTTATTTCGGTTTTATTCTTTGTTAATTACTTTCCTCTTTCTTCTCAAAATGTCTATTTTGTGTTTCATCTCAGCCTATGTTCTTTTCTGAAATTAATCTCTTCTTTGGCAGCTCCACACATGCATCCAATATTCTGCCACACCCCTCCCTTCCCCTCCTCTCACTCTCTACAACCTTGCTCCCTTTGTCTTTTCAAGTCACCTTCCTGGTTCTACATCTTTTTTGTTTTGTTTTTGCTTTTGCTCTGTGACTCACTGGGTTTAACTGGGGCCACTCACTTGGCAGGGGATACAAAGCTATGCACTGAAGCATGAAGGAGAATGAGACACGAGGCCAAGGATGTACCACAGGCATCTTCCCATCTTCACCTCCCCAGAGCTGGTATCAGAGCTATAGGCTGCAGTACCTAGCTCTCCACTCCCACCATGTGGGTGCCACAGATCTGAACTCAGGTCCATGTTCATGTGACAAGCATTTTACATATCTAGTGCATATTTTATGAAGACCTTCAAAGGAAGAGCTTAAAGGCCCCATGCACAAAACAATGAGATGTTGGAAATACTAGTGACTCCCAACTGACCAGTACATATCATATATGTAAAGTACACTGTACCTATGGATGTTGTGTGCTATCAAGCAAAATGGAATTATTATACTAAACTAAGATATAATAACTTTTCAAACAATCAAAAACCAATGTTCACAATAGTAAATTTTTAAAATCTGTTCTAGAGTTTTCTAATGTTAAATATACTACTTTCATGCAAAAATCTACCCCTATTAGATTTGTTACAATACTAGGCAGATAATGTCTGCTTGATCAATGATAATTACTTTGTAGCTAGTATAAATTTCATTTATAAGATATATATGACTGAAGATAATGCTTAAAAATTTTTCATCAGTGGCTTTAGGAGACATCTGTCTTTTCCATGTAGAGACATTTCTGAAGTCTCAGTCCCCAGAATTAAAGCCTTCTTCCCAATGTTTTCCTAAAGCTGGCTTGGAAACTGAGACATGCTCTGCCATTTTGCCTCCAGCTCTGCTTGCTTCCTGGAAATTTCTTGGCCAATTAAAGAACTTGGCATTCACTCTCAGTGCATGAGAGAAGGAACCCTAACCTCCCATCATATTTTCTGGAATCCTCTACTGAACTCTAGAATCAACCTTTGGGACTACAGCATCTTTCATCTCCATGGTGACTTGAGGGGATGAAGATTCTGCCCATTGTTTTGCTTCCAAGTGGGAGATACAGCTTAATCTTTCAATCCCACCTTTCTCTAGTATCCATGGTACCAAACCAATGAGGAATATTTTTCAGCACATAAATCGCCGGTAATATTAATTCACCTAGTGTCTTTACAATCTCCCCCAAGAGAAGCTCTAGAACTAAAGAGATAGCAGATAGTGGGTCACATGACCTGGAGTCAACCTTAATTCTCATAATGAGTCCATTGGTATGACTTCAGAAACAGAGGTAGTGATGGCAACTTCTCAGCCTGCTGTGTCTCATGACACTTGAATAATTAAAAGACATCTTAATGTCTGTTTGATTCCAACCATTGGTTTATAGTGTGCCAGATTCTACTGGTCCAGTGGCTCTTGGCCTTTTGGCTAACATCAAGTGCAGATTCTACTGGGCATTCCAAGACATTTTAATGGAAAGATTGTCAAAGGCCGTTAGAGTGGTCAATAAATATACATTCTACTGAGGCTTAAATACTATTATAAGACTCATCAGAACTCAGGCTTTTAATACATTTTCTTTGATCTACCTTATTTCTTCAAAGTCATTTTTAACCTATGCACATTTCTTTCTCTTTGTGTGTGTGTGATGTGAGAGCTTTTCCCATTAGGGCAAGAAGGGAGGCTTTTCTTTCATGACAAAAAGAATGTTTTTAATATTGCCAACTAACTCTTGGTTCACAGAGGACACTTTATGGATACTTTTAGATGGTCATTGCTAGGTCTACAGGAGCCTAAGAATTTTCATCTCTCTCTCTCTCTCTCTCTCTCTCTCTCTCTCTCTCTCTCTCTCTCTCTCACACACACACACATACACACACACACACACACACACATACACACACACACAGTAGCTTTGAATACTCTTTTATGTTTAGTCATTTTTTTCTTCAGAAGTCTAAGATAAAGTAATTTTTATTTTCATAGCATGCATGTGCACTATGTAAATTTTAATTATCATTGCATGTTTATGGACAAATAATGTCAGCTACATTATATAAGTGGAGATTAGAGGAAAATGTTTGGAGTTGCTTTTCTCTTTATTCCTTTGCATGGGATTGGGCTATCAAATTTACATTTTCCACATTACCCAGAAAACATTTTATCTCTGAGCTGGGCTATCCTATGGACACCTCCTGATACATATTTTGCATCTCATAGCTGGATTCAACTTCAACACATTCAATGACAAATCTTTTAAAAGTCCACAGCCCTTACGATTGAGCAGACTTGATGTAATGATTTCTTCTCTGTCATTTCCTTCCTCTGAAATACTGAGAGAGGCGTTCTGCATCTCAGAAGCCAAGAATTCCCCCGCCTAACAGTGACTCTGAAGAGTAGATTGTTCCCATATGTAAAGCACAGAGCATCTTGCAGGACGTGTATTCTTGTCTTGTGGGACTGACTTTGCTTGGCCAAAGGTGAAAGCTCTTGGCAGCTTCCTCTCTGGAGCTGTGAGGGGTTGGTTAGAGCAGGAAGATCAAAAGCTACTATCTCCAGCATCAGCATTTCTTCACCCATCCTTTTCATTCATTTTGCCTTTTAAAGACAAAGTCATTCCAAACCCCTTGTATTTTAGCACTGGCTTTGAAAATTGCATTGCCTTACTCTTTAAATACACATGTGTTTAAATTTTGGAAAGAAGCCGGGAGCATTTGGCAACAATGTGTTTAGAAATCTGATCACAACTCCAAATATTTCGAAACCTAATGCCCCCGGCACCTAGATTTGCTCACTTATTTTTAGCTCCAGAAAGGGGCTGTATTTAATCTCTTAATCAGACTGCTTGAAGTTTCCACTTCAAAATAAATGAAATGATAATAAATAATGAGCCAAAAAATAAAATACACCCATTTAAGGAGAAAACTCTAATTTGCTGGAAAACAAACGTGAGTTCGAATAAAATGGAAATGTCGTCGCCTGTCTCTTCCAATTTTCAGCTCCGAGTGGACAAAGGAAGGAGCGGTGGAGGCAAAAGTCTTCTTGTCCAAGGTCTGAAGCTGGAGTTCCCCGTTCACAGCAAACAGCCGGCATTTACTGAAGGCTGGAGGGACCCTGCAGGCACGGGGTGGATGGAAGGCGGGCCGTGGCTACCTATCCCAGCCTTGACAGCCTTCCTTCCCAAGGACCACCCTGCTTAGTTCCTGCTGCCATCGTGTTTCTTAGATGCTTTACGACATGTGACTCTGGATAGCACATGAAACTATTGATGGCAGTATTGGGAATCAGAATCGGTGCGGATAACCGCGGAGAAGCCTACTGTGTGTCAGACCCATGAACCCATGTGGGCGCAAAGGTACATTTCACACTGAATGTAATGAGATGGCAGGGTCGTTAGGAAGAAAGGAACGCTTTGCTGAAAACTTTTCCCAGGGAGTTGTAGAAAAGAAAAATATCTATTCTTCCCAATAGGCCATACGTGACACGGCAGAGCATAGGGGGATCCCACTCACGTCACCATTGGTGAACCAGTGATTTGGTTAGGGTCACTCACAGTACCTACGGTAGGGAACTATAGGCAGCTGCGCCATTGTGTCCCCAGGGTTCTTGACCTCCCTTGCAGGTAGCTACATAGGTGCAGTTTGGGGAGGGACCTTGTAAAAAACTTTCTGAGCTTCTTTGTAAGTTGGGGTTTGTTTTTGTTCTGCTCTGTTTTTCAGTCTTTGGAGACTTGGAAGCTTCCATCCTTGCTCCAGAAGAGAATGTTTCAACCCCTAACAAACAGCTGCACAGCACGGTGCACATTTTAATAAGACTGCACGGAGAGTCAGATGAATTAAAGAAAGTGTGTCACAAGAGCATCAGGACACCCATCGCAGTGGAGAGACAGATCAGAAATCTGGAGAAACAGGTTTCAGTCTGAATTCTGTCACTAATTGGTCCAACCACTCTGGATAAATTAACTTTCTTCTTGCTCCTTATTCCATTCATCTTGAAAATAAATGATAGGGAAGAACGGCCAGGCCCTCCGGGGCACCCCTGGGTGCTTCTGACCTTGTTATCCCTGCTCTCTATAAGATCCTTTTGTAGTTGAGAAAAAAAAATCCGAGGAAGCCCAAGGGAGTCCACGAGGGGAAGATTAAAGCTCCTCAGAGGATGAGGCAATAGCATGGGGAAGTTGGGCAGGTGTGCACTACAAAAGTAAAAACTTATTACTAATAACTTCACTGACCTCCGTGCTTCCCCAAGTGGAAGCGCCTAAGAAGAAGAGACAATAGTGCCTGGACTTTCTGTACCCAATCTTTCTGAGACAAACGGAGGTTCGTATTATTATTGCTCTTTGTCACTTATTTATGTCTAATGCATACACTGAACTATAATTTAATAAATTTTCATAGTGGAAATTCATGTAATGTCTAGTTTTAAAATGTGATGTCTTTGTCTCTCTCTGTCTGTCTCTCACTGTCTCTGTCTCTCTGTCTGTCTCTCTGTCTCTCTCTCTGTCTGTCTCTGTCTCTCTCTCTGTCTCTCTCTGTCTGTCTCTCACTGTCTCTGTCTCTCTCTCTGTCTCTCTCTCTCTCTCTCTCTCTTTCTCTCTCTCTCTCTCTCTGCTTTGCTTCTTTCATTATCAGCTCTACAGCATCCATTCATCCTGTCATGCATAGCAGCCTCTTTCTTTGGACCCATTTGCACAGTTGTGTTATATGTATGGCTTGAAGCAGAAGAGATGGGTCACGCGGTTCAGATTTGGAAGCTATGAACCATTGCGGTTTTCATCTAAGAAGCATTTGTCACATGCACAGCAGCTAGAGATGTCATGAACCTCTTTCTCCAAATACACACTAAAACGTGTCTGCTCCATTAGCCATTCAGGTCAGGGTGCTGTCAGGTCACTTTGTGGTCACTGTCCACTTCCCAGAGAAGTGGAATAGCCTCAGTACTTTGGTTTTTGTATGCTCGTTGGTGCTTTACAATCCTCTCTTAGAACTCTGTGTATATTTTGTCTGTTTATCCCACTAGGTAAATTACATTTTCTTTAGTCACTTGTGGAAATTTTATGGAAATCTGCATCTTAGGTGTCCTTCCGTGTGAGTATGTGTTGTCCTCAGATGTCACCCACTTCCTGATTTGAGCAGGGTCTCCCAGTGCCCTGGAGCTCACTGCTCAGGCTAGGCTGGCTGGGGAACCCTGGGGACCCACCTGCCTCTATCTCCTCCAGCCTGGAGATTACCAATATGCGCCTATCTCTGCTCCTGGCTTTTTGCTGTGTGGTCTGGGAATAACAACACAAGACCCAGTTCTTACCAGGCATGAATTTTATCAATTGAGCTCTCTCCCCAGCCCTGAATGCCCTTTGGACTGTTTTTTTTTAATCCCCTTTATTAAAAGTAGATTCTTTCCCCATACAATACATCCTCCCTCCAGTTTCCCTTCCCTCTATGCTTCTCAGTTCTTCCCAGCTTCCCCTCCCATCCAGATCCAGTGTCTATCCGTCTCTCCTCATAAAACAGCCCGCTGCTAGATAACTATAAAATAAAGTAACTAACACATTGAGATTGAATAAGGCAAACCCACAGAAGGAAAAGAGCCCCAGGAGGTGGCACAGAATCAGAGAGCCACTCATTCATCCACTCAGGAGTCCCATAAACAGGCTAAGCTTCAACACTACAATATATATGCAGAGGACCTTGTGCAGACCCATGTCAGTCCTGTACCGGCTGCTGCAGTCTCTGTGAATTCATATGAGCCTTGCTTCCTTGATTCAGAAGGTCTTGTCCATTCCCTCTGGCTCGTATACTCTTCCTACCTCCCTTTCATGGGGTTTTTTGAG
This sequence comes from Micromys minutus, assembly GCF_963924665.1. Lineage (NCBI taxonomy): Eukaryota > Metazoa > Chordata > Mammalia > Rodentia > Muridae > Micromys > Micromys minutus. Next base: position 6,303,377 of record NC_137971.1, read on the forward strand.
CTCTGAAGGAGAGGGATTTGATGATGACATCTCATTTAGATATGTCTCTCTGTCTCTTTGTATCTGTCTCTCTGTATTTCTTTGTGTCTCTGTGTCTCTGTCTCTCTATCTCTGTCTCTCTGTCTCTGTGTCTCTCTGTCTCTCCCTCTCTCTCTCTCATCTCTCATGTCTACTGTGTATCTTTGTATGTGCTCCACCAGCTACAGGAGGAAGCTTCTCTGATAATGGCTGCATAAGGCACTGATATATGAACATAGTGGAAGATCATTAGGAATCCTTTTACTGTTTTTGTTTGTTTGTTTGCTTGCTTGCTTTTGATTAGTAGTCTTTCACTTGACACTGAGTCTCAGGGCTATCTGGACTCTGGTTTTTGGTCACCCTAGCAGTTTAGAGTATGGATTTCATCTCATAGAGTGAGAGTGAACCTTACGTCAAATCAAACATTTGCCAATCACTTCCACAAGCTCCTTACCACCAGTGCCCTAGTATATTTTACAGGCAGGACAGATTGTAGATCAAAGGGTTTGTGGCTGGGTTGCTGCTTTTTTTTTTTTCATTTGTTTGTTTGATTTTTTGTTTTTGGTAGTCTCCAGAGTACATTCCTTTACCAAGGGCAATAGAACAGTGGTTCTCAAACTCCTTTGGCAAACATCTATCTACAAAATATTTACATTATAATTCATAACAGTACCAAAATTAAAACTTATAAAGTAGCAACAAAACCAATTTTATGGATGGGAGTCACCACCCACAAGGAACTGAGAGTCACCACACTAGGAAGGGTGAGAACTACTTTGCTTAAACATAGGGTGAGGGTTCTCTGTCGGCGCCAGATCAACCTTTCCATGTTCAATGAATTAGGCGGGTGTTGTCCTCAGCAATGGGCCTTGCTGTCAGTTGTTAGAGAGCAATCTACTGTCTTGGCAACAGCCTGGTTTGCTTGGGGAGATCCATGGGACCCATTTAAGCAACAACTCCGTTGGTTTTAACCCATTCCTGGCACTGGAAGCTTTGTTTGGAGATAGACAGTTGCGACTCCATCTCCCTCATTACCAGGAGAAGTTATGAGGATCCTCTCCATATATTTTAGAAAGTTTGCACTGTACTAGGTTCCATAGCTACCTTCAAATGTCCCTCAATTCCAGCTCAATTCCATTCTGACATCCTCTCCTTCAGAACCATCTCCCTTTCCGGTCCCCACTAGGTAGAAGCTCTGCTTTGACTGTAACTGACTTAGCATGTTTTCCCCTTTGTAACCAGTGCTTCTTCATATGTCCTTTGATTTTGTTTTGCATAATCTAAGGATGTACATTATGTGATTGCCTGGTGTTTATGGAGGCCATAAAGGGGCATAAGATGGACTAACAGTGGAGTTACACAAAGTTGTGAGCCACTGTGTGGGTGAAAAAAATGAACCTGGATCCTCTGCAAGAGCAGCAAGTGCTCTTAGTTGCTGAGCCATTGCTCCAGTCCCCGAGGACTGGTGTTAATGAACTAAATAATATTAAAAGAGTGAGCGTATTTTTCTTGTGGGTACACAGATGACTGATTATTTAGAGAACTCACCCATCTATCTCCCTTGTTTACTGAAGCTTCCCTAATCAGGAGATTACATCAGTGGTGTCTGGCTCTGGGTTCTTGTTAGAATCTGTGAATATTGATATACGTGTCGCTCTGTGCAGATGGAACACTTTATTAATCACTGTGGACACCTTTTACTGAAAACTTGATTTCTGATTGCATAAGCTTTCTATTACAGCTTTACTTTCTAGGTGATATTTTTCTTGACTCCTAATCATACAAATTCTAAGAACTTGATAAATTTCAATGAAAAAAAAAAAAAAGACTCATACTTGGTCCATACTTCACTGAATATATAATTGGTAGGTTTGAAAGAATCTGACATTTAAATAGACCATTTTCCAGTTGATGACATGGTATGTGTCTCCACTTGGCAGTTCTCTAGTTTTCTTTTATTTAAACGTTTAAGATAGAAGTTTATCATGATATTCCACTACATTTATACTTGTGTATAATAATATGCATTTTTGTTTGCTGCTAGTGCTTAGAAATTACAATTTTTGTATCCATAGTCTTACTCATGAATTCTAGTGTTGAATATACACTAACAGACACTTATACAAAGATGGGTCATGTGACTTGAGTTAAAGCGGCAGAGTATGTGGTGACCTTTATAGAGCAGACACTTCAAGTGCAGACTATTCTCATCTGAAAGACACCCAACCCCTCCCATGGGTTTTTTATTGGAATACACTAAAGAAACTGATTTTAAGAGTTCAAAATAGGGCACAGGAGGCTGAGAGTTTGACTTAATAAGTGTAAGCTGTCATGTCTAGTAACTGAAGATGATTTGACAACAAATCACTTTAGCAGTTTTTGCCTCTTGTTGTGTATATTTGGTCTTTAAAGTCATTCTGACATGTCAGTGTCTTTAAAAGTAAAATGTCCTCATGTTGAGACTTAAGTATCTTAATGACAAGTCAAGATAGGGGTGGGCACAATAAACACTATCACCTCCCTGTGTTTGGTTCTGGCCCCGAGACTGTGGAGGGAGAGGAAGATATTTTACTTTAATGCACATTTTATTAGCTACTTAGGTCTTGGGTTGGGGTCACATTGGCCCTGTTTTCTGTGGGCAAGGCCAAGATCCACTGGCTTTTAATTCTTCTTTCCTATTTAAATGCAGAAATCCCACCTATAGGGGAGTTCAGGCAGTCTCTTTCTGTGAGTTAAACTATTCTCAGCACCCACAGCTTTCAGCCTTTCACTCCTTCTTACGTAGACAACGTAACTTAGAGAGATAAAAATTCAACCGATTTGGAGTTCAAATCATCAGAGTTCCTTTGTTTTAATTGACACCGATTACAAATTGACCCTAAGTCCAGACATAAAATATGTGATGTGTGGTATGGTGCTGTTTATATCTAATGTGTGTATTTGTAAGTGTGTGCATTCTATTAGATCAACCTGCAACTAATTTAAAAATCGATTGTAATGATGTCTTCTGATTGCTCTGTTCACCTCCATTTAGAAGAGGTCTAATTTATTCATAGTTCATGGGCAGCTCTTGACAATGCAGAGACAATAACAAAGACTAAATTATGCCATATATATATATATATATATATATATATATATATATATATATATATATATATATATGTCAGCACTGATGGTGGAGTTTTGCATATACATAATGACAAGTAATATGACTATGTGAAGAATGGTAGTCACAAAAGGAAGTAGCAACCCAGATGAATCCCCACCAGTAGCCCATGGCTCTTATACATAGAGTCCATGAGGTTTGTCACAAATTGAATGCTTCTTTTTTTTTTTTTTTTAATAAAATGTGGATGAGTCCGATCTACTCCCAAGAGCTCTAGATATAGGACATCCCTGAAATAGTCATAATTAAGATTTCTTCTGAATCTCAAGGGCACCCCTTCCCCAAAGGGACAGTTCCACCTGGAGGACACTTGCATGCAGAAATCTTTGACCTGACCTGCTCTGCTCCCACCGACACACATCATCTCACCTTTCCAGATTTCTCTGTCCTTGGTTTGGTATGAGTAGAAAAATCTAATATATGATTCTGAAGCCTGAGCATCATTTGTTTGGCTGAACTGTGGCATGAGTCAGTGCTGTATTTCCTTCCTTGAAGAGTTAGCCCATTGCACAGATATACTTAATTTGTGTTCCTATTTTCCTTTAATAGATGCATGGTGTGCTCTATCTCTGACTGTGATGGATAATGAAATTAGAAAACTGTACAGCCATTTTTGTGTTTTCATTTCTCTTGTATATTTCTAGGTGGGGGTGGGATATCTGGGTAGTATGGTCACTTTATGTTTTTTTTTTTTTTTTTTTTTTGAGAAAAGGCGTGATATGCTAACTGCCACTTCCTGTTTAATTGTCTGAGAAAACAACAATGGGTTTCTAACCTAGCACAGCAGCTTGTCCCCAAGGATCTCAGAAAGCACTTTCTTCTAACCCACTAAAAAACATAAACTCTCATGTGGATAAACTCTGTTTAGAATTGTCCAATCACTGTTTATATACTTTTTCTGTACAGAAAGATGAACAATAATTAACATACATTTCTAGAACACAGACAACTGGAAACTGAAAATAGGGGATGTTCTTTCCTTCCCTGCTAGGGATCCTTCCCAGCTACTGTTACCAAATCCACACTATTGCTGATGCCAAGAAGTGCTCAGTGAATGGAACCTGGTATAGCTGTCCCCTAAGAGGCTCTGCCATTGCTAGACCAATACAGATGTGGATGTACACATCCAAACATGGGACTGATTGCGAGGAACCCAGTGGGGAAGTTAGGGCAAGGACTGTAGGAGCTGAAGGGGTTTGCAACCTCATGGGAAGAACAACAATAGCAAGAAACCAGACCCCCAAAGCTCCCAGGAACTAAACCACTAACCAAAGAGTACACAGGGTATATCCATGGCTCCACTTGGATATGTAGCAGAGGATGGCCTTATCACTGGGAGGGAGCCACCTTGGTCCTGTGAAGGCTTGATGACCCAGGATAGGGAACCACTAGGCCACCAAGACAGGTTTGGGTGGGGGGGGAAGCACCCTCATAGAGGCAAGGGTAAGGAGGAGGGCATGTGGGGGCTTGTTGAGGGGAAACTTGGAATGGAGGCAACCTTTGAACTGTAAATAACCAATTTTAAAAAGAAATTATATTAGTCCCAGGAAAACAAAACAAACACTGAGATACCTAAGAAAGGTAGTCATCGTTTTCACTAAATTAGAATATTCCAAACCTAATGGATGCGGCTCCCCATTGTCCCATTGTATGTGAACCTTAAAGGAGGGTCACTAACATACTTTTGGGGGATGTCATTTCTCAAGACGAGCAAAAAACATCAACCTCATGCTTAATATTATTTTTTGCTGTTCTTTGGCAACATTGTTTTTTTTTTTTTGTGTGTGTGTGTGCAAAGGAAAAAATAAAATTTAAAAAGTGTGCAATAGAAAGAGGTTTCTGGTAGAACACTTCCAGCAGGGGTAAATATAACAGCTTAAATCAAGGCTAGAAACCTCTCAAGAATCTATGCTCATTAGATTTGACAGGGACAAAGGTGTTGTCAGACACACAAAGGGAAGGCTCTGAGATTAAAAAAAAAAGAAAGAGCTCAGATCACTTTCGTTTTTGTCTCTGCATACATATTTTTAACCCCAGTGGCTTGTTCTCAGACCTTCCCATGCCCTATAATATGAATAAATCAATTATTCCCTTTTTCTATAAATCACTCCTTTGATAAGAAAATCGGTTTCCCTCCTGTTTCGTATTTGGGTTACATGTGATGCAATAGGTTATTTGTGATTCTGTTCTTTTCTGTGAAGAGTGAATTGTGCTCCTGACAAATGTCTTCACTATTGCTTGAGCCTGATTAGAAGTGAAACACTGTGAAAGAGGACGGTGCTCTCGCTGGTCTCCCTGGTGCACGGTATTAAGTATAATTCCACTCTCTCATAAAGCGTTTCACTCTGTCACACTTCCACAAGAAAAAAAGACGATGTGATGAATGAAAAAATGAAGATGGAAGCCTCTCGGATGTTTGAAGGTCCCTATCACTTGTAAAACAACACACGTAAAGGAGGATTCTATTCTCCTTTCATACCACCAAGTCATTCAATGTAGAAACTTACATTTTCAGGCAGTGTTGCAATAAAACTAAGCTCTATTTATTTATTATTCCTATATAAACATTCATATCTTGGGATACTGTGACCAGGGCCATACAGAACTAATGACATGATGTCTAACACATATTTGTTGTCCTCTTAGTGTCAGCCAGCAGTGAGCTGTTGTAAAAAGGTCCACAGAGAGCTGATCTCATGGAGCAGAGGATAAGATTCTGAGTAGTGTGGGAGTTATCAGAACACACTCTCCTATTTTCTCATAATGCACACCTCATGGTCAGAGTCTTAATTAAAGGCCCTCCTTCCATTCTCCCATATGGAGTAGGTGGGTGGTGGTGGCTGTATATGTGTGCATACTAAATACACTACCTTGTTTAAACAAAAATCTAAAGATGAACACCTGTCCATATGCTGTATCCTACTTAGGCTTTGAGCTGTCAAGCTGTGTCTGAATCATAGCAAACAGTAATTGATCTGAGTTTATATTTCCTATTGTATACACCCTCTCTCTGTGGCTCTTTTCCTACCTTGAAGCTCAGGCTAATCTTCCCACTTCAGCCTACCCACAGGTGGTCATACAGACATTGTAATTGAAGAACCTGTTTCTTTGGAAATTTTATAGAATTTTATATTGAGGCCTTTACATTGATAATGCATTGAAGACACCTAATCACCAACTCTTTGTGACTTTGCCCCAAAGAACACCGCAATTTCACCCATTCACAGCTACCAGTGTGGAACCTAGAGCTGAATTTTCTGTTTCTGTATAGCAGAGAAATAGATCACCATCCAGGGAGAGATCAAAATTCAAAATTCAGAAATACACTTTAAACTAAATGCATTTTATTTCTACACCATCAAAAGGTTAAAAAGTCAAGCCAAACTATGCTTAGTCATGGAATGTTTATAAATGTTAGTTCCCTAAATAACCACATAGAAGACTCCTTTAGAAAAAAGAAAACGTGTATAAATGTAAATAAAACTTTGAACAATGAAAGCTCACACACTAATATTTGTCTTACCCAATGACCAGTCAACAAAATTCCAGTGAGAATTGATTAAATGAATGATTCTGTATGTAAGTGATAGAATACTTCATATCTATGTGATGAATTTAAATAATATTATCAGTATTTGTTTAACTCGTAATGGGAGTTAAAGTCTATGTGTGCAATCTTAGTTATTCTCAACAATGCATTTACAATGGAAATATTTTTATTTCTCTGAATTTCTAATAATGAAATAGATAGCATTGTAACAGGAGAACCTTGATCTGAAATGCTTTTTCTCACTGTGTGTACCATTTATTACTTCATAGGCACCTACCCAAATTCCAGCTCCTTAATCATATTAAAATATTTGAAAAGAAACAGGAACCTAGAGAGCAAATGAACATAAAAAGCTGGCCAGCGTTGACATTCAGATCTACAGTAGACTTCCCAACCATTCAGACCTGTACTCTTCTACTCTAAACTCACATCTTCACAGTTATTGCATTCCTGAAGATACTTTGATTACCATTTTAAACCCCTGATTAGTATGGTAAAAGACCCTGTCAAAACTTTGGATGTTTTTTTTTTCTTGTTGAACAATCAATTCTTATTTCTAAAAATGTCCTTTGGGCTCAATCAGAAAGAGGATGGAAGACTGATCCTGAGGCTCCTTGGTGCACTTCAGGAAGAGTTGAGCAAGCTCATACCCAGCATGGTTCCTGGAGCTTAGTGATTACTTTGTTCAAGAATCAAGACTACAGCCTCTTCACCTAGTTCTATAATGAAAAAGCCAGAGGGGGCAGGGTTGAGTGGGAAGGCTGCTCAATCCAAAGCTTTCTCAGGAAGTAACATCACCCTCAGAAAGTTGTCACATGATTTACCAAGGTTGTTTGTGAATTGCCTAGTCTTTAACTCAACCAGCCAGTCCATGTTTTGGAAGAGTCACCTGGTTTTCATACTTAAGGAATAGAAAGCAAAAATTGATGATTAATCAATCAGTATCCCTCCACTGTGAGTGACAGGAAGCAAAATTCATTTCTTTTACATCTTCAATAGTGAAGGTTTTATTTTATAATTGGCATGTGCCTCAGACCAGCACACAGAGGGGTGGTTTCTCTCTGTCTCCTTCCTTAGTCTTCCATTGTGTTGGCTCTTTGTCACTATTCAACTTCAAATATCATTGAGACAAGAGATTATTTCCTAATATCCGAAACAAAATTCTGAAGTGTATTCTAATTGTTCCATGCATTTGTACTATGAACCCGGCAATATGAATAATTTTACATCCTAGGAAACAAGGTATCACCAATGTAAGGTACCACTTGGAATTTTGGGGGGAGAGGCAATTAGATTCCTGTGACAGAGTCTTGGGTAAATATGTGTCATGCTAGTTCTAATATGTTCTCTGAGGTACTGGAGACTAGCTTACCACTCAGCAATGTCTGGCTCTAACATGTTTTTTGTGGAATGCACTATCATTTGAGAGCCTAACAGCAATCACTATATCATCTTCCAAGTAATCCAAGAATGGTTTAATGTATGGATAGCAATTAGGACTTACCCATGGAACTGGAAAACCTAAATAGGAGTGGGGAACAGAGGGAGCAGGTATATAATACCAAAAATGTGACGCTCAGAAGTGGAATATAAATGAGAGAAAGAGTTTTGTTGATAAAATAAAAGTTTTATTAAGAAACTCCCAAGCAGGTTGAAATAAGAAATATACACAAGAATTCAAATCCATTACAGCAATGATGAAGATTATTTGGGTGACATAGTGATTCTCAGTAATTATTAAATGGATTTGACCTTGAACTGTGCCATTCTTTAAAAAGGGTAGAAATGCAAAAATAGCCTGACCCATTGGTTTGCTTTGAAGAAAAGATTCTTGCTACTTTGAAGCAGCATTCCTCCTGAGCGAGTGTGCTCAGTGGCCTCACTCGTTGATTTAGGCTTTCTTTTTATGGTTTAAGAGAAGTTTGGTTATTAAGGGCCATAATGAATATTGTCTTCCATCTTAATTGATAGATTATGCTACATGACCTTTGTTTTGTGTGTGTGCATGTCCCTTATCTTTAGGTATCTGACTTTCATAATGTGTATACCCAATTATAAAGGTGTCAAAAGACACGTCTTATAAAAATTCAGCTTGAAGACGTCATTTGACTCATTTCATGTTCACATCAAATCAGCTCAAGCTACCTCAGCCTCCTATCTTCTGTGCCCATACATAACTGGAATGAGATGTCCAAGTTTGAAGATACTAAGAGAATCTTAGATGGATGAGTGTACAGCTCAGGAAGAGGTCTTAGGTTGCAAGCAGGTTTCTAGGTATATAGCTGAAAGGAAAGGTGTATACATAACTGTGCTAGCAGTTTGCTAGCAGACATGTTATTGGAAGAGTGTGTGCATAGTCCAAACCAGATGGAGCTTAGATGACCATTATGCTTGCCTATCCCACCAGAAATATTATTCAGTTATCAGAATATATATCATTCACCATAAAGTAACCCAGGTTTCATCTCTTCGAAGAAAAGCAATATTTATTCAAAACTTGGTTATATTATGTTTTATATTTTGAAGCTATGGTTCAGGCCTTGACTGTGTTCCTTCACTTTACAACAGGAAGTATGTCTCTTCTGCTGGTGTATGCTTTGTTTATGAGTACATGCAGTTATCCTCAACATGCTTTCACTGGGAAATTCCTTCTAAAGCCAAAGTTTTTTTCTCTTGACTGGCCACTTGTTCCCCCATCCCCAGCTCTTTCACTTCCTGTAAGCTTCCTTTAGGCTATTTTGCTTCCTTCTATTCAGTTTTCTGTTTTATACTTCCAGGCTTCTAAACTTCTCGTCCCAGATTCTCACCATCACTCTGTGATTACCCCACACCTCTATTTCCTAAAGACACTGACATATGTGTTTGATACTGGTTAAATTTCTCTCCTAAATTCTAGATGCATATATTTACCACATTTATCTACTTGAATGTTTTTGCTACTGTTTCAAACAAAATTAAATGAGTGATCTTTATTCTCTTCAGTGCCATGAACCTGCTCATCATTTAGGCTTTTCTGCTTAAAGAAATGTTGCTATCAAATAGTTCTACAGTTCAGAAACCTAAAAATCATTATTTTTATACTTCTTATTTATTTGCATGTATGTGTATTTTATATGCATATGTTTGTGTGTGACAGTGTGTGCATGCCATTGCATTCATGTGGAAATCAGAAGACAACCTCAGTTGTTGGCCTCTACTGACCACCAGCTCTCTTCAGGTTTGTGGCTGACTGAATTTTTCAGGACATCTGGTCTACCAGCTTCTGGTGTGCTCTCATGTCTCTGCCTCCCATCTCATTATTAAGAGTGCTAGTATTACAGATGTGTTCCATGCTTTTACATTAATTTCCAGGGAATACAATTCATGTCATCATGCTTGTATAGCGCACATTTTTGCCCACTGAACCATAGCCCATCCTGAAAGGTCATTCTTATTTCTTTTCTCCTTGATATAAGCAATCGATCACCGTATTTTGTAAATTTGACTCTTACAACCCTTACTCTATACATATGTCCATCTACTGCCCATCAGTACACAATTCACCCAGGTAGTTTCTTTATTCTTATCTCTTTGACTTCTCTCTCATAATCCCATAAACAGACTTTATGAATGTTAAAAAGAAATGTGAGCTTTTAATGGCTCCTACTTAAAAGTCATTTCTGGGTGTCTATTGTTCATAGCCTAACAATATTTTTCTCTAAATAATCCTGCATGGTGCATTCCCCATCCACCTGACTTGTACCCTTCACAAAAACTCCTGTTTTCATTCACATTTATTCCAAAGATGGAAACCATTTTATGAAGTATGAAAATGTCAGAACGAACCAGAGCTCAGTTAAGTATACCCAAGGGGTTGAAAAATATTTCACATATTTGACTAAAGCTAATTACACATTTTGAAATCACATTCCAATCAAATTTTATTAAACTGCAACATTTTAAGAGTTGTTTTCCTCAGGCAATGAAATTACAGTAAGTTGCCTTATTGACTTGACAACAAGTATCTAAATTGAAAAATATGAAAAACAAACAAACAGGAAATTGTGGTGTGTTTCTCTTAGGATCCAGGCCTAGGAAGAGTTAGTCACTAGATTTTTATGTTAATGTTAATGTGAACTTTATTAAAAATTCTAATATACTAAAGTTCAATGATGTTAGAGATAGTTCCAAGAACTTCACTATTGTCCTGTTTTATCTTGGGGACCCACAACTCCTGACATTGAGAGTCACTGAAGAGAACACAGATGCTAAGCTTATATTTACTCAATCCCTTCATTTTCATGTGTGTTGTGACTAGATTTTCAAGTTTCTTATAAACCGAATTCTGATCCATCATAGTGACATTTTTCTCATATTTGATTTAATAAGAATAACACCCATGATATCTCAAGGAAGACCCAACAATGACAATAGCAACATATATGCTAACAATAAAGGACAAATTCCATGGAGTTCTACCCCTGGGAAATGAGCTACAGGCAATCACAAGATGAAAAAAAGAAGAGTTAGTCTCTCCCAGAGATGAATCTCCTAGGTTATCCAAGACAAAGCAGCCAGTCCTAAAATCTTATACACACAAGCCACACTAAACAGAATCAACAGGTTGTATTATAATGAAAAATGTCAATACTCTTACAATGAGTTAGGGGAAACAGGGAGGAGTTGGAAGAAGGGGGACCTGAAGGGAGTTGGAAGAAGGAGGACATGGGAGGGTCTGAAAGAAGAAAGACATGGGAGGGGCTAGAAGGAAGAACAGGAAGTCAGAGTGATGTAGTTATATTCTAGTTAAATTTTAAAATATAATTGTATAACAACCCACAAAGCTGCTTTTCTGTTATAATAATACTGTATAAGAAAAAGAAAACACCCTCCAGAGAGTTTTGTTCCATGCATTGGCTAGTTTTATGTCAACTTGACATAGGTTAGCATTATCTGGGAAAAGGGGTGGAACTTCAATTGAGAAAATGCCACTATAAGATCCTGCTGTAGGGAATTTTCTTACTTAGTGATTGATGGAGGAGGGCCCAGCCCACTGTGTGTAGGGCCATCCCTGGGTTGATGGTCCTACGTTCTATAATAAAGCAGGCTGAGCAAGCCAAGGAAAGCAAGCCTGTAAGCAGCACTCCTCCACAGATTCTGGATCCAGTCCTGCCTCCAGGAGCCTGCCCTGTTTGAGTTCTTGTCTTGACTTCCTTCCCTGATGAACAGTGCTGAGAAAGTGTGAGACAAATAATTTCTTTCCTCCTCCAACATGCTTTTTGGTCGTAGCAAAAGAAACCCAAACTAAGACACACTGTAATAGGCAATGTAAGTGTTGTACCTTACCTGCTTTGGATCCACCTCTTTCATTGCAGATCTAGAAGACAGACAGAGAGTATGTGTTCCTGCCTGTCCTGGACAACTGTGAAAGGGCATTTTCCTTTTAATCAGAGCCTTTTGGTTTCATGATGTGTGATGAAGTCTCCTGGAGTTGACTTCTCTTCCTTGACTCTGTTCTCATAAAAAGAAAAGAAAAACAAAAACAAAAAACAAAAGAAACAATGAAAGCTGTGGAGTCTGGATAGAATGACTTATTAATGCTAGAATCTTTAGAATTATCTTAAAAAAAAACTACCGACATCTAATCTGTCTTGACTTGGTAGTGTTTTTAATGAGTATTTGTTTGTTATTCTGTGCATCACATACAGGCATGTCAGCTGAGAAGCAGCATGGTCCTAGCCCGGGTTTCTGAGAGCAGACAGGCCAGGACTTGTCCCTCCTCTGGCTTTGTCCATCAGAGCAATAGGTCTCCCTCTTAGCAGCTGCCTAGCTGCAGGCTTGATGCAGGGGCATGCTGATTTCTATGTAGGGTACTGTTTGGGGACTGAAATTAAACCTGTTAGGCAGAAAGGGCCTCCCCACTTCTTAGGTATTCAGTGTGCAGTCAGAAACACAGGCCAAGGCTGTGGAACAGATTTGAAGCTGATACAGATGCTTTTTACATCTTATTGTCTAAAAAAATTATATGCTCTATTGATTTGAATTCAATTTGCTACAGGTTAACTGCAAATTAGTTACAATAGCTTTCTTCCTAACCTATGGAGTCTATTGCTTTCTGCCTCTGCAGGATTACAACATTCATTTCTGAAGGCTTGATTTAGGGAGGAGTAATCCTTGACTTTTTTTCTGAGAAATCCATTAATAATTTCTAGTAATTCTATCCAAATGTAACAGTGAAGTAATTCCATGAATTACAAAAAGCAAATGTTTTGTGTGTGTATGTGTGTGTGTGTGTGTGTGTGTGTGTGTGTCTATGTGTGTGTATGCACAGTGATATGTATGCACCTCTATCTGTGCATATGTGGATGTCAAAGGTCAACTTCAGGTGTTATTTCTCAGGAGCCATTTATCTTGCTTGTTGATGGAGGGGCTCTCAGTGGGATCAGAGACATGCCAATTGGATTAGACATTCCTACCCCTGAACCTCGAATATTCTTCTTACTTCCTTGCTGCTAGAATTACAAAAGCAAGTCATTATGCTCCTTAACAACTCCAATCATCCATGTTTCATTGGTCAGTTGCCAAAACACAATAGCAAATCAGTCATCATAGCCTAAAGCAGGAGATACAGTAAATAAAAAGTCCATGAATTGAAACATCCATCAGGCATGGCTGAATCTAAAGTTACATATTGAATATTTAATTTTTCCATGTATATAATTTTTTCCTTCCCATGCCTGCCTTCTTTTTCCTCTCCTATATCTCCTTACTGGATGTGTAGTCACCTCTGGCACCTCAGGCTCATATTTCCATCCCACTAACACATGCAGCTTTTTGAGTAGTCCTAGAATTTGACTCTTTGTTTGGACTAACTCACATAGTTGTATTCTAAACATTAAACTAATTACTGTGGCCAAGACATCTAGTCCTGGATCACATGACTACCTTTGCAAAAGAAATAAGATGAGGTTATCTGATCAGTGCTATCAAAATCACATGGAGAAAAACTTCTGGTTAGAGTAGTACCCAAAGGGTAACTAGGTTTTTGTTTTCAGAATTTAGAAAAGGAATGGCTTACTTTGCTATTATTGCATGGTGACCAAAAGTAACTTGGAGGAGAAAGAGTTTACGTCACTTAAAATTTTATATTGCCATCCATTCCTGGGGTGTTTCAGGTCAGTAACTCAAGGCAAGAGCCCAGAGGCAGGAGCTGAATCAGAAGCCGTGGGGGAGTGCTACTTACTTGCCTGTTCCCCCTGACTTGCTCAGACTTATTTCTTATATGGCCCTGGACTACCTGGCTAGGAGCAGCAACACTTACAATGGATCCTCCCACATCAATTATTAATCAAGAAATTCCCCATAGGTTTCCCTAAAGGTCAATATGACAAGAGCATTTTCTTGGGTAAGATTTCTTCTTTCTAGATGACCCAAGCTTGTGTCAAATTGACAGAAATGTTATCTACACAAAGTAGATGGTAGAAAGAAAGCAAAAACTCAATACCTGTTTAAAGACCCTCGCCGAGGTTATTGTCTCTGCATTTGATTTTTCCAGATACACTTGAGTTGTGTCTTTTTTTAGGACCTTGGATACACTGTGCCTCATCACATCTAATGTCCCCTCAACCTTTTTCAGGCAACTTCATAAACCTTGCAAACATCTTTCCCTTAGAAGCCTCTTAGATCTATCTCTCTTGCTCCTTCTCCTTCTCCTCCTTCCTGTTCATTTTGGTTGTACTTCTCTTTATTTTTCAAGGCCCAGAACAGTCATCACCTTCCCTCTCCTTTCTGACATTTCTTTCTTCCTTTTTGTTTCCTACAGCTCTATTAGATGATACACAAAGTCATTCTATACTTAGACATGTAGATGCAGGTTGTCCTGAGCTGTGTCTTTGCATCTTTATAGAGAAAATCCTATCAAAGCAGCACTTTGATAGTTGTTTCATGTGGCAATGGGAATGTTCAAAACACCTTAATTATGAATTATGGTTATTTATCAAGCGAGGCTTCTCAGTTGATTCCCATGTTCCTCCGGAAAATTCCTGTCAAAATCAACTCAATAAAGGAGGCATTTATTCTGCTGCATAGCTCTAGGGCACAGTCTATCATAATAGGAAAGGCAAGACAGCAGGAGGTGAAGCAGCTGGATACATCCGCAGGCAAGGACCAGAGTAATGAATGCTTGTGCATAGCTCTCTGTCTCCTTTTTATTCAGTCCAAGGCTCTGGCCCATTAAATGGAACCAGTCACACTAAGGGTAGAGGTTTTCCTACATCAATGAACTTCATCTAAATAATTCCTCACAGACATGCCCAGAGAAATTGTTTTCATGATGCATATAAATCATATCAACTTGAACACCAAGATCAACCACCACATGAGCTAAACAATTTATTTGCATCAACCTTATAAGCTAGGTAATATAATATTTATAATTTTTCTACTTTACAAATAAAGGACCTGTGGCTCAGAGAAATTGTGCAATTTACCCATAATTACCCAGAATCTAACTGCCAAGTTAAAAATTTGAATGTGGGCTGTCTTGATTGCAATGTCTGAAACTCTAGCCACTGTGTAAGCTAACACTGACCTAAAAGCACAATTCTAGATGGGTGGCTTTTCAGATACCAAACCCTTCCCCAGTCTGACCTACTCCATCCTACTCACAAGCCATCAGTCCTATTTTCTAGATATGGAATTTTACAAAGCAGTATATTAAAGATGAAAGAATCTATGGCCCTAATTTTTAAGTGTTTTTATCATTGATGTTGTAATTGATTGATTCTACATCTGCTGATTCACTCATGCTTGTGAGAACTCTGTCCTAAATTAAATTAAATGAAGTGAATAGTTCTCTATGCACCAAAAGTTCACACTAAAGTTGATTAGATATTCAACTGTGTCAGTTGGTGAGGTGGCTCAGTTAGTAAGAGAGCTTGCTACCCAAGCACAGGCAGATGAGACTGACCTCAGAACCCTTCTATAAAGGTAGGCATGGCTATGTATTATATGTGAGTCCAGTGATGGCAGGGGAAGAGACAAGAGGATATCTAAGGCTTGCTGGATAGACAGTCATTCTAAAACAGTAAGCCTCGAGTTTAGTGAGGTACCCTGTCTCAAGGGAATACAGTGGCACATGGGGGTAAATAGTATTCACATAATACACACATATAAACACACATACACACTCACACACACAAACACAAACACACATACACACACACACACACACACACACACACACACACACACACCTATGCCTGCTGTCCTATTTACTTTCTTATATAAAGAATACAGTTTGTCTTACTTGCAGTAGGTGGCGCTCGACTTCCCCTCCTGGCTATGACTGTAATGGATATGAGTTCTTCTGTCACTAAGCAGCTGATGAAAAGGACTCATAGCATGTACTTACATGGCTTCCTAAGAGTTATGCCACACGGGATGAGGTAGAGTTTTTGTGAAAATTGTATCCAACATTTCCAAAGCCCTAGAACAAAGTCATGGAAATCAAATCCTGTACTCAGTTGCACAGCAAGGAATGTAATCAGATCCAAGTATGGCAGTCTTCAAAGCCCACCTTCACAGCCATCGGTCTTTTGGCAATGAATTACATAGAACTGAGGGATGCTGGAGTAGGGGTGAGCATGGTTGTACAGATGTACAGGGAGGTATTGAGAGGAAGACTTCCTCACACCCAGAATCCATGGTAGAATGGTAGAGTATGCTGGGAAATGCTCTGTTCTCATAATGAGTGCAACCGAATGCCTTGATTAGGAACAATAACTATTCATTCAACCAACATTTTATAAATCCTTTACAATCATTCAAATACTCTACAAGCTGAAAAGAACACACAAAGGCAGACATAGTATGGTGCCTCTCTCTCAGAATTTCAACAGCTACTAATAAAGAATCTAATACTGCTGAATAACCCCCTACTGACTGAATACCTGCTGAAGGATGGAGATCACTGGGGTTTATGGGAAGCTTTTCTTCTTCAGTAGAGCTTGTGGCCTCCTGCAGAACACTAACACAAACACATAATGACACAGCAGCAGTGTGAGAAATGTTGTGGTGACCAAATAACAAGTTCCATGGAGAACTGTGACATAAAGGTCTAGGGGAATTCTGTTACTTGTCTGACTGCTCACAACATGAAAGCCAGTATTCTATCTATAAGCATGTATTTATTATACATAATCATTCTTTATAGAATCAATAATTGATTAATATTAATTAACCAGAGTGTCTATAATCTTTGGGTGATATCGGAATTTGTAATATTTCTATATATTCCCTACACCTGCGATTCAAATAATGCAAAACATATAATTGGTTTAGTAAGGTTCAACTTGAAGAAAATATATGCTTGTAGATAGAAAACACAGAAACTAGGTCAAAGAGATTACACATATGTACATTACATAGACACACAGACACACACACATACACACACACACACACACAGGGTCCCCTGGGACTGGACCCTGTGGGTACTAGGAATGGAACCTGGGTCCTCTGGAAGAATACCCAATGCTTTCAACAATTGCATAGTCTCTCAAGCACCAGCTGTTAATATGTTAATCATTTAGATACAGTTCTCTTTGGAACTTGAAAGCCAGGTAAAAGAAGAAACAAGATCTTCTGTGCCAAACACAATTTCCCAGGAGATACTACTCACAGGTAGACTTATCCAAGACCTTCTAGAAGAGATCCTTGTAAATGAAGAGCCAAATTTGAAATGAAATTAAGTGAGCAAAATGGAGAGGGAAGAAGGGAATAAAAGGCAGCCTAATGATGTCTCAGTGGCCTGGAGGTGTTAGGTATCTTAGAAGAGCTTTAAAAGCCTGTGAGGCAGGGTAGGCATGAGAAAAGTGACTGAGGGTGGGCAAAGACTGGTAGGAAGACCAGTGAGGCCAGTTATGTGTGGCCTCATGGGCCATTTCATGGAAGCCCAGAGTATTCAAGCACAAAGCAGATATAGTGGAAAATACAACATGTTTATTTATTTATTTATTTTATGATATATGTTTTGATCATATTTACCTCTTTATTCCCCGACTCTTCCAGGATCCATAGCTGGTTCCCTGCTCACCTGTATTTGTGTCATACTTTAAAAAATATCAGTCGAATTTGTGCATCCCATATCATCTTGGGTGCATAGCCTTCTACTAGAGCATGGTCAGTCTACAAGGGGATATACTTAACAAAAACTGAAATTCTCTTCCCTAACACCTACCAGATCTCAACAGGTCCTCAGACAGGGATGGGACTTTATGTCCATCTCCCATTTCCATTCTATAATTTGGTCTGGCTTAAGTTTGTGCTGGTTTTGTGCATGCTGCTATAACTGCTGTAAGTTCATATGTGCAGCTTCCACGCTTTGTGTAGAAAACGATTTTCTTATGAACCTCCATTGCTTCTGGCTCTTAACTGTTTGCCCCCTCTTCTACAATGATCCTTGATCCTCGAGAAGAGTGGGAATGGTGTGGCTATCCCATTTAAGGCTGACCATTCCTCGGTCTCTTCAACTCTGCAGTATGAGCCAATTCTGGGTCTCAGTGACGATCAGCACTTACTGCAAACAGAAGCTGTGTCATTCTGACATTCCCATATACATACCTCATACACCTTGTTTATATTTTCATTCCATTATCCCCACCCACTCATGCTGTCCCTTCCTTCTCTGAAAATTGCTCCCCTTTCATGGCTTATACAGTCCAATATCCAACTTGATTTCCATTGACCTTCCCTTTATACTTCGTTTTTCTTCTCACAGTCTCCTTTCTGCTTTCTTGTCCTGATGTGTGTGTGTGTGTGTGTGTGTGTGTGTGTGTGTGTGTGTGTGTTTAATTTCTATATATGAAAAGAAACAGAATATAAGATTTGTCTTTCTCAGTCTGGTTCATCTTGTTTAACATACGGATCTCTACAGTTCTGTTAATTTTCCTATAACTGTTTTAACTTCATTATTTTTACAGTTGACTATAACTCTATCATGGATCTGTTGTCACATTTGCTTACCCAAGATAGACTGGAACATATCTTTGCTGCTGTCAGCACTGTGGCAATAATCATAGACATACAAGCATCTCTGTGGTATGCTACCTTCGGTCTATAGAACAAGAAGTAGTAGAACTGGATCATATGGTTTCTGTGTCAGCAAGATGTACTGTATGTCTATGTGCTATTGTGTCAGTGCCAGAACCCATGAAAATATAACCCGCAATGAAAATGTTCAGAGAGTATTCTGATGCAGCATAGAGAGAGGCAGGAGAGTCACTATAATGGTGAACTTCAACTGTCAACCTGATACATCCTAGAGTTACTTGGGAAGACAGTCTTACTGAGGACT
Organism: Micromys minutus; assembly: GCF_963924665.1. Taxonomy (NCBI): domain Eukaryota; kingdom Metazoa; phylum Chordata; class Mammalia; order Rodentia; family Muridae; genus Micromys; species Micromys minutus. The sequence continues at coordinate 6,322,448 of NC_137971.1, forward strand.
GTCTACATTATGTGGACATGTTGATGATGAGAATTCTCAATTAATTGATGTAGGAAGACCTAACCCATTGTAGGAAGCACCATTCCCTAGGCATGAAGTCCTAGCCAGTGTAAGAGTCATGATCATGTGTGCAAACATTTCTCTCTTCTCTTGACTATGGATATGACATGATCAGCTGGTGCTCCTGCCTTGACTTCTCCACAGTGATAGACTGTGGTCTAAATCTGGAAACTGAAATGACCTCCTCTCTCTCTTAAGTTGCTTTCTGCCAGGATTAATCCAAGCAACATAACCGAAACAGAAACAGAAACAAACTAAGAGAGGGTAGTTGACTTATAGTAAACAAATCCAGCCATTATAACTTCAGACCAGGTCAGGAAAGGTGGGAGATGCGCCTGGAAACCATTTGCTTTTAAAACCATATCATAACAACGCAGTTGCACATTAAGGAGTCACATCAAAAGAACACATTAAGAAGATAAGATCATCTGAACATCAAAACAAGTAACTGTTAATTAGTGAAAGATTTTAGATAATAAATAAAAGGACACAACTTTGTTATGTGGTAGAAAAAATAATATCCGAAAGCCTCGAGTTCATTATCAGTCTTGGAATTAACTTGTCACTATGAAAATTGACAATGGTGAAAAATGATTAAATATTTCATTCTCCTTTCTCAGGCAAGCATTATATAATGTGACAAAGTAGTTCTTGTTAATGAAGGAAACTCGTTATTGAATAATTTCAGTTAATAAAGGTAGGAGGATTGAAGAAATGTCAGAATTAGAAAAATCACCATTTTGTAAGTACTAATGAAATAATTAAAGATTATCAATTACATTTTCAAATGAACATTTTAAAATATGTGAAGAAATATTCTCTTCTAGAGGGGAAGGAGATCATATTCAGTATACATGGTGCTGGGTTTTATGGTGACAGCTTTTTATAAGTATATTAATTACTTGGGATTTCCCATCCCACTGTTCTCCTTCCTGGTGATAAGATTCCTCCCATCTAAACACAGTGCTAGGTTTAAATAAGAATATTGCACAAGTATCCAGAAATCATTATTGATGAAAGCCAGATGAAATCTGTGGTGCTGTGCTGGGTATGTATAGCTTAGTGGTTGAGAACTTGTCTGGCACTTGAAAGACCCTTAATTGGATTACCAACATTGCAGAGTTAAGTAAATGAACACACAGCACTATATGTGGAATGCCCTGCATAGGCAACATTAAACTTGAACTCTTTAAGCTAAAGCTTGGAATCTGAGGAGCATCATGGTAGAGAAATAAGCAAGCTGCCACCACAGATAAACAAGCAGGAAAAAGATCTAGAATGTGAATTTTATAGAACACTACCTTCAGCTAGACAACAGAACAAGGAAGGACAGAAGCATCATTTTGTTATATTCAAGGACCCAGTGAGAGTTAGCCAGCATGCAGATTGTATTTAGGGACCCTTTGGATCAAGTCAGTTGTGAACTTGTATTTTTTTTATACAGTCAGAAAATATGCATACAGTGGATAAAGAAATCATGAACTGTTGTTAATTTTGTAGGAGTTTGCAATGATTTTGATCACTAGAGAAAATGTCTGTTTTATAAAAATGCACACGGAAGCATAAGACATGAGGTCTGAGATTTGCTTAGAAATAATTACTTGAAAAGGAGGCCCTTGCATATAAAGCTAGTGAGCCAAGTCAAGGCAATGGTTGAAGCTGGATAAAGAATATGGGCATTTCCTATTCTTTCTCTCTTGTATTGTTGGAATTCATGATGAAAAGGCAGAGCTATTAGACCCCAGGCATCTGAGGCAGACATTCCAACAAATGGGTGATAGAATTATTTTATTAGAAACCAAAGCATTACCAAAGGGATTCACAGAAGCTGAGAATCCAAGTCTTGTGCTCTTCCCAAAGTCCTTCCTCTTTGCTCCTCTGAGATGCATGGAAAGGCTAATTTCATTGGCTTGGGAAGTGGTTTGAGCTCTAGGAGGAAGCAGCCCTGCTTTCTTACTTTGAATATATATCATAACCCTAGAAGAGGAAGAGTATTGTAGTTTAACAGTTAGTTCCAGGAGGAAGGTGGTTCCTGACCACTGAATCAAGGCATGTTAGGCATTTGTTAAGAATTTATCCAGTGGCTAAAATTCAGACAAGGTCCTGACTCTGGCTTTTGCTGCACCACAATGCCAAGAATCCACATGTTCTACCTGTTCTTAGTTCTGGTCTTTATATTGAGTACAAGACTATGAGATGTCTTGGGAGACATTTCTTTAAAGATCCTTTCTTTTATTTTTGAGTTCATACTATAACTACATTGTTCCCCATATCCTTTTTTCCCCTTCCAAGCCTTCCCAAATAACCTTCCTTCCTCTGATCCATATTCATGGCCTTCTTTAAAAATTGTTATTACATGCATATATGTCTGTATATATTCCTAAATACATAAATACAACCGGCCAGATGCAGCTTACTTGTGTATGTTTTCAAGGCCAATCATTTGATAGTGGGCAACCAACTGGTGTGCTCTTCTGTGGAAAAGGACATTTCCCCCACTCTCAGTATTTTACTATTCTCAGAGTTCTTTGTGTAGTATGCATCTGGACATCTATAAGCCCAATGTGCAATTCTGTACATTTAGATTATACTTTCTTTTAGACGCGATTTTCCTGTATAATTTTTATAAGCTTCCTCTAAATCAAAGGAAATGAGCATTGTAAGGCAACCGAAACATAATTCATCCACTATACAGTGAAGAGCAGGAGGCATCACTGCATGGCAGGCTCCTGTTAGTGCCTGACAAAGGTCACATTATTTGATGTGATGCAAATCTTAATAGAATCAAATGATCTGGAGAATGGATCATAGAAAACGCCAGGCCTGAGACAGCATGGAAGACAATCAGCCCCTTTTACTTCTCCAGAAATCCAAGGAAAATGGAGACACCAGACATCCCAGATGCCTGGGCTACTCAAGACTGAATCCCCCTAAGTCTCTTACTGTCTAGACTCCCGAGAACTATGAAGTCTGGTGGCTTCTCTCCTGGAACCTCTGCCACAATGGTCAGTCGTCCCAGCCTGTAGCAAGTACAATTTCTGCTCCCACAAGAGACGTCTTAGTCTTCAATCTGAGTCCATGAGCATTCATCAAATCACACAGGCAAACTACACAAAGTCCCTTCACTGTCCCAAGTGCTTGGGAACTTTTGGTAGCCAGAAACTGTACTGTGATAAGTCCAAACATGCTTTTATTTTTCTTCTTTGCCCAAAAATATTAGAGACAAAAGTCTGTTACATTAGATTCATCAATTTGATTAGCATATAACATATCTTCTATAATGTCCCTCTGCTTCTTGTCTCTCGTTAGCCACCGACTTAGGAGTATTCTATGTAGTTGTGTTGGTGTGCTATAGGTTGTCTTGGAAACTGGACTGGCCCTGTGTAACTTGCTCTTCATGGTTTCCACTGACTTCTTAGTCTTCTTAAATAGAAAAGCAATTTTTAAAAATTTTTGTTAGTTTTCTTAATCATAAGAACCAAAGCCTTCCCCAAGTTCTCTTCACCTATGTCTAGATACATTGGTCTATTGGTTCTGCTTCTTTACTGACTACTAACTATTACTGACTCCTACTGACTACTATTGATTACTACTGACTACTACTAATTTGGGCACTAAAAGTGATTATTGGGGGAATGGAATCTTAGACCCAGCTTACCTTGAGGAAAAACTGTTAAAGTTACCCTTTTCTAATAACCCTTATATTTGTCTGTTCATTTGTTTGTTTTATTTGTGTACCTCTAATCTGAAAGCAATAAGTAATTAGACCCTTAAGGAACTAATTAGAAAGTTCATTCATTCTAAGAGACCACCTACTTTATTGAAGTCTATGAATTAAAATGTGGGCACAGAGATCAGGTGATCAGTGTAGTTTCAACTCATGTCTATTTTTCATCCTACTGGGCCTACAAGTACATCCTAATGGTCCTATAAGTACATCCTCGCACTATTTCCCCAGATCTAATACATCAAGGACTTGACAATGCTACAGTAGTCCATTCGATCCTTTTATCTGACCTGTGCAGAAGATGCAAGATCTTAGAGAATGTCAGTGGGTTACCACAAGCTTAAGGTAACAACTATTGCAGCTGCATTATACCTGTATATTTGTTGCTTGAAAAAAAATTAAAATGTCTTCTGGTACAGTAAATATACCTATTTAGTCTAAAATGTCCCTTTCTCTTTGCCTATCAGTAAGACACACGGCAGCCATGTTCTTTTCACATGGTAAGGTCACCAATACACTTTTATTCTCTTAACTTAAAGATGTATCTACTCTCTAGTTATATGTCATAATTGAGTCCAGAGGAATCTTAACATAACACCTTCTTATCGGCCTATTGTATTGATTACATTATGCTGACTGGTCTTAGCAAAACAAGAAATATAAACTAGCCTGGATTTACTGCTTACATATTTTTATGTTAAAAGATAGTAAATTTGACAATACTCCAGTCATTTTTCCTTTAGTAACATGACATTTTTAGTGGCCCAGGCATATCATTGAGTGAAAGGTAAGTTACTGTATATAGTGCCTCCTATAATTAAGTCAGGTCTTAATGGTGACTATTAATCCAGTTTAGATTTTTTGAGGCAATATGTTTTTATTTCTCTCTGTTACTTAAACCTATTGAATGAGTAACACTAAATGTGTTAGTTTTGAGGGATCCCAGAACAAATAAAGACTCTATCATAAGTCTAGGCTGCCATGAAAATTGTTCTATTGTCTCAATCATATGACCCTAAGATATCAGTGGCTGAGAAGGAAGCTACTAGGAACCTAAAATAACTACTCTTGACTGTCCCTTGGATTTATGAATACCTTCTAGACTAGTGAAGCACACCTCTGGATATATTTGTAATAGCATTAACAGAGACATAGTTTCATCAAGGTATGGTGGTTCAATCAGTGAATCAACCCCTCAATGAACTCATAGTTAGATTATATTTATCAGAAAGTAAAGAAAGGTAGGCAGTGGGGCCATTGCAGAATGGAGGTCACTGTGTCCCTAGATGATCCCCTGGGGGTTATGTCTTTCCCTCCTCATACTTTTTTGTGCTCTCTTTTGCTTCATCCACACCATGATTCTGAGTTGCTCAGGCATGCCCTCTTTGATATGATGGGCTTTAACTCTCTGAAACCACACAAAAAAACTTCCTCCATTAATATGCTTTTATCATGTATTTAACTATAATAACACTCTCACATGGACCATTCAACAGGCATCATGGGTATACCATTCTCTAAATATAAGTAGAAACTAAGTATTCAACAGAGTCATCAAGTTTTCATGCAATCTGAGTTTCCCACTGTAAAGTGAGTGTTTCTCAAACCCCTAATCCTGAAGCTAGACAAGTTCACCAATGCATCATCATGTAGAAGTGGTTTGTGAATATCTGTACTTGTGCAGTCCCTGAAGGTACAAATTGTATGAAGAAATATCTCAAATGCCCATGATTCTTATTCTTATTCTATTACCTTATGATTCTCAACTATGAGAATCAAAGACCCTCACTTCATGGTAACAGTATGGAAGACTTGGAATAACAAAAATAAAGCAGTTGCATCAACTTCGAATGGTGGCTGGGCTAACTGATTACATGGAGCAGCTTTTACACACTAATGTGTGACTCATTTTTCCAGTTTTGAATAATCAGAATGGTATAACATTACATGGACATTTAGGTCTTTGTTATTCCCTCTGTTGATTATATTTATCTTTTCTTTTTCTCCTTTGAGGGTGGGGCATGAGGTAGGTTATAGAATATTTCTCTGTGTAGTTTTGGCTAGCCTAGAACTCACTGTATCAGCCAGGCTAACCTCAAACTCACAGATATACATCTTATTCTTCTAAATGCTATAACTAAAGCTGTGTCTACCATGCCTATCATTTTATCTTTCTTAATAAATACATTGGGCAAGTTAATTTCTATGTTTTACATGATGACTATTTTAAACATAATCACATACATGGCCTTAATCTTGGCTACTAGTAAGGTTCTACTTTGAATTTATAGTTTGGAAGAGGGTTGCTTATCAGAGTTTGGATCAGTGGCAAGATAGCTAGACTAGCATCCATCAGCAGGAGTCTAGTCTATTCTTTGTAGTTAGACCTAATATGGCTCAATTCACTTTGTAAATGAACCATCAAGTTTTATTTGTAGTATCAATACCTACATATAACCTAATGTAGGACTGTTTACAATCAGGTAACAGAGGAAAAGGAAACTCAGACCTAAGTGTCCAAATTGTTTTTACAGAACACACACTTGCTTGTAGATGCTTACCATTTGCAAGTGAACAGCTCTGGCTCTAGATATCTTATAGCCTTTCTAGGACACCTCTGAAGCTCAGATATAAAAGAAAGTCCTCCATGGGTATAGAACTTCTTTCCCTGGCTGCTTACTTTGCTTGAAGAAAAAATTATTATCCACTAACTGTATACATATCCATGGGCCATGCCCAAGAACTTAGGGAGAACATGCTTGGGAATTAGTGGCAAGGAATTGTGGGAATAGGGATATGAATAGACTTGTCTAAATGAGAAAAGCAGTGCAGACTTCTGCACCTCAATTATAGAAGGTGACCTCAGCAGATCAGAACTTTTATAATACAGTGTATAGGGTGACTCTCTCAATAGGTAATAGCTTCTTTTCATAGTGACTGCTCTCATTGCCCAGTAGGCTCATGAATAAAGTACCTCTGGGGACAGGGATGAAAACTCTACATGGATCCAGAAACAGGATTTCACCAAGGCACCCTGGCTACAGTCATCATTGAACTCCCAATGTGCCAATGGAAGAGATTAACACTGAAATCCTGATATGGAACTCGTCACCCAAGGTGACAAGTCAACTGCCTAGTGACAGGATAATTGCACTGGATATCTTTCATGATGGAAGGGGCAGTGTTTCGATCATAGTGAACATATGCTTATTTTTGTCTTGGGACTTCCTTTTCCTATACACATTGCTTCTGCCAAACTACCACCTATGAATGTCTCATTCACTATCATGATATCTCACGTAACACTGTTTCTGTTCAGAAACTGTAGCAATGGGTTTGTGCTCAGAGAATCTGCTGCCCTTAATAAATTTCTTACCATGCTGATGCAGTTGTTTTGAATGAACAACCTTTCCAAAACCACATACAGCACTAGGTAAGAATCAATACCCTTCAGACCTGGGTAAGGTTTCCCAGAAGACTACAGATGTTCAGAGTCAGCATGCAGTGCAAGGTACTCTTTTTCCCATATCTAGTGTTTGCTGGTCCAGAATCTAAAGAGTACAAGTAGAAGAGGTACCACCTAATATTTCTTTCCTAGAAATCTACTTGAGCAATACTGGCCTCCTGTTGTGACAGTACTATAATCTGCTGACACAGAGAAGTGTTCCCACCATGTGGCAGAGCATGTTGGCCTGGGAGTTTAGCCTACCATCTGACCAACTTGAGTTGCTCGTGCTTTGGAATCAACAGACAAAGGAGAGAATTACTGTTTTAGATGATGCATCCTGACTACTAAAGGGAAGCTGGAGTAATACTTTTCCCATGAAGACAAGGTATATAGAGTAGTTATCGGCATCCCTTAATCTTGCATCACTCCATGAGAAAAATCACTAGAAGACAACACAATCCAGGCAGGGCTACTTCTGACCCAGACCCCTATATAAAAATTGGTGTCACCACAACCCACATAAAGAAAAATGACCAACTGAGGTACAAAGAAAAAATATAACCTGGGAAGTAGAAAGGGGGGTTATTAATGCCAATTGTAACCCATTTACAGATACAGAATCAAACTTTGTTTCTATCCTGTTCTCCCCCATTTATGTGAATATTTTTGTGCATGTATTATATATTAAGTAAACAACCTTGTTACACTTCATCCCTTCCCTTATCATGTAATATAAAATGTGCTGATCTCATATCACAGTGTGTAAGTATTCCTAATTTTACTTTATAGTATTTTAGTTATTGGATGTAAAGAAGAAAGGCAAGCATTTTTGAACAACACAAACAGGACTTATCTCTTCTTCCAGGAAATAGGTCAGTGTGATTTTGGTTATCAGGAAGAAAGATAAAACATGCCAGAAGAATTGTGATTCTAATGGTTGACTTTATGTGGACATAGAACAGTTTAAGGAGATGCATATGGAACCAAAGTAGAAAGTAGGGTTGGATCCACCTTGGTATTGTATACATTAACTCAACTGGGGCCCTGTTTTCCTGAGTTTTAGTCAAATGATATTCTAGATGCTCTAGTCATTTTTGACTGAGATTAATACTTATGTCAGTATACTAAGAAAGCAGCCCCTCATTAATGTGGGTGAACTCATCCAGTAAGCGGAAGATCTGACTTTCTTGACATCAAATTATTACTGCCTGACTGTCTTCAACAGAAGTTTTGATTGTTGGCCTGTTATTAAAGCCACATTTAAATATCAAATTGTCCTGCATCTCCAAACTTACAGCCTTTGACCTGAACAAAATTATTAGCATACCTGGGCCCCCAGGTGGGCAGCTTTCAGTGCATACTAACCTACGTAACTGCATGAGATACTCCCTTTGAGTATTATCTATTTATCATCTGTCTATCTATCTATCTATCTATCTATCTATCTATCTATCTATCTATCTATCTATCCATCTCTCATCTATCTATATTCTATCTATCTTCTATCTGTCTATCTATCATTTACTTATTATCTACCGACTGTCTAATCTATTATACATCCATCTATTATCTATCATCTATCTGTCTGTCTATCTATCATCTATCAATATCTATCTATCTATCATCTATCTAGCTATCATCTATCTATTTATCATATATCTATTTGCTGACTGATGTACTTCTGATTCACTCTATGCATATTTCGCCTTCAATTTTTATTCCTTCCTTACTCCACACCCCCGTGTCATAACAGTACCTAAATAGTTAGAGCACAAATCATGGCCACTCTCTTTCTTTTAATGAACATTCCTGGTCTGACACAATAACAAAAGTTCTGGAAATTTCCAAAACCCGCTAGAGTTGCATTTCAGATCCCACAACCACCTGACAATGAAAGCACCGTTGTTGCTAGTAGGTAAATAAAGACAAAGTTCTGAAAGCTTGGGTGATAGTTACTAGTTACAGGCATCAGTGTCAGATCATGTGCTTGTTTGTTTGTTTGCTTGTTTGCCAACATGTGAAACAGAGGCAGGTAGTTTGCAAAACTAGTCCTGGACACTGTTGTGGACATTCAAAGTCATTGAATTACATATACATTGTTAAACTACTTATTACTAAACAAACTGGTAAGAAGAGTACCTAGATACCTTAAAAGTCCATAATTTTAGATTTCCTTGTTCCCCTTTCAGGGACATAATTTCCTAGACCATATAACAAGGCAGTTAGACTGAATGAAATATGAGCATTCCCTCATTCCTTTAGAGTCCTTTAGAGTCCAAGGGTTCCATGTTTCCCTAAATTCCTCCCATGTGATTGGGTGATAGTGGAACTAGGACCTCAGTTGTCACATGACCCATCCTTCTAGAAAATTCTTCAGTACCATGGAGTGCCCACTTCTAGTGTGACTCTCTCCCAGTGCTGGGTTAGTGGACATATGAGCAGATAACATGAGCAACCCCAGCCTTCCCAGCACTGGGTGTCTTGCTGGAAGATACACACAAAACTGTGTTTTTCTTTGTTCCTCCATTTTTCATTTTTTTCCCAGCAGAGGTTTAAAGGTTAAGAACGATAGGTGTTGTTTATGCATACTGAATGCATGCATTTATTCAAAGATGAGGCAATTATCCTTGGAGAACTGTCAAATGCCCTGACTTTGAAGGCAGTTAGTTTTTTTTTTTTTTTTTTTTTTTTTTTTTTTTTTTTTTTTTTTTTTTTTACTGTACTCGGTAAAAGGAATAAAAGGCAAGTATCTATTGCCTTCAGATGCCTAGCAGACAGGCTCTAAGAAATGAGTGACTTTATCTCTACCTGGCTGTGAATGGGTGTTGTAAAATTCACAGTTCAGACACTAGTAAGGAGACATGAACAAAATGGGGGGAATGGTTCCTCACGTGTGTCTCCTATGCCTCCTCCTTCTTTCTCCCTGCAATTATTTTAGAGCAGGCAGTACAGTTCTTCCATGAAATGGATGCCCTCTCTTTAGTATTGTTCCCTTTGCTACCTTCCTTGAAATGGTTCTTCAAGGGTTTTGATAAAACAGTTGCAAAGGTGCCTGGTTTCAATGTAGCATCTGTGCCTTCCCTGAATGGCTCTTTTTATGCAGCTTTGAGAAGTTCACCTTGCTAAGTCTTGGGAGAGCCTTAAAACCACTACAATGTATCTGAAGAGAAGAAAAAATAATTTTTTCTCTCCTAACTTTATTCTATTTTGGAAAGACACAGAGGGCCTTTAAGAACCAGGCAAGCACGCAATGAAAGGAAAATGGTCATTCTGAGAGTCTCTTCTGCAACTCCCTAGTTTTTTTTTTTTTTTCTTTTGATACTGTGATGCTAGCAAGTTTAAGTGTTACCTTAGGGACCTTGCTTAGCATCTTCCCAAGCTGTTCCCACTCTGAGAAGTTGCTCATTTCCTTACCAGCAGAGTAAGGACATTCTGATTTAAAGATGTAAATACACAGATCTTCCACTCTGACAAATTATGTGTCATTTTTCCTTATGTAATCTCACCTTTAGAGCCACATGTTAGAGATGAAGGATTACTGGTTGGTGGCAAGGTTGTAAGAAATAAAACATACCCACCAGGTCAATCAAGCTTACCTACAGATAACTGTTGTATAAGATTAATCTATAGAATTTTATCGAGGTGATTGGATAATACCAAATTATATAAACTTCCCCAAATCAATGCATCCTAAGGTAGCCAGTGAAAAGACAGAGATAAATCTCTACAAAGAGGTTGGGGCATACATTTTCCCTGAAGATAATATTGATCAGTTATACAGAAACTAAAAGAACTCAGCCAGACAGTTAGGGGATGTTTGGGAGAGAGGCATGTCATCTCACTTGGACGAACAGGGGTTGCATCCAGGCTTTGTGGTGAGGGGGAAGTAGCAGCTGCATACCTCTGGTCTTTGGGCTTGGACTCCCTAAGAGAAAAGAAATGACTTCCACAATAGAGCAGACTTTTCCCTTTAGGATATCTGGCAAGAACCATTTCTAGACATGTACTGTGGCTACTACTAGAACTTCTTTCATGTCAGCTGCACTGAAGAAGTAGACTCAGGGAAAATGATTGCCCATTGTCTTTGAGCTGCAATCAATCACTAAGAGCTAAGCACACTGGTGTTTTTTCTGTTCCATGTTCCTCTTTTGCACATTGGAGGCTGCAGAGACTGCCTTTGGGCTAACCACAGCTCAGTTCTGTGAGATGTTGGCCTAAATGGGTTGGTTTTCTAACAAAAAACCATTGACTTTTGTGCCCTCTCTTCTTCCTCTACACCATTACTTGACTTATGTCCACAGCTATTATCAAAAATGCAGTGACTCTCCAGTGAATATGAGACATATACTGATAACATGACAGGAGATTCAAATCAAGACATCCAATATCAAATACATCATCTTTCCCCACAGCCAGATTCTTGCCTCCCTCACCTTCCAACACTGCAGCTCACTTTGGTCCCATTTTGGATCTTTAGTTTTTGAATTTCGTCTTTTTTCTTTTCATCCTGTGAGGAACTCTGTATTTCCCTTACTACCTGTACAAAGCAACTTGCCCGAGAAGCCACACTGAACTCACCATCTGCAGCCTCTCCTTTCTGAAACTACTTGTTAGCCACACAATTCACCCAGTAAATTGTTGCTAGTGAGCTCAGTGCGTGACTTTTGCACACTCAATTTACTTGCTGGTTAACTATAAATGCAGTTAACTAATTGTTGTTTGTATGAGTCAGAGCACTTGTTCGATGATACCATCACGAGTGATAAACTCTAACTACTGAATCATATCCCTTAGGAAGAATTGGGGCTAAGTAACCAAGAGCTTTACATCACATCTCCACTAACTGATCAGTACATAACCTTTTGGCAAATTCTATTTAAAGACACTGGAATATATTTTGTTACTTTGTTGACATTGAGCTTGCAGCCAAGAGCATCGTAACTTATGACTACTGAAGCTGATCTAATGAACATTTTTCATTTAAAGCACATAAAATCCTTCTGAACTCTAGACAGCACTTCCTTGCTGCAGTGGAGGGGTTATTTTAGATGAGGTCTTCATCAAAAAGCACAACATTACAAAATACATGACACCAAATATATCATAAAGAGGACATTTTATGGAGACTAAGATTTTATTACAATAATCATTATATAAGACACATCATGGCTATAGGTAAACCTCTATCATCAATCACTGACTGTTTTCTGTAAATAAGCATCTCTTTCTTATTATATATAGAAATTTGTGCTTTTTCCTCACCTCTGAAATCCTAGGGGCAGGAACTATCACTTACTCATTCTTGAAACACCCGTAGAGATTAATAATAACTATAATACGTTTGTTTTATTTGGAAATGCCCAGGTAAGTTGTTGCAGTAAATATTAAATTGATGTCTTATCTCTTTATTGGCCCCCACGACCTCCTTCCATGAGTACTGCTTTAGTATGAAGCCAAACACACGGACTCTGACACTCAGTCCAAGCCGCCCTCTGCACACCATTCCCTTCCCGTGTGGTTCACTCTGCCTGCACTGCTGTTTCTGTCTCGGGTGGTAGTTACTGCACCAGCATTTTCTTTCTTCCACCGCTCAGCACAAACATTACTTCAAGGCCCGATAGCTTTTAATGTAGGTTTATACATTACAATCTCAATCCACAAACCCTCCATACCATAAGATTATGTCAAATAGACAAAGATACAAAACTGTCCTTCTATATGAGATAAAAGACATATAAAATCCCCTAAAATATCTACCTATCGCCACCAGAATCCAGGTCTGCCTTCTCCAGCTCCATCTTGATTTCCTTTCTCAATCTCTGCTCCACTTCTGTCTTCCTACCTTTCCCCGCCTACCTCTCCACTGTCCAGTCATATATCACCTTAAGATAAATCTAAGTAGGTTTAGTGGATTGTGGGATGTATCCTCTCATGTAAGACATATAATTTGGCATAACTGGTAATCTTGTAAGAGCTATAGTCAGCACACTAACAAACCCATCAATTATATGTATTCATGTATATTCACAAATTATGAGGAAATACATATAACCCAGATTCTGAGTTTTATGAAGTCACAAAGCAATCAAATTAAAACACAGTGTATGAGACAGCAAAAACATACAAAGCTAGAGGTAGATGTCAGTGTGACTTAAATATCTGTGGTAGAAGTTTAAAAGTTAGACTGGATGAACCACACACTCCTTTCAGTGGCTGTTCACGGTGTACTTCTTCATGATCTATAGGCCTCACACCAAAACTTCTACCAGTTCTCAAAAATATCAAAAGCTCTTTTCTAAGAAAATGATACAATCTCTCTTGCAAGCCCACGATGAAGTACAGTGTGCTCTGGACAGGACAAGTCTGTACCTTAACCTCCCAGCCCAGCAGGACAACACTGCCTCTTTCATCACTAGCCATTTAGAGACATTTGGACTGATAGTTCCTACGGTCTATATGCCCTGAGATTTGTACTCTCTCAAATTGACTGCAACTCAATACTGACCAATGGCTTGCTTAAAACAGCTATAATTTGGAAAAGAGGGTCTAATGGATGTGATAAGGAATGTCCTTTTTGCTTCTAGATTCTCTAAGTGCTGTAGTGCTGTCCTTGTCATGAGGCAAAGCACCAAGACTATAGTGCTTTGGCTTCCAACAAAAGTGCCTTGTGAGTCTATATCACTCTTTACTTTTATAGACACTGGCCCAAGAAACATTTATCTCTAACTGCATTTTCTGCCTTCTTTTCAAACTGACTCAAATGCATTGTCCACTAGAACTCCCATATCTGTTACAAAATCACTTTTGGAACAAACCCTTCTCTATGGAATTCAGAGAAAGAGCTAGTCTCTGCAGAGCAATCCCAAGAGGCATTTGATTTGTTTGTGATTTGTTTTTATACATTATGCAAACCACCGTTCCTTTCCTGCCCTAATTTCTGGAAGACTTGTAGGGAGAATTCCATTACTCAGTTCATCTATTGTCATTTCCTCCAGAGAGCTGGAGACATATCCCCACCCCCTCCCTTGTTGCTCTGTTTTTCGGTATTTACATTTAAAATCTGTTTCAGATGTTTTTGTAATAAGTAGAAGATAAACCTTGAACCAACAGAGATCAAAACTATAGTTCTTGCTGCACTAAGCTCCTGTCACTGGCTAAAATCAAGGCTAATATCTCCTTGAGCAACTTATTCAAGTGCTGCTTGGCACCAGGACAGCTAGTGGGGAAAAATCTGTGATTTACTTTCTCCAAGCTGAAGCCAACAGGAGCATTTGTCTGAACATCAATAACAATTAGATCTTAATTATAAGGATATGTTTCAAGTAACATCCTGCTCCCAAAGGGGCAGGTTTGGATAACTCGAGCCCCATATTCGTTTTGCCATTTGCCATGAAAGCCATGGATACTAAACTTCAAAGTGGCGCAGTGAAGCCATTGATGTGCATTATCCTGAAGTTAAATCAAACCTCCGGGTGTTTTATTTTTTTTCTTTGTTTATTAAAGGCAACCTTATTGAACAAGAACATTGCGTACTTACAGTTTTATTCCATTATTAGTGCACGGGGTTATTTGTGTCATCTGTAGTTGTGTAGTAATAATTTAGCAAGAAAGCCAAACCAGTTCTTATGACTCTGACATTATTTCAACCCCTTTCAAGATCCTAGCATAAAGCTTGGGCTCTGTATGATGGCCAATGTGCCTGGCCCGACATTCCCCCTGCCTCCACCTATGGTCTCATTCCCTTGTATTTTCTGACTTACTCTGCTCCATTAATACTGAAGCTTTTCAGCCCGTTTTCTCACGCATGCCTAACTTCAGCCAAGGGAGGCTTGATCATCGTCTACTAGCACCTTCTCATGCCTCCTCCTGACCCCTCCCATTGCATTCACTCATCTCTTACCCCAAGCACACTGAGACCTCTGAAGGCAAGACCTTAGACACAGCTTAATCCTTGCACCAGGATCAGAACCCCATTTCTCTCTTACATTGTTTTGTGAATAGTTACAATCAGATCTCTTCAAATGATAGAATAATCCATAAATCAAAAGTGACAGCATCTTAGAGTCAGATGTCCCTTTGTAGCAATCTAGACCCTCATTTCCAGGGGAGAAAAGGTTGTGGCCCACCAGACTATAAAATGGAAAGATAGATGAGAGATTCCAACCACCTTTAGGTAAATACCGCAGTATGGCTTTGCAGCAGTCTCTCGACAGCTAGAATTTACTGAATTTACCTCAAACAGTGTGGCCTCGTTTACTCAGAACACCTAGGGTGTTAGTCTGGTAAATCCCACCTTCCCAGAAAACTCTAAGGCCTGTGCAAATCCAATGGTTGGCTAAACTAAATGATCCAGTGTGTGTACTGATATATGTCCCCACCATCTTATGGTATGAGCCTCCAAAAACAAGGTGTGAGCCTCCCACATTCCTACTTCCTGCTAAGTTGCTATAACTTTCAACAAGTCAGCAGCAGAAAACCACCACTCCCGCTGGCGGCAGGCAGACTTCAAATGCAGAAATATCGGGAATGTAGGATCCCTCCGTCCATTTTCTTGGGTGATGGGATGCTGTAACCAAGTGCTGCAGAGGTTCGGTTGTGAGGTGTGAGCAGTCATATGGTGACTCCTCACAGAACTAGTCTCACTGGTGTGAGCACGTGAACAAGAGATCTGTCTTTGAATGAGGCCACCCATTGTATCTCGGTAGAGCCCATCCTCACGAGTACAGTTGATTCCCACAATCCCTAAAAGCCCTGTCTTCAGACATGGAACTACCCAAGGGGTTTTAGCCTATCAGTGGGGTCAGGAGTCACAGAATTCTTTCTTTGTAAAAATCTACAGTTTCCTATGGTAGGCAGGTTCTAACTAGAAGCTATCCATTTGCTTAGTAGCCTCAGCCTACACAGATTGAAGCTCACTGGGCATGGTAAAGGGGTCCCCAGCACCAATGAGATCTTGTTTGGTATTTGGTTTTCAGCATGGGCCAGAAGTAGTAAGTGACTGCCACCCAACTGTAACAGGCAAGACAGCTAGCAAGGGAAGAGAGAGAACGCTACAGCGCATGCCCCAGAAGCAGAGCGTCCCAACGCCTGAGACCGGTATTGATAGCTGGAGAGCCCTCTCTGTGTGCTGCAGCTCTGGCGCTTGCATTGCAGAGGGTGCTGCCCGCTGCTGCTGGCGCAGACCATCTTACCATGGGTGGAACATGGCGGCTGAGTGTGAAACAATGTCAGACTCCTTCCTCCAATGCTTTCTTCCCCACTCTCCTTTCAGGCTTCTTCCTATTCCCTCTCACCTCTGTTTTGAAAAGAGCCTTGCCCTGTAGTGCAGGCTGACATGAAAGCTGAGATCTCCCCCTGGGTTTGTAGGAATGCACACCACCACAGGCCCCCGTCTGCAAGCGGATCAACTGTGAACTGAACTGCTGGTTTCCAGACAACACAGACCACAGTTTGGAGTTGCTTCAAAGAGCCTTTCTAAACAGGTCCGCTTCCCTTGTATCCTTTCTTTTCTACTACATCTGGTGGGTGGTGGGCTAAAAGGGAGGTTAAAGCATTTAAGAGCCACCATTAATAATGAGGGTTAAAAATATGACAGCTACAGGACCCTTTCTCTTCTTCATGTCCTTTCTGTCAGATCCATTCTTTATGATGGCACTGGGTGCTCATGGCGGTACTGACACGCCCATCTGGCTGAAGAGCCTTTTAGAGAGATGCACCTCAAGATTTCCTAAATTAGCAATCACATGAGCAGACCCTCTTCCTGCATATTCTGGGTGGCTCTGCATTTCTAATGAGCTCCCCGATTGCTGCCTCTCTGTCCAGACCATACTCAGAGTAAGAAAACCAAGGATCCTAACAATATCATGCAAACCTCTTGGTGGTGTGGCTTCTGCCAAGGGAACTAATAGCCTCATGCTTTTCTCCAAGGAGTTTGCCCCTTTCCCTTGTGGGAAGCCTTCATCTCAGCAAGAAAACTGCTTCTCTTCCCCGGGTAACCCGCCTTCCTCTACCTTGTCCTGCCCAATTCTTCTTTTCCTGATTGTCCTGAGGAAAATGTGTTGTGCCATTTCCCTGTGAGCTGAAGAGCTTGGCCAGGTAGGTCTCTGAGGGAAAAATGCAAAAACCATTAATCCCCAAAAGATTTCAGGTTGCTTCATAAGCCCTGTGAGGACCCAAGGGCAGTGTGTCAATTGCTGAATATCAACTTCTTAAAATTGTTCTACCCCAAAGCAATCTCACAGCACCACTTAGGGTCCCCAAACTGTCCTGGCCCATTTAAACCTGCAGGTCTATTCGGAATTAATATTTGGCTTTTCATTAAAATAATACAGTCATAATTATACTGACACAGAACTCATGTGTAGATCAGTCAAGGATTGTTAGATTAAGAGGAAGCATCCAAATTAGACTACTTTAATAAATTTTCATGTGAAACGGTTTGGGGAAGAAGATACACTGAAAACAGCCTGCAGACCCATCTCCATATAGGATGTTAGGTTTGTTATGAAATTTTACATGGATGAAGAAGAAATATTCTTAAAAATAATGCAACCATGATCTCAGCCAGACTAACATGGAAAAATCAAGAGACTTGTAAAATACCATCTTCTGGACCACACAATCCCTTCTCCTAACCCCTTTCTTAAATCTCTTCTCTGAACCCCTTTCCTGTGGGCCCAGTTGCTGCATCCTGACAATCCCTGCAAGACTCACAAGCTGTCCTTAGGTCAGGTATATGAATTTTAGGCCTTGCTACGTTGTTCTCTTTGCCTGACTTCATGTTTAAGCATTGAGTATTACTGGAGACAACTTGTTCCCTTTTTAAACAACCTCAGAAAATAGTTCATGGCAAGTGACTGTGAGGGAACTTTCTGGAAACCAGGCTGTAGTTTACGCTGAGCAATATACAAGGCTTGATTGACTGATCTAAACTTCAATGGCTGTGGGGAGGTTGGAATGTTTCAGATCCAGAGCCTCATTAAAATTTATCCTGGGATCCCTTTAGCCCTCATAATAGTCATTTCTTGCCCAATTCTGTGTCTCAGCTAAATCCACAAGACAGCAGGGTGTAGCCGTTTGGAATCAGTTAGTTAATATGGCAGACAACTCGCTTCCAACAAGCCAACACCTAAGAACAGTATCAGATGGCACCCGGGAGCTATAGCCAAAGTTTCCACTTCTCCTGTCTGATATATCCACCAGTGGATTTCAAAACATCCTCATTTGTGACTTTGTTCTATCACTACATTGTCTTAAAACTGCTGCCACATTGGAACACACAATGAGGTGGCCTAGATTTGCAGTTCCAGGCCAGGTTCTCTCATATTTGACTCTAGAGTGAAGAAAACATCAGTTTCCCCTTAAGGTGAGGGATGTGCATCTCGTGTTGGCATGACCTTGTCTTGACGTTTGCTTTGAAAGCAGCCATAGGTGTGGCTCTTGTTGAATGTGTGTGATTGGTCAGTCCATTCTGGGTGTGTAAGGAATACTGCAGGCTAGACAGTTTGGGCCATAGAAATTTGTTTTCTCGGAGCTCTGGAAGCTGGATGCTCAAGATCATGGTACCTGAAAATTTGGCCTCTCCCCAAGCTGTTCCTTTTGACATGTGACCTCTTTCTCCCATGTTTCTCCTCCATGAACATGCACAGGAAACACTGCCTCCTCTTGTAAGGACTCATATAATACCATTTCAGAGCTCCACCTTTCTGACCTCATTTGAATTCACTGATCTCCTTTAAACCTCCCTCCATAACCCAGGCTCATTAGAGATTAGGGCTTCAGACTGGGGGTTGTGTGAGTGAGACAATGAAACTCAGCTTACAACCAACCATTGCTTATTCCCCCATCCCTGACATGACTAGTAAATTTCCTTGCAGAAAATATCAGAGCCTAATGCCTGCTGCATACAGTTTTCCAGTATGTATGCTGATGGATCCTATGTGGGTTGGTTGGTCTCAGAAATGGCATCACAAAGTAAGTTCCCTATTGCTTCATTGCCTTACTGAACACAACAACTTAGATGGTTGCTGCTTCTATAGAATTCACCTGTCATTTCCTGAAGGAGGGACATGCTGAGATGGTCTTAGAGGAAGCCTAAGAATCCCTCTGGTCCATTCTCTTCTCTGACCAGCTGCGTTCTGGATTACTTGGCTCCTGGTTTCCTTTGAGATGCCAAGGTAAATAGAAGGGTGGAGGCTGGAGTGATGCAGGGGGATTCTTCCCACTCTCCCAGTTCCTGCTGTCTCTCAAGGGTATGATTTCTATAGCTTTATGCCTTCTATAGCTCCATAACCCAACTTCCGGGGAGCCCTGCTTTACTGACTATAAGGACACCTGTGGGAATCTAGCCTCAGAGACCCTGGCAGGATTGCCTCCATCTGAGCTTTGTGTTAATTCTCCTCTAATATAAGCAAGTTCTACAAATTCCTTTGTTTGGGATTTTTAAGTGGTCCCATATCTTACTGATAAAATAATCTTTGCATGATGTATGAATTAAGAAAAAGAGAGAAAGAAAAGAGGGAGGGCTGGAGGCAAGAGTGGAGGGAGAGACAAGCTCTGCAAACAGAGAACATATTAAAGGTATTAAAGATGTGGCAGAAATAATTAGCTTTATCTGCATTATAGTTTTCAGAGA
The DNA here is from genome assembly GCF_963924665.1 of Micromys minutus. Lineage (NCBI taxonomy): Eukaryota > Metazoa > Chordata > Mammalia > Rodentia > Muridae > Micromys > Micromys minutus. Next base: position 6,342,317 of record NC_137971.1, read on the forward strand.
TGGGATCACTAAATCTGCCTCAATACATAATTCAACAATAGTTCAAACGACTCCTGAAGCCTTCTCATGGTTCTCACTTCAGGGAGCTCTTTGTAGAGGAGAGAATAGAGCCCAACAAGACACATGAGTCTGCATGTTCCTGCGAGTTTTGAGTATTCCATGAGAAAGACACTGAGCAGCTTAGTAACAATGGTGATATCCCACAGTGTCTCTAAATCCCACAGTTTCTTAGACACTGCATTAGACTAAACTGTCTTCTCTGACTACTGCTGATCGATTTGCATGAAGCCACCATCTCCCACATGCAGTACCTACAACCATGAACTTCAGTGTCAGCCAATCCCTTTTTCTACCTCTTTCTTCTTGTTCAAAGGGAGGTGTTTGGAATTCTTCTCCATGTCATGCAGCCTGTAAATCCAACTCCTGTGTGATATTGCCATAACATGCACATTGAAATGAGGAACTGTGTACAGCAATTCAAGGGTACTGTTTGAGTAAACATACTTGGGTGTGCATAAACAAAGTAGCCTACGGATTGCCACACTGCTTCAAAAAATGAACACATAGTAAATATTTGATGCTTGCCTGTTGTATAATCATTTTCTTCTTCCTCTGTTAACAAACCTTGAAACAAACATTCTTAGCTTAGAGGTTATAACAAACAGCAACCAGATTTGGTCTATACTGTAGACCATAGCCTTGTGACCTCCAGAACAGCTATTAAAGATAATTCAAGAAAAAAACACCTTTTAGTCACATAACAAGAATGCTAGTATAGTGTGTGCTTTGCAGTACATGTGTATCTTCCAATAAGAGCACTCCTGGTGATCACCCCTGACAACACACAGCTTTCCTTTACTAGGTGTAACTTACTGTTCTGACATCGTTTATACATATTATGCTTGTTTGTTTGTTTGTCTGTCTGCTTGGCAAGTATTAAGTGGTAGTTTATTGACATAGAGCATGTTCTGGGTGATTGAGATGTTTCAATGACTAAATGTAGAGCTACAGAAAGAAATAGGATAAGGAGCTAAGGACTTACTCAGGTCACAAAGTGCTTGCTGTGCAAACTTAATGATCTAGGTCGGATTGCCAGACTCATGTAGAAAGCCAAGCATGGTGCTACATACTTGTAATCCCAGAGATAGGGAGGCAGAAAGAAGTATTTCCTTGGGTTTCTATGGGCAGCCAGCCTAGTGTAATCTACAAGTTAGTTCTATGTCCTAGAGAAAAAAAATTCTGTCTAAAAAAAATGAGGTGGATGGCAACTGAGGAAGAACAATATTCAAGGCTGACCTTTGGCCTCCACATTTTTGTCCACAAAACACACACGGTGAAAGGGGAAAATGGAAGGAGTAGGGAGTGAAGTGGGGCAGTGGGGAGTGGGTGGGGAGGGAAGGAGGTTGTTCTGCAGTGGTAGAATTCACAATCAGGCTGATCTTATTCTAAAGCCCTGTGAGTAGTAGTTGGTACCTCTCTTACCTGTTTAGAGATGAGAATCCTGATGCAGAAAGAATGGACATGCAGTTAATATGTGGGAGGGTGGCTTATACCTTAGCAACCTTCCCACAGGGCATGTGAGGAACTTTAGCCTGTGCAGCTCTCTTGCCATTGGAAACCCATCAAATGACATCATGGAGCCAGAAACCTCAACATTTTCTATTTTTAATGTACATTGGTTCTCCTGTTGGCTGGTCTTATGGTCCTAAGGTAATTATAAGAATCTGAAGCATTCCTGGTTGACAATTGTATCTAATTAAAAGAGAGTCATTTGGGTTATATGACCTTTCTTAAAAAATATTGTTATCAAGACAAAGTTTGCAGAATGCAACGCATACACATGTAAATGTGTTTGTAGACAAAAATCAAGGTTAAAAAAAGATCTCAGATGTTTCCTTTTGCACACTCATAGACCATGGTTTCTTCCTGTCAGCTGCAGACTACCAACTGATTGGTCCTCTGCTGCCGTATCAATCCTTTATGCAATCATGTAAAGCAACCATACAGTATTTATTCCCATATAAGTACCTTTTATACCCAGAATGCTTATGAGAGTCATCTGTGAAATTTCACATTGTCAGCATGCCATTTCTCTGTAGACTGCTGTTTGTAAGCAGGTGAGGGCAGGTAAAGACACGGCTAGAGCCCGTGAATGGACAGCAGAAAAGGAGGGCGGGCACGGAGTTTGTGAGAAGCAAGAGATAGGAGAGATGGGAGAAGAAGAAAACATAGAGGAAGAGAAGGATGGCCCAGATCCTTATGGCTTTAAATAGGCACAGGTAGGTATAAATATAATATGAGATGGATAATTACAGGACAATTTGTCTTATCTGGGTGGGCAGTTTATATCAATATCAATTGGCTCCGTGTCTATTGTGTGAATATTTTGTGGAGTGAGAATTTACTGATATAAATCTGGTTGATAAATTACAAGCCTCTGGAGTTTTGATTTTACTGGGTTACAGGGATTTGTGACAGCTAACCACGAGATGGGCAGTAGCTGCATGGGGATGGAGTGGCAGCGACCCACCATGGGAACTAGATGGGCTGTCCCTGCTGGGGCTAGCCATGGTGACAAGATCTACACTGTAACCAGAGAGTAGCCAGCGATAGCGTGGCATGGTAGTTTTTGTTTGTTTGTTTTACTTAATTATTATTTAACAGGACATTTTCCCTTGATAAGTAGTTAGTATTCCATCTTTCTATATTATGGGTGGGTGTAGCCACTTCATGGTAAGGAAACATTTCAGTTTCCTGTCTGAGGATACGATGAACAGGCTGTACTTTAAGTACGCATGTGCAATACCTAGACATAGATTCTAATTTCTCTGGAGTGAAAACATAGCCGTGATGTGGCTGAGCCAAAGTGTTAAACTCTATGTGGAGTAATGATTGCGAGAGAATTCGGGCATTTTACAGTCTCATGCAGTGTGGAAGGCACCATCTTCTCCAACACTCATTCCATGATGAATCTCCAAATTGGGGAAGCAAAGCTTTGCCTAGGTTGTCCAGTGGGTTTTCTCTGTTGGCCAGGCTTGGTCTCATACCTGTATCTTGGCTGCCTGATATGAAAGAAATCATGAAAAGGCCAAGGGAAACTGAGGAAACCACTGGGCACTTCTAATCTGCAGATATGACTTCTGTGATTGAATCCCAGGTCTCTGTGACTTTCTAGCGGTTCCCCCTCTTATCCTAAGCCCAGCAGCTGCATATTTTCATTCGTACCCTGGCTCTCTGGGTTTCTCTAGCATCACCCTAATTATAGTCCATAAATTCACTCAAAATCTCTTTGGGTAGGGATATTCTATTCCTGCATATAGCTAGAATTGTTCTTTGAAAGACTCTGGAAGACTCAGCTGTCTTAAGAAACGATTTGCTATTTGAGATAGTAACAAGCTCCACAGCCAAAGTTATTGAGTCATGGGAAGGGGCGGGTCCTGCAATGTGTGGACCAAGCACCACATCGTTTCTCCATGGCTGTCAGTTCTAGCAACCCAACTTCAAAAGTTCTTTTCACTTCTTTCCAAGGACCTTGGTTCGGGCCTCAATGTGGGTGGCCATAATTGAAATTCCAGTCAGTGGCAATATGGGACCTGAAGAAACCACCACCAGTAGTAAGATAGGGTCTCCAATTGAGGGATCGGGCCATCCACCCATCTTCAAAATTTTGACTCAAATTTGCTCCTGCATAAAAAATATGCAGGGACAAAAACAGAACATAGACCAAAAAATTGCCAACCTGGGACTGATGAAACTTGGAATCTAACTCATGGTCAGGCACCAACCCCTGACACTCTTATTGAGGCTATGTTGAGCTTGCAGACAAGAACCTCCCATAATTGTCCTCTGAGAGGCTTTGCCAGTAGCTGATTGAAACAGATGCAGATACTCAGAGCCATTCACTGGACTGAGGTTAGGGACCCCTGTGGAAGGAACTGGATCGAAGGAACTGGACGGGACGGCAACCACACCGGGAGACCAGCAGTATCCACTACCCTGGGTGCCTGGGATCTCCCAGAAGCTGAGCCACCCAGGCACATATGTAGCAGAGGACCTGTCTGGCCTCAATAAGAAAGGATGCACCTAATCCTGTAGAGACCTGATGCCCCAGGAAGGGAGGATGCTGGGGGGAAAACCCTCTCAGAGATGAAGTGGGGGGGGGGACTCTTTGAGGAGGGACCTAGACCTAGCATTTGGTATGAAAACAAATAAAATAATAAAAAAATTTGTTTCGGGGATAATGTCTAATCAGAGTGTGTGTGCTTATATAAGTGTGTGTGTGTGTGTGTGTGTGTGTGTGTGACTGTGTGTGTGTGACTGTGTGTGTGTGCGCTCATGTACATGCAGAAAAAAAAGACTTTTAAAATTGCCTCAAGAAGATACTTAATACTCAGCTAAACATATGAGATCTAATTTCTTAATGGGGAAATAGATAATTATGAGCATAAATATAGTACTTTTGAGCTTCTGTCTCTCAAATCCCCTGGATATATCAATGTTCTAGAAGCCAGAAGGAGACTTCACCACCCCTTTGCTGCAAATCTCTACACAACAGACTGACTCAGGCCGAGTTTCCCCACCAGCCCACTGCCTGCCAATCAGTTCTCTGATTTTCAGTTCTACTCTATATGTTTTCCTCTCTCTCTCTCTCTCTCTCTCTCTCTCTCTCTCTCTCTCTCTCTCTCTCTCTCTCTCTCTCTATCTCTATCTCTATCTGTGTGTGTGTGTGTGTGTTCCTTCACTTTTATTCAAATGGAGAAGACACAACACATGATGCTAGTGTCAACAAGTATATGATCACACACACCCTCACACACATTCAAACACACACATCACACACACATATATATACATATGCAAACACACTTATACATCACACTCATAACACACACATACATATCACACACACAAAAACACATCACATCACACAAACACATCAAACATATACAACATCACACATACAGACACACACACATTCACAGATACACACATCACACACACACACATTCACACAATACATACATTTGGACACACATACATATATCACACACTTATATACACTCACACACACATTATACATATTACACACATAACACATATACATACCACACATACACACATACCACATGCATCACACACAGACATACAAATTACACAGACACCCACATACACATACACAGACACACATCACATACACACAAACATAAACATCACACACAGAAACACATTTGCATAATACACACATCACACATAGACACACATATCACATACACATACATAGACATACATATCACACACACACAGCCACACACACAACACACACACATACACCATACATATACACACACATACACAGTCACACACATATACAGATACACACACATATATACACACACACATACACACACACACACACACACACACACACACACACACACACACATACTACTCCACCATTCTTCCTTTCTCCATCACTGAAGCCTTAGTCACCACCCTGTGAATTCCCTGCTGTCTTGAGCCGGGTAGGTGACTCAATAGATGGACTTTCCACATTCTTCCTCCACAACCCACAGAATCTATGCCACTCACATTCAACACACCAGAGTCCTCCAGCAACCGCACCACCTCGACCCTCTTGTGTACAGTAGCACATCTAAATGAAAGTATTAAAGCATCTGTTTCAGGGATACTGGCCAATCTGCTTTTATTTGCAAAAATAAGACAAGTAACTTAAAGCCTTCATGATTTTCAAATGATATCAATGACAATTTAATTCTCTCCTGGCTTGTCACTGGAAGTCTTTGAACCGGCTGTCCTCTAGTGACCTCTCCAGATTCTCTCTCCATCGTTTTGTGTGCCTGGTGGGGTTCTCAGACAAGCTCCAACATGTCCTTTAACTCTCTTGTTTCCTGTGCAGTCTGGCCCGTGGGAGACAGTGCTAGGCTTCTGGGTGGAGGTAGGAGGGAAAGCTGGGCTGGAAAGTCATCTCATTCTCTGCTAAGTTTGGCCCCTCTTGCAGAGACCACAGCAATCCACTGCTGTGCCCTTCTACGTTTGCAACTGAAGCTACAGCCACAGCTTTCTTGAGGATCTAGGAATGGCGAAGAGGAGATGATGTGTCTGCAGTAGGGAGGGACACTTAGCTGGTGTACCTTCAATGCTTTGTGTCCCCCAACATAGGTGTATATTTGTATACATATACACCAACTGTTGGTGTGACTTTATTTAGAAAGATGTGAGAACTTTAGGTAGAGGGGTCTAGCTTAAGAAAGGGGGTCATCTGAGGGGGGTGAGAGACCCACAGTTTTATAACCTGGTGATCTCTCTCTCTGTCTCTCTGTCTCTCTCTGTCTGTCTCTGTCTGTCTGTCTGTCTCTCTCTCTCTCTCTCTCTCTCTCTCTCTCTCTCTCTCTCTCTCTCTCTCTCTCTCTCTCTCCTACCTCCTTTTCTCCCTCCCCCTCTGTGTGTGTGTGCTTCTGCCTCTGTCTCTGTCTGTCTGTCTCTGTCTGTCTGTCTCTCTCTGTCCCTCCCTCCCTTCTCCCTTTGTGTGTATGTGTCTCTGCCTCTGTCTTTCTGCCTCTGTCTTTCTGTCTCTGTCTGTCTGTCTCTGTCTCCCTGTCTGTCTCTGTCTCTGTCTCTCTCTGTCGTGTGTGTGTGTGTGTGTGTGTGTGTGTGTCCCTCCTTGTCCACTTAGATGTGAGCATTCCCCATCCCAGTACTTTCCCACACTCACTTCAAACATGACAGACCCTTCTTATTCATTTCATTCAGGTTGTTTCTCGAAGATACTTGAACATAGTATTAACCCAGTTTCCTTTGTTCCTCTTAGTATTGCTCATAACTTTGAACTATTCTTAGCAGGTGTGTCAATATACCATCCTGTTCCCTTCTAGGCCCTGGCTGAGTTCACAACTATAAATTGACTGGTATAATACCCTCCTATCCCATTCTGGTACATATAAAGGTATCCATGTTTGGTACTGAATAAAGATGGAGTATCTCTGATGTCCAAAAGAATTAGCTCTCAGTGTCTGGGTTAGCCCTTCAGGTACCAGACACAGTCTTCAGTGATGCTGCCACTTTCCTCTCCTGCTCATGAACTTGCAGGACACATTCCTTGATTTACAGCTCTGTTCGCTCTGATCTCCACCTGATATTCTCCTTTAATACAGTTGAAATCACCCAAATTAGTGCCAAAAACTTTTAAAACTATTTTGACTCACTTATTAATCTTTCCTGAACTATTCTTCAAGAGTCTACGGTGATTTACAGTGACCCCCCCACACACACACACACATGCACACACACTTGGTGGGGGGAAGGAGGGAAGGAGGGAGGGAGGGAGAGAGGGAGTCGTGACACTTTCCAGATTCCAGAAATGTGGATCTTACTATGTGACAGATGTTGGACTGTGATCTGCCCGTGTCTTCATTATGTACCTTGTCTACAGTGACATTCTATCAAAGGACTTAAAAGCACACCACGGGCTTTGAAGTCGGGTTGACTTGTTGGGAAGCTTAGATCTGCCGCTGGGTTATTTTATGGGTATGTATTATATAACCTCGGTTTCCAGAAGAAAGAACAGGGAGGACAATATCGTTATGGGATAGTTGTGAGAACTAAATGGCTTGTTTGTCCTGCTTTTTTAAACACAGTGCCCTTGCATAGTAAATGCTAAGTAAATATCACCTGAGAAAATACAAAAGACACATTGCTTTGTTTCCATTAGGCACCTTGAAGGGAACAGCACATCCTATGTCTTTATGTTCTTAGCTGAAATCCAATAAGTTTTAAGAATGGATGGATGGATGGATAAATGAATGGATGGATGGATGGATGGATGGATGGGAAGAAGGACAGATGGACAGACAGATGCATGGATGAACAGATTTCACCTCAACTAGAAAGGCATACAGGCCACAGATTTTGCCCAGAAAACCCACATTTTCAAACTTTCCTTCATCCTCCGGACATGACATGGCCACTATATCTGTGAGCCCAGCAGCTGTGGATACCTGCAAAACATATGTCAGGGAGCACACACACACACACACACACAGAGAGAGAGAGAGAGAGAGAGAGAGAGAGAGAGAGAGAGAGAGAGAGAGAGAGAGAGAGAGAGATACAGACAGACAGAGACAGAAAGAAAGAGAGAAACACAGAGAGACAGACAGACAGACAGAGAATTGGGCATGTGTAAAGGTGATAAATTGGTCATGTTGCAGGGTATACATGTATGAAATTCCCAAGAATAAGAAAAAACAGTTTTACAAAATTACCATCCATGATATTGGATTACTAATGTGATTTTTCATTCTGCTTAATTGAGTTGTATTATGGATGTGTATTATCTGTTTTACTTTCTGATTTTTTTTTTACATTTTATTTTGTTTTATTTATACTTGCAAGAAATCAAACTTTTTCGTGCTGTTTTAGCTCACCTTAAATCAGGTGTCCAGACAGGTAGGAGTCTTGTTGAAGAATTATTTTCTCCTGCTGCTCTTGCTTCTTCTTCTTCTCCTTCTTCTCCTTCTTCTTCTTCTTCTTCTTCTTCTTCTTCTTCTTCTTCTTCTTCTTCTTCTTCTTCTTCTTCTTCTTCTTCTTCTTCTTCTTCTTCTTCTCCTTCTCCTTCTCCTTCTCCTTCTCCTTCTCCTTCTCCTTCTCCTTCTCCTTCTCCTTCTCCTTCTCCTTCTTCCTCTTCCTCTCCTTCTCCTTCTCCTTCTCCCTCTCCCTCTCCCTCTCCCTCTCCCTCTCCCTCTCCTTCATCTTCTTCTTCTTCTTCTTCTTCTTCTTCTCCTCCTTCTCCTTCTCCTTCTCCTTCTCCTTCTCCTTCTCCTTCTCCTTCTCCTTCTCCTTCTCCTTCTCCTTCTCCTTCCTCTTCCTCTCCTTCTCCTTCTCCCTCTCCCTCTCCCTCTCCCTTTCCTTCTCCTTCTCCTTCGTCTTCTTCTTCTTCTTCTTCTTCTTCTTCTTCTTCTTCTTCTTCTTCTTCTTCTTCTTCTTCTTCTTCTTCTTCTTCTTCCTCCTCCTCCTCCTCCTCCTCCTCCTTCTTCTTTCTTTCTCTCTTTTTTTCTTCTCTTCTTCTCCTCCTTCTTCTCCTCACCCTCCTTCTTTTCCTCCCCCTTCTTCTCCTTCTCCTCCTCCTTCTTTAAAAACAAACAAACAAACAAACAAACAAAAAAGCTTCATATGTCTTGCCAGAGCTAACTTCAAAGAAGAGACCATTAGTTGACTAAATATTTCCATGGCAAAAGTCAGGAAATTTAATTCTGAGGGTATTGATATTTCTAACCCTCCTCTATGAATCAACAATTGGGTCAAATTTATCTATCCATTATGAAAGAGCCCAGAAAGAATCCAGACTTTTATTGCCAAACAGCAAAGCCAACTGAAAAAGCACAGCAAGGAGCACACAGAGGTTTAAATTATGTATTTCGAGATCTGTAACAGTTTTCTCCTTACGTGGCCAGAAGTTAGCCAATTCAATATCCTTTTCTTGTTGCCTAATACAAGGTAAGAAATCTGTGTATAGTTTTAAGAATTCTTTTGAAATAAAATGCAGTTCAATTAAAACAACCTTCTGATGTGTTTTTATAATTTGACAGAAAGATTCTTTTCCTTATGAGCAGAACAATCTTGTCTGTAATTGAATCTTCAAGACAACGGTGTCTCCAATTCTTCCACAGTGGCATGGATTTGGAATTCACTTTTATTCGTGGCTGCTGTTTGCAGCTGTCCAGTCAGAAATCCATAAACTGTCACCTGCCTCACCTCACTGTGCATTTCAGGAAGGAAGGAAACAGTAAGGTGGTCAGTGTCAGACCTCTCAGCACTTCGTAATGAAGCTGGGATTGTGATGCTCAGACAGGCTGGGCAGATGTCAACAGCACAAGGCTGCCTCTTAGGATAGTCATTTAATAGGAGCAAAATGTTGTCCCGATTCATTTTATGACTCTTATTCCTATGAAAGATAAAACCTCAAGTGAAATTTAAGTTTTGACAGAGGGAAGAAGAGGCCTTGGCTGAACTCCTCCATGTGCATTTGTCTTTGAATTGTAAATGTCGAGTGATAGTCCAAATAACTGCTTGGTGTTAAGCTTCCAAATGGATAAAGATCTCTCTCTATTCCCAGGGAGTGAGAACACCCACTGTCTCTTCTGGGGGAATCTCCTCTGAGCAAGGATGGGTATAAACTCAATAACCCCAGCCCTGCAGGTAGCCATTGAGAAGGGCATTGCTCAGAGAATTCTGCTGCCAAACTCTAAAACCAAAGCAGCATACGCTGAATAAAAGAAGAACTTCCTAGAAAATACTAGAACACCTCAAAACATTGCAACGTGCCTGGAGAACCAAACTCAGAAAACATGTAACAATCACGAGAGACCCACATCACAATGACTCTATACCAGGTCAACCTTTTAGAACTGCTGCCCACAGCCTGGACATGTCTATATTCTAGTTTATCTGTACAGGGGCTTTAGGATGCAACTGAGCAATCGGGGTTCTTCTCTGGATGGCCAGGTTTAGGTCACAGAACCATAGATATGAGTACCACAGCAACATCTGTAGTAGAGATAGAGAAGAGAAAAGCCCTGGCTCCAGCTTACCATGATTCTTATGGAAAAGCAGGACATTTACAATGCCTCCTAGGCAAAAGCCATATTCTGTGCAGAAGGTTTTTGTTTTAGTTTCTCTGTTGTTACTTCTTTATGTTATCAGAGTGTCTGGCTTCACCAGAACAGAACATAACTTGTGCATATGTGTTTGTGTGGGTGTGTGTATTTTCAAATGTGTACACATGTGTATGTGTAAGCTTGGGAAGATTCGAAGACAGTCTGAGAGATTACTTAAGTGCCATCTGCCAGTTTTGTTTTGGTTTTGTGCAACAGAGTTTCTCACCAGCCTGGAACTCACCAAATAGACCAGACTGGCTCATCCAAGCCTAGGGATCCAGCCTTTCTCTACTTCCTCAGGGCTGGTTGTAGGCACACATTAGCATATCTAGGCTTTTATGAGGGTTCTGGGGATCAAACTTGGATTTTCAGGTTTGCAAAGTAAATTACTGATCGGTCCCTCCCTCCAGGCCAAACATGATATTTTAAGCAGCCATGAATACATGTTTTCTCAAGACCTTGGGCCATACTTGATGGATATAAAGCATCTGGACTGATCCAGATGTGCATCATGCTTTTATATGATACTGGCTTGAGTTTCTGACATGATCACAGAGCAGCATTCTCTTGATGCTGGTGGCAGAGCTGACAACTCGCACTCCCTGAGACGTGAGAAATCCATACCAAAGCTCTTCCCTATCAACCAGCTCAGAAACAAGAAACAGAATATGAGCTGTTGAACTATTTGGGCACACCATGTTAAGAGCTTCTTGTTTGATCATGGCCACTGAACAGTTTATTCTCCTCATGCCGCAGATGATCGGTTTTGCCAAAAACAGAGAAGCAGCTAAGCTGCCAAATGAACACTACTTTGAAAACAAGTATCCTGTGGTGTGCAGAATTGTCTATTATCTTCAGAGCCAGTTGGGGTCACACTGAAATTCCAGTACTCAGATACAAGACACCTCTGGGCTGGTGACCTGGATTGCCAAAGTTCACTTATAAGTCAGAGATATGAGAACCCTAAATATGAGTGACTGGGAAGATTAAAGATGCTCTATTTGGAGCCAAGAGCCCAGTGATGGCTGCATGACCTTCATCCTGGCTGAACCCTGAGCTTCCTTGTGCACAGAAGCAAGTCAGGCAGTGAGCAAATTAACCGAACATTAACACTCAGAGAAAAAGCTTACATTGGGCAATAGTTGGACATGAATGATGAAACAAAGCATCTGCATAGAGGAGCAAATCTTTAACACAAGCAAAGACACTGCAGTGTGTCCAGAAGCATCACCTTTGTGCCAATAGTGTTAACACAAGCAAAGACACTGCAGTGTGTCCAGAAGCATCACCACTGTGCCAATAGTGTTAACACAAGCAAAGACACTGCAGTGTGTCCAGAAGCATCACCTCTGTGCCAATAGTGTTAACACAAGCAAAGACACTGCCGTGTGTCCAGAAGCATCACCACTGTGCCAAAGTGTCCTCAGGAGAGGAACCTGAAGGACAAGGCACATGATCTTTATATGTACACAAGTACATACAGTTGAGTGTTCCATATACAGTGGTTCCCTTCATCTACACGCTGTCCAATGTATAGACACCTTGTTACGCTCACTGCATCAGTCATAAATTTATGAGGCAAAAAGGTAAGCTAGGGTTCTTTTTTACTTAAATTGTCCCCTGGACTTCCCAGTTAAGAGAAAGAAAATCAATTTAAAAGCACACATCCTTTCTACCAACAAAACAAAACTAGCCAAACAAATGGAAATCAGCCTAAGGCAGAGGCATCTTAATCCTACTGCAACCAAATAAAGGTTGTGGCAGGTGCTAACTGTGATCCTATCAGTTCTGTTGAGAACCTGTGACCCCATCAATTCTGTTGAGGACCTGTAGGAGCATAAAATGGTCCATCTGCACATTTGTAGAAGCTCTTTGTGAGTGAAAATGGCATTGCCACCACAATCCCAGGAGGCTCTGCCCACCCAACCATCATTAAGAAACAGCAATCAGAGGATGACAGGAAGGAGGTCAGCAATGTGCCTTTAAAGGCGCCATATTTAGGCAATAGCTGCTTCAGTGAAATGTTTTGTCATTCAGGAGAGAAGTTAACCATCCTACTGGCAACCTTTTTAAATAAAGTTTTATTAGAACAAAACCGCATGGGTCTACTCATGTATCATCCAAGACTATTTTCATGGCACAGGGTTATACTTGAGTAACTTCATCAGTTATCATATTATTTGTAAAGCAAAAATATTTATGACTCTTTGGAACTTCTGATGACCCTAGGTCTGGGAGAAGACTCCGGTGTTCCAATTTTGTATCTATTGTTTTAGAAAAAAAAACAAACAAATACTGATACTCTGAAGTTATATTTTTTCTATTGGTAAATGCACACAATGAAGCAAAGAGGTTTGGTTTGGTTTAGTTTTGTTTTGTTTTGTCTGGTTTGGTTTGGTTTGGTTTAGTTGTATTGCTCTTAAAGACATTGACCAGGTTTTTTTGTTGCTGTTTTTGTTTTTGTTTATCTATTAAGAGATCTATTTTAGCATCTTTTCAAATGACAACATATGTTTTCTTTCTCTAATTTCCTTTGAAACAGGTTGGCCATTCTGTCGGTCTCCTCATTCAGTTAATAAAATAGATTTTTAAATTTATATTTATCAATTCTTTTACTTTGATACAGGATCTAGCTATAGGCTGCTCTCAAACTCAGTGTGAAGTGTAGACTGTCCCTAAACTCAGGATACTTCTGCCAGGCTCAACCTCCTGAGTGTGGGATTACAAGCATGTGGCAGCATTCCTAGTGTTCCTAGTTTCTATCTACTTAATATAAGTCATAAGTTTAGTCTTTAAAGTTTATACGTGAAGATGAGTTAGAGGAGTGAGGTCTGTAACCCAAGCACCTGTGGAGGCTGAGCAAGAGAAGCAAGAACCAGATGTCAGTGTGGCTCATAGCAAAACAGTGATTCAAAAGCAAATAAAACCAACACATCTGTGTGTGTGTTATCAAAGTATAAGTTATAAGCTATATATATATATATATATATATATATATATATATATATATATATTGTGTATATCATATATATGCATATAACTCATAACCTATGAACTTATATTTTGATAATTTCAAGGTAGTGCTTTGACCTTCATTTATACCAGATTAAGGACTATCTAGGTTGTTTCCAGGTGTGCCTCTGTTTCCAAAGAACAGCAGAGGCATGCGCAGATTAAGAAGGGGAGCTCTGCCCTCCGTGTGCTGGGCAGCAGTTGGATATGGGCTTATGAAGCACAAAAGACAAGGAAAAGATAATTTTATGTCTCTTTCCAATGGAGTTAAACACTTCTTCTACAGTGCTCCGGGTCTTTGGACCTCCTAAGTCAAGGATGTACTTCGATAATCTGTTTCATCCCATGTTCATGAGGGCCAGCTCTGACTGTACCTCAACAACTCATCCCGGCCTACACAGGATATTAACCCACATAGAGAAAACTAAACAGTGAAAATCACCTCATTGGGTGGTTTTGATAGCTTAAAATAATGTAAATTAAGTGTCTAGCATGAGTATTACTGTTCCATAAATATCTACTAAGGGAGCTTTGGAGTCATGACTTGAATCAAAGGGTCAAGGTCCTTACCTCCAAAATGATGATCCAAGTTCAGTCCCAGGAACCCACATGGAGGAAATAGAGAAATAACTCCCACTAGCTGTGCTCTGACCTCTACGTAAACATCATGCCACATGCCCCTGAGACAAATAAGCAAGTGTAGAAACTATGAGCTGGCTTTGATTGTTACTGCTGATGGCATTACCCTATGCATTAGATGTTTCTTTAGGACTCGGTAAAAGATTTGGCTCCTGCCGGCTCTAGCTGAGGAAAGAAGAGTCAATGGTTGGAAAGCATCTTCAAGTCACAGAAACAGAGAGAAGCCGAACAGCCGAGCCCAGACATTATCTCTTCTCTGTGTGAGTTCAGGCTCAGGGGTGAAAAGCCCACATGCCTACAGTTCTGCTACAGTTATAAATGACAAACAAGAAAGTGAGCCTCATGTCTCCTTAAAACTGATGTAATCAAGTCAGAAGCTGCGTATCCTCCTCAGCTTTCTGTCCCCGTGTGTCCAGCACAGCCCCAGTGCACTGTGCATGATCCAGCAAAGTATAGACAGGGTTTGTTTTCATTTGTTTTTAACTAAAATCAGTATATTGACAAGAATGGTAAACAGATACAACCAGCAAAATGTCACAATATCAAGATATAGCTGAAAGCCAGGTTGGAGCAGATTGACAGGCTTGGGTAACCTTTTTATCTTCAGAACTATAAAAATAAAAAATGAGGACAACATTCCAAACACAGCCTTAGTGTACCGCTAAGTTCCTGGTATGCCCTTGTACTCACTGCCTACTGGAATCTTCCTCTGCTTCTTGACGAGCTGGGCGATAAGACCGCCCCATTTTAGCCCCTAGGGGCACCAAGTTGGCCTGTCTTATTGCATTAAAGGAGCTGCCTGCCACAATTGTCTTGACAAGGCATGCCAGGACTGTGCATATGTCCCGATCACTCTAATTAATTTAGTTCCATCACCTGGACATTTTATTTGAAATTGATTTTTAAATGTCTGAGTAATTGAGGTTTATGTGTAGTTGCCGCTTTGCAACAGAGGTAAGCTGAGGCTGCTTATGTCCTCATTAAAGGCTTATTAGACATGATTGCATTACTAGAGGCCTCAATTTGTATCATTCCTGAGGGCTCACTTGCATCAGGACCTGCCTCTCTGCTTGGCAGACTTGGGGAGCAGAACAATATACATCACTGGGGTTCGTAGCCCCTGTAACTCCCTGCACATCACCAGATCTGGCTGGAGGCATACACCAAAGCTCCCCACAGACTCCATATCTGAGATATGAGTTTGTCACTAATTCTAGTGATGGCAAAGCATCCATTCCATCCAATATTTGTCTTCCAGAGACAATGGCTCTTATCCGAGGGAGTCTTGGGACTGTACTTTCCAGGCGGGAAGTTGAACGCCTTTCGACTCTGATTTTGTGAGTTTCAGCATACCTTGGGGTTTCTGCTTCACTCTGCACCTCATTTAATGCCGTACTTACAGTCTGCGTGTTATGGGACGTAGTACTCTTTCCAAAAGCTGCCCTTAACATTTGGATACTGTGAAGCCTTGCGAAAGATATAGACAAAACTGGGTATAGATGAGGAGTCCAGCTAATGTGATGCAGAGCAACTAAAAGAAGTCTCAGCTGGCCTCCAGGGCCTGTGCTGTGCTGTGTGTGCTGTGCTGTGTTTTAGATGCTCCACTATAAATCATGATCTCTGAGTTTCATTCAAGGGCCTCAGCAAAACCTGGTGTTTAACTCCAGTCTCCTTGTTGTATATACTACCTGGAGTAGCTCATGTTTTTTCTACTTTATATATTCTTGTACACATTTATTTTTAATTTAAATATTCTATATATTATACTTTCATTGGGAAAATGAGATCTGCCTTTAAAAGAAAACAACTGGACAATATTTACTCTATTAGGGAATCCTTAGACCCCCCCACAAGTTGAAGAATACCATCTGTTATGCCCTTTTATTTCACCAGGGGGCAGAAATTCCTTCAGGGATGATGAATACATCCCTTAGCCTGTCTTGATTGGTACATCACTAAAACTTTTGCTCTAAAGGAAGGGAGAAGTACTTCAAGGGCTCAGAACCCTTTCAGCTCAACCCCAGTGCAGCGGGCTTTTGCTTCAGCACCTCATACTGAGTGGAGCACTGGGTGGGTATCCAGCATCTACCAGTGCTCCAGTGTTGTGGACAGCCCCGGTGCTGCTTGCATTTTGATGCTCATTCTGCTTCCCCAAGAGAGGCTGCCTAGTACAAGGAGTGAATCAGTCAGTACTCAGGTTACTTCCTGTGAACCTCCCTCTAATGAAAAAATATTTCTAGGAACCAATCATTGAGCGAGGAGTGGGTGGGACTTCCAGTTTGGAGAGGGGAAAAGGAAAGGCAGGAAAAGGAAAGGCAGATAAAGGTGACTGCCATTTAGACCAGAGACAGGATGGAGGCCAAAATATACAGGGGTAGGGATTGGGGGTGTGGAGGAAGGTGGGAGGGTGGGAGGGTGGGAGGGGCTGGTTTAGGTGGCAGATCCTTTGGGATCTACTACCAGGAGGATTTAACATAGAATGGCTTACAAATTAGGATGCTAGCTGCTGAGCCCAGCGATTGTGTTACCTATTGATTCTAAACTATGGTAGTAGGATGTTTTCCTTCACACAGCGACTCAGCTGGGTTCTAGAGAGAAAGGGACAAAGCACAGGTTTGTGAGATGTGCACCCCAGCTAGTAGTTTGAATTTGGAAACATGGAGCTAGCCTGGCAATGACCAGCCGTAGAACCTTAGCAACCAAGTGGAGAGATTTCAGGGCTCCGGGTCAGAGAGTCTGCCTGGATGAGAACAAGAAGGCCTGTCTGCCAGTGCTTTGCTGGCATTTGCATGGAAAGTATATGTTTTTTAAAATATTTCATGCAACACTCTAGTGGAGCATTGGGTAGGTATCCAGCATCTATCAGCAAAGGGAGTTCTTTCTAAATAGGCCATGGTCCTGCTGACCCACATTATTCTTCCCGGAGAGGTCAAGGTCAGGTTTTCCTTGTGTTAAATTTGATTCCAAAAGAAGAGTGGGAAGAAGATGGAGAGAATGAGACAGACTCTGGGGAGACTGACTAGGACTTGGAAGGGCAGAGAGGAGCCAAGCTTTTATCCATAGAACTCAGAGTGCAAACTGTGACTTGTGGGACTTTGCAGAGTCTGAGAAGAAGTCTGTGTTAGGGTTGGGAGTGAATGAGATTCAAGAGATGTAGAAAATTGAGCTCCCTGGATGTTGCTACAAGATGACAGTCACCATTAAGTGATGCAAATATGACTCTTCTTTCACCCTAGTATAGAGCCAGGACTTTTTTCCCTTCTTCAGAAACAGAGATAAATACGTTGCCAAACTATTATTTATTGAATTTTAATACACAACAAGCAGTTTAACCAAGTACTTTGTGAGAACTTTATTCATTTATCCATTAAACAATTACGCTAATATAGTCATTTGCTCATTCGAAATAAATGAATTCAATATCCAAAGCTCAGGGTCTAGAAATACAACATGTATGACACTTCAAGTCCCCACAAAATTGAGAAAATGAATGCTTCCTATGTCTTTCTGGAAGAAGAGTTTGGTCTTACAGAGTCTACCTCTTCCTGCCCCCTGAACTGGTTTGCCTCTCCTCTCCCCAGTAGATAAACCACATCACTCCTCACCCAGCTCAGCTTGAGGTAGCAACTTGCAGACTATTATTTCTGGGATACTTCACTGTCATTGTGACTTAGTGACCTAATTTCATGACATTTTTCTGGTTCACACACTTATTTAATCCTTGAGTATTTTTTTCTCTTATCCCCATTTCTTAAAGAAATATGCTTATAGCCCAAATCAGAAGCTAGATTATCATGTCTCTGTGTACAGAGATAGCCACGCAGTTAGGAAGATACAGATGCAGTCCTGGAGTCTGCCTCATAGTTATGCACTTTAAACAAAAGTCTACCTGAGAACTTCTACCAGATGACAGCAAGGTGGGACTTTCCCTGAAAGCAAAGAGAAAAGTCAACAAGCTTATATTAGAACAAGTAAGATATAGTACATCACAAGATGAGTCTAAATGGTTTATGCTAACAGCCATTTAGGGGAAAAGAGTTACATTTTCTGTCTTCTTCAGCCTACATAAATAGCATAAATGATCTGTCTCTGTCTCTCTGTCTCTCCAACTCTCTCCGTCTCTCTCTCTCTCTCTCTCTCTCTCTCTCTCTCTCTCTCCCTTTCTTTCTCTTTCTGCTGCTGCAAACTCTCCAAGAACAGAGATGAATATACTCAACTTAGCATCTCCTATCAGCTTTCATGCTTTTTATTTACAAATGCTCAAAAGGCATTGGTTTATTTGAGATTTAAAGAATAGCCTCAGATTGGCAGCTGTACCGGGTAATTTATGGCCTCAAATGCCTATCAGTGGATGATGAAATAGTCCTATAGTCACACCACAAAATAACAGTGAAAATAACAAAGTTGTGTTTGCATGCAGTGCTCTGTAGGCTTCGTAGGAATGCAATATTAAATTTTAAAACTACCCCAAAGGCTACATAGAGTACGATATACTTTCTATAAATTTTAAAAACACAAATATATGTGTGTATATATATATATATATACATCATATGCATGTATAAAGATTGAATAGAAAAGAAAACTAAAAATGGAAACACAAAACTGTGATGAGGTAAAGCCAGGGATGGATTGGTTGGAAGCCTCATATAGTCAGATGTGAATTGCTGACAAAAATCCTAGAGTTTATTTATGATGGTAGGTTTGTGCATACTTATTAATTTAAAATTAACTAATGAAATAATGAAATAAAATGAGCCAGGCACTAACCAATGCTGAGTTAAGCATTATCATTAATCTCAATATTTGTGCTGTCTACTTAAATAACCAGAGCCAAAAGGAAAGACTCTTGGACCTTGGGCATTCACGTGCTCAGTAGGTCCACACTGCTCACTGCATTCTCAGTGTGCACGCAGTGTGATCCCAGTCTGGTCAGAGTGTGCTCAGTGTGCTCACAGTATGCTCACAATGTGTGTGCTTACAGTGTGCTCACAGTGTGTTCTCATGTGCTCACAGTGTGTTCAGAGTGTGCTCACAGTGTGTTCACACTGTGCTCAGTGTGCTCACAGTGTACTCAGTGTGCTCACAGTGTACTCAGTGTGCTCACAGTGTACTCACAGTGTTCTCAGTGTGCTCACAGTGTGTTTACAATGTGCTAACAGTGTGCTTACAGAGTGCTAAGCGTGTATTCACAGTGTTCTTTCTCACAGTGTGCTCTGTGTGCTGTGTGCTCAAAGTATGCTCAGTGTGCTTACAGTGTGCTCACCGTGTGTGTGCTCACAGTGTGCCCAGTGAGCTTAAGGTGTGCTCAGTGTGTCCTCACAGTGTTACCGATGTAGTTATGGATGAAGGTCAGATGCAGGTCAGGAATTTATGTCAGAGGAAACATTTGGGTTTATTGTGAGGATAAAAAATAATTCACAGAAGGGTTTTAAACAAGGAAATATAAAATTATCATTTGTATTTTTAAAAATGACCCCCTGTCCTTTGGAAAAAATATTGGAATGAAAGTAGCAGATAGATAGACAGACAGACAGACAGATAGAAGATGATAGATAGATAGATAGATAGATAGATAGATAGATAGATAGATAGATGATAGGCAGAAAGACAGATTTACTAATAGACTAATTAGGAAGGATTGAGCATTGGGCTGGGGCATGCTCTTAAAGATGAGGCAGAGAGGCAGGTTGAGTACCTTTCAAAATAAAGTCTATGATGTCAATGGGTTGAGAACCAGAATTAGTTGAAGGAGAGTTACGAGGATTGTTCTTAAATCTTTGGCTTAAGGGACCTGGAATTTTGTGTTTCGACTTACTGGAATTTAAAAGAAGAAAAAATAAAGGTGTTTTTGGTTTTGTTTTGTTTTTGTTTTTTAACTGAAGGACAGAGAGCTTAAGGAAGTTGGGACCCATCCCCAACATCCCCCCAAAAGCTGTTGAATGCTGAGATCTTAATTCTCTTTGTGTGGGGCCAACCAACTCTTATCTGTTAGTGACAAGCCACATTTACAGTTTGGGAGGGGGGTGTTGATGATGAACTAGGAAGTGATGCTCAGAAAATTGGAAGTTCTTTGGGATGATAATAGATAGGGAAATGAAGCATGAAATAAACAATTCAGGTAGAAAAAAACATAACTGAAGCTCCTCACAGACTTTTGAGCCTGCTAGGTTATGACAAGAATTTTGACAAGAACTTGGGGACAGGTCTGTTTACTCTTTGATTTCTGAGAGTGTCACGTGTGCTGACTTATTCTCTAACAAGACAAAAAAACCACTCAGATATACTTATTACATATACTCTGGTGGGAGTTAAATGAGAATACACTTAAAGATCATAAATTTGAATTCTCAGTTCCCACATGGAGGAACTGTTTGAGAACGGTTAAGAGGTGTGGCCTTGTGAAGGAGGTATGTCACTGGGAATAGAGGTCAAACTTTTGATAGCCTGTGTCATTCTCAATTAGCTTCCTATTCTTTTTCTCCTTCTGCCTCCAACTTGCAGAACAGTGTGTGAGCTCTCAGTTTCTGCTTTACCAGCATGGCTGCCTGCCTGCCTGATTCCATGCTCCTCACCATGATGGTCATGAACTCTAACCCTATGGAACCATGACTCCAAATAGACATTTTCTTTCATAAGCTCCCCTGGTCATGGTGTCTTTTCCCTGCAATAAAAAGTATCAAAGGCAACTCCCTGTGACATCTCTTCTCTCAGCATACATATGTTGAGACTTACAACATAGTTCTCAGATCGGCTCCAATGTCAACACAGTCATGGTCTATGGCAAAACTCAGATTCTTTCCCAACTCCATGTCTAAGTCTGCACACCCAAGCCTGATCTTCCTCAGAGTTAATCCAGGAACATGTAACATGATATTCCCACTCAACGTGTGGAGCAGCCATGTGGCTTTGACGAATTACTCATCACACACTCTGAAAGGTTTTATACTTGTCTAAGAAGCTTCACTCATGTGGTCAAGTAAACTGCTATTGTGAGGGACAGAAAACCCTTGGCTGTGGGAATCCAAAGCAACCTGATTCCTGGGTTTCAAAGTTTGAGAAGAGCCAAATAAATTCAGAGATAAACATCTGCTCCCCTACCATGCTAAAGCCAACACGAATTCTTGGGTTTTGAAAAGTCAACCACCATCAGTCATTTGTAATTATGCGACTCTGTGTTGCTTTGTTCTTAAAGACCTGAGGACAGTTTAAGTAAACTAAAAGCAAATGGTCCTTTCCCTTCCTCTACTTCTGATAATGGAAACCTTTGAAACTGAGATTTTTATTGGTCATTTGTTACTGTCATTTGTCATTGCCTGTACCCAAGATGATAGATTACTTATCATCAGATGCCCTCCTCTCTAAGGCTTGCTGGAAACTGAATTGAAAGACAAATCCAAAGAGTCCAGCCCTGCTTGCCGCGCAGCTCCAGCTACCATTAGCCCATGTCCAGATTGATTTCAGTTACTTGGAAACAAGATGTGGATAGTGAACTTGAAGCCAACGAAGGAAAAAGATGTTGTCAAAAAATCAGAAATGTCCTAACCCATCCAGGACTCGAGTACCCATTATTGCCTACCACCTCTCAAATGGCAATGTTTTTGCATCCGGTTCTTGGGATACCAAACTGGCTCTGCATGACCATGTTTTGTGTTCTTGTGGAACTACGTAGTGAGATTACATTTTTTTACTGGAATTTCTACAATGTAATTCTCTCCTGTTCATGTTTCCACCAAATGTCGGAAAACATCTAGTAAAAACACAGAACTGTGTTTCACGGATTATCGCTGTGAAAGCTGATCTACAATTTATAGAGCATAAACTCAACACTACTGATCTCTAGGTTTCTCTGGTATTATAAAAAGAATGCCCTCATTTAAAGGAAACATCTTGGAAGAAAGCATGGCAGCCTTTTCATGTATATTGTAAACAGTTATTCATAGAGTGTTGGAAAAGGATAGCAAACAAAGAGTTAAGCTCAAAGCTTATAATGAATTTTTGGTGTCAAAAAAAAAGGAATGTTAAGTGTCAAAAAAAGATCATGGAAAGATGATCTGCTCATTCCATCCCAAAGGAATTTTTCTAGATGAGCTTTTAAAAACAAACTTTATAACAGAGATAAAAATAATGAAAGCAGCAAAAAATCCTTAAACTAAACATACATTTATCTGTGACAAGCATTTAAATCCATGTGACCATGTAACCATGTAATCCATGATAACAATATAGAAATTTATTTTTATGTTGTGAGTATATTAGGGTTCTGATGAATCCCACCACTACTCTTTGGCTTCTCTATTCTGTTCATTTCACATTTTTTGTAAATGAAATAATGTATGTTCCACCTCATGTTCAGATTCATAAACTCCTATTGGTTTCTTAACTTTGTGTTTGAAATCCATGGTTTATTTTGAATTAATCTCAATAAATTGGGAAATATTAAACTAGAAAACTAGTTGGGATATTTTTAACACACACAAAGTTGAAGAAATATATAGGTTTTTTAATATATAGAAATATTTAAGTCCTTTATTAAAGACCAATTGAACACACAGCTAAATGTGTCTATTTACATAGCACCATACTGTCTAAATTACTGAAGCTTCAAATCTGAAAGTATAGTTCCTCACTCACTATAATCTTCAGAATCAAATTTTTGATTAAAGAAAAGGATATTGGTGGATTCTTATGCCAATTTTCAAAAATGATAATTCAGTGATATTTTATTATCCAACCCATGAGCTTGATATAGCTGTTAAACCTTTAATTTCTATCAGCAATCTTTTGCAAATATTAATGTCAATATTTTGTGCATACTTTGAAATAAACTTATTATTTTTGACTTTGAATCCAATGACTGCACCAAATTCTCTCTTTTATACGCAGAGATCCTCTCTAGGGTTATTTATCATTCTTCCCAGAGACCTCTGTGACACATAGTGATAAAGGCATTCTTTCTTGGCCCTTTGGTTCACATTTTTCAACCTCCTAAGACCTATAGTGTAACACTGAAAATAATTGGTAATAATACATAGCCTTGGTTTGTTTTCAGGTTTACCGAATGACTAATATTTCATTATTTTGTGTAATATTTTTAAATGTTTCACAGATGACTCAAATCAAGTTAATTTTGATCTTTTGATAGATTCTATTTTTTGCTAATATTCGATGCAGAAGACTTTGGACTTAAGACATACTTACAATAGTATTCATTTAGGAGTGAGAAGTTACAACTGTGTTCTAGATGTTGAGATTGTCCTAAATTATCAACTTATTCTGCTGTGGCCAGATAATTTATTTGTCCTAGTGACTTTTCTGTTGTGACAGAACACCATGACCAAGGCAACTTATAGAAGAGAGAGTTTGTCTGTGCTTGTGGTTTCAAAGGGATCAGAGACCATCATGGCATGGAATTGCGGCAACAGACTGCAGATATGATAGCAGGAACAGTGGAGAGCTCACCTCTCCAACTCAGAATAGGAAGAAGAGAACTACTGAGAACAGTACCAGACCTTGAATCCTCAAAGCCCACACACACACACACACACACACACACACACACACACACACACACACACATACACACCAGTAATATTGTGTTTCCTCCAACAATGCCACACCTCAAATACGACCAACTAGGGATGAAGTAATCAAATGCAGGAATGTCTGAAGGAACATTTCCATACAAACCACCCCAACATTCCAGGGAAGTAGGACTCTGTGTGTGTGTGTGTGTGTGTGTGTGTGTGTGTGTGTGTGTGTGTGTGTATTGAGGGATGGGGTTGTTTTAAAGATGGCTCAATGGTTAAGAACCCTTGTTGTATTTCTAGAAGACCTGAGTTTGTTTCTCGGAACCTCTGTTAGGAAGCTTGTTAAACACCCACAATTCTAATCCCAGAGAATCTGATGCTCTTTTCTAGACCCTTCTGGTACCAGTACACATGTGCCATATGTACACATAGACACATACCTACACAGACACAAATTTGAGGAGTAGTTCAGTTAGTAAAGTGCACACCTTGGGAGCAGGAATGCATGTATTCAACCCCTAGAACACATGTTAAAGAAGCCAGATGTGATAATGGATACTTGTAATCCGAGTACTAGATAAACATATCTATTCAATATGTATTGTCTTGAGATTATTTTAATACATTTCAGCTAAAAGAAATAATTTTGATGAACCAATGCTTATTTAGGGATTGACACTACCTTTTCATACTTCACACCTGCAGGGTATCATCTCATCCTTCCTAATTACTATTTGCATAATAAAAATAATCTTTATCCAGTTCTACATATATTATTCTATTTTCACCAATTTCTAATTATATTATCAGCCTCAAATTACACTTTAATTGCATTTCTTAAAAGACTCATGTGTCTTTTAAGACATTTATACAGAAAATATATTTACATTTATTAAATTATTTTCCTCTATCAATGTTGTTTATTTCTTGTAAAGCTGAGATTCCATCCAGTATTCATCATGTATATCCCTTAACCTGAAAAATACCTTTTAGCCTTTTTATAATTTAGAATCAGGAGAATTACATTCTCTAAGATTTTATTTATAAAAAAGTATTTATTCCTGTTTATGAAGAATGTTTTTCCTGTACACAAAATCTGGAATATTAGGGTTTTCTTTTCTATCAGCATTTAAAAAGATTATTTCACTCTCTATATTCAGTGGTTCAGGTGAGATAACTGGTTGACCTCAGTTCACCTGTGTGTGTGAGGCTTTGTACATCTTCAAGATATCTGTTTTTTTGAGTTCCAGGGCCTTACTAGATATTTGCCCCATTCCATGTTCTTTGAACACTTCACTTCACTGGGGTGATATTTTTAATCCAGTATAGAAAATATATAATCTTTAATCTTTAATAAAAAATCTGTGCTGCTTTCTTGCCCTTGTCTCCTTAGATTCTAGCTGTATCTTTCATAAGGTCCCTATATTATCTTAGAAACTCTTGATGTTGGGCTAATTTTGTTTGAGTTATGTTTAAGCAGGGTTAGAGGAGGCCCCCCATCTAAGTCCTTGTTTTTTGGGTAAAGAGCATCTGACAACATCAGGAAATTCTGGAATATTAATGAAGTCTTTTGACTACATTCATGCTGTGCCTCCAATATTCCCAGCACTGATTAAAACTTAAAATCTGCTTCATTCTTACTACCATTTGCTATTCTTCTTCCTTTGTGCTCCCAAGGCAAGCTTTCCCAGTAATGGCACAGCCTAGACCTCAACAAAAGACATCAAAAATTTTCCATCCATCCTCATGTTCATTTTTATCCTCTTTGACACATAGTCTTACAGAACTAACTGCTTCATCCAACCCAAATTCTCATCTTTGCCTGGAATGTAGCTATACTTGGCTTGAATATAGGACAGTGTACTAAAGTCAGGAAAATGCACCTAAGTGGGGAGCTGGGTAATTTGGGGGATCCCCTCCTGAGTTATCCTTATCTTAGAAACTGCCTTCCCTAGCTGTTGTTCAGTAAGTAAAAGATGTGTATATTATTCTACTTACTTTGTTATGTTAAGGATGCTATTTTATCATTATATTCCAATGTGCGTGTGTGCATGTGTGTGTAGTGTGTGTATGTGTGTGTGTGTGTGTGTGCGTGTGTGTGTGTGTGCATGTGTGTGTTAAGGTAAATTGAGTCCAGGGAATGGGTTCCAGAGAGTAAGGACATTATTCAGCAGGGAAATTCCTTGCCATGCAAGCATGAAGACTTGAATTTAGATCTTCAGTAGCCAGGTAAAGACCTGAGGATTACAATATACATCTATAATCCAGATCTGGGGAGGCAGAAACAAGAGAACTGCTTCTCAGCCAGCCTAGCCTAATTGGTGCACTCCAGGTTCCGTGGAAGATTTTTACCAAACTGCACACGCCCTCGTGCACACGCACGCACAAATGAAAGGGTTTCAAATGACTGTATGTTTACTATTTACTTCCAATTGCTTTGATATAAACTCTCAAATGGGATAAGATTAAATGGTAATGTGCTTATAATGGAGAGTTAGAAAACACGTTCAGCTTGTACCCTCCAAGTGACTATGTTTCTATTAATGTTCTATCTAGTGACTCATTTTTTCTAGTTGTCAATCTTCCCAGGAAAATTTAGAATTTCATATTTTAAGGAGACTAAACTGAATCTTTGCTGTAACTTCTTCTGGATTTTCAGTATCATTTTTTTCTCTTGATAAGTCGGGTTTCCCTTCTTTAATGTCACTGTTCCTTCCTAAGTGTTAAATATATGTAGAAAGAATAGATTCCTTTTTCTTTTGAAACTTTTGTTTAAATGAGAATTACCAATATTCTTATAGTGTTTGTTCAAGCCATAAGAGAGTCATAGAAGTTCTCTCTCTCTCTCTCTCTCTCTCTCTCTCTCTCTCTCTCTCTCTCTCTCTATCTATCTATCTATCTATCTATCTCTCTTTCGTGCGTGTGTGCTTGTGTGTGTGTGTGTGTGTGTTGACTTCTAAAACATCCTTTAATTTGTATCATGACTGGTCTTTACAAAGACCTCAGGCAACAGCTAATTACGTTGTCAGGCAGCTACTCATTAGTAGGCAGGAGAGGGAAAGACAACAAAAGCTTGGGAAGCTGAGTATGGTCACTTGGCCAGATGGTCAAACCGGAAGGTTGAACACCTGAACACATTTATTTTATTGCCCATTAAGCAAAGTGAAAATTTTCAGTAATATTTAACAACATGTTATTTTTTCTCCCTCATTTAAAACTACCAGCCTAAAATGTGTCAAGTAAAATTTCAATTCTCTGCTTCTGGAAATGTCACCAAGGCTTTTCAAGCAGCTGTCGCTGACAATGCAGTTTTACAAGAGCAAGAATCTCGAGCTCACAAAGGACACTCATCTGATCAGATGGGTCAGATGGCCATAGAGTGTCTAATGGTTGATGTTTTATCTACTTCTTTCGGGGTGGGGAATCATGGACACTTACCACTCCAATACCATCCTTACTAAGGAATATTTATGTGAGTAGGAAGATGGATCAGCGGGTCCAGTACTTGTGGTACAAATATGAGGACCAGAGCTTATGCCCCTAACAGGCGTAGAAATGCCAAGCAGTATGACAGTCATCCTATAATCCCAGTGCCCAGAAGGCAGAGAAAGCAGATGCCCAGATGAACTTGGCTTAGCTAGATTAGTCAAATCTTCAAGATCTGGGCTCAGGGGAGAGTGCCTTCATAAATATATAATTGGAGAATAATCAAGAAAGGTACCTGATATCAAACTCTGGCCTCCATATATAAACAATCACAAGTGTGTGTATGAATCTTCAAACATGTGTGGCCTATATATGTCAATATACACCCATATATCACACATGCATGTACATAAGCTTCTAAATTGATTTTTTTAAGAAAGTCATCATCAGCCTTTCCATTACCTTGGTCTGTAAGTGAACCCATAGTTCACCCTTATCTCTCAGAATTGCTACTGCTCTCTGCATAGGCATCAGAGTGACAAAGCGTGGGACTTAAGCTCAAAATCTTGGGTCTCCTGAAGTCTCTGTGTGTCCTCAGCATAGACAACATTCAGATGCTGGTGTTATTTTCAGGGTGATGTACAAAAGGATTGTTCCCTAGAGGGTCTATGTATTTTCTTCAGAGCTCTGAGAAATGTCAAGAAGGCTCACCGGATGGGGATGTCATCAAGGCTTCCTGCTGCTCTCCCCACCTTGGGTTTTTATCTTTCAGGACTGCTACTTCTCATCCACCCGTCTCCTCCCTAGAGAACTGCACATGTCTCCATCAGCTAGACACCGAAGTCCTTTTCATCTTCAAAGTGAATCCTCAGTCACTTTTAAGAGGTTTGGGGTCCAAACTTTGGGGAAACTTCTAATAACCATGTTGTACAGGTAAGTTTTCTTTCTTTCTTTTTTTTTTCAGAGTTCCAGTTTCTTGGGTTGGAAATGTAAAGCCTTACTCCAAAGCCAAGAGACCTCAAGTATCAAACTGTCACAAATAAAAGAGATTTCTGATGCCTCCACCAACTCTTCTTTCCCATGTGTAGCGTGACTCAGTGTATCTGGATTTAGAGAGTAAGTGGGGTCTTACTGACACATCTTTTCTGGGGTTTTACCTCATCCCCACTGGGACAATTCTAGGTTGATGAAAATGAGGGAATGTGGCATGTGAAAGCTGATTATATATACCAGGATGATCACCACTGACTACAGTCAAGTTTGTACAAAAGCTGAATAAGCACCCTAGTGAGTGCTTGTTAGTATGATTCAGTCTAGGGAAACTAAGAGTGATGCTGGCAGGTCCTCCTTCAGCTTTTAGGGACTTGACTTGATCATGGAGGTGAAGAAATGAAGAAAACACTAACAGAGAGAACAGATGGAAATCTGAGTGTGTGTTCTCTGAAGGAGAAACTTCTGTGTCCCAGAGTCTCAGCAGGTTTATCATATACAGTTAGATAGAGAAGCTTACTATGAACGGATAAACGAGGAGTTGAGAGTTTTCTGTAGAGCTGGATCAAGGACACAGGTTTAGTGTCGGGAGGAGCAGTTTCTATAGAACTGCCTTCAGATCTAAAACACCCAGAGAGAAGAACAAAGCTATGGTGGACATTTACTGCACACTGTCTGCAGTCACAAATGGACTAGAGGAACATCTGGTCATTTTTCCATTAGTCTGAGAAATTGGCATCCCTGCCATGGCTCATGTACTCATTCATGTCACAAACACACGTTCCCCCAGGACTTTATACACACAAGGCTTCCTTCACTCACCACAGAACACAATGATGCCCTACATAAAGAAAATACTCAGAGAATTCAAATGTCCAAATGGGAGTTTGCACTTTGTTTTTAAATACTTTTTGGTATTCTGTAAGATACAGCAGTTTTCAAGCAAGATACCTCTCTGCTAGAATTTGTTCTGAGTTGCTAGACATTGTTAGACTTTTCCATCTCTTTTTCAGTCTATACCTGATTTGTCACATACATGTGTTAGAGGTCTGTTTGGACTAGTTCATTTTTAATACAGTTAAATTAGGCCTTCTAATTTAAATCTTTGCCTTCTAATGTTCTATAGGCAGAGTGCTAACTGACTACTCTATCAGGAAACTGTCTGTTTTCTCAGAGAACAGAAGCCATTAAATGATGCTTTGAATTACCTGAGGACTCACAGGCCTTTTAACTAAGGAAGAACATTTTAGAAATACCAGAACTTTGTGGTCCTGTATGTTAATGCACATGTGCAATGCTAGTGTACAGGAGGCATTGGAAGCAGTCTCAGAAGAGGTTTGCCATGAGTTACATAGTGGGACAGAGCCAAAGAAAACAGAGGGAAAAGGAGAAGGGACACAAGCAAGATCAGTGTCTTACCCAGTCACTAGTGCTGGGCTAGGCAGTGGGGTGAGTGCAGAACCAGGGTTTTCATGAAACTCATGAGGTTAAAGCCCCAAAGCCCTTCAATTCATTACCTTGTAAGAGGTCATAGAAATATCTTCCGATTGTTCTGCAATCTTGCCTGTAAAAAAGTCTGTCTAAATAGTGTGTGTTTCTGCTTCCACACAACCTGACTCTATACTTGGACATATTCCAGATAAGTCAATCTGAGACAACCCTGCCCTGAAGAAGATTAATTTTTGCAAACTATAAAAAACATGTAATGTTACTTCAACAAAATCAACCCCAAAGATGAGGCAATTTCTCATTAATATTCATTTTGACAAATTTTAATCTATGAATGCTTAAAGAGTTTAAGTAATCAACATTTAGTTTCTTAATTCAAATTATAAGACACATCGAAAGGAAATGTTACCTAATACACTGATCTACAGATATTATTTTCCCACAGCCAGATTTCATGGAACCAATTTATTCCAACTTTTCACACACAGCTTTGACGTCAGCACCTTAATCATCACCAGACGCCCTTTTGGAATCAGCTAACCCAGTTGTCTTTCAAATTGGATTCACTGCTGACTAAGTCTTCTCCACTACAGAACTTTTTGATTGTTATGAATAGTTTAGTCACTTGAAATTGTATCTCCTACTACCAGGGCCTACTAGCAAAATATAAGAATATGTTTTTCATTTATTTTGTAGATCTAAATTGAGATTCCTCAAATCTTACAATGACTCTGTATCTTCTTAAATGACCTCTTGACATCTGAATGATGCACTCCATCTGCTGTTACAAAGGTTTGTCCATACTGGGGCCACATTCAGTCCCCACATCTGTCAGATAAAGTTTAGAAACTTCTAGCATTGACTAATATTGTTTCAGATTAACACAGTGATTCTCAGACTGTGGATGAGGGTTCTACTTAAAAGGTACTCATGCCTAGACTC
The DNA here is from genome assembly GCF_963924665.1 of Micromys minutus. Taxonomy (NCBI): domain Eukaryota; kingdom Metazoa; phylum Chordata; class Mammalia; order Rodentia; family Muridae; genus Micromys; species Micromys minutus. Next base: position 6,372,975 of record NC_137971.1, read on the forward strand.
AAACTGAGGATTCTGATTTCCTGATCTCAAAATGCACCCTGAGCACAAGGACATTTTTAAGTTTTCTGGGTGATCCTTATGAGCAACCAAAATCAGAATACATTGTCTTTCTAAAACAATCCTTTACCACTCTAGATAAAATAAATAAGGGAGAGATACCTATCTCTACATAAAAGACTTCACAGGGATGCAGACACCCCCACTCTCTACTTTATTCTATTTGGGGGGGGGAATCTGTATGTAAATGTGCTATTTGCACATGTTATGTATATGGATAAACATGCCTGTGTATAAAGAGGCCAGAGGAAGAGGCCATTGGGCATCCTCTCTCATTTTTTGCCTATTCCTTTGAAGCGGGGTCTCTCCTTGAACCTAGAATTTGACTTTTCTATTTATTGGTCCTATTGTTTACTTCATTATTCTTTAGTTTTTTTTTTCTCTCAACAAGACTATTAACTAAAAAGACTGAGCAACCTTCTATCCATTGTTACTTCAATGTTGGTGTTACAGGAATGCATGGCACACCTAATTGGACACTTAGCCGGCCATAAGAACTCTGATCTCATGCTTGCATAGCAAGTGCTTCTAACCAGGAAACCATCCTTCTGGCCCACACTGTCTTTTTAAATGAGAGTGAATAAACATATAAAATATCATTTATATAGACACCTACACATATAATATAATATATACATTAAAAATATAGTTATTAAATATATGTGTGTTTTTGTAACTATCTTTTAATACAATGAATGTTTCCTAATTTTAAAGGTTTTAGTTTCTCTTTAGAAAATTTGAGAAGAGGTCATTCTTTCTGCCTCACTTGAGTTAAATATGAAAGGGCCTGGGTATCACTTTAAGAGAAACCAATATTTGAGAATTCTGGGTAGAAAAGATTTTTGAGAGCAGAGATTTGCATGAGGATAGCTATAGTAGGCAAAGAAAGTGAATACATGATACTAAAAATACTGAAAGGAGGGATGTATTTGAAGTGTCAAGAAGAAGTCCTGTAAATTTTAGATGTTTCAAAAAATAAACAAAGCTGTGTGTGTGGCTTCTTGAAGTGACTGGCTCTTTTAAATTTCTTGGTTGGCAGTTTCCATACCATTTCAACATCTAAAAATAATCCTACACAATGTGCCTCTTAAGATTACCTAGGATGCATGATCAGTTTCCTGCCTGGGCAGGTCTGAATTGTAGGTGATACTGTAATTTGGCTACTTGAGTATTTGAGACTCTTCTTCTTCAGCCCCTTTGTTTTGGTTTCTAAGCTCAATTGACAGCAAGTTTTTAAACAAGAGCCCATGCCAAATATCACAACTGAAGAAGTCACATCTTGCAGTCACTCCTAATCTCACAGCAAGTGTTGTTAGCTGAAATTCACTTAGAATTAGGAAAAAAAAAATTCTGTTCAATCCCTGGATTGATTTTCTTTACAGGATGTTTGGACAAGAATAGAAATAAAAATGAGAGTGGATTTTAGCTGTGATGAGTCTTGACTTCTAAAGCAGTTGATTTTCCCAGCCAAAAAAAAAAAAAAAAGTCTAAATTTTTGTCTGTCCAGTCATTTTAAAGGTGAGAAAACACCTAAGCCAGAAAAGCATTGGATGTTTGCAGTTTCCAGCCGCTGATGCCTCCTTTCACTTTCTTGATATTCCTGTCAGTTTGGGAGATGCTCAGCCCGGTCTGACTATTCTCTTTTCTGGGGTGAAATGCGGTTCTGTATGTTAAGTGACTTTCCCAAGGTCATGAAGACAAGAAAAACCCAGCTCCTCCTGTGTACTTTCTCAGCACTCAAAGCAAAGCCCACATTTGTATTCTAGTCAGAAGCCCAACCAGAAAAGACTCTGAAAGATCACCTGTCAAAATGGTGAGCAAATGAAGGAAAAGGTTGCTTGTCACTAATTTTCTTTAAGTTGCATGTACTTATCAAAGAAATTTCAGAAACAGAAGAAATACACTCAAAACACTACATGCTTATATCAACAGTACATCTTCATCCAACTATTTAATGGGACTTAAATAGCTTATATTTTTAATTATACTTATTTTTAAATTCAGAATGCTATGTTATTTCTTTTAAAATAGTAAATGCTCTTTTTGTATTCTATAGACACAATGAGTATTTAATAGCTCTTGCTAAATATTATTTAGCTCTCCAGGTGTAGCTCTTGTTTATGAAATGCCAATCAACTATGCTGACATTACTTTTCTCTGTCTTCTTTCTCTCTGCCTCTCTGTCTCTCTCTCTGTCTCTCCGTCTCTGTCTCTGTCTCTGTCTCTCTCTCTCTCTCTCTCTCTCTCTCTCTCTCTCTCTCTCTCTCTCTCTCTGTCTCTCTCCCTGTGTGTGTGTGCTTGAGACAGAATTTCACTATGTAGTCCAGGCTGGCCTTAAACTCATGACAGTCTCAAAGACTAGTAGGTCTCAACCTTCCTAATGCTGAGACCCTTTAATACAATTCTCTGTGTGTGGTGACTCTAACCATAAACTTCCTCTTTCATAACTGTAGTTTTGCTACTGTTATGCATCATAATGTAGACATTTGGGATATGCTACCACAAGGGGCTCACAACCCAGTTTGAGCATGACTACTTCAGACCCAGTCTCTGGAATGCTGGGATCGTTAGCATGCACCATCATTCTTGGCTTAATAAAAGAACTGATATCCATTTACAGATGACGAATCAGAACACCCTGGCTGGCTGCATAAGCTACAGGGAAGAGTTAGATCAGTCCCCAGGACCTATTGATCCCTACAATGTGGCAGCGTAGACAGTAGTGATGGCTGACTAGTTCATCTGGACATACTATTAGAGGTGAACAATTGAGTTCCCTCTGATGCTGCCTATCGCAGATAACAGCAAGAAAATTGGTTTGGGACTTTTACTACTTTTCCAATCCTTTCCTTAAGGGTACATTTTAGAAATAGAATTCCTAGGTCAAAGAACACAGACAATATAGTTTGGTTTAATTGCCACTTTCTGTCTCCACTCCAGCCCCCAAATATTATTTTCTTGCAACAAGAAAACTAAAAGTCCATTTCTTCTCCCAGATGGGAAGACAGTGGTTTGACAGTCCCACTGTGGGTGCCTGCATCCAAGTTTACATTCCCAGTCCTTAATTCTTTCCCCTCTTCTAAATTACAAAGAGAAAATATTGACTCTTCTGACGTGTGTGTGTGAATACTGTTTTCAGCTGTTGACTTTTGCTCCCACGCTCATGTCTGCCTGCTTTACTCATACATTTTCTCCTTGTGTTTCTCTGCATCCTGAGAGAAAATTATTCACCAGTGTACTATCTGCAAAGCTTTATAGCTGGTGCAATTGTGTATTATATTTAGTGCAACCTTTAGTTTGTTGGAGCTGAATATTTAGTTGGCACAAAAAAAAAAAAAAAAAAAAAAAAAAGCAAGAGAATAATTGTCCAGGGAAGCCGCACTGCTCAGAGGAAGGTGTGGTCAAATGTTCCCAGCCCTCTCGATCGCCACTCTCACTCTGACAGGAGCGAGGCTGGTTTTTTTCCCTCCCTAAGCACCTTCCAAAACAGCTGAGCCATCTTACTGAGTAATTAGGAAGCAGGTGCCAAATGTTAGCATCTACACACATAATATTTTTTGTTTAATTAAAGGAAGATGTGAGTACAGAAGAAAGGGCTTGCCAGTTGCACAGCTCATATGTTAAGGTAGCAGAAAATCCCTCACTGCAGCCCTAAGCTATTGCAATGAGCTCAGAAGCCTTACCTTGTGGTGTGTAGCCTTTAAGTACAGATTATGTCAAATTCAATTGCAAACTGAAAGGGTCTATTAGACCACGGGAGAAAAAGGTGGCTCAGAGGAAGGTTTTCCTGACTCTCCTTATTACCGAAAGCAGAGACTGTAAGTGGGGCCATTATGGTGACTTAGCATCCCTGGGCAGCTTCGGGACGATGAGTGCCCTGTGCTTTCCCAAGGGCATGGCTTTTCACACACAGAATGGCAGCTGAAAGGAGAAATTACTGAAATGCAGGGTGACCTCGGTTATTTTACTGAAGCCATTTGGGTAGATACAAGATGAGTAAAGAGGGGGTGACTCACTACGAGTAAAAAATGGAGAGATCAGAAAGAGAGAGAGGGGGAGAGAGAGGCAGAGACAGAGAGACAGAGACAGAGACAGAGAGACAGAGACAGAGACAGAGAGACAGAGACAGAGAGAGACAGAGACAGAGAGAGAACTAACCAAGGTGGCAAACAGACAAAAGCAGGAGCCTTTGTAGGGTGAGAACCAGCTTCTCATCGCTGTTCAGCACAGGCATCATGCTTCGTGCTCCCTAACTCCTCCACCCCTCGTGCCTGGGTTCATAATCTCATCTTTCTATCATCCTATGCCTTAATCTCTCTCAGGAAAGCCTTTCCTCATTTCCCAACTCCAAAGCACCACCACTCCACGTGCTGTTCTGGGAAGCCTGTGCTTCCTGCTGCCAGGTGCCTGTCATCTCCATCTCCTGTCATCCCCCTTGGCCCACAAGTACAACAAAGGCACAATTTATATGCCACTACTTTCCAGGCTTAGCACAGTGTACACAACACTGCAGGGATTAATAATGTTTGTTAAATAGGTCAGGTCACTGCTACAATTCAATAACCCCCATCAAATCTGTATTGTTGACCACAAGACAGAGAGGTGTCTAAGGGGAAGACTGTGGTAATTATTTATGCCCTACCTCCTGGTCCTAGTAGGGTACCTGAACCCTCAAAGCCATCACAGAGCATCTCCAGTTCAAACTTGATGCATTAAATAAAGTTGGTGGTGGACACAGATATGTGGCACTCCAGGCCACTGCTTCTGACTTCTCCCCTTTGATTTAAAAATTCAAGACCTAAGGGGAAGCTCCAAGGCCTAACACTATTACTGATGCTATGATGCACTTATAGAGAGGAGCCCAGCATGGCTGCCCTCTGAGAGACCCAACAAGCAGCTGGAAGACTCAGATGTAGATACTTACACCCAACCAATGGACAGAAGCTGGGGACCCCTGTGGTGAAATTAGGGAAAATCTGGAAGAAACTGAGGAGGAGGGCAACCCCATAGGAAGACCAGCAGTCACAACTAACCTGAACCCCTGATATCTCCCAGACATTGAGCCACAAGGCAGCATACACCAGCTGATATGAGGCCCCCAACACATATACAGCAGAGGACTGCCTTGTCTGGCCCCAGTGAGAGAAGATGCACCTAACTCCTTGGAGCCCCAGGGAGTGGGGAGGTTTGGTGGAGTGGGGGTTTGGGGTGGGAACATCCTCTTGAAGATGGGGGGTAGGGGGGAGAAGGTATGAGATGAGAAACAGTCAGAGGGTGGAGCGGGAAGGAGATAACAACTGGACTGTAAAGAAAGAGATTAAAGAGTTAAAAAAAAAATCAAGACCCAGAGCTTTTCAAAGAAGACAGGATAAACAAAGTCCTGGGGACCTTTGACCCTGTCTAGTTCTGGTAAAGTCCTAAGAAAGGAACAATGGGAAGCAACCCATCAGGAAGCTCTAGAATAGGCGTCTGTACATAAATCATCACCCTTAGCAAAGCTTTGCCCAAATCAATTCAGCACAACTTTTCTCTTTTGCAGAGAAAATGCAATGCTGGGCAATGCAGGATCTGTTGTGTGTGTCTCTGCTAGCTCATTTGTTTGACAGTATAATTAAGAGTCCAATTATTATTCATTGTTTCTGGCCAAAGGCTAGATTTTAGTCAGTGGGGTGATCAATATTAGATAGAGAACTAGAGATAATGTGGGAGAAAATCTGGTGCAGGACAATCAATTCACAGCCCTGGAGAGTAGAAATGTCCAACATCTCATTTAATCGAGGTAAGAAAAGAGCCTCGTATCTTCAAAACATTAATATGAGTCAGACCTAACTTAATGATCTATGTATTAGCTGAGGTTTGCTTGTGAGCCCCAACGTCTTTAACATAAGAACTGTGCCTAATTAACTAAAGGATGGGTACTCTGGCATCTATGTCTCCAAGGAAGTATCTCAAAGAGAATAAGTCTCCTTGGAAGAAGGAATGTACAGTGGTTATACAACACATTGTCAGTACTTGGAACAAGCTCCTTGAGTTATGAGATATAATTCCTTTGCTTGAACTTTTGTTCTGTCATTGCATAATTAGCATTGTTAATAACACAGTTTATCTGTTCACATCATTTTGCATATATTCTGCATATCTCTTTAGCCACAGAAATCTCACAACATTCCCCAGATACATCAGCTCAGTGTAGTTTGGTGCTTATGTGGTCATCTTGTTCTACACGTTTATATGTGGTGCTAAGATTGAGGATTACATTTTTTTTGTTTGCTTTCTAACAGGAATGGGATTACACTTTGCATTGTTTGATAGTCTGCTTTTAGAGGCAAAGATGCATCCTAGGTGTCCTTCATAAGATTGCTTCATTTTTTCACAGGTGAATCGTTTCCCACTGTGTGTAAGTTGCTTACTCTATGCAGTAGTTAGTCACACACATGTCTTCAGTGTGTCATGTAACAAGCAGCATTGCAATGAGTACTTTTTCCTGTAAATATGAGAACTATTTTCTGGTGGAATTTTTTAGATTTAAAATCACCAAATAAGAGTGTCAGAACAAGATCTTGAGGCATTGAGAGTTTTTTCTAGAGGCAGTATTTCAATGACATCCGCAACTCTAGGAGTCTTTCCTGTCTCCTTCAACATAACTTTCCCCTCCTAACCATCCAAGTCAGAAGGGAAACATGCCACATTGCTGTGTAACTGGTCTTTCTTTCTTTGTGTAATTTTAGTTTTGCATGTCTTCTATGACTAGCCTGTTCATATTTGTTAGTATTGTAATCTTTATTATTTTATTGTTTTGAAAATGTCATGCATGAGTATGTATTTACACCATTTCTATTTCTCCATATCCTCATCCAACTCTTTCCATGTCACTCCCACCCCTCTGAAATTCATGGTATCTTTATTGTTTTACACACATGCTCATGCATGTGCACATGCACACACACACACATATTCACATAGAGACAGACAGACAGAGCCTACTGAGTCTATTTAGTGTTTCTTGTTCATTCAGAGCTTACCACTTTGAATTAAATAAATTACAATAAGTTTTGCTTGTAGGGAAAAGAGATTTTTCCCTTTCTCAGAAATCTTTAATTACCTATTCTGTTCATCTAGGTATAGGGTCTTGTGAAAGTTCTTTACTCCACATGTCAACTCATATTATTATGTAGGTTGTGTTTAGGCATCCACATTATTACTATTCTTATGAGTACAATTTTCCTGCCACACATAGAAGAGCCCACATCAGAGCAGGCATCCTGGTCCTTGGGCTCTCACAATCCCCCTCGCCCCTCCTTCCATGTCTCTATTCAAACTTTGGGTATAGGAGTTGTGCTGTAGATATACCAGTTGTGGTAGACCAGTTGTTCTTTACAGTTTGACTAGTTGTGGTGTTCTGTAATAGTATCTATCTGCTGTACTATTCAAATGAAGCAACATTGATGAGAAATGGGTATGAGGATAAGTATTTAGAATACACTTATAAATTAGAATGATTTGGATAAATGGCAGTAGTATGTCTTCCTCTAGGGGCCAATCACCTCTCCAGCATAAAGTTTTTCTTATTAATAAAAACCTTTTGTTTATTTAAATTTGTATTCATTATTACTACTATTTTGTTTTGTGTATAACTGCTTTGTTTGCATTCATGTATGTACGCCACATATGTTGCTAATGGTGTGAAGGCCAGGAAAGATATCATGTCTCTTGGAGCTGGAGTAATAAAGGGTTGTGAGCTAGCATGTGGGTGCTAGGTTCTCTGAATCTACATTCTCTGAAAGAACAACTACTTTTAAATGCTGAGTCACCTCCCGGCCCCCAAACTCATTACACATTTTAAATATTGAACTTCTAGACTGGAGGAAAATATTTACAACATGTATTTTATTCCATTTTAGCTTAGTGACTGATATTTTGTTAGCACATTTACATAATCAAACTAATCAGTTGCTGTGTCTACCTTAAATGTTCTCTGCCCAAATATTTGCTGAAAATGTTTTAAATTTTTAAATAATTTTTAATCATTTTATATGATACTCTCAAGGTTTCTATTTTTAGTTTTTGTGGAAAAAGATTTTATACTATGTTCTTTTTAATTTTAATATAATTGGATTACATTATTTCTCTGCTTCCCTTTCCTCTTCCTAACTCCTCCCATGCCCCTTCTTTGCCTCCTTTCAAATTCATGATCTCTTTTCCTTTCATTGTTATTATTACATATAAATACACATTGATGTATAAATACAATCTACTCAGACTATTGGATGTCACTTATATGTATATTATTCAAAGCTGATCCCTTATGCTGGAAATGTAATTAGGGAGCTCATCCCTGCATAAGGCTAGTTCTCTGTCTCTTAGCATTCTGTGGTAGTTGATAGGAGTTCTTAGTCTAGGGGTGGGACCCTGTGAGATTTCCCTCCATACACATTTCCATATCTATATCAGTGTTGTTTTTATTCAAATATCTTTTAGAAAACTATATTGTTGAAGTGAATGAACTGACCTAAAACTCACAAGGCATCTAACTACCAGTGCTGGGATTAAAATTCTCTACCACAAGGCCTGGTCGAGAAACCTTTAACTTTAAATATACCTAATTTTTCATACATCACTTTTTAATGCCCGAATTTCCTTCCTATTAAGAAACAGGATAGTAAAGATCTTTCACCTTTGGTTAAACTCAGCAGAATTAAATTTGTCATCCTTTTTGGTACGTAAGTTCTGTCACCATTTATCTGAAGTGACATCTGAAAAACTGAGGTCATCATTGCTTGAGCTCATCTTGAGGAAACATCATTCCCAAAGTCTCCTGAAAAGTCCTCTGTAATACTGTGTTACTGTGAACTGATAACATTTCGAGAACTCTCACATAGGTTCATGTGATTCCCAACTCGCCCTCATTTCAGCACTCCAGGCTGCTGGATTCGGTGTGTGTGTGTGTGTGTGTGTGTGTGTGTGTGTGTGTGTGTGTGTGTGTGTGTGTGGCTGCTGCCTCAGAAGCTGTCTGCCAAAGGGATTCACTCTGCACGAAGAAGCTCACATGCTGAATGCCTGAAATATACACTGCATAGCAACAGCATAAAAGATATTGCCTTTTTTTTAACAATGCTTCAGCAGTCATACCTGCTTCTCTAATATAACTGTGGTTTGGAGGAAATCTCTTAAAGGAGAGCAATTCTTGAATTAGTTCAATATAAAAGTTTAGATGTAGGTTTCATCTGGGACTAACTCAGTACCATTAGTCCATAGCTTAGCATCCATCAGTAACAGGATTCATGACCATGCGCCTTCTATATTGATATCTTTTCTATGAGCCATGCCCATAGAATTAGACACAGGGCCACTTTCACTTATTTTTCACTGATCTAACAGCTGTATTTTCATAGACAACTCATCTGCATAACCACACCTATACCCACATGAAAAATCATAATCCCCTCCAAGTGGCCTGCACACTACTAACTTTTTAGTTTTCTAAGTTTGCCCATACACAGCTGAATCTTGGTTTTATTGTTTTTGAGCACTCCAAACAGGTGAACGATAATGAACCCTAATGGTTCTCCATGCTCTACACACCGATCTCTAAACTTCTGACACTGATGTTTCAGACCCCAAGTGACTTGACAAAAATCTTTATCATGTAGGCGGCTTCCTATATTCCAACATCATGAAAGTGCTCCATCTGCCTTTGCCTGATGTTTATTTCTGGACTATTACCCTTTCTTGTTATCCCAAGGCCCAGATCCAATGCCAAACATTCTTGAATTGTTTTCATCCTCCATAATGTCTGCTTCTAGTGGATGTTACAATCATTTCAACTATGTGTGGCAATTAAATTATACTGCTCTTTTATTTTTATGTCACCATTATTCACACCAAGGAGGAATCTTAGTTACTCTGTGCTATTTTGCCTTCAGATGATTGCTGTGCCTAGATCACATGAGACTTTCATGAATTCCTTTCCATTTGAATTGATCTTACAGGTAAATGAGACCATTGGTGATCATAATTCTACTTGGACTTGGATAATTTCTATTCAGAATGCTCTGTGCCTGTTCTCCAAGAGTATGTATCAACCAGACATGGGCACATAGAGTAAACCAATGTAACAATTATCATCTTCCCTATAAGTGTGCCTAGAATTACCCTCGATTTTCATGTTTTGCATGTTTCCTTCTTTCCTAGAATATCTATAGCATGGCCTTGCCCTTGTTTGGGGGAGTGACACAGCTTCCTTCATTGCAATTCTAACATTAATTTAGCAGAGAAAATCACTCAACAGGGGAATGAGCTGCATTTGTTTTCCTCTAAAATTTTAATAATACCAGCAACAGCTCCTGGAACAAGATAAGCATCTTAAACCTAGAAGAAATGAGAGAGAGCAGCTTGTACCTCCTTTATATAAATTATCCTGGGTACCAGGCAAAGATGGTCGACAGAGAGAAACAGATGCTGCCTGCCTCTCGTTTCTCATTGTAACAGCTCCTCAATCCCAGAGGCTCCCACAAGCACACATTTGTCCTGTTCACATACACAAGAGGGAAACAGTTAAAAGGGGCTTCTGAGATCCTCGCTTTCCTTCAAGTACTTGTGAACAAATGTTAGAAGAAATAATTTGCAGCATAAGTGCATTTAGAGAAGGCTAACAGCAGCAGAAAAGCATATGACACATCCTGGAGTCTGAGCAGTCAATGTTCTATTCAATTCAGTCTTCCACCCTGTGCATCAGAGCATTTTCCCTTTGAAACTTTTGCACAGTTGAACAGGTGCACTGATCCACAGGAGGAAAAAAAACGGGAGAGAAAATTATTCATCTGTCAACAACAGAGATTTCAGCAAATTCTTTTATGATGTAAAGATTAAAAATAATCTAAGGATTATCTTCAGTTTGCAGGATATTGGGGAAGTTACTTCTCAACTCGAGATATTATGCTGGTTTAATTGCAAAATATTGGTTGAAAAATCATTTACACCCAGGCCCATGCCAGATATTGGGAAAGTACGTATCTGCCTAAGATAAAAGTTGCCAAACTTTCTCTTAAGCAAGAGATATAAAAGTACCACAGGCTTTTCAAAATAAAAAATATCCCTTACACCCAGTCACCCCGATGGCAGATAAATGGTCATGCCTGTGTGTTAATAAAGCTTTATTAACACAACAATCAGCTAGCCTGCAGCCATACTTTGCTCTGATTATCTTTTTTAGTAACTATCAGTAACTATTACATCTCCATGTGTAATTTAATAACTAAAGAGAAATATGTACCAAATACTTGCAAATAAGATATTTAATGGGTTAATTAATTAATGTGTGTGCATATGTGTGTGTGTGTTTCTCTGTGTGTACACATGTATGTAGGTGCACATAACTTCATGAGTGAGTGCAGATGGCAGAAAAAGGACATCAAGTGTCTTACTCTATCATTCTTTCTCTTACTCCCTTTAGACAGGCTCTAAAGGGAGTAAACTTAAACTTGCAGATCACAGTTTGCTTGGCTAGACTAGCTTTCAGTGAGCCCTAACTATCCTGCTGCCTTTACATCCTAGCACTCAGGTTAGGGCATGCATGTAGCCATATCTGGGGTTAGGGCATGCATGTGGCCATATCTGGGGTTAGGGCATGCATGTGGCCATATCTGGGGTTAGGGCATGCATGTGGCCATATCTGGGGTTAGGGCATGCATGTGGCCATATCTGGGGTTAGGGCATGCATGTGGCCATATCTGGGGTTAGGGCATGCATGTGGCCATATCTGGGGTTAGGGCATGCATGTGGCCATATCTGGGGTTAGGGCATGCATGTGGCCATATCTGGGGTTAGGGCATGCATGTGGCCATATCTGGGGTTAGGGCATGCATGTGGCCATATCTGAGGTTAGGGCATGCATGTAGCCACATCTGAGGTTAGGGCATGCATGTAGCCACATCTGAGGTTAGGGCATGCATGTGGCCACATCTGAGGTTAGGGCATGCATGTAGCCACATCTGGGGTTAGGGCATGCATGTGGCCACATCTGGGGTTAGGGCATGCATGTGGCCATATCTGAGGTTAGGGCATGCATGTAGCCATATCTGAGGTTAGGGCATGCATGTGGCCATATCTGGGGTTAGGGCATGCATGTGGCCACATCTGAGGTTAGGGCATGCATGTAGCCATATCTGGGGTTAGGGCATGCATGTGGCCATATCTGAGGTTAGGGCATGCATGTGGCCACATCTGAGGTTAGGGCATGCATGTGGCCATATCTGAGGTTAGGGCATGCATGTGGCCACATCTGAGGTTAGGGCATGCATGTGGCCATATCTGGGGTTAGGGCATGCATGTGGCCACATCTGAGGTTAGGGCATGCATGTAGCCATATCTGGGGTTAGGGCATGCATGTGGCCACATCTGAGGTTAGGGCATGCATGTGGCCATATCTGGGGTTAGGGCATGCATGTGGCCACATCTGAGGTTAGGGCATGCATGTGGCCACATCTGAGGTTAGGGCATGCATGTGGCCACATCTGAGGTTAGGGCATGCATGTAGCCACATCTGAGGTTAGGGCATGCATGTAGCCACATCTGAGGTTAGGGCATCTAAATGTAGGTGGCTTTCATGCTTAGGCATCAAATGCTCTAACATAATAGCATTTTTCTCAGTAATGATTAATGATTTTGTTATTAATAATTAATAATATAATTAATAATTAAAGGTCTTCTCTAGATTTTGGGGTAAGACAGATAAGAAAATTTAGATTAATTAATAAAAATCTTGTAGACTCAACATCGGCTCCATCTGTTCACTAACTCTAAGAACAGAGACTTCAGTACTCTGAGCACAGAGATAAAGGGTCACATGAACCTTTAAAGGGTCATTTAAACCAGATGGCTATAGGAGGCTTGGTAACCACATGCCAAGGAATGTTGGAGGCTGGAGATGAACTCACAGTGAGGGAAGCAGAAAAGTAATCTTCCATCTACATGCCTCACTCTCCCTCTGATATTCTGATTGGCTGAACTAAATCATAAACAACCTGTTTGTATGAGCCATAACCTCCAAATAAGGGAGTGGGTAGAAATATCCAAGAAGGGGTCTGATAGGTCAAACAAAAGATGTCTCGTACATTCATCCACAGCTCAAAGGGCCGGAGAGTCTGTCATACCAATGCTGTCCTTTATGAGGGTTGCTAGGTGCATCTGGGTAGCTCCAGACTGATCACCCACACACTCCCATTTTTCTTCCACATGAGATCTGCCCACTGTCTACAAGGAAATGAATAGAGCAATTTTCTCCTACCTGCAGTGTAAGTAGATCTCTTGCCAGACACTCATTTAACAGATGGAAGGTGATGCCAGGAAGCCCATTTGACCTCTAAAGAAACAACCAGGGAGAGTGGACACTGAAGTCTGAGGCCAAAGTTCTCAACACCAGCTCTGCTCAGACAAGGCCATGTGACTGTAAGATCATCATTTCTCATAGGGCTCAGTTTCGCTTTCCTCACCTAAAAATAAAACAGGAAATCTTAGGATCTGTGATCCAGTGTTCTAGATGTGATATAGACATCTACTGACATCGTCTAAAACCTTAGAAGAAGTGATATTTTTGCATATGAGTATTTTTCTATGAGAATAACCCTGGCTTTCTTTTAACAAGATCTTACTACCCACAAGGCATTTGGGCACCGCATATGCCTTTTTCTCTTCTTGCTCCTCCTCTTTCTCCTCCTCTCCTCACACCATGTCCATTTTCTCTCTAGAAAAGCTCATGCAATTCTCACTTTAATAGGAGTTTACTCTACTTGACTTCTCAGTGACCCACTAAGTGTTAGGAAGCAGCAGGAAGAAAGGATTCTTGACTTTCTATATCCTCTAGATGAGGCTCTGGTTTCTTCCTCTTTCTGTCTCACCCCCCAGGTCAGACTCACATAGATGCAAAACAACCATTTACTGCCCCTATAATAAAGGCCCAAGGACAATATGGGAAGGTCATTTTCTGGATGAAAAAGGCTTGGGTGCTAAAGTCTTCAACAGTGACTCACAGAGGAGAAGGTAGGGAAGGGTCACTCTGGATGAAGGAGTCAAAGTCATAGAGACAAGGGAGACACTTCATTGAGGCAACACAAAAGAAATAGGGGCTTGGTTGCTAAAAAGGGTATCTATTCTCCCTGAGGAGCTTTTCTCATTAACCAACTGTAAACTTTGGCCTTCTGAATGAAGACTTCTTGTCCCTTCCTTTCTGTAGCAATCTCAAAGGACCCTGAAGGAGGTACTCTATAGTTGTTCTTTGCCTACATTGTGGTTTCCTCTTTCTTCTACCCTTCTCCACTCCTCTTTTCTTCCACCCTTTCAACTTTCTAACAGTAGATAAGAGAGAACAAAGAATGTCAAGGAGAGGAATAAGATCCCTGAACAAAGTCAAGGGTCAGAAAGGGGGTGATGTTATCATTAGACTACTTCTTGATGGTCAGGAAGTATCTAGTTTTTTGGGGAAAGTTTGATTTTTGTTGTCAGGATATCTAATTTCTTCTTATTGTCTCTTCTTTGCATGCAACTAGGTAAAAAACCCTGACCAGAAACAACCCACCTTGTTTCTCCAGGCCCTAACATTTATATATCCTCTGAAAAATCCCCAGAATTCTAAATATCGCACAATCACAGAAGCTATCTTCAGCTCAAAAAATCATGCCCCCACTAGAGCATGAGGCAAATCACTGTCAGCTGCTGTGGACACTCTGAAGCAGCCCCACATCCCATACCTGGGATTAAAATGAAAGAATATTCTTTTAATATATATAATTGAAACTAAAATTCCAAAATTGTCACTGGATTTCCCCCTGATGCTACGGGATGATTTTCTAAAGATCAAAGGTTAAGAAAGGCTGGAGTTTTCTTGCTCCCTGAATCTGAGAGAGATTGGTAAACTGAGCCAGTATATCCTGCTCTAGGATTGCACTCCTTGCTATGCTTCCATCTGGAAAGCCTCTTTGCCAGGCTCTGGCTGTCCTATGAGTGCCAAGCTGCTCTGTTGCTCATCACAAACTGGGCAGATGCTTAAAGAGCAGATGCCAAGCCAAGAAGCTCATCCATGAAGCTCCAAAAATGTTCTGGGTCCACTAAGGGTTTTCTGATCCATTTGTTGAGCTTTAGGGGTGGGAAATGGAATCCCCTGAGCCAACAAGCATCTTTTTCTGCTAGTGTGGTTTGTGGGTGTCATCTTCCACAAGTTACTAGGGATGTAAGTCCCTCAACAGAAGGGTTTTCTGGCATCTCTCTGCAAAGGTAATTGGGACTCCAAGGTTCATCAGCTCTGCACCCCAGGAGGCATTACTCTGGGCACAAGCAGCCAGCAAGCCAGGCTCATTTCCTCACAGCTGGCAGGATCCACACAGCAGAAGACCTTGGCCAGTCTTGTTTGACCTGGATCATGGGTGAGAATGCTCTGCATGGCCTTGCAAGGCCCTCTAGATCCCACTGTTCTTCCAGAGGCCTTTTATTCATGCAGCACCAGTCCAGGTAATGTTTTTCTTACTGGCCCTCTACACAACTTTATGGAGATTGTCTTGAATCTATCTAGAGTTTACAGACTGCTCTGCCCAGAAACACCAGCCTCCACCTGGGGCATAATGGACTCTTGTCCTCTCCATGTATGGACTGCAAAGGAATACTTGGCCTTACTTTGCTTAATGCTCATTTTAGGCAGTTAGAAGGTGAGGAGTCAGGCAATTCAGTACATACATCTGATTCTGATTTGGCTTTAGAACGTGGTTGGCATGTTAGCAAGAAACACATTTTCCTTTCACTGACTTGAAGATACTCCAGCTTCCTGTCATTAAGAATCACCCCAAGAAGCATAAAATCACCATCTCCCCTTAAATGTCTGCTCCTGGGTCTTTAGAACTGTCACGCATGGGATTCCACAGATGAAGACGCTGAGATACAGGGCTATTAAAGATTGCAGAGCTTGGCAGTGGCAGAGCTGGAGGGCAGAGGAGGAAATGAATCCAGACACAGCACCTGCTCTGTGATGGGAGGGAGCAATATATACCCTCTCCTTAGTTCACACTCAAGGTAGAAATTACTCCTCCTCATTATTACCATCGCCTACGAGGACACTCTGTCCCAGCCTTCATTTCTCAGCTAATGTCCCTTCATAACACCAGGCTGACTTGGATTTCTTCCACCCATTTTGAAAACCACATTTTTTTCTTTTCTGAATGTCGATGAGTTCTCTTCTTAAATCTAAGCAGAACTTACCCTTGTAATTTACCTCTTCCTGACGAGGTGGATCTTAGCAGAAACACATAAGACTTAACTCTGACCAGAGTCCTAGTTTGTCCTGCACACTCTCATAGACTATTGCTCATAAAAAGTAGTGATGGTCTCTTCAGAGATGAGGTCTCACCCTCCCGAAAGTTAAAGACTCTCCAAAAAGTTTACTGCTAGAAAACATATGAGGAGCTGAAGAGATATTCTTTCAAGGTTAGTCAACTACTTTTGTTATTTATGCATTTTATTGTGGTTTTATCTGTTCTATTGTTACCTGTAGTGGTTCACAACCGACTTGGACAAAGAAGGGTGACTTGAGAACAAGAACACATTTGATGGGAGGGGAAGAAGATGAGAATAATGGGAAGAGTTTGATAAAATAGCCCCACATATGTGATATATATGAAATTATAAAAGAATAAATACAAGGTTTTCAAGTATAAAACAATGAGGCATCAAAAATATTAGTCAACCCAGTCATCAAAGTATAGTTGTGACTTTTAAGTGAAATAATCTAAACATATCAACAGTAAGATGAGCAGTTAGAGAAGGGTTGTCTGTGATCTACTGAATGGACTTCAAAGCCAGTATCAAAGAAAGTGACCTCAAAACACAGTAAGAGGAACAGAGGTCACCCAACAACTTCTGTAGGAGTGTGACACTGAGCACTGAAAACTTAAGATTTAGAAAGTCATGAAGATGGTTGCTCTTCTGATTTGGGGGCAAAGATGTGACTAAGACAGGGTCTTTCTTGGAGAAAATGGGCAGGAGATGGCAGCTTGTGCTTTCATTTAAACTCTATACACATACTTTTGTATATGTTTTCCTACATATGTGCCCATCTCATTCCCTCAATTTAAGATCCAGAAATGATTTTTTTTCTTACCTTGTGTATTGCTGTACCAGCAACAGCATCAAAGAGGCATGGTGCATAGGTAACATACAGTGTGCATTTTGAGTAAGTGAATAAGTCTATGAATCAGAGTGTCACAGTTAAACTTCTATAAGCTAATGAGAACAATATGAGTCTCTATTAGTGCACTGACTACAGACCTTGTGTGGCTCGTCTCATTGCTATGTGCAGGACTAATAATAAACCTAAGCATCTCAAACTATCCGCCTTAACTCCATTGTCGGTGGGACATAGAAATGAGGCAGAACTGGCAAGGGTTGCATGAAAAATATCAAAAGGGAGCAGAATGGGACTGTCCATCAATTTGAGGGTTTTCGTTCTGGTTGTATCCTTTGATCCCTCACTGTCTATCTCTCTGCCTGTTCCCTTTGTCTGCTCTCCAAGACCTCATAGAAATGTGAGTTCTGCCTCTGAAAGATAAACATGTTCCTTAAGGCTGTTCCTCTCTCTCTCTGCAAGACTAATAGCAAAGTGCACCAAGTGCTCCTGTGTGAATCCTCTGTGCTTCCCTTTGAGCACTAACATGGTAGCACACTTTCATCACCTTCATTTCACCTTGAGCATCTGTTTACAGTGTTTTCCATGGCCTTAGAGGCCATCTTCTCTGTTCCTCTTCCATCCCTATGTCTACAATGCTTGGACAGGGAGCCAATGCTGTAAGGCAGTTCCAGAGCTGCCCAGAAAGTTATTTCACTTGAAAATCTCTCTCTCTCTCTCTCTCTCTCTGTGTGTGTGTGTGTGTGTGTGTGTATCCTTTATTCTAAATCAAATTACACTTAAGTTCTGAGAAAAATGTGATCAGAAAATAAATATTCTATAAACAGAAGAAGGGGCATCTGAGGTCACATTAGACAAAAATTCTCACCACTATCCTGACAGTGTCTTCCAAATATAACATTCTTTACCTATTAAATGGTTCCAACTTATGGATTGGAAACTGAGCTCAGATAGACTCAATTACATTCTTGTTCAAATTGGGAATCACTAGTGTTCCTCTGGACTTGGATCACATTGTGTCTCCTAATTGCCTGCTTGAGCCCAAAGAAATCACATTTATTCCCTGGTGTACTTTGCTGATGTGGATAGGGCAGTGGGCAGTTATGGTGGTTATTTAATTATGTTCCCTTATTGTCATAATGTGGGATGGGGTTTAAAATATAACACACCAAATGGATCTCACCCTGCTTCTCGTAGTACCACAAAGGCCTTACAAGGATGATTGGTTATCACACAGCAAGCACAATACCATGAAGAGCCCTTCAGAAAAAAAAAATCAACAGGGAAGCTGTAACAAGAAACAGAGTTGGAGATTTTCAGAAGCATTGCTATGGGTGTAAGACCTTCAGGGGACATATGTGGAAGTTGTACTAAGCTCTTAGATAGCAACTCCATCACAGTGAGGATACCTAAAAACCATTTTTCTGTGTGCCTAAATTGCTTCATGACTTAATATGCATCTCAGCAGTCAAGCATATCCATTTCGTGAGGTCACATTGCAGTGGTGATGAGGATTTGTCAAGGGAACAGAGAGATGAAGTGAGGTATGAACAAGTAGCTTAAAACAGATGACATCTCATAATCCGACTACAGGGTTAGATTCACTTACACGCTATTCTACCCAGTCAGAGATGAATGGCAAAGGATGATAGAAATAGTCTTTTTTTTTTTTTTTTTTTTTTTTTTGGACTTTATGCTCTTATAAGGACTAAAAGGGAAAAAAAGTAATGAGTAAATATTGAACTTATTTTCAGTGAGTACCTGACTCAATGGTTCCAAAAAGAGACCTATAAACTCACTCAGAAGTGTGTATGATTGCTGAGAGCTCCTGCCCATACTCACCTAAGGACTCAACTACACCACTCATCAAAAAGAGAAAAGAGCAGATAGAGACGAGCTGGGGGAACCCAGTATCAACAAGACCTGCAAATGTAAAAAAGACATTTTAACCAGAACCCCATCACTGTTCCAACTATGTGGTTTGGAACAATTTACCTGCTTCCTCCATGATTTCATTAAGTGTCAGAACATATTCTAAACCTCTTGTGTTGGGGTTCAGATTAAATAAGGGAATGTCTACAGAGTGCACACCATAAGTGCCCAAAAAGTTTTACATGTTAAGATTCATTCAATGTGGAAGCAACAGAGTCTGAAAGGTTCAGTAATGTCCCTTAAGATCAAAATTCCCTCGGAATGCCCAAGCAACAATTTGCAGAACTTATGAAGCTCAAAGAGGAGGAAGACAAGAAGTTGGATGCCTCAGTCCTTCTTAGAACGGAGAGCAAAACATTCATGGGAGGAAATAAAGGGACAAATAGAGGAGCAGGGATTGGAGAAAAGATCATCCAGAGACTGCACCTGGGGATCCATCCCATATGCAACCACTAAGCCCAAGCACTATTGTGGATGCCAAGTAGTGCTTCCTGGAAGGAATCAGATATGGATGCCTCCTCAGAGGCTCTGCCAGAGCCATACTGATATAGAGGAGGATTCTTGCAGCTAATCATCAGACTGAACACAAGGACCCCAATAAAAGAGCTAGAGAAGGGATTGAAGGAGCTGAAAGGGTCTGCAACCCCATGGGAAGAACAAAATTTATTCACTAACCAAACCCACCATAGCTCCAAGGGACTGAAATACTAACCAGTGAGTTCTCATGGAGAGACTCATGGCTCCAGGTGCATGTGCAGCAGAGGATGACATTGTCTGGCATCAATAGGAGGAGAGGCCTTTGGTCCAGTGAAGGCTCGTCTTCCCAGTGTAGGGGAACGCCAAGGTGCTGAGGTGGGAGAGGGTGGTTGGGAGAAGAGCACCTTCATGGAGACAATGGGCAGAGGATGAGATTGGTGAAAAGGGAAAAACACCTGAATTATAAATACAAAGAATATCCAATAAAAAAAGGGGGGGGGGAAGAGTGAATGACTAGATCCATATGTAAAATAAAAAACTGGACCTGTGTTCTGCAGGAAATGAGCTATCCAGGCAATATTTTAGGAAAAAAAAATCAAAATTCCCAACTCAGCTGGAAGCATGGGCAAGTCTTTGGAGTGTTCCAATGTCACGGGGAAGAATACAAAAGATACAAAAGATGTCACCTGATGAGAAGTCAGTATCCATAGGAAGACTCAAAGGTCACAGCTTTGTATGGTTCTCTTATGAGCCACCAAAGCACATGCTTTAGTGGAGTTCTTATAAATGCCCCTTTGGCATTGAGCCTTAAGCCTGTGCTGGGACTCTTCTGGGAAAATTAAAATAAATCTATTCATTCTAGGTGAAGCCCTAGTGACAGACCAAGCCAGGACACATGAAGCCAATGTGTTTGGTGGGATCACTTACATGGATGTGGGCAATTCAAAGGCAGCTGACTCTTAAGAAGGCCACTTCAGCACAGAGGAGGACTCCTGAGAAGGTCAGAAACCTTGGAACTTCCTTGGACTCCATCAGGCAGCTGAAAGAGCCTGCAGAGGGTCTGTCCAGTAGCTGCTACTACTTGCATAATCTTGTGGAGGGGATCTGTGAACTTTGTAACATTCAGAAGTTTCCTGGTGTGTGTAATTTTGTTTTCTTCCTGAGTCTCAGAAGTCTCCTCCTCCCTCTAGGAGGGAGGGTTTCTATTTGGAGGAAGTAGCTGTTCAGTAAGCCCATTCATTATACAAACCTGTGAACAAGGTCTGGAGAACTAAACAGCTTGTCCAGGGTCACTTAGCTTGTCAAAAGACTGCCCAGAGATACAAACGTGTCTTCCTATACCTTCTGTGTTGCTCAGTATACCATAACTCGATGTAGTTGCATTCAGGATTAGCAAATTCTTTAATCTTTCATGCGTCTTTTCTCCCAGCTGCAAGATACATTTCCCAGTCATTTTCCCCTCGCTGTTGAGCATGCTTGAGGGTCAAATGGCATGCACACTGTTTAGCAGCACATGGTAGCACTCAGAAAGTGTGGCTGTATACCAAAATTGTCACCACAACATCCTTCTATGGACCATTTCCCTGGTGATGCTATGCTAAGGGACACAAAGTGTCTGAGGACAGGAGCCCTTCAGTAGTAAAGATACCTTTCTGAGAAAGACAAGGAAAAGAGCCTGCTCTTTGATTTTCTAGGACCTAGCAACCTGCCCTCCAATTCCCTGGCAACCTTAAGGAGTTTAAAGAGTGTATTTCTTCAAAAACAAAAGAATGACTATAACAAACTTCTGAGAGAAACACCCTAAATAAAGAAATACTTACTTTGCTCAGAAGCTACAGATGCCCGAGGCTGGCTCTCCCAAGGTGGAGGTGTATGAAGTACATCTGCTCACCTCAGTACAGACAGGACAATACACTCTTCAAGGGCATAGTCTCAGTGACTTAATTCCTCCAGCCAGGCCCTACCTACCCCTTCATGTTACTATGACCTCTCAAAATACTTCCCCTAGTTGAGAACCACGCATCCAACCCATTAGCTTTGGTGGGGACTGGGGGTGGGGTACTTCATATCCAATCCAGGTCAGATTCTTCTAAAAACTAGTTTGTCATTATAATGGAGGTCTTTTAATGTCACTCAGACAAGAGTCACATATGGTCATTATGGTATGGCTCTGTTGTACCAGTAGGCTCACCTTGGCTTCAAGAACGTGTAAGACTTTTGGAGAGACCACACAAAGAGAAAGCAGGTGTCCATAACAGCTTCCTCTCAGACTGGGGCCAGACAACTCTAAAGTGTGTTCTCTTACATGTGTCAGAGGCCCCCAGTTGTTCACACTGTCACCCCACCCATCTGTCCTTCTTTGGATCATCCATCTGCTAGTCAGAGAGGAGCCCCTTCCAGAGAAATACAGCTGAAGACAGTTGGAGCTACAAGAACTCTTTAAGCTAGTGCATGGTGAGGCTGCCCGTCACCCTCATTTACTTCCCGTTCTTACTGAGTATACATGACAACTTTCTTGCTTGTGAATTCAGCTTATTGCAAAAATATCCAAACAGCTGATACTGGGGATTAGCACTAAGCCACTATTACCAGTCAGGTTACCCTTGTCTTTGAAAATTTCATGTACTGCACCTCTATCTCCACCACCACCCCATCCTCCTGATCAGTGTGGGGTTCTTGCATGGATTCTTGCATCTGCTCCACGGTGCTCTTCCCAAGGGAGGGCTGGAGAAAATGGTCCGTTTTTGTCATATCTCTGAACAAGGGAGTTTTAAGCTGAGCAGTACAAAATAAATAGATTTCCTGACTCAGCAAAGATTTATGCTAAACAAGTCTTTTATGAAATGACCCACTGCAAAGGAGAGTTTTGTTGCTGTAGTTTAAGAGAATTCTCAGAGGAAGAGAAGAGCCATAATTTCCCCCACGAGCTGACTGTAAGTGCTTAGGGAAATCAGCCATGTTGCCAACTGGACTCTAAGCAAACTGCAAAGTAGCTTTTTGAAAAGGTATGACTGACCATTCATTGATCCACTTAGAACAGTTTTTGGGCATCTACCCTATGCTCCATAAGCAGTAATCTAGGAAATGGGACAGTAGCAGCAACCAAACAGCGAAGACCTTGGAGTCTCTTTCCTCATGAAGCTTACCCTCTGCACCAGTTTTCTGTTTCCTACATATCAAGAATAACCAGGCCACAGAGGTGTAGAGAGCTAATCATTCTATGGATAAGCAGTATGGTCAGGGCCCAGCGGTGCCCCCTAGGTTTAATCATGCACCAAGCTTCTACCTCTTTGACCTGGACTTGCTCAAGCAAATGCATCCATTTTTCTGTTGCCTGGAGTTTCATGATCTAAGATGGTCCCAATCTTAGAGCTAGCTGTGGCTGGCTAGTCTCTGAAGCTCCATTTAGGGCAGTTTTTCTTTGGTCCGAACAGTCTCTCACACTCTAGTGCACTTGCCTCAGAAATGTTATGATGCTAAATCTAAAGAGTTCTATTAGCTAACATGTGTCACAAGGCCATCCCAGAGGCCAGCATGCTCCATCTCTTGATGGGAGATGCTTCAAAAATGACAAGTGTATGTTTGTAAGAATAACTTGTGACTTCTCCCTTGGCCTATTGATTTCCTAATAGTTTAGTCTCATGTAAAAATACACAAGACACATATAATAATACACATAATAACATATTCATCAGGTCCCCCACTACCTCCAAAAATTACCTGGAGAACTTTTTGAAAAAAAAAAAAAAACAACTCCCAGTGGGATATTGAGAACCTACACACCCCACTAATCAGTTTCCCAGGTTCTAACGACTTGAGACTCAAGAGTCACTGGTTAACATGCTGTGAAGGGAACGTAAAGCAAGATGGAGGGGTCTCAATAATGAGAGACCATGAAAAATGCATTAGTGAAGGGAAGATCTTCTAAAGAAGAGACATTTGAGCTAAGACCTAAACCTGTTTCCAGGGATGAAGTCCTACAAGCCAGCAAAGCTATGGAGCACACACAGTGGGATTTACCCTGCAAACTCCAAGCTCAAGGGATACATTTGGACAAGAGCAAACTCATGGTGTCCCCTCGCTCACCAGCTTCTTCCCTAGTCCTGGTAGAATCTAAATCAGGAGAGTTTCTACTGCCCATGGCCTCACCTTCCAGCCTGTCACTAGAGGGTCTGGGTCCCATTGGGGAACTCTCCAGCCCTACTGAATCGGGGTCTGTAGACTTGGGACCTAGATTTGTTCATTTCAAGAAAGCTTTCCCAAGCAATCAGTGCTGTCACAAGTTAAAGTTTACGTGACCGTGAAAGTGTGATTCTCAACTCCAGGTAGCTCAGTGTATTTCTCATTGGCCTGGTTTGTAAACCCAGACCTAACCCCTTTTCTGGAACACATGAACAAAGCAAGACTGGGAACCCCTTACTCTGGAAGAAAGAAAATATTTCTTCAGGTAAATACTATTAGTGAGTCCTAGAAAGCAATCTCTCTTGCAGCTCATAATGCTTACAACAGTCTTCTGCATCTTTTTCAGAGCAGATACTATGATTCACACACACACACACACACACACACACACACACACACACACACACAAATTGGCTTCAGACTGCTAGTCAGGCATTGACGCTGAGAACCACACAGGAGAAGAGCTTTGTGCATCCTGGTTTGTGAGGCTGACAGCTGGCAGTAGGAAGGAAGATGCTGGGGCTGGAACAGGCACCCGCTGCAGTGGCTGCCCGGAGGGCCTTCCTTCCCTTACACCTCCCTCCTTATTCTCTCTTTTCCTAGTGTGTTGTCTGTCATACTCTTCTCTTCTTTCCCCCTCCTTTCTACTTACACTCTCTCGTTTCTCCTTCCTATCTCATTTTCCTGTTGCCTTCCTTTCTCCTGACTTTTGCCTTCATTGTAGCAACAGGAATATATCATGAATCCACTGTGGTCCCAACATTAGAAGAGAACGTAGGAGTGTCCCCAGAGGACCCACCAGGGAGGGCTGAAAGAATAAGCTCTCAGGTGAGGAGTAGTAAACAGGAGACCCTATAAAACTCACCCAAGCCACACTGCTGTTCAAAGAAGCAATGCCCATGTCATCTAATAGCACAGTATACAAACTCAGAACCAAACTGATTCCAGCAGAAAATCTATTCTTGAGAGGAGCTTTGAACTATTAATCAAATGGCTAATCCATGCATGACTAGGGTATTAATCATCTTTTAAATGTTCCACTTTCAAATGCCATTAACATAGGAGTCTGCAGATCATATTTCCAGCACAGGACGTTCAAGCCACAGCCGAGGAGAGAAGGGCCCTTCATGGAGAATAGAGCTCAAGTCCAACAGTGAGGACCCCAGAAAACACACACGAGAAACATGAATGTGTGCTAACACCAGACAGGACTGGGTCAGACAATAACAGGCAGAAGGTGAAGTCTCTCAGCCTTGGGAACAGCTCCTGACTTGCCTTTTTAGTGTTTCACTGAGGCAGGGCAGGAGTGGAAGGTCCTGGTACCCAGTGTTAAAAGAGAAGCCATTTTTGCTTCTAGAGAACAGAAGCCTATACTCGGTCTCCTCATATTTGTTACATTCTGTCGAAGGAAGATGTTTACAATTACAAAATGGAAACAGGCAGACAGAGGGAAGCTGTAAAATTTAGGGTGAAAAATGGCCACAGTTTCAGTTCTGACCGTGGATCTAGTTGACAAAACAGGAGAAAGTTCTCAGACTAATTCAATAGGTTCAATAAAACAACACAGTTATGTCCATTGTGTCCTGCCCAAGGGTACAGGGTCAACCAGCAAGGGCAAACAGCTCCGCTGGGGCAAGGGTCTTCTCACAGGGAGTATCTTACACTCACTGGAATGCTCTGCTGGCTTCTCTTACTGTCGTTCTTGGTTGTGGTACGTGAAGAAAGGCTTGGACCCAGGACAATGAAACAGGAGGCCTCATAGCTGCGTTTCCAGTTTTTTTTTTTTTTTTTCTTGCTATTGTTTTGTAGTTGGGAGGTTTGGCTTTATTCGGGGATGCTCCAGGATACAGTTTGCTTTTCTGTTGCTATAATAAACATGGCCACAAGCAGCTTTGGAGCAAAAGGCTTGACCTGGCTTACAGCTTACAGGTTCCAGTCTGTCGATGAGGGAAGCCAAAAGCAGGAGGCAGAAACAGAAGAGCACAAAGCATTGCTGCTTCATGCCTTCCTCCCCTTGGCCTGCTCAGCTGCATTCTCTAACCCAGGACTGCCGAACACAAATGATGCCACATGGTGAAGGCCCTCTTACATCAGCCATTAAGAAATGCCCAGTAGACATGACCACAAGCTAATCACATAGAGACAATGTTGATCCTGGAATTTACAGTACGATCTTCGCCAAATAGGTGACTTTCCTCAGCCCCCCTTTATCTATCAATCCCTAGTATGTAGCCTCGATGTGTAACGTGAATAGGATGAAGCCTAAAGTCCCAGCACCTCAGTGGAAAAGGAGGTCAGTTCCTCTACTGGGGAGCAGCTGTCACTGGGAGAGCAAGGAAAGGAGGCCCTTAATTCTTGCTTTCTCACAGTCTTTCTGTTCTAGAATGAAGATGTTCTCCATTATGAAGCCCAAGGGAGGGCACAGGAAGGAGACTTTATTAAGGATGAAAAATGGCTACACTTTGGATTTTGGAAGTAGGCTTGCTGACAGAATGAGTATGTTTTCAGAATAATTAACAGGAAAGCCAGAACTGAGGAAATTAATTGCCTCCGGTGGCGACCTTGAGGCTGGTACACAGGCCTTCATTTCTCAATGAGAACATCAAGGCTCGGTGGAAAACCTACTCCTCATCCAGGAGACTGAGATAGGCTCTGCCTACCAAGAACGCATCCCCTTAAACCAGAATGAACTAAACACTTCCAGTGCCCAGGATGCTCTTAACCATGCGTAGTTAGCATCGGCCTTACAAATGAACCACCTACCTCTCACCCTAACTCTATTCATCTTAAGTCTATTTTATAGGGAAGGAAATACCATTCCTGAGTCTACAACTTCCCCACAGACACACACTTAGCAGTCAAGGTTACCAGTTAGAGCACAGGCTTATAAATCACTCACTGTGAGAACATGCCCCCAGTGTGGGGAGGAGGAGGACAGGAAACCATGAACACTGGAACCAGGCTTCCAATGTATTGATGACTAGTCCATCGATCAGTGGTTGTATTGCCACCTTGTCGTAGCTAGATGACCTTGGTAAGCATTGTAATTAGAGGATCTCCTATAGGCTCCTGTGTGTCTACTCAATGTCCCCAGTTACTTTGCTGTTTAAGAAAGTACAGACATTAGGAGGCCGGCTCTTATTGAAGGAAGGCAGTCACTGCTGACAAGCTTTTATCGTCCTGCTCCACTTCCTGTCCATCCCATCTCACTCCTTCCTGTTACGCAATGATGTAAGGAGGCAGAGTCTTAGCTGAACTGTGGCTATGGAAGTTCCTACCTTGATGCTAGACTGTATGTCCTGAAACCGTAAGCTCATGTCTCCTTCCTCTCTTTGGTTGTTTCTAATCAGACATTTTGTCGCAGCAACAAAAAAAGTAACCAACACAGTCCGTCATTTCTCCTGCTGACACTCCTTTCACACAGTGAGACAGTTTTGTCCCTTTGAAAACATCATTTCCAGTTCACAAATGTTGTGGGGCTTATAGCCTGTGCTTCACATACTTTTCCTTAGAAAGTTTCCAGAGCCTAACTTATCAACTTCTCGGTGCAATAAACGTAAGTAATGGTTAGGGATGGGGATCAGACTTGTGATCTAGGATATAAAACACAAATTATTTCCTTACAGTGGGGTCATCCTAATCCTTATCCACTGATGTAGATATGATTTAGATATCTAGGTTACCGGCTTAAAGTAAGAAAATACTAGTGTCCAGTTGGCATCACAGAGCCTAGAAGGACAGTCTGAATGAGGCGAGATGGTGATATCCATCGGGAAGCCATGAGGGCAAACAAAGAAACAGGCTCAAAGTAATCAGTTTCTCACACTGAAGCCCACCCAATAACTTCTGCAATGGAAGAGGCACCAAACAGACATGGAGCCCAGAGCCATTACATTAGCTAGTCTCTGCTGGCCACTGCAGAACTGTTCGTCTCCCATTAGGAACTCTCTTAGTACCTGCCTGTCCTGTGCTACCTCACCATGACTGCCCTTCCCCTGGATGATGCCTGGAGGGGTAGGAGATGTCTACAATAGATATTTCTCAGTAGCTGAGAGAACCTTTATGAGGTGAGTTTCCTTCTTTCTCTTCCTTCTTTTAGGAAGCCCCCAAGTCTGCGTATGAAAGGAGGAAAGAAGAAAATTGTATTTGCTATCTTGAAGAAAGAGAAATATTCAAAACTCAATCCAAGGGAACTGTTACTTACTTCCTGCTTGGGATTTGGGATGTTCTTTTTCTAAGAAGTAACAGTGCCTTTGCAGATGTGGGCATGTGCCTAGATCTCTACCCATGGCAAGGTTTTAGGCAATCTATTCCTTTGATTGTACGAATCCATCCAAGTTGATTTTGGTGCCAGTTTTCTTTTTTAAAGTATGTTTTCATAAATGTGTCCCCTGTGTCAACATTTTCACATTTTGGCATAGAAAGCTTACTGTGTTGTTGATTTCTCTTTCCCAAGGATCGTCTGGTCAGCAGTGACCCCCATTTTATTCTTCCTGGTGATATCTGCTGCCCTGAAGCTCATTTATTGTCATGCTAGAGGTTGACCTTCTTTATTATCATTTTTCTGTTTTGTTTTGCTTTGAATTTCATCATGTTTTCTTTATCTCAGTCTTTTTGTTGTTCTTTAAAAAGTGAACAAGTAACAGAGATGAGTTAAAATTTTAAATGTAATCACTCATTGTTCTGTGACTTCACGATTAGTCTGCTGATGGCTCAGGCATTAAAGGCTAGGGTCCCAGACAAAGATTCATCAACATTTTCAGGAATTCAACTTTTGGTGTCTTTGAACATTATACTTTTAAATTTGTGTCAGTCTTGTTCATTGTCAGCTTTCTTTCACTTTCTTTCCGTTTTCTTGCTGAGTCACCTTTTCATACTTTCTTGTTATCAACATAAAAATGTTAGGTCAACAAGTTTCCACATTGACCATGGACTCAGGAGCCTCTTCCAAAGTTTTCTGTTGTATATAATTTGAAATACATTCTCTGTGTGGGGGAGGAGAGACATATATACAGACAGACAGGCAGGCAGACAGACAGGGAACAGCTTGTGGGAGTCAGTTTTCTCCTTCCACCACCAAGGAATTCAGGGATTAAACTTAGGTGGCAGCAAGCAACTTTACCCACTAGACTATAGACTATCTTTTCAGCCCTAATTGAAGATACTTTATAATTTCTTTTGTGACTTCACCTCATCACTTCTTGGCTTTTTTTTTTTTTTTTTTTTTTTTTTTTTTTTGCTAAGATCCAGTATAAAAGAAGACAGCTTAATTCCCAAGAAGTTGAACAAGTTTTCTAGTATTCTGTTGTTTTTAATAGCTAATTTGATCCCAGCATAGTCTGAATGACATTGAACACCTCAGTGTATTGGCATTTCCTTTGTATGCCCTGATCACCAAAATGAGCTCTGTGAACAAGTAGATCTACATTCTATCATTTCTCCCTAGCTGCATGCATTGCTTATACCAAGTTTTGGCGTTGTAGTCTTTCAGGTCGCCTACATTATTCTCAGTAATTTAATTTGTATTTCACTAGCTAATGAGAGGTATTTTACAATCTCCCGCTAGGATTGCACATATATATGTTCATGTTCATGTTCATTTTCGGGGAGGTGCACAGGGGTGTTTGTCCACGTGAAAGTCAGAAGGTAACCTTGGGTATGGTTTCCCAAGCACCACTTTTTCTTTTTTCTGTTTTTGGAAAAGGTCTGATACTGAGTTGGGTGGAGCTTGCCAAGGGGGCCGGCATGGCTTTACTTCTGCATTCTCTGGCTCTAAAATCCCAAGCATGTGCCACTGTGCCTGGATTTTCCACACAGTTTCTGGGGATCAAACTCAGATCTGCGACCAAGCCATTTCCTTGGTTATTGTCTATTTGCCTTTTTCGTCCTGAAAGCTTCCAGTCCATTTGTCTACTCGAAACTTCCTTGATGATACAGAAAACCTGCAGTTAACCTTTCTCTGCCACACACATAAAGATTCTCCTATTTTTAATACCATGTTTTAGCATCCTTGCAACAGATGAAGTCAATACTAAGGATCCCTTGTGTGGTATAATGTAACATCATCCAAGGGCATACCCTCACTGCTGTGTAACTCTTCCATGCTCTTTCTTTTTATTCCTACCTGGCATTATACTCACCGACCACTGCCTCTATTACAATAACAGTTTTCATCTATATCCAACAGTCTCCCTTTAATTGTATCTACCCATGGTGCACTATCATTTCTGTCGCTACCAGCCAGTGTGTGTTTTGATGGCTTACACATTTCTTCTAGTATAATTTAGGATGCTGGGATAATGCTTTACTGTTTCTATTTGTGAATGTAGCGTTTCAATATTTCACTCACTGGACAAGGATATTTTTGCTGGGTGCTGAATTACTTTGGAAATATCAGTTTGTCTCCTTTCCATTGGTTACAGAAGACGACAGTTGTAACACTTTCTTTTTGATTAGATACTCTGTATTGACATTTGAGATGTTATCGCTTTCCCCTCCCCTCTCCCCCTCCATTTGCCTTCACAAAGGTTCACTCTCTCCTAATTGCCCTCTCCACCCCACTGCCTTGGCATTCCCCTACATTGGGAAAACATGCCCTTCCTGGACCAAAAGCCTCTTCTCACATTGATGCCAGACACTGTTATTTTCAGCTACACGTGCAAGTGGAGCCATGGGTATCTCAATGGGTGCTCAATGGTTGGTGTTTTATTCCATGGGAGTTTTGGAGAGTTTGGTTGGTTGATGATGGCAACACTTTCAAGTCAAATGTTTTCGCTTCATTTTATTTCTTCATGGTTGGGATTGAACCCAGCACCTCACACATTGTAGGCAATCATTCATTCTTTCAGTATATTTATTCTTCAGCGACTGCCCTGATGCTATGACAGACAATATGGTGTGCTTACAGACAGGAGCCTAGCATGGCTGCCCTCCAAGAGGCCTCCTAGAGGCCCAACAAGCAGCTGAAAGAGTGGTGGAATTAGGGAAAAGGTGACAAAAGCTGAGGAGGAGGACAACCCCATAGGAAGACCAGTGGTCTCAACTAACCTGAACCCTGAGATCTCTCAGATACTGACTGAGCCACCACCAAGCAGCATACAGCAGATGATATGAGGCCCCTGACACACATACAGCAGAGGACTCAGCGAGAGAATTTGTGCCTAACCCTCAAGAGACTTGAGGCCTCAGGGAGTGGGGAGGTCTGGTAGGGTGGGGGTTGGGGTGGGGTCATCCTCTTGGAGACAGGGGAGGAGCTATGGAATGAGGAATAGTTAGAGAGCAGACCAGGAGATGGATAACTGGTTGTAAAATAACATCAAAGAATAATAATAATTATTATGGAGAAAAATTATTAAACTGCTACCATATTGGAATATGGAATTTGGGGTAAAAGGAATCTTTGTTTCCAGGTTCATACTTGGCTCTAGAATAAACTATCTCTTATCTTGTATAAGAGAAAAAATGAGGCAGAGCTCCTCTCATTGCCCAGGCATCCTTGAAGTCAACTTTGTACCAGTGGATGGCCTTGAACTTGCCATCTTCCTATCTCGGCCTCTCAGAAGGCAAAGTTTCAGACCTGTGACACTCAGCCAGATTTATTGTTACTCTTAAGATCTTCTCTCGCCTCTGGCTTCAGTAGCCTCATCTTCCTGTGGCTGTACGTGCTTTTGTTTTAATGTGTCCTATTTGGTTCAGAACAGACTCTTGAACCTATGGCATCCCCATGCTCAACACTGTTCACAAAGCCGACCCTGTCTTAACATCTGCTTCTTCCCACTTCTCCTTCCTGACCCCTACGAATTAGATCACGTGACCGTCCAGCTGTGTGACATGTTCTATGGGCTTGTGTGTTTTATGCCCTGTACTTTATTCTCTCTGTACTTCTGAGTGGGAATCTGATATCAAAATTATTTCGCGTTTCATAATTGATAGCAGTTTGCTTCACCTCATGCTCTTGTCAGGCAGCTGGGGTAGTGATATTAAAAATAAGGGACTCACATCTGTCAAGCTCATTTCCAGACTTCCCAAAACGCTTAGCTGACCTCTGCTCCAACCCATTTATGTCTCAGAGCTGACAGCATTCCTCCTGACACGTTTGTGCATTTTCTAGGATCCCTTAGAACTTAAGGTCTTGAACTTCAGATTTCTCTCTCTCCT
Organism: Micromys minutus; assembly: GCF_963924665.1. NCBI lineage: Eukaryota > Metazoa > Chordata > Mammalia > Rodentia > Muridae > Micromys > Micromys minutus. The sequence continues at coordinate 6,404,944 of NC_137971.1, forward strand.
ACTAGTGCAGGACAACTCAAAGCCACTTAGACTGACAGCCATTCTCCCATGTCCCCAAACAAAGCATGTTCTGATATTATCTCTCTCTCTCTCTCCTCCCTCCCTCCAGTTTAAGAAATGATACAAACATGACAGCAGGGAAATAATAGCCGGCTTACCTCCCCAGGACCCTTCTCTCCACCATCTTGGTCCCTCAAGTCCTGGTAATTCAACACTGTCCAGTAATTTCAACGTGACTATATTTAAGTTTTTTATTCAACAAAGCAGATGCTTTGAATTCTTAGTTAATTAAAGGACTGTTTTGTTTTTTTTTTTTTTTTTTTTTTTTTTTTTCTCCATGTCTGTATTGTTTGGTGAAAGTATACTCTCCCAGAAGGCCAAAACAAACTTGCTTTTAGTGCCAGCGTCTTCTGTGCTTGGCATTTGTTACATTTGGGGTAAAATTTAACTGTTTTTGAAGGAACAAAGGCAGCAGAGACATGATGTAGGGAAAGCTCTCCTTAGAGAAGCAACAATATAAAAAGATCCTGAAGTGGAAAGCACTGAGTGTGTGTGTGTGTGTGTGTGTGTGTGTGTGTGTGTGTGTGTGTGTGTGTGTGTTGTGGTGGGAGTCATGTGCTCTAGAAACTTTCAAGCTCGTTCATTTCCACTCCACCTTCTGTCTTCCTTTGTCCCAGTAGAGATGTAAATCCTGTAATAGAGGCCCCCTGTCTCGCTGAGCTTCATGTGGTACTGGGAGAATTGTTATGTTAGCAGAACCATCTGAGGAGGAACTTAGGTAATGGATTATGTGAAACAATGGTAATGTTTGAATTAAAACTATAAATCAACTATGCAAATGAGCCTGTGCCCAGGGCAGAAATGCGAACAGCCTGTGGAAGGAAAGCTAATAAGCTCTGTCTGCTTTCTATTAGCTCTACATTGTTTCCTGAGAGGAGGGTCTTATGAAAGTCCTTATGGGGACACCAAGACTGGGTAAAGTCCAGGCATTCCAGGAACTCTCAAAGCCACTTTCCTGGGACCTGGCAGCTTTGGGCAGTCACAGGCTGGGCTGCAGTTCTCATCTGTGTCTCTATCACAAAGCATTAAATATGCATCTGATCAAGGGAGCAGCAGGAATACGCAGCACCTGGGGAGAAATTTGTTTGAAATTATAGCCACATGTGCATGCCTCCTCCCTGAACTGGCTTCGAGTTTAAATTCTCATAGGCTAGTAACCACACAAAGGAGGTGCAGAGAAGGGCTGTTAGCAGTTTTGGTGGACAATGGAGGGACAGACAGAAAATTAGGGCTAATTACCAAAGACAGGCAGGTCACAATCCTGCCTGTGAAATTTGACGTGTAGCACTTTGTTGGTGGCCACAGAATCAGGTATAAGGGATCATACACAGGTCTTGGTTGGTCCAAGAGGTCTCACTGGATACCCATTGTTCTAGGATACTGTTACTAGACCCCTGTTATTATAAAAACCCTAGTTAGAATGACTCATGAGCCATCTGCCCATATTGCAAAGTAAAGACAGCCTTACAGAACAGTCAAGCAACTTAACTAGCATCTCCATAGCCAGGAGCACAGTGGGACCCAAAGTCCAGAACCAAGCTGTAGATACATTAATGGTGACCTTATATGTTTCATCTCTAGAATCATCTAGGCAAACGCTGAATAAGAAGATGAGGGAGAGGAATTTGCATAGCAAGCAAGGACCCATGTCAACAACCTGAGGTTTGTTCTTTGCCTTAAGTGCAACATGTCTGAGAAACAAGCTCAAAAATAAAGTTCCTTAAGTTCTGCACATTGCCAGCAGCTGAGGGTAAGTTTTTCTTCTAACAAGGGTAAGACTTTCCATGTCTTCATTACTGGATATGTTAGGTGTGGTGAGTGAGGGGTGGAGCAAGTGAGAGAGGTGGTTCTGGGTGTTGTACCCCTCACTAGAGCCTCTTAAAGACTCTAAAAATGGGGGATAGGGGCAGGCAGGCAAGTGTCCTCCAGGAGGTAGGGATGGATCTCAACCTTGATAGAGTAGGCTTTGCTGTGTCCATGTGGCTTCAGACAATGAAGTCTGACTTTCTGGTCTGCCCCATTTCCCATTCTTTGTTGTTTAGGAATCTTGCCCATGTCATATTGACTGAAGCTCGTGACTCCTGGGTCATAGAAGTGGCAAATAAAAAGGAATATATCCAATCACCCAGCAGCTCTGGAAATTTCTTTGATATAGGCTATTTTTGCCTACATTTCATAGGTCACAGAAAGCCACCTGGAGGCACCCAATTTCCCAAGGAAAGAATGTCACACACCCCTGACGCAGGGTACAGAGGTCAGAAAGTGTTCAGTGAGCATTGCCAATGACATTTTGGGGGCAAAAAGAAAACAGAAGGTATTCTAAAACACCTGTTATACAGATGAGCCAAAACAATGCCCACTTCCTCCAAGGAGGTGCTCCCAACACTTCCTCAGTGACTGCTCAGTCTGCAGCCAAAGAAGGGATTGGATCTGGCCAGTGTTCCTCGTGTGGTCAAATAATCACCTCAGGACCTGGAAACAAGGACTTCCATCTTCATCAAGAAAACACTGTCTTCTGTACAGCTGGCCACTGCTGTGTACCTCACGATTGTCCTTACAACAATAAATTTACTAGCCACCAGCACTGTTTTTTAAACAGAAAGAAAAAAACAATTACTACAGTAACTTCCCTGGATTGATTGGTGGCCATTGGTTGGTCAGATCAGGGACACAAACCCAGGCAGCTTGTTCTTTCATGTACCAAGTATTCCTTCTGTGCTGGACCAACTACCTAAGCAATCAAAGCATTCTATCCAGTTCCAGTTCAAACGTGAGTGAGTGAGTGAGTGAGTGAGTGAGTGTGTGTGTGTGTGTGTGTGTGTGTGTGTGTGTGTGTGTGTGCCTGTGCACAAGTGCACATGGGTGAAGAGGTCAGGGGGCAGCACTGAGATGCCGTTTCTCAGGCACACGTTCATTCACTTTCTTTGGCTCACTGATTAGGCTAGGCTGGCTGGCTAGAGACCCAGGAGATCTGTCTGTCTCCAGCTCTCCAATGCTTAGTCGCAAGCTTGCACTTTAACACTTCCATTTTACAAACAAGAGTTCTAAGGCTTAAACTTACCTTGTGCTGGTGAGGCAAGCTTTGTACCCACTGGGCTATTACTCTAGCCACGGGTTTCTGTATTTCCATTAAGATCACATGCTGTAGGCTGCTGGCCCATGGACTGTAATGTGAGTGGCAAGGCATAAAATCCTCAAGGCCTTCAGAGACAGAGAGATTTGCTATCCCATCCAAAGCACTTGGCCCTGCCCTAAATCAATTTATAGCCTAAGCAGCCCTGTGGGCAGCATCCTGCAGGACCACACAGGGCCTGGAGGCTCATCCCAGCAGCTTCAGCATAGAGAGGAAGAGGCAGAAGGGAAGCACCTAAATTCTAATCCCGGTTCACAGGCAGCCAGAGGAAAACTTGCTGAGAAGCCTTTAACTTTCACATGCCCCAGCAGTGTCCTCCCTGGGCAATCAAGGGCACAGCAAAAGGAATGTTATAGAAGCTAACAAAAGCTCACAAAACCTGTAGTGAAGTATCACTCACTCGGGAAAGGGCTGATCTAGAGTCTGGAGGGTTCCCTGCCTTCTTCCCTGTGCTTATTTATCTACTTGTTTCTCTTCCTCTGGCTGCCTGGATACTAGGCTGTCACATAGTGAGCAGTTAACAGGGCATCAGGCCCTTCCTGGGATCATTGTACCCACACTCTTATACAAAGGTGCAGGTAAACATTATGAACCTCAGGCTAAAAAAGTGAAGGATAACTCAGACCCAATCCTATGAGTGTTAAGAGAATTATTAGGGTGTGGGTGGACTCTCTATGCACTACCTGGAGCTGTATACAGAATTGTGTATCTGTAACTATATTTTATGGGTTCCCAAAAGTAATCCTCTGCCTGTCTGGATTGCACAGTTGATAAAGAAGTACCCCAAACTCAATCTTTCTTAGTAGAGGACTTGGCATTTAATGCTGTATTTTTCAACCATCTCCCTCAAGAGATTTTAGAATCCATCACTAAAGAAAACACAATAAAAGGACCCTAAGCTAAGGATGCTTTCAAGTAAATCTATATTTTAATCCAGACTCTTCAATGTGCATTTGGTCAATAGGAATTTGTCTTGCTTAATGGTGTTTGCTTAGTCTACTATAGAGTGAAAGACTTCCATGCAGAGGCTTGAAGTGGACTTTCCATAGATCTCAGATAGAGACTGTTCTGGAAGATGGGATCCAATAGTACACTAAAGATGTCAGCTCTCCCTCTTAGAGGAAACAAAATGACCCTGAGTGGGTCTTGCTGTTGTAGAGATGGCTTATCAGGGACTCACTGAGTAGAAACTATGCACTTTCTGTAGGTATGATATGAAGAAAACCAGGTGTTCAGGGTTCCTGAGACATTGTGAAGTATCACATCAGGATGCATGAGATGACTCATTATCTCAGTCAAGCGAAGACACTAGCTAGCCATCTCTGCAAATGACAATAAGAGTATCAAAATAATTTCTGGACTAGTGGAAAATGTGCAGGTACCCAGGTGTACGTAATAGCCAGGGACTGGACAGCTGAAAAGGCAGCTCCTGCATGAGGACCCAATTGAAGACTGCCTGAGAGACCAAGGATAGCTGTTACAGACAATGCCAACCAATTGAGAACTGCTGTTTAAAAGAGATGCCTTCTTAGGACCAACAGGGCACGGGTGGAGGGTATTAAAGGAGTTGCATGCATCAGTGTTCAGATGAGCTTGCTGCAGCACTTGCTCACAGAGTCTGTGTCTTTGACTGTTCCACCTCCACTATAAGAGCAGCTAGGGTCAGTCAACAAGTAGTTCGGGGCACCGGCAGCAGGTACAACATGGTTTGTAGAGTTCTCCAGAGTCCTAGAAACAGCAACAGTCATTCCAGAGTAGGGCTAAGTCTAGGCCCCAGGCCCTGTGAAAGACCTGGATAGCCCCGTGTAGGACATGACTTCAGCAGTAGGGCTGGTGGTGAAGAAGACATCAATCACCTCAGTAGGTCCTTCTGTCAATGTATCTATTCAAATGCTTGTGTTCATGAAGAATCCACCCCCTTCTCCATGTTTGCCTACTGGTAAGAGGATGCATAGAATGGGGAAGGAGGGAGCAGCTTTGTAGGAGAAGCATGATGGATTGTTGCTGGAGCTAGGTAAGACCTTAGAAATAATAGATCACTCCTTCCACAGACAAGGAAACTGAAACTCTGAAGGGGGGGATGAATTTCCCAGATCCAGGGTGTGGCAAGAATGAGCCTGGATGACAATGATCCCAAACCCTGATCCAAACCTCCTGCAACAACAGCTTATACCTCCGCAAAGCTGGAAGGCAGACATCTTGTTCTAGTCATGGCACACAGATTGTGGCAGTGGGTAAGCATGACACAAGCTGTGTCAGGAGGGAGACAGGCATGAGTGTGAAATGCATAACTGTTGTCCAATCACTTCAGCTTTCTACTCTGCATGTGTCTTGGTTTACTGACCTATACAATGGGATCATAAACAGTCTCCATAACTGCCTTCTAAGTGGTGTGTAAAGAAATGGGAGCTGGAGCTCATGAGGCTCTTCTAGGTCTAATTTGGCATTTTCAAAATACTGACTTCCTTATATCATCTCAATTAACCTTGATGGTTTTGTGTGTAGCATGTATAGAGACCTAAGAGGTGATCTGAAGGAGGTTAATCTGAGTCTGAATGCATAGGTGACACCATTTCCACTGCACTCTACCCCCACATCATTTCTGTGAGTGTCATGAACAGCTATAGGACAGCTATCCTATGCTGTCACTTCTACTGTTGTAATAAAATCCCATGACCAAATGCAAATGAAGGAAGAGCTCATTTTAACCTACAGCTCCAGCATGGAGTCCTTGAAGACAGGTAAGGACTTGCTAGTGCTAGCAGCAGGAAGCTGGTTGATGACAGTTTCTTCCACACAAAGGAAGGAAACAGGAGGAAGGGAGTGGTAGGGAGAGAGAGAGAGAGAGAGAGAGAGAGAGAGAGAGAGAGAGAATCCCCAGTGATGTCCTTCCTCCAGTAAGTCTGTACCCTCTACAGGTTCCATAGCTTCTCCAAACAACACAACTCACCTTCAACTACCCACCCACAAAACAAATATTTTTACAAAATATCTTAGTTGGCGGTCCCTTCTGGACACTGACTGTTGTAATACACACACACACACACACACACACACACACACACACACACGTGAGAGAGAGAGAGAGAGAGAGAGAGAGAGAGAGAGAGAGAGAGAGAGAGAGAGAGAGAGAGAGAGAGACTGCTGAGAAACCACATGCTGCTGAAAGGCCTGCCATGGGCATCCTAGAAGACAAGCAAGCCATGGCATCTGAGATACAGACCTTTCCCTCTACCAGTGACATGGCTTTAACTTCTATTCTCCAGGACTAGCTGTAGGCCAAGTATCAATAGCTGTCTTGTCTGCCTTTCAGAGCTGGCTTGAGTGAGCTCCTTATAAAGAAATGGCAAGTGGCAGACATGGCAGGTGAGCTTTCCTCCTCACTAGGATTCCAATCACAGTGACAGGTAGAAAGGTCCCAAGAGAACTTAAAGGCAATTCTACTATGAGGGAAAATGTTGCATTAAAAAGGCAGGGGACAAAAAACAGCCAGGGCTGTGGGATGACTTACCATTTCCAATAGGAATCTAAAAGTGACTGATTCCCTGGAAACTGTGGCTGAAATTCATAGTGTCCCCTGCTTGATTCATTTTTGAAGTGTAACCTTGAATCAAAGAAAAGGGAAGGGGCCAGATTAAATTAATGCAGAATAACTTTGAAAGGATAACTTCATGAGGGAACCCATTCAAAAGCTCAGCATTCAATTCATATAGTTGGAAGAAATCAGTAATACTGACAATGTAGGATGGTACCATCTATGACTCTGACTTCAAGCTAGCCAAACAAGTCCTTCCATGTAGAGGAATTTTAATTCAGCAACATGGGTACTCTGGCAAGGCATCACATCACAAGACCTGTGATTCAACTAAAATGCAAACATGCTACATATCTTTAATCTCTCTGGCTCAAATGCAAACAAGCCATTAGTATATGCCTTCAAGGTAAAAATAACTTTGTAGAAGCAAGCAGCCATGTTTGGAAGTGATGTCTAATTGAGGGGCAGACAAAGTGATGAATCAGAGAAAGATTTGACAGAACAAGTCAGAGTTAAGATACGTCCAACTCTCGGGAGAACAGCACAGAAAAGAGAAGTTAAGAACAGAGCAGGAAGAGAGAATGAGGGAGTTGGGAGTCAGTGCGGTGAGTGCAGTGCAGTGGAGCTGAGTTTGTCAGTTCACACAGTTCAGGGCAGGTCAGCAGAGGCGGATGAAGCCAGAAAGTAAGAAGGAGCCAAAAGCTTAAAACAAATTTCCAGAGTTAGTTTGAGGTCAAGCATATCAATTCATAGAGAAGCTGAGAGAAGCCAGGTTAAGTAAGTCAGGTTGGAGAGGAGTTTGAGCCAGAACAGCTGGGTTGAACCATCCAGCCAGAGTTCAGAAAGAACTAGAAAGGATGAGTTTATTCAGCAGAAATTCTCCAAGCAGGTTAAAGTTACTTTGACACTTCTATACATGTCCTCTACATTTGAACAGCTCTGCTCAGATAAGATGATGGGGAGGATTAGATCATTCTAATACTCACCCCCCAGTATACCCACCAAGTGTTGACCAGGTCATCAGCTTTGGAATATCGATCTTCAGAGATTGCTAGTAACTGTCCCTTAAAATGATTCCTCCAACAGCCACACAGGAGTCTCCTTTTGTGGCTTCAGTAAGAAGACACAATGGTTCCCTGTCATTTTTTGAGGTACTCTTACAGATCACTACACACAAGTCCATCTCTCTCTCCCATCCCTCTGTTTTGAAGTGGAGTTAAGGAAGATGTAGGTAAAGCACCGTGTTTTGGAATTATAGGAGCAGCCACCAATTCAGTATGCCATCAAATGTGACCCGAATATAAAGGCACGGGTGCCAATCCCAGATGAGTTCTGGAAGCTGCTGAGTGTTTCTGCCTTTCTCATATGTTATTCCTGGATGACTCACACTTGTGAGGCAGAAACTGTGCCCAACTGTAAGAATCAGATTAAGGAGCCTGTCTCCCCAAATATTTGATGGTCTTGGGAGTTTGATGTCATCAAGAAAATTTTGACTCATGAGGTTCATTGAGAAACTTGGGGAAATTTTTTCTCTCATACTTCTAAAAGTCAGTATGGCTTAATGACAAATCACAAGTTCAGGGGATATTTTTAATTCATTTGAACAATATCTGCTAAGCCTCTGTTACTTGTAGGAAGAGAGAAATTTGATTGTAACATAGGATGATATCCCAGGAACTGCACTAAAGTGAAGCTGAGAACTCAAGCTCTGTGCCTTTGAGCCAATGAGCCAACCTCTCTGAGGCTCAGTTTATCACTAAAATAGGGATACAACCATTCACTTCAGTATTATAGTAAATGTTGGACAGGAAAAGTGTAAGTAGTATATACTACTTTGCCCAGAACAAAATATTCTGTAACTATATAACCAGCCTTCTGAACTAATCCATCTCTGCTGGCTGTCCTGCTGCCCCTCACAACAGGCGTCAGTATCATGGCCAGCTCACTCTGTATTTGGTGCTCAAGACTTCTGTGAAGTTGGCTGTACATTTGGGGATCATCAGCTGAAATTATTTGTGCTTGAGAATATTTAAGTAAATAGCATGTTGTCTTAGTTAGGGTTTTTGTTGCTGTGGTGAAACACCATGACCAAAAAGAAAAAGCAAGTTAGGGAGGAAAGGATTCACTTAGCTTATGCTTTCAGATCACAGTCCATCACTGGAGAAAGTCAGGACAGGAACTCAGGCAGGTCTGAAACATGAAAGCAGAAGTTGATACAGAAATCATGAAGGAATGCTGCTTAAGTGATTGTTCCTCGTGGCTTGCTCAACATGCTTTCTTAGAGAAGCTGGGCCAACAAACCAAGGGATGGTTTTACCCACCATGAGCTGGGCCCTCTCCCATTGATGAGAAACATTTTACAGTTTGATCTCATGGGGTATTTCCTCAACTGAGGCTCTTTTCTCTCTGATGACTATCACTTGTTCCAAGTTGACACAGAAAACCAGCCGGTATGCATGCCAGATAGGGCCTTAGTTCCTAGACACTCCCACCCCACTGTCTCCTCTATCTTCTGAGTATCCCCTCAATTTCACATAACATTTTATACAATTTCTTGTGCATACGGTGTTTAGAAAAGCTGGGATGCATAAATAAGTTCTATTCTTATGGCCCCTGGAACAGGCCTTTCCTCCCAAGTATCTGTTTCCCCTCTCTGGATCTCCTGCAGAGCCTGCTGACTCAGTGTCCCTACGTACACTCAAGCTAAGTTTCCATGCCACTGTCATTATGATTATAGACTCATTTACATCATTTTGTCTCTTCCTTGATAAATGGGATCTTCAGCTGAAATTTGTTGAGGGCAGAGCCTCAGATCCCACTCCAGAGCTCTCTGCACTCAGCCATTAGATAGAACCCATCAGCACACCCTGGGATCATGACCTGAAAGCCATCTCTCATCTGTCCATTCTCCACGTTCCCAAGCACATCATTTCAGGCCACCAAAACACCCCACTCAGTCACAGTAAAGAGCCATGTTCTGTATAGGTTTTTAATTGTTCTGATCTCTTTTTTCATGGTGAGCAATAATGAGTTTCCCATGAATATTTTTATCTACTTTGAAGGTGCTCTCCAAACTCCTCTCCCTTCCTCACCTCTCTGCCCTCCCATTAGTTTGTGTCATTATATACATTTAGAATTTTATGTATCTAAATTTTATTTTATATAAAATCTAGAAAGCACAAATGAGAAAAAATAAGCTATTTGGCTTTTTGAGAGTAATATAATTCACTTAATAAAATTATCTTCAATGGCCATCCATCCACTTTGCAGAAAGTGACATGACTTTGCTTTTGTTGCAAGTGTGTGTGAGTACATGACTCTGTATGTGCATGCATGTATGTGTGTGAGTACATGACTCTGTGTGTGTGCATGCATGTGTGTGAGCATATGACCCTGTGTGTGTGCATACATGTATGTATGTGTATGAGTACATGACTCTATGTGTGTCCATGCATGTATGTGTGTGAATACATGACTCTGTGTGTGTGAATACATGTATGTGTGTGAGTACATGACTCTGTGTGTGCATGCATGTATGTGTGTGAATACATGACTGTGTGTGTGAATACATGTATGAGTGTGAATACATGACTCTGTGTGTGTGAATACATGTATGTGTGTGAGTACATGACTCTGTGTGTGCATGCATGTATGTGTGTAAATACATGACTGTGTGTGTGAATACATGTATGAGTGTGAATACATGACTCTGTGTGTGTGAATACATGTATGTGTGTGAGTACATGACTGTGTGTGTGCATGCATGCATGTATGTGTGTGTGAGTACATGTGTGCATGCATATATGTGTGCATATGCATGTGTTGCTGTTTGCATTCACACACAGCCACATTTTAATGGAAGCCAGAATTCAACCTGAGCTCTTGTTCCTTGGGATCCATCTGCCTTGTTTGTTTGTTTGTTTGTTTGTATTTTAACAAGTTCTCTCTTTGCCTTGGAGCCTGTTGATTAGGTTAGACTGGTTGAAGAATGAATGAGCTTCAGGCACTCACCTATCCCAGCGCTGGGATTACAAGCCTGTGTCATCACGCTTAACTTTGTTATGTGAGTTCCAAGGATCAAGTTTACAGAGTTATGTTTATGTAGCAAGCAGTCTGCTACTGGGCATCTCTCTAACCCATTCTTCTTCTGTGCCTGGAAAAATGTCAGTTATGCACAGTGCCAGGGGCATCACTACACCCGACTTTAAGTTTTACTACAAAACCAAAGTAAAGAACACAGCATAGAATTTGCATGCAAATGGTGCGAATTCCTCAACTTGACACAACCTAGGGTCTTTTGAGTAGTTATTATCCTGATCGGCATGTCTGTGGCAAATTATCTTGATTGTTGAATGATTCAGGGAAACCCAACACACTGTATACAGCACTATTCCCTAGGCCCTGGGCCTTGTAAGAATGAAGAAAGCTGGCAAGTAAGCAGCCACCCATGTGACTAACTGCTTTGAGCTCCTGCCTAGGCATTCCCTGGGTTATAGACTGTCCTTAGAAACTGTAAGCCAAATTATCTCTTTCTTCCTCAAATCGGTTTTTTACTGGGTGTTATGTAACAGTAACAGAAATGAAACTAGTCCACAGATCAATAGACTAGATCAGAGGACCTGGGTATATAAACAATGAAGCTACAGTAGTCACCTGACTTTTGACAAAGATGCCAACACAGAAACAGCTTTAAAAGCCCCTAAAAGATCAGGTCATGGTCCTGGTCTCAGCCTGTCAGTGCTGCCAATCAAAGTCACACTCACAGTCAAGTCCATAGGGCTTCTTGTCCCAACACCGCCCTCCTATCCACCCATCTTCTTATTGCAGTTTCTGTGGTCGCCAACCTTCGTGTCAGTCACTGAATCTGCCAAAGCACTGCTGATGTCAATACTGACTCTAGCGCGACTTTAATGTGAGCCCCCCAGAGAACCCTTTTCTGACCCCCCCCACAGCCTAATTTCTTCCTGGCTATCCTCTATCACATCAGGGTTGTATGTTCCGCATCTCTTTAACATCTTGGCCTTGCTTTAGTAGTTGTCATATAGAAGAAGAGATTGTTCATCATTGTTCCCACTGCTGAGACCAGAGCAGAAAGGCATACCAGTTACCTGAATGAATAAATCTTCACAATAATTTTGTATAAAGTGGGCAACAACCACCTACCTGGAGCCAGGCGAGCAGCAAGGATAGCTTTGTTCAAGCCTGGCTTTGCTCCCCTCAGGTAGAGGCCTTTCTGCACTCACTCCTTTCTCCACTTCAGCTGCTTCCCGTTGCCTATGGCAGCAAAGGCAGCAGCACCCGGATGTTCATGTTTCTAACGAGTGCCTGGCATGGGCTCAGTCTCCTGTTTCCATGGCTTTTGGTACAGCTGTTGGATGGGATTCTGTAGCTCTGTAATATAAATCTCTCCCATCCTCTCTACCTTGTGTGTGCATGTGTGTGTATAACTGATGCTCATCTACACGCACCTTCTTGCCTTCTAAGCCTGTTTAGAGTTAAAGGAGAAACACTGACTGAGCAGAACACCCACCTTTGTCAGCTAGCCTGATACTGCTGGCTGAAGATCACCGAAAAACTCTTGCGACCGACCTTCCTTGTTTCTAAGAACCTCACATCATACAGGCAGGGCAGTGAGTGCCCCGGCTCTCATCACCCCAGAGTCACGGTGGTGCTGATTCCAGATGAGCGGCACAGGATCTGGGCAGAATCCATACCGTGGTTCTTATACCCAGCATCCCATATTAACCCCGCATGGTCGTCATGCACCAGTCACCCTGGCTCGTAAGAGGCTGACGTGGATGTATTGTTGGGTTTAACTGTTCAAGAGCTGCCTGCGTAACATAGTGAAACCCAGTCTCAGTAAACATAGTGATTGGTGGGGCGGCATTGAAATCTCCTGGTCATTGTGCCATTACCCCAGTACCCCACATTCATTTGTGCCTCCAGTATGAAGACCCTTCACCTCATTTCCTTCCCTGACCACTCTGCCAACTTGTCTGTTGCATGCTTGAGATACACTACATGATTTGTACCTGAAACTCAAATTTTATTCCTGTATATGGTAAACCCATCTGACTGTATTGTTTTTGTTTGTAACTCCAGATAATGAAAATGCTATTGAAGTGTCCTTGTTAACTTTCTTATCATACTTCCACTCCCAGATGAATACACAAGCGTGGGGCCCTTCCCCATCTCACATGTACCTATTATAAGTCCCAGCCCTTCAAGAGGTCACAGTAGGACACAATAGAGAGGTGCTGCCAGAAGGTCTGAGGAGCCAGCCGTTTCCAAAGTGAATGAAGCCTCGGCCTGCTGTCTTCTCCGAGGTGCTCTTCTTCTGGTCTTTCTTGGGTGCTGGTTTGTAAGAGTCTTTTCCAGCTTCATCTCCATCTCTCTGTCGTTCTAAACACTCCATTTGCAGTTTGCAGTTTAGATGTCTTTCCCAGGACAGGGACAGGAGAATAGGGCTGAGAAGTTCAGGATGGTTTTCTTCTAAAATGTGAATGATCAGTTCTCCATATTCTAGGCTCCTGGGCTCCACGGACTGCAAGAAATGGCCTTGGCACACACTGATAGCATGTCATTTATCATCATGGGGTTGAATGAGGGGAGGCCATTAGGCTGGGTGTGATATTTTATTAGTGTGTTTTTCTGAGGTCTGTGACTCTGCATAACATAATGCATAAAAATGACCTAAATTTCACTCGGTAAGACATTTTCAGGCTGTTCTTGCCCAGCTGCAGAAATCTGGGTCTGACTTTGTCAAATAGCAGCATCAGAAGCCTGAGATCATTACTTTTAAAGCCACCATACCAATGTGGTTTACCTTTAGCCTCATCTGAATTGTTTTAGTAATTAGTACTAACTCTAGTTTCTCTTAAAGTAGAAGCAACTCACTGGTTAATGCTTTTTAGTAAAATAAAATAAAATAAAATACCAATAATGCAGACTTGAGGAACTTGTGATTCAGAATGTCTTCCCAATGTCTGAAATTGGTGGCAATTGCCACAGTGTTAGAACTTGGTGCTTCTAAGTGTGGTTAAAATTTTCCATGGTCCCTTTTGATTTGGAGTGTCATACTGCTGTCTGATGTACTGCATTTAAGGAGAAATGGTGCCTTTCTTTGCTTTGGAATAGAGTTTTAAATTGAACAGGCTATCTAAGCAATCCTGTCATATGAAATCCCAAAAGATCTCTCTCTGTCTTACTTCTTTGCTTTGGCAAGATGATGACTTGGTTACCTTCATAAGAGTTAGAATTTTTGCCTTCAGGCTCAAATTATTGGTTTCTAGAAAAATAAAAGAGGAAGGATCAATAAAACACAGGAGCTTTTTTTCCTTTATGATTATGAAATTATTTATTTATTTACATTCCAAAACTTGCCTCCCTGGTCCCCTTCCCTGAGTTCTTTACCCCATGCTCCCACTTGTGAGAGGGTACTTCCCTACCCAGGAGGAGTAGATGGCAAGAAACAATCAAATCAGGGAAGAAATCTACCAATTAGAAAGAAAGAGAAGGATAAAAAGAATCTAAGAGCTGGGTCTTTGAGAAAATCAACAAGATATATAAACACTTAGCCAAACTAACTAAAGAACACAGAGATAGTATCTAAATTCACAAAATCAGAAATGAAAAGGGAGACATAATAAAAAAATCCTGAGAAAATTAATAAACATCCTTAACATCTTACTACAAAAGCCTCTACTCAACAAAACTGAAAATTGTAGGTAAAATGAAAGATCTTCTAGAAAGATAGCACATACCAAAGTTGAATCAAGATCAGGTAAACTATCTAGGTAGTACCATGACCCCTACAGACAGGACTCAGGGGACCCAGCTGAGGAGGAAGCAGGAAGAGTGAAGAACCTAACAGGATGGGGGACATCAAGAAAACAATGTCCTCTAACCACTGCGATCAACACTAGTATTAACTCACAGAGACTGAGCCAGCATGCTCAGGACCTACCCAAGTCTGCACTAGGGCCTCTGCGTATGAATTGTGACTTCCAGTTTAGTGTTTTTATGGGATTTTTCAGTGCCAATGAGCATGTCTCTGTTTCTTGTGCCCTCTCTTGAGTTCTTTTCCTTCTGTTTAGTTTGTCTGAATCAGGTGTGGTAGTTTTTTGTTTTGTTTTGTTTTATTATTATCCCTTTAGGTTAATTTTATGTCAACTGGAAACAAGGCAGAGTTATATGAAAGGAGGGGCCAGCAATGCCTCTATAAATCCAGCTTTAAGGTATTTTCTTAATTAGAGATAGGGTGAGGGCCCAGTCTTTATTGGCTGGTGGCATTCCTGGGCTGGTGTTCTCTAAGAAAGCAGGCTGAGCAAGCCAGTAAGCAGCACCCTCCATGGCCTCTTCATCAACTCCTGCCTCAAGGTTCCTGTCCTCTTTGAGTTTCTACCCTGACTTGCCTCAGTGATGGACTGCTAACTGGAAATGTAAGTTTCCTCCCCAAGGTGCCTGGGTCATGGTGTTTCATCATGGCAGTAGCAACCATAACTAGGACACTCCTGGAAGCCTGCTTGTTTTCTAACAAGAGACAGAAAGAAGTAGATCCATTTAGAAAGGAAGATAGAGAGGAGCTGGGGGAATTGTGATACGAATATATTATGTGAAGAAAATCTATTTTCAATAAAAGGAAACAAACAACACCAGCCACAAGAAGAATATTATTTATAGGGGCCCACAACTCTCAATGGATGGCTATTTTTGTCTGCCAAACAATATAAGAAGTACAGAAATATACTAATCGGTAGGAATCAAAAGAAAAGACAAACTTGATTGGTCAAGCAGATGTAGAAGAGAAGGGGGATAGGTGAATATTATCAAAACACAGTATACAAAATTCCCGAACCTTATAAGATCTATCAAAGACTTCATCAGAGGGCATAGAGAACATACTATGAGTATTATACATGTATTTCCAATTCTAGCTGCTTCGCTGACCTTTACGAAAATCGGGCTGAATTTAAGCATTTATGATCTAAAGTGAGAAGGGAAAAGATTGGTGACATACACTTGTGGTAACCAATGTGCTAAAGCTTCAGGCCAGTGAGAGGCCCTGTCTCCAAAACAAAGATAACTGCAAGTCACCTGAGAAATGACACTACATTTACTTCTGAATCACACACACATGCACATATGCATATATGTATCTATACTCAGGTGTACCCTACACATGCACATACCTACATGACACAAATACATTATTTGCACACTCAAGTGTACCCTACACACACACACACATATATGCACATGCATGTGTGCACACAAAGAACATAAATTTAGGAGAAATAAAGCGATGCATACAGATATGTTAATTAACAACACTGTGAGGAAGGAGAAATTACGAATAAGTTCCACGTAGAATGTTGTGGAGATTGTTAGGTAAGTCACAACAGGCTGTGATTAGGAATAGTACAGTCTGTGATGTTAGAGTCTGTGGCTCCTGGGGACAATGAGTTACAAGGCTCTTCATGTGGCTTTACACACTCCACTGAGCAGGTCAGGAAAATAGCAAAGTTCATCTCTCATCAGCCAGCACTAAGCATGAACTGCACAGCCCTACCAAGGCCTTTGTCGTCAGCAAGGAGTGAGGACCACCCTACCAATGTCGAAAGGGCCAGGGCCACGGACATTACCCGCAGTGCTTCTCAGATGGGGCCTTGACTATGAGCAGAGTCACTGAACTGTTCCTTAACAGCTCTGTCCCAAAAAGCTTTATACCTCTCGATTTCATGTGGTGCTGTCTTCCAAACCTGGGCCTCTGGCAGAAGGGACAGAGATACCTCTGGAGTCTGCCAAACTTTAACGTCAGGGAATTTGGATCTCAGTCTTATGGGTCACACTGCTCCTCCCATGGACAGAGTTCAGGGACAAAGTGGCTGTGGCTCAGACAACTGAGTCACAGCCATATGGCACACATGTCTTCACTGACATATGCTTCTTCACCAAGGCCTGGCAGGTTGTCCTTTACTCCTGGCTCTGGATTAAAAGGGGCTGTTGAGCATGCCTCTGAGGTGTATTGATTTTCCTCAAATGTAACCAGGAGGAAAGCAGAAACTCTGAATCACTGAAACAGGATGCAGCAATATTATTGACACTATACTACCTGACATAGTACTGGAAGGAGGAGGTAGAGGCATCTCTGCTCCCAAACCTTAGGACCTCAGAGTGGTCTTTGGTCAGGATTCTAGGGCCTAAGAAGCTGTGCCTGTGTGTGTTTGGAATGGAAGGTTTGGTCTTTAAGGATATTCTCACCTTTGACTTCACATATACTTGGGTCAGAGGCCACCTTCTACTTTAAACTCTTCCCTTTCCTCTTCATCCTGGATCCCTGAAGTGTGTTACTGCTGCTCTAACTTACATTTGGATACCTTCAGTCACTCTGCACTCAGAGTGAAACACCCTCCTAATGTAATTTTCATCTTGAAAAAAACTAGAACAAGGGGAAATAACAAATGCTAGCATTAACCGGAGAAAGCAATAGTAATTTCATCTGCATGTTATGGTTGAGTCCCAGATTCAATGACCTCTGAATGAGATGGAAAATATAATAAGCATGATTCTGAAAATTGAATAACTGACATTATTCATAGTTCCAATTGTAATGGATGGAAAACTGTAAATAAGATAGAAGGGATGTTTCCTAGTGAACTTTTCTGAGATACCTTAAAAATGGATTATTTCTACTTTCAAATTATCAACAAAAGTGTGGAATGAGGAACTCAGCTTCCAAATGTGAATCATCACATTCCAAATCAGAATTTAAAAATATAGACACTTTTAAATTTACAGAATTAATCTTCTGTCTTTCATCCAATAACAACAAAATTGAATCTGCAAAGTTATGTTCAGTGCATGATTTTCAGCTATGCAATTATTGTTTAAAGATACATGTCTTCAATTTCTTCTTTTTTCTTTTGAAACTCAAATCCATTTCAAATCTTCTGTTAATAAGCAATTTAGCTCTCAGGGAATGGTTTCTTAGTGTTAGTAATTAAGTGTTATATTTACACAGAAGGAAATAATGAAATACAATTCCTTCCAGAAAGAACATTCTAAAACATTCCACCAAGTACAGACACATGACCCTGAACTATCAGAATTTCTTTTTATAAAGCCAACACAAACTCCTGGAGCTATTTTACCAGGCAGGAATAAGAAAGTCTGATTTCTTGGAATGATCTATGCTTTCCAGATGAGGGATGAAGAATAGCAAACATGAATTTAAATGTGTGGTACTGTGAGCTTATTACATGAGTCTTGATCTTAGGCCTTACCAGTATGGTTGGAGTTTTCCTCTTGGACAGTAAGTATCCACAAGGTAAGAATGTTCCTTGACCATAGGATGGGACTGTGAGTGTGACTTTTCCTTTTACAGTAAGAAGCACCTGACTTCACACATACATGCATGGGGTATCCTCTAACCAGGTGAGGAATACTCTGCCTGAAGCTGCAAGAAATACAAAGTTGAGTAAGATGGAGCCTACCCCTCATGAGTGTTTTGTCTGATCACAGAAATAAGATAATTAGAATTTTAATAAGCAAAGAAGAGAGAGAGTGTGAATGGTTAGGGAGACAAAGGGAAGGAGGACATATAGTCTTGGAGAGAGGAAACATAGGCATGCTTGGGAAAGAGGAATAGACATGCAGTTTTTTATTATGTTTTTTATGCATTGAGTACAGTGTAAAGATTTACTTGCAGTCAGACATGTGAGGTAAACAATGGATCCCAGTTTACAGGGCATTTTCTTGTTTTTCCATTGAAAGTTTTATAACCAGGATGCCTCTTGGTTCTGGCCCCTGGCTGGTCATCCCGCAATACCTTTTACAATAATCCTATGGGATCTATCCAGTTGTCATCTGCATCATATAGATTGTAGGCTGAATGGTTACTAATGCAGAGAGCGAGCTCTGAAACAGTGTTCTTACTCCTGTTGCAAGAGATAAGTTTTTACCCCAAAACGGCCTTTTTATGGCAGCACCTCAAGTGCCAAGACCACCTACCTACCCAAGAACTGGGCACAAATTTGTGATGCAATAAAATGTTGATCTCTGAGAATCACTAACTCACAGGACATGGTAGAAATGTTCATGGTTGGTTTGCTCTCAAAAACATCAATACAGTTAGCTGAACATCATGATCTAATAAATCATTCTCCTGCCTTTGAATCTCTAGAGTCCCACCTTCTAAAGGCTACTCTCACAAACTATAAATGAATGAAAAAGGCACAGTGAAGATAAAAGTTTGAGCCCTGCCTTCAAGTGATTGAAGCTCTTTTGCCTTTACTTGTTAGAGCCTTCCCCATGTTTCTCCCTGTGGCAATACTTAACAATAACAAGAAACTCTTTCCTTTTAAGCACATTTCCTTTTAGTCACCAAGCTTCAAACTTAATTTCTTTATATTGATAATAGGTGGAAGAGGCATCGCTCCTAGACTTGTTTGTGAGAGGTAAGAGAAGAAATAGCATCTTGGTTGGATTTTGCTATTGTTGTTGTTATTTGTAGAGTTGTTGACACAAACAAGAGTTATCTAAGAAGGGTTAAGAAAATGTTCCCAGTAGACTGGCCTGTGGACAACTCTTCAGAGCCTTTTCTTGATGAATGACTGACAGAACAAGGCTCAGTTCACTAGGGGTGAGGTGGTCCTGGCTGTTGTCAGAAAGCAGGTTGAAGCAAACCATGGAAAGCAAGTTATTAAGCAGCACTACTCCATGGCTTCTGCTTCAGTTCCTGCCTCCAGGTTCCTGCCCTGAGATTCTTCCCTGCATTCCCTCAGCAATTAACTATGGCACAGAAAGGTAAGGCAAATAAAGGCTTCTCTCTCCAAAGTTGCTTTTAGTCATGGTATTTGTCATAGCAATAAAAAAAAAACAAGCTAATACACAGGGGAAATAAGTGTGTCACATGATATATAACCACAAGTATGTGTACTGAGCAGCTTTTCTCATTTCACAAACTTTGTGTTTGTTCATTGTTTTTCTCTTCACCACCTTTCATTCTCAACCTTTAGGTGACATAGTTGGAAAATGGGCATGAGAACCCACCATCCTAACTGTTGACAGGAATGACCTCCATGGTCAGCCTAATTCTGTCATTTCATTTAAGACACCAAAGCAGAACAACAGCCAGCCAGAGGAAATGGTAATTTCCATGAAGAGCACTTCTCTGTTGAATTCAAGTAGATGCATTATGCAGAAACCAGAATCTGAGTCTTTGAGCTGGGAACATTCATTTAATTGCATTCTATAATGCTCCTGCCAAGTCGCCAAGCCCATACATTCCCAAGCTCCTGTTTGTTCAAAATTGAAATCACTCTCTTTGCAAAAACAAACCATCCTGCTCCGTTGGGTGCTATCTGGTTGGTCAGCACCTATATTTCAGAGTCCATTTAATGATGAATTATATAAAAAATATTAAACAGAAACCCCATTACTAATGTGAAAAATATTCCCACACTCATGAAATATCTAATGAAAATCATGAGCCAGGGAACTGAGTTTGCACACAGGGAACCTGTATGATGTGAGATAGTGCTCACTAAAGGTGTTCCATGTTTCACTGTTAGTGACAGTGATTCATCCTTGCTGTCTTGGTTGATCCCACTCACAATACTCTGAGGTATCTCCATGTATTTTAGAAGTCTAGAGAGATTCTTTAATGGAAGGCACCCAAATACCTGGCACTGCCTTCTGTGGGGTTAGAGATATAAATGGACACAGCACATTGATTCTTCAATTTTAAGCAGATCTGATCATAGTTAAAGAACAGAGTCTCTTACACAACAGAACAGGTAGCAGAGAAAATTTGTAAAACCAGGCTTAGTCATGTTCCTTCAGAAAGCACAGTGACTTTTCTCTTTTGTTTTGTGTTCACTGAAGTGTACTCATTTGAGCTTCGGGTCAGTTAGACCACTCCATTAAGGTAAACAAGGGCATTCTGTTCTCATGTTTCCCAACCCTTTGGTAAGTGTGCAGTTAAGATGCAGAAATTTGCAATAGACCATTTATAAAAGTTACTGAAGAGTGACAAATGCAGCTACTACTTCTAAGGCTGGGGAAAAAATCAAAGGGAAGTTTGGGTCCTGCAGAGTCTGGAGCCAAAGCTCTTGGGTGTGTGAACATTAAGTGTCTACACTCAGAAATGAATTCCATAGAACCATGCAGGGCCAGACATCTGAGAAGGCCATTTTGTGTTTTCTAATCTCAGATACAATTGCTTCTGGGATGGTGGTGGAATCACCAATTAGACTCGGTTGTCTTTCCTGGATACACAGAGGGAGGAACCACCAACTGGCTCACTGCAGCAGAAGCAGAAAGAAAACAGAAAAGAGTAAAATCTGCTCATGTTTTATGAGTTTATCCTGAGTACCCACAAAACTCAGGGTGGAAAAAGAGAGGTGCATCTAGCAGAGCCATAGCACTAAGGTTCAGAGAGGAGGAAGGGGGATGTTTGAAGTAAGAGATAAGGTTTTCATAATCATCAGTGGCCCCACTTCATTCCATTGAGTCGATCAGGCTGAGGTGTGCATCTGCTCAGCTATGGCTGTTCTGCTTCCCTTTGCCCATGGTCTGCTTATTCATCTGAGCATTCTCACCCTGCTCCTTCTGGCACTTCCTTTGGAAGGACTTGTGGGTACCCACGTTATAATCTAAATATGGTCTATAAGCTCCCTGTAGCTCTCACTGGTCCTACAGGACCCAAGTCTGGGCAGCCAGAGAAGAGGGATTAAAAAAGAATTTACACACACACACACACACACACACACACACACACACACACACATGCAATTTCATGGACCATGTTTCTTTGGAATGAGCTAACTCTATGGTCAGTTATTACTTTGTTTGATGGTCAGTCTCCATCATGAGTTACAGCCACCAGCTTCAGTGAGAACAAATGAAAATTTCTGTCATCCTTTGAGGTATAGCTGAATTTAAAACACCAGATTTCTTGCCTCTATTCTTGCCCTCTAGAAAGACATACAGGTTGGATTGTTTTATTAGCTGTCGAGTTTTTCACTTATAGAATACTTGTCCAGCAAGATCAGATGAATGATAGATAGGTCCCATTTTTTTTTTTTTTTGTTTTGTTGTTGTTGTTGTTGTCCTGAAGACCTTCCATGTATGGCACTAAACTTTTCTTAAAATCATAGAATTAGTGTGCCAGACTTCATTTGTTCATTCAAAAGGTAATTATCAGGTATCTACTAGGATCTAGGTGATATGTGTGCACCAAAGGGACAACACTGAACAAGTGCCTTCTACTTGGGCAGAGTGAACAAATGAAGACTTGTATTGAAGTACAAATAGGCAATGTAGTGGACTGGACAGCACATTGCATATTTATGAGTGTGTAGGAATTGGCCTTAAACTTAGTACTTTTAGGAAAGTCGGAAGAAGTAAGTTTAAGTCCTCTATGTGGCTGCAATCTCACCAGTAGATCTATCTAGGAATGAAGCATCTGTTTTCAAGCTGACTGCTGGGGAACAGTCACAGCATTCATCCCTTACTATGTGTTGTTCTTCAGCAACATGCTTATAACTTGTCAACTGGTTCAGCATGAGAGAAGGATCGTACAGGAAGAAACCAAAAGAAGACTGACAGAGAGAGTGACATGCCACTGTTCCTGTTGTGTTCCATTGGTCACAGTGTGGATAACATGAGTGAGGCAATCACCCCAGGCATGGGCAGCTAGATACAGGGCTCATCCAGGGGCTTTGATTGGTGCTAAAATAAAAATGGGAAGACAGAGCTGGATGCTTCTCTTGATATGGAATGTCAGAGGCATTTACAAGCACAAAAGAAACCAAAGCTTTAAAGTTGCCTTTCCAAAAGACCCCGTCCCAGGGTCACCTTCTCTCTACCCTAGAGTCCCCTTCTCTCCACCCTAGGGTCACCTTCTTTCCTCTTCGTTCCATAGAAGTCATTGAACTCTGGCCATATCCCCATAATCCTCAGCTTCACTAAGAATGCACATCTCGTTCCCACCCCTAGCTCCCTCACTCTGGAATCCCTCTTTGTTGTCTTGTTTCTTCCTCTTCCACTGTAGGACACGTCCTTCACTCCTGAAGATGGCTACTCATCTCTTGGCCCCAAGCAATGGTTGTTAGAGACAATTAGAGAAATGATTCAGTTCTCTGTCTACTTTCTCTGCATTCACTTTCAAGAACTTGGCTTCAACTGCTGTCTAACATTATTCAACAACAACAACAACTAAACACCAGTTATCTTGAGTGGATCTTTATAGCCACTTTAGACATGTGAGTCTAATTTTTTTGTGTATCCATTGTCTTCATATACTGTTGGTTTAGGAAGCGCCATATGGACCAAAAATCTGTGGCAACTTATTGAATGGGAACATTTTGTGAGAAAAATATTTTTGTTCCCATGCAGCAGTGTTTCCATGAAATCACTTCTAAGTCTTCAAAAATGAAAGAAAACCTTCAAAGTGGCAGCAGAAAACCCCAAGGAGTCTAGAAAGTATGAAAAACAAAAATCTTACTTCAATAATGAAAAACAGATATGAATGGTTCTTCTTCATTTGCCTTTTCAGTGAAGTATTTTCCTTACCAATTATATCACATGCCCTGGTGTCCCCACAGCAGTGCTCTAGAGGCAGCCATTCATATGAAAGGACAGTTGGCTACTCACACAACGATGCCCCCTTATATCTGGGAACGTAACCATTAGCCAAGCAGCAGCATCTCTTTCATCTGACTCCAGAGGCCCTACATGGATCCAGCTTGTTCTAGCTCCCAGGATTTATCCCTGAGAACACCAAGTACCAAAGCTCTGCAAACTGTACCCTGCATGCAAATCTCTGAATGTTTTATTAAGTGTGGGTTCTGACTCAGCAGGTCCAATAGTGGAGCCTAAGATCCACCATTTCTAACAAACTTTTGGGTGATCCATAGAAGGACTTACTCATATTCAAAGCAAAGCTCAAAATACCTAAGCACTACTGTTCTCATTACCTCCAGAGCCTTTTTTTATTTCCTTTTTTAAAAACTGATATAAAAATCAGCCTAGTGAGGAGCTTTATAATAACCCAAACCAAACTTGTTATATCAATTTGCAAAGTGATTCATCCAGTTATTATCCCACAATGCAACGCCAATTCCACGCCTCTGAACATACCCTCTTGTTAGTCTGGAGAACATGTTCATTATACATTTTCATAATAATTGCCTTGCCAAAATGCATGAGATAAAAAGGCAAACAAAACTAGAGCCTCATCTGCCTCTATACCTGATGCCCTGTGTTTCACAGCTGCAGGTTTAGAGCATCATTCTTTAGACTGAAGGAGAAGGAAAAGAGGACACAACGTTTGGAGGAAACAGAAAAAAACATGGGGTTAGAGCCAGGGGCTGTAAGATCAAAATATATTGTATTAAATTATAAATGAAGTAATACAAATGTTAAAGTAAAAAAAAAAAAAAAAAAAAACACACACATTGTAAATGTATTGGATTCCGTGGGAGATGTCCTGGCTTGTTACCTCTAAAGTAGCTTGAACTTTAGCTCCTACCTCAAAATACCACCCCACCCCACTCTTAGGACCCTCACCCAGATCCAAGTAGGAAGGTAGCATTTGTGCCCAGATCACTTTTGAGACCCAATGACTAGGTTCTCACAGCAGCTAAGCCTAACCTGAATCAACCTAATGATCTCCATTACATTGAAAGGTTGGAAGGAATAAATCCGTTTCCCCTCCAGCCAATTAGCTGCTGCCTACTGTTCCTGTCAGGCCCTGTCCATCACACATGCCAGATCTCAGCACACCTCTTTCTCACAGCAAGCCTCAGGTGAAGTAAATATTTTTTGTCTTTTGAGGCTCGGAGCTATCACAGATCTGAAATTCAGTCAATGCAGACCTCTTGGCTGGTTCAAATTCACCAAGATGGGTAGTACAGGCCATCAACCATATCAGTAATTACCGAGCATATGAGAGGCTGGCTCTTCAATTTCTCAGGGGCCAAAGCAGCCACATTTGAGTGACACATAAATGTGGACAATCACCAATGTTAAACCTACAGCCTGTGCCAGCTTTGGTGTTCTACTCTGTGGCTTATGAGGTTGGAAGACGTAAACCCATTTCACCACCAAAAACTTGGAGTCTGCAGAGCCATGTACCTAGTAACTGGCAGGACCACGGGTTGTATTTAAAACTTTAATCTCAAATCCCCACACCCTAACTACTAATTTGCCGCTGGTATGACTAGGTGACGGTTTTGATCCTAGAGTTAATAGCGAGATCTGAAAATACTTTCTATGCATCCCAATCCTAAGCCTTCACACTTTTGTTTCTTGGCCCAAACATGCTGACTTTAAAATTGGAAAAGAGACAACCCGGACCTAATGTGGGGACAGTATGTGCTACATTGAAGGCTTTCTAGGGACAATGCAGGAAATAAATGGGAGGCTAGTGTGAGAAGTTCCAAATTCCCACACTTCTGACTTGCCTAAACTTTTCTGTGTTTTATACATTACAGTTCAATCTTACAAAGAGGTCCAGTATAAAGAGCACCAAGGTGGAGAGTCTCAGGCTCTAGCTTAGCCACCTGTGGGGCCTGGAGGCCTCAGACTCCCTGCACCTCATCTTTTTCATTCAGAAAGTGAACCATGAACACTTCATTGAGGGCCAAGAGAAGTTACATGGTGATGCTCTGTGAATAGGGTCGTTCTTGAAAGGGTTTCTCCTATGCATGATTTTGCTGGACTGGGGGGCAGGGACTGAGCAAGAATGTCTTAGGGCCTAGAACATGCAGCAACCTGTAGGAAAATTCCCAACAGCCACCCTGCCCTGGGAAAGGGCTCAAATGTTCCCAAAACTTGGATGGATTTTTCCCCCTATTTCCCATTAGGAAAGTTGGCATCACTAGTGAAGACTTTTTGGGAAACAGAAGTGTGTGGGGTCTACTAATGTTCAGCCCTCTCCCAGAAGGACCGGGGAAAGGGCAATCTTAGACTACACCTCGTGGGAATAAACCAGAGACTGTTTCCTGAACTAATAGTCTGGGAGTTAACCAGGCATCAAACATGTCTTACATAAATCTATCCATCATGGACAATGAAGCCCAGTGCTGCAACCAAAGAACCTAAGAATGCAGCACAGTGGAGTAGAGGACCCCATTGAGCAACCTGTGGGTTCCAACCCCTGTGGGGGTCAAACAGCACTTCCGCGGGGGTTACAGATCCGTTACTCTGCATCTCAGATAGTCACATTATGGTTCATAACAGTGGCAAAATTACAGTTATGAAGTAGTAATGAAAAGGATTTGTGGCTGGGGCTCATCAACATGAGGAACTCAGTCTGGGTATGATCTACAGTCTATCTCTTTCTGTATTGGTTATGAAGAGTGAAATCTCTTTCTTTGGTTGGAAAATGGACTGGGCATCCAACAATACATCATGTCATATCCTGTATTGCTCAGTCTCTGAATGTAAGGAATAGACATGAATCAAGCACAGAGAGGTGGCAGCATCCAATCAGTCATTGGTATTTGGATCTTGGGATTCACCTTGAATGTGTAGACAGGTATGATCCCTGATACTTTACCTTTTCCAAAGACTGGGGAAAATTTAAGCAAAATGGCCTCACAGTCACAGCCACCCATTTTTATTCCCTTAAAAGTCACTCGGCAGTAAGGACCCATGAGACCCTGAAGGTGCATCAGACGAGAAATTGTTCTGCTGTGTCATTATCAGATTTGGATGTCAGGGCACCACTGGGTTTGTGGTCAGTGATGTCCTCCACATTCTGTGTTATGGAACAGTTTTAAGAACATGAGTATCATCTCTTTTTTAAAGGCTTAGTGGAATGTGGTAGGAAGATAAAAATTAGAACTGATTTGAGAGTCCTATGACTCCACCAAGAATAACCATCATGGAGGACAGTGGCAGCAGGAACAGGGACAGGTAGAAGAACCCTATTGGGGGAAATGACGTGTGTGACCACTGTGGAAATCAATATGGAGATCTCTTTTAAAAATAACAAACAGACACTGAAAATAGAACCCCCATATGGCCCAGGCATACCAAAAAACACAAGTCAACAGTGACAGATGAACACTAGTCACAGCAGCTAAGGACAGAAAATGGCATCCATGTCCATAAGCAGACTGATAGATGATAGAGAGGGGTCCATATTGATAGATGATAGAGAGGGGGTCCATATATGCTCTGGAATTTTATTTAGTTATAAAGATAAGTGAACTTATGGCTCTGGCTGGAGAATGAAAAACCTAAAATCGTCAGGTAAAGCCAATTGCACCAGAGTCAGCAAGACAATATGAAATATGTAGTGTGGAATCTAAATTTCAGTGTGTGTGTGTGTGTGTGTGTGTGTGTGTGTGTGTGTGTGTGTGTGTGTCTGTATGTGTCAGTGGTGATGGAGGGTTGGAATAAAGTTATGAAAGAGAAAGAAGAGACCTTCAGAAAGTAAGGATGGTGTGGAGAACGGACATGTGGTGTGAAAGGAAAAGTCATTTGCATGGAGAAAGGGGACCAGAAAGAGGAGAGCAGGTGGGACAGGGAAGAAAAGCAGGGGAGGGGTGGATTTAAACACACACACACAAACACACACATATATACACACACACACTCACACATGTAACTGCAGTCATGAAACCCATTATTTTGTATGCTAACTTTGGGGGGAGGGAGTAACAAAAAAGTGTCCAGAAAACAAGCCGGGGAATCCTAGAGTAGAGATCTGATTCCTTCATTTGTCTTTTCAGCTGCTCCCTTTAAGAGCCGTGGAAACTGTGGTTGGAAAATCATCTTCCGGTCCAGGGTGGGATGTGCTGCCAAACTATGTTCCAAAGTTAGAGCGGTTTCACACCTTTGATCTGTGTGGAAAGGATCCCAATGTCCCCAGTTCTCATTTCTTTATCATTGTCCTGGATTCTTTTCTCAAAAACAAATTTTCTATCACCAAAAAAAAAAAAAAAAAAAAAAAAAAAAAAAAAAAAAAAAATCTATCACCAAATTAATTTATGTTCATTTTCAAATCTTTCTTAATTTCAAAGTTTCCTAGCCACATCCTGTTGGAAGTGAAATCAGGGGACAATGGTTGCTTCAGCCACCAAAATTTTGGGTGACCATCCTGTGAATATAGGACAGAATTGCATAACTGTCCCATGGGGAGAGTTTTCGAAAGCGCCAACTTCTCCTCTGGAGTCCAACATTTTGAAATGGCACTGGAGCAGGTTGCAAGGATTGTTGGTGCTGCGAGGGATTCTCAGAGTCCAGCCTGGGATGTGTGATACACTATTTATTCATGCGGTTTCCTTAATGTGTCCTAAAGCGTGGTACATTGTAGGGGGCCAAAGGAGTTCTGCCCTCCTCCCCAGGAGAGCTATTAGTACATAATCACCAATTAGAGGTGAATGTGAGGAGAAAAAAGAACCTGCTTGTGAAGAAGTTCTGTGGAGAGAATGCCACATTTTCAGGGAGGCAAGTAATAAGCTGGGATGTAATCAGCTGGGACCACCTAACGTGGGGGGATGAGTTCTCCAGTCTGTCAAAAGCTGATCTTCATTGAAGTAGAATAATCTCTCTCAGCCCTGTACAGGCAAGCTTTCACATCGAAATGATCTGATGCAGTGGTTACAAGTGTCCAGACTTCATCACAAACCCACAGAATCACTGGCTGGATATGTCCGGTGTGTCTTGTGTTCCCATTGGACAAATTGCTGCTGAGAAAGCAGTTGCTTTAGGAACAGGCTCCACAGTTACTGGGCTAGAGCTAGCCTTTAAACTATTCTTCATTATTTAATTACCCAGAATATACCTTTCTGGGGTCTTCTGAGGGAACTACAACAAACTGAAAGTAAAAGTGGTACTCCATTTTGTAAGTGTACCACCATTTCTGTACCCATTCCTCTGTTGAAGGACAACTGGGTTTTTTTTTTTCCAGCTTCTGTCTATTATAAATAAGGCTGCTATGAACATGGTGGAACATGTGCCCTTGTTAGATGTTGGAGCTTCTTTTGGGTATATGCCCAGGAGTGGAATAACTGGCTACTCAGGTAGTACTGTGTCCAGTTTTCTGAGGAATCACCAGACTGATTTCCAGAGTGTTTGAACCAGTTTACAATCCCACCAACAATGGAGGACTGTTCCTTTCTCTCCACATCCTTGCCAGCATCTGCTGTCACCTGAGTTTTTGATCTTAGCCATTCTGACTGGTGTGAGGTAGAATCTCAGAGTTGTTTTGATATGCATTTCCCTGATGATTAAAGATTTGAGCATTTCTTTAGGAGCTTCTCAGGCATTCAATATTCCTCAGTTGAGAATTCTTTGTTTACATGGGAAGAACAACATTATCAACCAACCAAATCCTCCACAACTCCCATGGACTAAAACACCAACCATTAAGCACATATGGAGAGACCCATGGCTCCAGTTGCATATGTAGCTGAGGATAGCAGGGTCTGGCATCAATGTGAGAAGAGACTTTTGGTCCAGTGAGGGCACATTTTCCCATTGTAGAGGAATGCCAATTTACTGAGGTGGTGAGGGTGTTTGGGAGAGGGTGCACCTACATGGAGACAAGTTGAGGGGGAGGAAAGAGGGGAACAGGAGTGGGAGAAAAGGAATAACATTTGAAATGTAAATACAGAGAGTATGAAATAAAAAAGAAAGTAAAGCAGGGATTCTCAAAGTGTGGTTCCTAGAAATCTGCTCCTTGCTTATGTCCACAAAGATGGAATTGTATAACCAAAGAAGTCACTGTACTGCACAAAGGGGTGAACTCCTAGACACTGGGTAGCTGCAGTACTGACACTCACTGAAGCCACATGTGACAGGCCCCTGAACATTTGGAATAGAAGACATGGACTAATGGTGAAACCTGCAGGTCAGGGGTGGACATTGGTTTTCCTCTCCAGAGACATTAGCCCTGCTAATTCTGCCATAGTGTATACATTCACAGAGTAGAGAAAAGAACAGCTCCCTCTGGTCTCTTAGAGCTATGTTTCAGTCTTTTGTGAAGGACTTCCACAGCAATCCCATGTGGCTCTCCAAGTAGCACCCCCACATGTCCTCCAAAATAAAGTCCCATTATAGAAAATTGGACCAAGAGTGGAAACAGAGGCATGAGGTATTCACAATGACTCCAGGACACAGCCACCCAGGAACTATACATACCCCAGACATCTCTGTGTCCCTCAGTGTCCCATGCAATACCTAAACTCTCAATAAAGATGTGCTACATAAATGGATTAATGAATACACGAGGTCTTACAACACTTCTGCCTGCTTTTCTCTGGCATCCTGGGGCCTTTCTAAGCCACAAGGCTTCCATCTTACCTGTGGTAGCCTATTCTCTATCATAGAGTTGAGAGTTAACATAGAAAACTCATTAACATACTCCGAAAAGCAGGTGTTGGAATCTTAGAGTGGAAGGGAATATCACTACCTCTCTAAGACCTCTCAATGCAATATGAGAAGTTTGCTGGACCACAAATATCCAGGGGAAGGCTAGATTAACACAGCCAGTCATTGCTTTTGTTCTTTGTAGACTTCTAAGCTCTCCCAAGGCAGTGACTACCTCCCATACAACCACCAGCACTACTACCTTTGGTGTATGATCTTTCTCCCTATCTATAAGCTCTATGAGGTCATGGGTATTTGTTCTGGTCCCTAATTCATCCCAAGCATTCAAAAAATAGTAAGTATACTGACACTAATCATTATCCAAGCTATAATCACATGTTTACTTCTTCCTAGAAACTAGGGCAAGCACTTTCTAATCAATAGTGCAGCTGTAACATTGAGAGATGCAGAAATGTCCAGTGTCAATGGGCAGACTTTAGACCCGAACACCCTCAAGGGAATGCATCTTTGCCCATTCCTCTCCCTATTCAACCACTCCAGTCAGGACTCTGTGCCCCCATGGTTCACTGTGATAAAAATTTGTCAAAGGAACAGAAGAACAATCAATAATCCAAACCAAATGGATGCCTCCACACCACTGCCTCAACCTGTTATCTCAAACCTTCAAAGATTCAGTGTTTCAACCCTCCAACATGAAACCAAGGTGGATGAAGCCATTCTGGCTGGATTGTCCAGTGAGGCATCAGTCTGAATCTCTGCCCAGCCAAGCAGCTAACAAGAGACTTATTAACAAGAAAATAAAGTCCTCAGAGAGAAATGGGTCTTCCCTGACTTGTTAGGTGAAGTATGAGTTGTGCCAGACAGACAACAGATTGCTTCCTCTGGCTGCAGTTCTCCATGTAATGTCTGTCTAGTAAAGCTAAAGTACTAGACCACAAAAGGACCACTTCTCCTCTGCTTCATCCCACAGTCCAGACAGAGCCCTGAAGTCTGAGAAGTATGGAGCGCAGCTCTCTAAACCACAGTAAAAGCTTGAACCTTGAACGCTGAGGAAGTTCAACCCTGTGTCCATTAGGAAGTGTAGGGGCTCACCACAGGAATTCCATATGAAATGCAAATGGGTATTCACAGGAGAGAGGTAGGTTTATCCCCTATCATGTAATGAGAAAGTGCACCTTAGAATAATCATAGCTAATCCTCTTCTACAAAGATTCATTAATCGTTCCCTAGGAGTCTAAGACTTCAGTAGATAGAAGTTGGCTCTGCATTGCTTTAATGGTAGTAAAGCATCAAGTAAGTGTAGTACTTCCATTCACACCGAGCCCTGTCTTCTGCTCACTTTTGTTTTGATCTCAACCAAGAACACCAAGTAAACATAGCAGGGTTATCTGTTTCTCTATTTTTCTTTTTCTCTCTTTTCTTTTCCTTTTCTCTTTCCTTGTTGCTCTGTCTTTCTTTTCTTTCTCTTTTGTTTGTTTGTTCGTTTGTTTGGGTAGTTGCTTAGTTGTGGATTTTTTGTTTTGTTTTGTTTTGTTTTGTATTTTTCTTTGAGAGCCTTTTTATAGAGGCCAGACTGAACTTGGCAAATCTGGCCTCAGCCCCCTGAGTGCTGGGACGGTAGGTATGTACTACCATGTTGAGTTTAAGATTTGTTATTCATTCTGTCATTTTCATAGCTAAGGAAGCCATGAAATGGCTTCTGAGAGCTGGCACTGGCAAGTATGGGTCACTGAGTGCTGATAGTCACAGGCAGTATGTGGAGAAATCCTTTCTTACCCCACCATCATGTAAGGTAAGAACAGCATCATAATATTTGCATCACACATACAAGGGGATTAAAGCTTCAGAGGATAATTACTTTCCCAAAAGAAGGCTTTCTATTTAAAGTAAACCACGCCTTTGCCCTGGTTCAAGGATATACTGTCAGGTCATTCTATCGCCTCGAGGCCACACAACTCGCCACAGATGACATTCCACTCTGACTTGGAGTTCCTGCAGTTATCTTGGCTGCTCGAGGAGTTATTAATTACTATGAGGAGGGTCCTGGTTTTCTAGCATTTATCATCTGTTAGCAGAACAAAGGCAATACAGAGCTAGTATCAAAGCATGCCAGCATTTGTCCTCCAGCCTGGTGATAAGATCTGCAGATAGAAAATGTTGTTTGTGTTCAGAATATAGAGAAGTTCCAGTGGTCTCACAAGCTGCTGAGTGTGGGGTTGGGATCCAGTGTGCACTACCTCCTGGCTCGCTTTGGTAGCACTGTGTGTTGCCCATGGCAGTAGCTCATAGGTGGCATCTACACCCTTTGACCCTTTGCATTTCAGTAGAGCCATGTGACTAGCTTTGGAGAATAAGCCATGGGTGAAAGTAACTCCTATTACTCCCGAAGAAAACCAAGAAAACCACAGGAGAATATGCTAAGTGCTTGTCTCTTTTTCAGAGAAATACTCTGATGGGAAAGCTTTTTGTCAGCAGGAAGTCTAACTTTCTTTTAGGGGAAAAAAAAGGCTCTCAGTGACCTGCATTAGTGTTTATTATGGGAAGGGTGTTATTGTAACATAACTCAGCCTGTTCTAACCAACACAAAAGTGTAATAGCATTTGAAGGGAGGTTGGGCTATAAATCTATAACACACCTTGACAATCTTGTAAAAGAAATACGGGCATGAGAAAAAGAAGGAGTGCAAGGGAGAGCAGACTTCCTCAGTCAGGAGGCATGAGTTAGAAGTTGGGGCTTACCAAACACGAGTTAGAGATTCTGTGGGATAGGGTCATGGGGAGGTCTCAGTGCCACAGTCGAGGTTAAGCACAACCAGAGGCAGTTGAACAGTTAGAGATGAGTTTATGCTGTCCTGGAGGTAAGGAATGCATGGTCAGGTCATGTGTGGACTGAACAGTCAGATCATGTGTGAACTGCACTCTCAGGTCATGTGTGAACTACACTCTCCGCTCATGTGTGGACTACACAGTCAGGTCATGTGTGGACTACACAGCCAGGTCATGTGTGGACTACACAGTCAGGTCATGTATGAACTACACTCTCAGGTCATGTGTGAACTGCACTCTCAGGTCATGTGTGGACTGAACAGTCAGGACATGTATGAACTACACTCTCAGGTCATGTGTGGACTACACAGTCAGGTCATGTGTGGACTACACAGTCAGGTCATGTGTGAACTACACAGTCAGGTCATGTGTGGACTTCACAGTCAGGTCATGTGTGAACTACACAGTCAGGTCATGTGTGAACTACACAGTCAGGTCATGTGTGGACTGCACAGTCAGGTCATGTGTGAACTACACAGTCAGGTCATGTGTGGACTACACAGTCAGGTCATGTGTGGACTACACAGTCAGGTCATGTGTGGACTGCACAGTCAGGTCATGTGTGAACTACACAGTCAGGTCATGTGTGGACTACACAGTCAGGTCATGTGTGGACTGCACAGTCAGGTCATGTATGAAGTATACTCTCAGGTCATGTGTGGACTACACAGTCAGGTCATGTGTGAACTACACAGTCAGGTCATGTGTGAACTACACAGTCAGGTCATGTGTGGACTACACAGTCAGGTCATGTGTGAACTACACAGTCAGGTCATGTGTGGACTGCACAGTCAGGTCATGTGTGAACTACACAGTCAGGTCATGTGTGGACTACACAGTCAGGTCATGTGTGGACTGCACAGTCAGGTCATGTATGAAGTACACTCTCAGGTCATGTGTGGACTACACAGTCAGGTCATGTGTGGACTGCACAGTCAGGTCATGTATGAAGTACACTCTCAGGTCATGTGTGGACTACACAGTCAGGTCATGTGTGGACTGCACAGTCAGGTCATGTATGAAGTACACTCTCAGGTCATGTGTGGACTACACAGTCAGGTCATGTGTGGACTGCACAGTCAGGTCATGTATGAAGTACACTCTCAGGTCATGTGTGGACTACACAGTCAGGTCATGTGTGGACTACACAGTCAGGTCATGTGTGGACTGAACAGTCAGGTCATGTATGAAGTACACTCTCAGGTCATGTGTGGACTGCACAGTCAGGTCATGGGCACAGCTTTAGCATACTGCAAATGGAAGCAGGGTGGTGGTCACTCACTGGGTTTCTGAGAAACTTAATCTAGAAAATTCAAGTCAGGAGCATCTTCCTAAGACAAAAGTCTAAACAACCCCTACTTTTGAAAATCAGACCCAACTCTCACAGTTTTCCAGTATAAAAGCAAGATTTTTGAGGTGAGAAGTTTATATAAATCAAGCCACAGGAAATAATCCACAAGCACCCACAGAGAGATTTATTCCCAAGGGACCATCCCAAAGCCTTTGCTACAACTGGATTTGAACGTGCCCTGTGCAGCCAGTCATACTTTGCTGGTCTAGAAAAATCTAAAAAAGAAAAATGACACAAAGTGAGATATGGCCCGATCACTACCCTCACTAAGACCTTCTTACAGGTGCCAGCTTCCATTTTTGTAATGTTATTGTGCCCATGATTCTTATTTATTTATTATTTTATCATAAATATTCATTGGCTAACTGGTAAGTGCCAGAAACTACACCATCTCTTGGGAACATAATAATGAGAATTTGGACATGGTGCTCTATGTCTCATAGAAGATCAAGAGATATATTTTTGTCATTTCTTACTATCTAATTATAAACTGGGCTAAGATGCTGAAGAAGACCAGGTCCTCCTGAAATACATAAGGAAAGGACACAATCTAACTGCTGGACAACAACAAAGGTTTAGCTTCTGAAGAAGGGAGAGTTGAGCTGAAATGAGTGCATCCTTTGGGGATTGGTGAGGATGCAGACAGAGGCAGGGCAACCAGTCATGGTGTGCTGCACAGAGAGCCCCACATAGATGGAGTTCAAAACAGGAAACAAGAGACAGAAAGCTGCAGGGGTACATTTGCCAGTTCCTTTGCATGGCCAGTGGGGCCACCTGAGGATAGGAAGCAGACGCTGAGGAGCCACACACACCGCATCTTAAAGAATGGGGTGAAAATGGGCTGAGCTTAGCATACAGGGTGCTGCAGTATAACTGCTGTGGGTTCAAGGCCGGCCCGGCGTACATGGCGAGACCAGATAAACAGCACACTCTGATTGGCTGTGGGTTTATAGTAAAAGTATGGGAAGTTGCCATTATCCAAGTAATTCATTGAACTGGCTTGTTTGGGGCTGTGGAGAGAAATGTGGTAGTTAGCTTTAAATGTCATGTTGGTACAACCCAGAGGGCGCCTATGCATCTCACAGAGTTGATTATGTACAGTCTTCTGGGGACCGCCTTAATTAAGGTAATTAATGTGGGAATACCCACCCCACTGTAGTCAGTATTGTCCCGCAGGCAGTGCCTGAGATTGTCTGAGTAGACAGAGCATGCTGAGCAATGCA
This sequence comes from Micromys minutus, assembly GCF_963924665.1. Lineage (NCBI taxonomy): Eukaryota > Metazoa > Chordata > Mammalia > Rodentia > Muridae > Micromys > Micromys minutus. The sequence continues at coordinate 6,440,420 of NC_137971.1, forward strand.
CCTGCTTTTCTCTACTCCCGACTGTGTGCGCCATTGGCTGTTTTAAGTTCCTGCAGCGTTGACTCCCCTGGACTGTAAGCTGGAATTATGAGCTAAAATAAAAACTTCCACTACTGGTGCTTTTTGTCAGGGTGTTTTATTACAGCAAAGAAATAAAACTAAAATGGGGGGGGGTGGATGAGAAGGGTGTGTGTGTGTAAAAAGTCACGAAGCTGATACAAGTCTGGGAGCAGTAGATGGGGTCGAAAAGGCACCAAGATGTGTTTAATGTTCCAGATCACGCAGTGTTGTAGATGACGTCAATACTCAGAAGTCTCCTGTGACACAGGAGAAGCTGGATGTGGACAAAGGAAGACAGTTAACTTTAAAACCATGCAAGTAACAATGGAGAGAAATAAAGAGCTGGGCCCACTGATAATGTCACTCTCTAGTCCACTGATAAGGAGAACTGAGTTACGAGCATGTGTGTGTGTGCATGCGTGTGTGTGTGTGTGTGTGTGTGTCTGTGTGCATATTTGTGTGTGCATGTGTGTGCATGTGTTTATATGTATATACATGTGTGTATTCATGCATGTGGAAGCCAGAAGTCAGCAATAAATGTCTTCCTCAGTAGCTTGTTGCACTGTATAAAACAGGTGGGTCTCCCTGAACCTGAAGATCACCCATTTGATTAAATTTCCTAGGCAGCAAATCTCAGGGTTCCTTCTGCCCACACCCCCAATGCTAGATTACAGGCACAGGCCACCATGTTTTTAAAATATAATATTTTTATTAGTTGAGAGCAGCATATATGCATATATTTTTATCTTATTTATCCCCATGACTATATCCCTCCAGCTTTGCCAGAATGTTCCTACATTCCCTGAAAACTTCATTTTCATTAGAGTCCAGCTAATGCTTCCCGAATGTACATGGGTACGGGCCATGCACTGGAGAGTGGTCCTTCTAGCAGAAACTACACTCTCAGAGAACTGACTGTCCTCTCCCCATGCCACCAACTGGCTTTTTGTAGGGTCCTGTGGATCCAAACACATCTCTTCATGAGCACAAAGCGCTTTACTGACTGAGTCAACATTGTAGCCCAGTTCTCTCGTATTTTAGTACTTACTTTATACATTTATTTTATTTCGTCTTATTTTGTTTTATAAGAGTGTTTTACATATATGTATATACATTTGTCACTCCATGCCTGGAGCTCACAAAGGCCAGAAGCTAAAGGGAACTTGTGAGAACGTGGGTCACCTGCAAGTGAGATGAGCCTATTGTACAATGAAGTCAAGAGGCAGCTCTCCAGCCCAGGATGGAACTGGCTCCTCCTTCCAATGCCTCTCTAGAGAATGCTGAGTTTTAGGGATGACACAGTCTTTCCGGATCCCTAACTGGTAGACTGGAATAAGTTGGTCACACTCTCAACACATGAGCTACATTGGCAACAGATCTGATTCCAAGTTCAGAGCCAGAGCATCTGACCCCATCAGTTCCCTGGGGCGTTTTTGCGTCTTATGCGTGTTAACCCCAGCTTTGGTAGTTGACTTGGGACCTACATTAAGAACTTCTTACAGGAATAGACAGAGAATACAAGCAAAATTGGGAAGTGGAGCACAGCTAATGGTTTGGGGTTTTCCATTGTTTAGAGGAGAATCCCATTGACATCCCAGAGGAACACAGGAAGTTAGTGTTCCAGAAAAGAAGTCATTTCTGGCTAAGGAAATCAAGGAAAAATTTCCTGGGAAACTTGCAGTCAGTTGTCTGTGTAGTTTGGTCAAGTGCTGATCGGGAAAGATAGGGGAGTCCAGGGATAGTAAATGGCAGCAGCACGCCCAGCAGATGAAAAGCTAGGTAGTGTTTCTTAGCCCTCCTCAGGGTGTCCCTGTTGTGAGCACATAACCCTTATCTGACCTTTAATGAGGCTGATTGCCATCATAGAGAAATCTTGCCAAAGCTTCCAGGCTAGCCATCTAAGGTATGACCTGACCACATTGGGGAAAGGGTTGAACCTAGGATGGAAACGAAATTGTAACCACTGTTTTTTGTTTTTCTCCTGCTTTCTTCTCTTCTATATCTAAACACAAGACCTTTGTCCTAGATAGGGCAACTGTTCCTTACATGAATTTCTCTACTTTTAATTATGCTGTGTGGATGCCTCATTCCTTGTTAGAAGAGGAAACAAAATACTCACTAGAGGAAATACGGAGACGAAGTGTAAATCAGGGATTGAAGGAAAGGCCATCGTGAGGATCCATCCCATATACAGCCAACAAACCCAGACAATATTGTGGATGCCAGAAACTGCTGCTGACAGGAGCCTGATAGAGCTGTCTCCTGAGAGACTCTGCCAGAGCCTGACAAATACAGAGATGGATACTCACAGCCAACCATTGGACTGAGAACAGGGTCCCCAATGGAAGAGTTAGAAAAGGACTGAAGGAGTTGAAGGAGTTTGCAACCCCACAGGAAGAACAACAATATGAACCAACCAAACCCTCAGAGCTCCCAGGGACAAAACCACCAACCAAAGAATACACATAAAAGGACCCATGGCCCCAGCCCCATATGTAGCAGAGGATGTCCTTGTTGGGGCATCGGTGGTAAGAGAGGTCCTTTGTCCTGTCAAGGCTCAATGACCCAGTGTAGGGGAATGCTAGGGCAGGGAGGCAAGAGAGAGTGGGTGGGTGGGTAGGCACCTTCATAGAAGCAGGGGAATGGGGGAGGGGATGGGGGATGAGGTGGGGGACTGGGAAAGGGGATAACATTTGAAATGTAAATAAAAATATTCAATAAAAGAAAAGAAAAAGTAAAAGACATCCTTTCTCCTCTTCTGCCTTCTACCAAAATCTGGCACGCCTTTCTTGATGGAGTTCAAAGGTCAGTTTCAATCCCCAGCTACGAGGTAGCTCCCATATGGCAATGCCACACCTCTGCCTACTTCTAATCTGTCGCCTTCCTGTCCAGGCTCAGAGTCTGTCTAGTAGGACTTGATTGTGTTGTTCCTTCCCAAAGCCTGTGTCTGATTCCTTTTCAGAGACCCAAAACGTCCCAGCACACAGACTGAGAGCTCCGTTAATGTGCAGCAATCAGAGGACTGAGCGGGAATCTAGAACTCCCGGAACTGCTTTACAGCTTTGACACAGGAGTGATGTAAATCCGCTGTACCCATAAATGATGTCTTTTCCACAGCCCGAAACCACAACACAGAATCCTGAGCACCTAGAGGTTTAGAGCCAATTTTACTTTCAGTTTTTTCTGAATTTTACAGCTCTCTCTTGTACAAATTGCTTCCTGCTGGTACATTGGTGCTACCTCCAGGGCCCAATGTGCTCCACTACGTGGTAGAGGCTAGACTGTGGAGAAAACACTTATTTCCCTGCCTAGGCTGCCCATGGTAATATCCATGTGGTATTGTGTGCTGGCCTATGTATGTCCTGTATATACATGTACATGCATGGACAGGACATTAGACGAGTATATCTGTCATAAATGCAACATGTCAGCACTCTATTTTGAAAAATGATTGTTTTGACTCATTCATAAGCTGAGAGAGTGGGAGACACAGAGAATTGGGGGGGGGATTCAAGTCTCCAGTGGTAATCATGTTACCAAAACCCACATGTTTATCTTTCTCACTTATCCAAACCCCAAACAGCCCTGTGCAGCAAATCACATTTAAGTAGAGCAGATTATTCAGTCTGGAGCATAAACTTCTAGCTGCATCTTGCTGAAGAGTAGCCTCTGTAGGTAAATAGAAATCTCATTAGAATAGCAACATTTGGAAAAGTAATGCTATTTGCCCTGATTTAGAGAAAACACAGCAATAGGCTCCAGCAAAGCTGGCCTTTTCCCTTAGAAATCCATCAAAGTCCTGTAACTCACAGGCTCTCTGTGCACTTCTTGGGCAGAGCAGAGGAGCACTCAGGTTGGTATACAGAAGTGAGGCGTCTTGATAAATCATTTCAAAATTCTGACCTGGCCTGTGGGGAGATGTGGGCTCCCTCTTTTATTTTTCATTTGCTGCATAACTGTGACACTGCTAGCTTTCACCCAAGGAAATATGACAACACAAGCCAGTATTGACCTCTGCCTTGGGAGTCTGGTGGTCCAGGGAAAGGAAGGATCTGCAGGGAACACACGAGTCCTTTCCTGGAGGGCAGAATCATCACCTTTCTGTCCAGATTCCACCTTTTAGCCCAAGGAAAAGAGAGTCAGAATCTACACTTGGTAAGTAAATTACTGCGCTTTGTTCTAAAGCACCCAGAGATTAGAAGAACCATAGCTAAGAAAGAATATAGGAGAATTTGGTTTGGCCTCTGAGAGTGAATATCCTCTGAGAGTGGAGAAAAGGCTTCAAGCTCCATCTGGCTTTGCTCTGTGGAACCAGAGCTAAGGCACAGCCACACTAATGTACTAGGCTGAACTGTGTGTAGATGAAAGAACATGAAATTGAGTTCACAGTGGCCTAGGGAGGTAGAAAGATTTCTAATGGCCTTCCACTTAGGTCTCACTCATAGGAGACCAGAGGAGGAAAGACCACCAACTGCACCATCAAAGACTAGACTTCCTTCTGATTATTCCAGACTAAAGATGCCGATTGAGATCACAGAAAAGATAGAGAAGAGTACGTCGTCATTATACTGTATTTGGTTCTCTCTCTCTCTCTCTCTCTCTCTCTCTCTCTCTCTCTCTCTCTCTCTCTCTCTCTCTCACCCAAAGAACTGACTACAGCCTATCTAAGAACATGTCCTAGGAAAGCAAAGATAATTGTCTTAATGGTGACAATTAAGGCTCAGGCTAAAATTAACTCAGATAGCCAATTGTTCGAGGGACAGACAGTATGAAGGCACACCCCAATCCTGGGTACTCACCTGTTTGTATTTTGAAAGTTCACGTCATGTGTGACAACTCTAAGATACGGCTTTACTTGTTTCAATCCCTTTATTTATTAATTCCCCTGACATTTGTTTTACTAAAGTCTGTGGGCCCCAGAAAGAAGAAAAAGTCAATGTGTCCTCTGAAGCTCCAGTCGGGTGTTCCAGCTCACAATGTTCCCCTATCCATGACACACATGGCGTCAGTCTAGGGCCTCCTGAATCCTGGAGCATTCGTTGCCCATGGAAACCCCTTAAAGCATTTGTGCTCACGTTTGAGGAACAGAGTGGAATCCTCAGGAGAGACAACACCTGGGAAAAGGAAAGGTGTCTCTACTTCACTCTAAGAAAGTTTCTACCAAATATGGAGATCATCTCCCACACCAGTGAGCTTTACTTTTGTCATTCTCTGGTATCAGGAACAGACAGGAAGAACCACAACCAGTTCTTGTCCAGTTTCAGATTTTAAATTGTAGGCATCTATTAATTGTGAATTTTTGGCTACTGATAAAAAAATAAAATAAAACCACTCCCAAATGCCTTAAACAGAAAAATAACTTTCAAACCACATTATATTTTATTTCATGTGCATAAATGTTTTGCCTGCCTGTATGTTTGCCTGTGCACCACATTCATGCCTGGTGCTTGTGGCAGACAAAAGAGGGAGCTCGATCCCTAGAACTGAAGTTACAGAGAATTGTAAGTCACAATATGGGTGCACGGAACTGAACTTGGGTTCTCTGCAAGAGCACCGATGAACCATCTCACCAGCCCCAGGAAAACCACATTCTTTACCTCAGCTAATGAGATGTGTGATCAACTGTTCTACAGTTCAACTTCAGACCATGTTCATATAAGGGATACCTGGTCCTCAGATCATGACACTATTTTGAAAGCTGTGAAGCTCTTTGGGATAAGAGGCTTGGCTACTGGAAGTAGGTCACTAGAGATGGGCCTGTGAGGGCCGAACAAGATGTAGTGTTCTCTGCTTCCTGCCTGCTACTGTGTGGATGAGCCACCACCTCACACTTCTACTGTGATGGAGTCATTGCTGCCACCATTGCCTGCCATGCTGAAGAAAACACTCCCTCCAGTAGTTCTAGGTGGTGTCTGGTCAAATAGGTATAACTAACATGGAGTAGTTTCCGGGAGCCTATTACTGTCTAAGCAGGAATCACAAACACATTTCCTTCTAGCTTCCTCTGCCATACTCAACCTATTTGTCCTCTGTCTAGATGGGCTCCCTGAAGACCCATGGAAAAAATAACACACTTTTAACTGCACATATCAACAGCAGGGAATAAGACTTTTTTTCCTGTGGTGTCTTGGCTTCTTTCGCTGGCTTATCGGAATAAACTCTTACCCAGAATTCCTCTCTGTGCCATTTATATCTCATCACCTTTTACAGTCATGTGACTTCTCTGTCAGACCTTGGCGAGGTGAGTAGGATTTCTATGACTGATTAAGCCACGCCTGAAAAGAAGGTTTTCCCTAACATCCCTGGATGCTGACGCTTTAAGCAAGGGAATCTTTGTAAGCAAAGAAGGAAGTGAAACCCAACCCTTTATTCCACGCACACAGACCCAGGTAAGTGGCCACCATCATTTTTATTTCCTTCCCCAATGGTTCGAGGTACCATATGACACTAAAGACATTTCTGCAAATACCAATTTACCAGTTTCTTTGTTGGCTTCCTCAGTGAATCTATCTTCCCTGCCAGAGGGCACATTCCCACCACAGGCATTGCTAATGCCCTCGTCCCTCCCCCTCCCATTCCACCGAAGTAATAAGAACTCAACAGGTACTTAATAAATCCTTATGGAAATGAACAAACAAAAAGGCCTTGGGCTCTGGACAGGATTCTCATTTGAAATGCTGCCTTTCCTTCTCTCCTGCTCTCCCTGTGCATCTCTTCTCCCCTCCTAGAATCAGATTAAACCTCTCTGAAGCCAAAACGACAGCCTTTCCGACACTGCCACAATGTGTGGGAGTTGACTGGAACCCTTCTTCAGTGTGGCTACTGGCAGTTGGTCGAGCAGGTGACTGAAATGAAGGTTTTAGTCAGTCCCTAAATGTGATATTGGCTTGCAGAATATCAGCCCTCCCTCCAGCCTCCCTGGAGTCCTTTAGTGACATTGTTGCTGAGGCACAGGGTCCCCATGAAATCTTCACTGGCCTTTGGCTAATTTCAGAAAAACAGACCTTACTTGTAATTGGCAGCAAAAATGAATTCTCTGAAATAAGGTCAGTCATGGGAAACTACAGTGGGAATGTTATAGAAAGTGTTTCCTGGGCACAGCTGCCCACCACAGATTGATTATGGAAGACAGAACCAGGCCCAGCCAGCCACAAAAGCAGACTGACTGCCCCATGCCTGCCAAGTCTAGGCTGTGGCACAACTTGGTCTGTATTAGGCCTTGGCTTTAAAAGGCCATGGACAGAGGCCTGCTGCCAGCAGGTTTCCAAGGCTACTCTTTGATACACATTTATATAAATTAAAAACAAAACAAAACAAAACAAAACAAAAAAAGCACCAAATTCCAGCAATAAAGTAAAGCAGGACCATTGGCTCACACTCATGGCAAGATCTGTCTGAAACTGATATGACAGCATTGTCACCAAGGCCACCCCAGTGCCACCTGTGCTAACCCACAATCAGTAAGTGTGCATTAGAACCTGGCCAGCCAATCAGTTTTCCTCTGATGGGCTGTGGTGGCCTCTGAGAACTCAATGTGCAGAAGGATTCTCTTACTGTGCCTCAGGTTTAGGAGAGAGACTACATGGATCATTTAGCAGTGTCTGCTCTGCCAGGGACACAAAAAGTGATACCTGGACACTAAGTGTTTGCTCCTCTGAGGACTGGGTGAGGGAGCCAAAATTCTATCTGAGACACTGAATGAATTCTAAAGTCGTTTTGGCTCATTCACAGTTCCAATGATTGTTTCCCATTGCAAACGGTCACATAAATCAAAACTTAAACCCAAATTTCAAAGTTTCCAAACAGTGGAGCCTCAAAGAAATCTCTAATGGGTCTATCATTGGAGAGACAGACAATAAAGGAGAAAATTCTGTATTTCCAGTGTCACTCCTAGCAAACTCCTCCCTGCCTTGAGGCAGGACTTGCACATGTGCTCTCTATTTCTGTGAGCCCAGGTGAATTCTAAAAAGAGCAAGCTTGGTGATTTTTACCTTTTCCCAAAGGAATTAGCTGTGAGTAACTTGCCTATTTCCGGTAGCTGAAGGTCACATCAGTGTGTCTCTAGGGGTAGAGGATGTTTAGTATCTCTGACAGCTATTAGCAAATCCACCCATCCATTGTCTCCAGTGACAGCTAGAGATAGTCCCTGGTTCCAGAGTCAGATGAAGAAGGCAGGTAGTTGACAGAGCAAGGCAGGGCAGGGCAGAGCATCTTTGAGATCTGTGGTGCTCTGCAGTCTGGTGGGAAAGGCTGTTGATTTGGAAGAACAGGAGGTTTCTATGTTTGAACTTGGAGTGACAGGGTGGGGGAGGCTGGAACAAAGTCAGTATGGTGGGCTCTGAAGATACTTGATCTTTTAAGATCTTGTAAGAGCCTGGTTCTATGGCTTCAATGCAAGTCAAAGAAAGGATGAGCTTCACTGTGTCTCATGTGGCTTTTCAGTCTTGCTCTCCAGTTGAGGAAAGATGTCTTCCCATCACAAGAAGACTCACTCAGAAAAGCAGCAGGCTGGAGCTAGATACTGGCTCAAAAAGCTATTCTTCTACCCAAGTCGTGTGTCAACGGCTGCGGTCATCCCTAGTTTCTGAGAAACTTCTTGATGAAAAGCTCAACAGTGCTGTATTCTGTTCATGAAGTGGAAATTCCCAACGGAAAGAGGGGAATTTAGTGCAAGTCTAGTTGGAAATGAAGTCAAATCCAATTAATTTACAACAATATGTTGTATCGCTTTGGTATTGTAATTAATTTTCAGTTTCTAAAGTACAGCATGTCCCTAAAGACATAGATAGTCACGGAATGTGCCCTGTGAATTTATTCTCACCTTGTTGGCAGCCGGGATTCAAAGGCAACAGCAAAATATACAAAGGTGTGTATGGTCTACCCATAGTGCGTCCCTGTGAGTGTAGCAGACAGGGCCTTATTCACAGATCAGATGGTTAGAAGTTAGGGACTCACACCAAGCTTGTCATTAATATGCACACTTTCACAATGGCATGCAGGCACCCACATACTATGTACCAACACAGACAGACAGACAGACACACACACACACACACACACACACGCATACAAAACAATGGGGGCCTGAAAGATGACTCAGCAGTTATGAGCACTTGCTACTCTTGCAAAGGGCCCATGTTCTGTTTCCAGCATCCACATGGTAGCTCAATGCCATTGGTAATTTCAGTTAAAGAGATCCAGTATTCTTTTCTGACCACCACAGACACTGCATGAACATGATATAAATACATATATGCAGGCAAAACATTCATATAATATAAAAACAAATATTTTAAAATATATAATCAAATAAAATAATATAAATCAAAAGAGTAAATAGATCTTGGATATATGTTTGCGTGGTGTGTGTCTATGTGTGTATGTATATGCATATGTACACATGTGTGTATATGTATATGTGTGTATATACAGGTGTGTATATCTGTAAGTGCATGTGTATATAAGTATATATTGTAAATAAGCTCATATATGTGTATAAGAGTATGTGTGTGTTGTGCCAGGGGATCACACCCTGGGAATTATGCACACTAAGCAAGAGTTATTCCACTGAGCTACACCCTGCAGCCCATACGTGTACGTTCCATGCACAGTCTTATACTAAATCTGCTGGGAAGGACAAATAAAGGAGTGTTAAGCAAGCATAGAGAGGAAAGCAACATGGCTGGCTTTGTAAGTGGGTACAGGACAAGCAGCAATGCTAAAAAGATCCCACGATATCAAACAAGACACAAGTCTTTCTCTCTCCTATGTGAGCCCGTAGGTGGGCCACACAGGTTACATATAGTCCTGTCCTACAAAGACAGCAAGGGTGCACAGAATTTTATCTGCCTATTATTCTCGTCCCTGGGCCCTAGACGAATGCTCTTCAGTTATCAATTGCTAGCTATGGAAGAGCATGAAGAGGAAGTGCTTACTGTCTAGTAACTGGCTCTCCAGGGGAAAAGAACTGATTTGCAGCCTTTGTTCACATCTATCTTTGGCTCTTGCATGTTGATCCTTTGTCCCATAAGAATCCACCCACTCACAGGGTTTTGAAGACTTCTAGCTGTAAATACACACAGCTGTATCCCTTGCTCTTGATCTAGCCCCTGACCCAGCTCTTTACGGGGCTCCAGTTCCCAAGACTTCCTGCTGCTTAGTGGACATGTCAACTCATTTTATATAGGGAATCAATCTAAAGCAAAATCAGATGGGAAGCTCTACAGAGCCCTGAACCACAGCTCCGGGTTACAGTCAGAAGGAGACAGCAGCCATATCTGGGACATTGCCATGTGGAACTAATAAAAAAGACCTGGGAGCCAGTCTTTATCTGTCAGCCTTCCTCATAAAGGAAAGAGCTCTTTGTCACAGATTGTACCCCAGCCCCAGTGCCATCTCAGATGCGCAATGCCCCAGGTCATAAGGAGGCCAGGCAACAAATTATAAGCAGATGAGCTCCTAAGATGGGAAAATATCTTGAAGGATGTCTCCTTCTGAGCATGGGTTATAAAGTCTAAAAGTATTCGAACAATGAGCTGCAAAGAAATTTAGAGTCAGATAGTTCAACCCTTCACAGCTGGGTAAATGACTTTGCTAAGGTTTTAGTTCTCTTAAAACGACTTCCAGTAAGCGGCTAATTTAAGTCTTGGCAGCATGAACAACACAGACAGTGCATCAGACTTCTGCTCTGCTTTGGATTTTGCTGGAGCTTGAATACAGAACCTCCTACATGCTGCCTCCTTACCTGAGCTACCTCCCACCCCATCATGGCATGTTTGTTCATAGCTCTGGGTGTCTTAGAATGCAGGAATTGAAATTGAAACACAGAAAAAAAATGGCATCAGTGTTCTAAATGACGACACTGAATCATTACTCTCTTTGGTTCATCACAAATCAGTTTACCTTGTTCAACCAGGAAACACCACGCAGGCACTCGCACGCACACGCACGCACACCTGGGGGAAGTGCTGTGCCAGAGAGCCATGCTAACAATCATTCCTCCCCACCCACGTTGATTCTTTTCCAAGAAGGTGGGAAATGCCAAGTGTCAAATATTTATTTCCATTTATTTGGACTCCACCAGGAGGGGATTTTTGTTCTCAGAGATAACACTGAGGAAGAGGTTTTAGAGAGCAATCTAGTCAAATGTCCCAGGTTGATTTCCTTTCAGGGAGCAGAGAAGGAGGAAAAGGAGGCCAATTAAAGCACTGCCTCGGGCACAGTCCTCTCATCGTGGGATTCTGTGGGGTAGAAATGTCTCTGGACCACCTCCACTGCGCTCATCCAACAGTGACTCTCTTCCTCTGAACCGTCTCCAGGCTAATGACAGAGCATGATTGCAGTCATTCGAGCAAGACCACATCACCGATGTCTGACATGAGGCATTTCTGTGAGAGATCATTGAAGGCTCCTTTCCATGTCGGAAACAGAAATCTCACATTAGGTTAAACACAAGGAAGCACCACAAGTTCATGCATCTCTAATGATGGTTGGCTGGGGAAACAGATCAAGGCATGCTGCTTGCTCCCGTGAGCATGTGCAGGCAAGGACACTCTGATGGCACACAGATTCACACAGGTGACAGCTCCTGCAATGATTGGAAGAGAGAGCTCGCAGAAAAAGAAAGATGGCTGGATATATGAGCGCGCGCACACACACACAAATACACAAACACACACGTACACACACACATACATATATGTGAGTATATATAGAGAGAGATTAGATATAGATGATAGATGTAAGTATAGATATGGATATAGATATTTGGAAATTTTAGGTCTCACTTGTAACCAAAGATGTCTACATAGAACTATTTTTTTCTATAAAACATAAGAATATACATATGCGTTTTTATAAATGTACATTCCTTGTGTGTATGTCTATGGATAGATACATAATAAATAGAGGATGGTTTGATAGATGTATGAGAGGAAGATGGACAGGTGAAGATGATAATGGGAGATATACATGTGGCTGTGTGGGATGAACACATTAGGATTAACTTGGAGTCATCAATAATGCATTGATGTCACTCGGAGGAAAGAGATAAAAACCCCTCCCCAGTTCTCTACTTCAAGGTCCTGTTGTCTTCCATCCTCTTTCTCTCTGTCCACTATGTGAGTCTCAATCTGTGCCTGCCTTTGTATCTGTGTGTGTGTCTGTTCCTCACAAAGGGCTTTGTCCAACCTTCATTGGATGGAGGAAAGCATTGAATAGAAAATGGACGGGGTGACTTAAAGAAATATTTAACAGTTTTACAAGGAACTGGTCACTTATTCTAAAGGAACCCAAAATGGACCTACTGACCCATAACAAACAGTACTACAAACGTCAGTGTTTATCAGTCAATATCTGTAAGTGCTGAATATTATCTTAGAAGGTTGCTTTCAAGCTTTATATTTGCTGCTTTCATCAAACAGTTCCCATGAGCATGTTCTGGGTCAGTGGTCTGGGAGAGCACATAACCTGAGATTGTGTGTATACATCAGCTTGGATTGCAAAAGCTGACCTAATGGGAGATCCAAAGCAAGTAAGATTTGTTCTTAGGTTGTTCTCTTTACGGCAACTTAACAAACAAGCGGAGCACACAGTAGGACAGCTGTCTTGTCTTTAAGTGACCTCACAGTATATTACTGCCTCTGCCTGTGAGGCAAAAGTTACAGTCCATTAGAATGTAAGAGATATTCATTACCATAATACTGCCTTAGTACAGACGTCTCTGAGTAGAGTGTATGTAATCATGATTGGTGGTAATCAATAGATGAGGTATAATTACAGATGATCAATGACAAATGAGAGAGGGAGAGAGGATAATGGACAATGAAGGAAGAACAACAGTGAGCACAGACCTACTGGGCTTGGAGCACAGAGGGTCCTCACCCTATGTTAGTAAGATGAGCATTTACTTCATCTCCCTTAGAAAGGAAGCCAGTCATTTACAGCAAAGTCTTTGAAGAGACTCCTTTGAACTATCTAAAGCTCTCTGAGATGTTTGTGGGCAACTATTCACACTTCATGTGCAAAATCTTCCAAGCAGCAATGTCTACAAAACATGTAAGTGGTAAAGCAAGCCTGCAGCACAAAGTGTCCCTAGGAAATGAGCATGCGCCCGGTGGAATATTACACAGCCTTCAACATGGTATGCAGATATGTCATCCCAAATAGTACAAAATGTTGTCATTACTTAAGCAAAATGCTGAAATCAATAGAAACTATAGTAAGGACTTAGAGGTTAGGAAAAAACCTAGAAGGCCCCTGAGCTAGCACAACTGGATAACTGCACAGTTAGACTGTAAACCAGGATTTATTTTTATTTTTATTTTTTTCCAAGTTTACAATGAACAAATATTGTGCCAGAATATTGATAACTGGAAACGTATATGGAAAAAAGGTCCGGTTTGATTTCATCTCTGCCTCTGGAGAATGTAAACTCATACTATGTGTTAATTTGTATGCAAATAAGCCTCATTTCACACGCACTGCTCGGGAAGAGCGCCAGTGTTTGCAGATCAATTACCGAGAGAGTCTGTGATGGCCCTGTGGACAGCCACTATTCCAGACCTCAACTTGAGCACAACAGTATTATGACAAGACCAATAACATGGTGTCTTCTAGCAATTAAGGAATTTAACACAAGCAGTGTAGGGAGGGGCTCACTTGAGAACTGACTTCTCTGAAGATAAGGGAGAACAAAGTTCCACAAGCTGATACTCACGTTGGGCAACGTAAGGGTGCAGAAAATGGCTCCTTTGCCATTTGGAAAGGTTAAGGCAATAAAACACAGCAGTAAAATGCATTGAGATCCCTTGGAGTTGCCTGTATCTTTGTACAAATCATTCTGAAGCCCTAGCTGCGAATGATCCTTTTTCAGCCTTGCGAAGATGAAGACCCTGGGGGGGGGGGGTTCCTTCCAGCCAGCCCTGAAGGACACTGCTCATGACAAACTATGGAGTCTCCTTAGGAGTTTTCAGGAGTATGCTGACTTCCTAGCAAGGTAACTTTTACCACTGATTCTGCTCCTACTTGAAAAGTCTAATAATATATTCTACTACCAGATACATGGCACAGAGCCAGGCATGGTGCACACACCTTTAACCCCAGCGTTCTGGAGGCAGAGGCAAGGATGGTGTGTGTGCCTTTAACCCAGCGCTCTGGAGGCAGGGGCAGGCAGATCTCTGAATCCAAAGCAAGCCTGGTCAAGAGAGATTTCTAGAACAGTTAGGGCTACACACAGAGAAATCCTGTCTAAAAAATAAATATAAACTAATAATAGTAATAAAAATAATAATAATAATAATACTGTGACTCAGTAGAAGAAAATCTAGAGTAGCTATGGTTCATTAACAATTACCAAAATCCAACCATGATGAAACCCCTGACAATAAATGGCATAGAACTCATTTAAAACCTACACACACACCTCTGGATACTTTCTGACTCCTTTAGACCCTCTATGATTCCTCGTGCAGTCTAAATGCTATGTGTATAATTGGTTTATTATCTTGAGAGTACTAGAAGGAGAAATATAATAAGAAAGAAAGGTGTCTGTGGTCAGTGCAGATGCAGTCTTCATATTTTTAATCTACTGCTGTTTGATTTAGTAGAAGTGGAGCCTGTGGAGAGCAAAGCTGTCTTTATTTAAAGGCGTTACAAAACAAGCGCTCTCGTGACTGACGCTGAACCTGGGCAGCACAGCGTCAGCGCACACTGAGTTTATCTCCCTTCCCTCTGAGAGAGGAAGCCAGACGGAGCACAAAGCCTGGCAGACAGCTGGGTTTGTACTGAATGGTGGTGAATCCCAGCTCAACGCCTATAGTTACTGACTCTCGTCTTAAAGGGGAGTCATGACCTTACACAGAACACGTTCAAACTACTCCCTGCCAGCACATGCATGTGGCTGAGTCTTAAAGTGATAATACTGTGGAGGTCCCTGAAATATAGCTTGAACCACACCTCAAACTCAATTGTTTATTTTGAAGTGCTTGCCCAAGAAGCCAGAGTCAACTGCTCGTCCATCAGCAAACCTCAGATTGCACGTTACACAAAAGAATCGCCCTGAGCTCACAGTAGCTGGTAGTCGGGTTATGAGTCCTGGGTATACACAGGTCACATTCTTGGATGTCTACTCTTTCTGTGGGCAGAGAAGAAGGGGAATGACTTGGGCAATTCAGACCTCAGTAGGACCCAACTGCTTCTGCTGAGCTCAGAAATTCTTGCCTCCGGGGCAAGGCTTGGGGCTGATTCACAGGCCATTTCCTGTCTCAGGGAACATGGCCCCCAGATGATCGAAAGAGCTGATTCATCACATTAGCTGAGTCCTGTGCTAAAATGAGTAAAGCCCTTCCTAGTCCTGTGGCACTATACAAGAGCAAGCAGTACAACTTGGAACACACTGCTCAGAGCCCTCTAGTCCAGCTACGTGACTCACTTGTAACATGAACTAAATGGACCATCTTTTTTAGGAACATGATTGTTTTCTAGAAGACCACTGAAGGTTAATAAGGATTTGTTTGTTTGTTTATTGCTCTATCATGACTCCAGTGGCTGAAACATTTATAAGAGTGTCTATAAAAGGACAGGAGTTTTTGAGCTTTTTTTCTTTTCTTTTCTTCCTGCTGAAGATCTGCAACATTTGAAGTCCCCTGGGAATCCATAATCCCCAAATCAATTAAAAGCCACGGCTATTAGCCATTTCCAGAATTTGCTCACAGGAGTCCACAGCAGAGCATTGTTGGCAGACAACTAAGTGTAGAAGCTGGCTTGTGTAGCAGGAACATTCATTGTATTTGCACCATAGGACACAGGTCAGTGTGAATAGCAAACTCTTCTAAAGATGAAATACAGCTGACACACGGGACGCTAGTGCCTCTCATGTGGGCCACGGGTCTTTGTTGTCTTTCTCACTGACACTGCTTTGAGCGTTGAGGCACGCCCTTGACTCCAAGCTCCCAGTCAGCCATTAATGTCCACTCAGGATTATGAGGCATTGAAAAATGCCAAGAATAAAATGCTTCTAAAACAAAGCAAAACAACAACCACAGCAAAGGCCCTGGACTGAGGTCAGGGGATAAAGTGTTAGCAACATGAGCTGAAGGACCTGAATTCAGATCCCCAAAGCCCACATAGAAGGCAGATTGATGATGCTAGGCACAATCCCAGCTTCCCTGTCCTGAGATGGAAAATAGGGACAAGAAAGTCTCTGGATTATTGGAGACCAGCAAGCCTGGTGCATACAAAGATCATGCCTCACACAGGCTTGGCAGCAAGGATTGACATCCAAAGTTATTCCTGTTGTCCTTCCAAGAACATGCAAAGGCTCAAACACACACACACACACACAAACACACACAGACACATACCCTAGAAACCAGAGTAGCAGATAAGTTCAGCTATTCTGAAGTCAAACAGTCATGTGAGGGTCCCAAGGTCCCATCAATGAATCTACATCTTGGGGTGTCTCCTTCAAACCTTCTTCCTTCCTCCTATGTGTTTGTTTAATATTTCAAAATGCAGCCCCCTTGCCATCCTATCCACCAAAGCAGTGCTGTGCATAGACATTGGATCAATGATAACAAACTTTGCCAGAGAGGGAAAGTTTGATTTGCATAATCATGATGTTTTAAATAATGACAACCTCCCTTTCAGGCTTGGATGTCAGCTCTCCTTGAGGTGTGAACATCACTATTTCCCAGGAATAATCCACAGAAAAACACCCCAAAGCAAGAGCATATTATTACCAAACCTCTGCTGGGAGACGTGGATGTTGGCATCAAGTGAATGATAGCAGATCATTAAATATGAAATCTTGTTTCCCTGTAGGTCTCCCTAGAGAGCAAAATTAATTCAAAAAACTTCCTTGGGGGAAAGTGAGTCTTTCCTTGAAAGCATGAGTGTGATACAGACTGTTTAAAACCCTCATGGGCTACTGCTTAGCCATAATGACCTCTCAGGGGAGCTTCCAGAGAGCTTATATGGGATCCTTATAGGCCAAATGTTTTTGGGGTCTCAGACAGTTATCGGGTGAGGATGACCTTGGGTTAACTAACTTGCAGGTAATCTCCCATTGACCATGATAAAAACAAAACCATCCCTACAACCACTGTATACATAGTGAAGCAGAATGCCATAGCCTAAGTGGCTGTCTTTTGGAAAGTAGTAGTAAATCATGGTGTGTCTGTGAGGTAACTATGTTCCTACTCTTGAAAAGCATGTTTGTAAGGAATATATTTAAAAATATGGTAAGAAAGCTCAAGTGTGTAAAATACTCCAAGAAAGGTTCAAAGGATGAAATGAAGCATGAAACCAGCTATGTTTATAAATTGATAACTTCGTTAGCAAAGATAATCAGTAGTGGCACTTGGGGTATCTAGCCTTTTCTTTATAAATGATTTTTTCTTCTCTTCTCTATAGATCTGTCTTGAAAACAATAACCCAAATATACCATGCATTAAGGGTTTTTAGAAAACAAAACCACTAGGAAGCACAAGGATGTCTGTTTATTTATTAGAAATATATTGCAGAAAACATAAAGTTTAGGAGACATGGCTGATGTTTTGAAGTTCAAATTAAGGACTAAGTCGAGGACTAAGCATCAGGGAGACTTGAGAGAGAGAATCCAGTCCAAGAATAAGGAGCAACAACACCCACGCAGAAGCAAATGGATATTTCAGCATGAAAGATATTTGAGACACACACACACACACACACAGAGAGAGAGAGAGAGAGAGAGAGAGAGAGAGAGAGAGAGAGAGAGACAGAGACAGAGACAGAGACAGAGACAGAGAGAGAAAGAGAGAGAGAGAAAGAGAAGGAGGGAGGGATGGAGAGAGGGAGGGAGAGAGAACCTGTGCTTTCTTTTTCTTTCTCTATTCAGGCTCTTATTAGATTGGAGAGAGAAAGGGAGCCCCTCCTTCCTTCCTTCCTTCCTTCCTTTCTTCATTACCTTTTCTTCCTCTTCTTCTTCTTCTTCTTCTTCTTCTTCTTCTTCTTCTTCTTCTTCTTCTTCTTCTTCTTCTCCTCCTCCTCCTCCTCCTCCTCCTCCTCCTCCTCCTCCTCCTCCCTCTCCCTCTCCCTCTCCCTCTCCTTCTCCTTCCTCTTCCTTTTCCTCTTCTTATCCTCCTCCTCAACCTCCTTCTTTTTTTTCTCCTTCTCCCTCTTCCTCTTCATCATCATCATCAGCAGCAGCAGCAGCAACATCACCAGCATAGACTTATTGTATGTACTACCAGGTTTCCTAAGGACATTGACACACCAGCATTTAAAAATTTTTGAGTATCTTTCCACACTCCCTACTGTTGCCTTCTTCCCCCCCCCAACCTTTCTTAAGCCCCATTATTTCTTGAGGCAGTCTCTCTCTCTCTCTCTCTCTCTCTCTCTCTCTCTCTCTCTCTCTCTCTCTCTCTCTCTCTCTCTGTCTCTCTGTCTCTGTCTCTCCCCCCCCCACACACATACACACAAACACACACAAACACACTGAAAAATAATGTTATGGAGCTTCCAGTGCTAGAAACGGGTAACATCTAATCAAGTTGGTAGCAAAAGAAGCCCCATGGGAAACTCCAAACAACACAGACTATTTCCAGACCCATTTCTTTTTCTCCACAAACTGATAGTAAGGCCCTATTGCTAAATCCAGCTCTACACAACCCACTGAACATGAAGAAGCTGAGTTAGTGTCTACCTAGAGACTTAATCCCTATAGATTAGTGTTCATAATACTGAAAGGTATTGCATGCTTCCAAAGGACAATGGTAAACACATCCACCATTAATTGCTTCTGAACCTACCTGTAAATTTTCACCTACTTACCCCAAGTCAAAGTAACAGAAGAGGGGACATTTGTTAAATTCTAGCAGAGGTCTACATTTTTCTCTTTTGAGTTATATGGTTTGATCAAGTGGCTCAATCTCGCTGACTCTCAATCCCTGCCTATAAAATGGCCCCTGTCCCCATAGTGTTGTTGAGATGATCAAACTAGACACTTGGTGATGCAATACCAGTAGAGGATACATGGTGTTTGGAAGGAGTATAAATAGAACTCAATGGATGGTGATAGAAGCTGAGCTAGGCTTATTTATAGAGCTAGCCTGTGTAAAGCTGTTGGTTTCGGGTCTTTGAATATATTCACTTTATTGAGAGAGGCACAACTGAGAACTCCTGGCATCTCTCCTGGTTTCTCCTGCTGACTCTTGCTGAGGCTGGTGCCTGACTGTCTCTGCTGCTGGTTCGTGTTTGCTACCCCATCTCTACTGAACTAGACTGTTGGTTTATCCATGAAGTATTTGCAAGTGGATCGAGCTGCCACTGCTGACCTTCATACTGAACAACTAATTTTCTGACAACACAAACACACAAACACGGTATGCTCCGAAACCATTTCTAAATAGGTCTACTTCTTCCATATCTTTCTTTCCCATTACCTCTAGTGGTGGGCTAGAGGAGAGGTTAAAGTATTTAAGAACCATCCTTAAAAATAGGTTTTGAAAAAATTAGTTATACATGTATATGACTGCAGTCCCAGGAGCATGTTTGGAGGAGGGGGGTGTGCTGACTAACTTATTGTGTCCAGTAAAAAGAATGCCAAATGAAATGAGATCTGACTGACCCATCACCTTTCTAGACAACACTGAACATCCTCAGTGTGACAGACACTTAGCTGGCTGTGTGACGAACTGTATAAAAGACAACAGGCTGGCATGTATTCAAGGAAATTGATTCAGTCATAGTGATCAGGACAGCATCAAAAAAGGCACCTCCTAAATTACATGCACTTCCTCATCCATATCCTCAATTATGTTCCATTCAGTAGCTATAATTTGAACATGTCTTGATTTCAGAATGCAGGATTTGACTGGCAGTGTAGAGTCAGGTCCAGCCATACTCCTGTCTGACAAGCAGGGCAACCCCCAAACAAAGAATCAACGGGTACGACCATTGGTTGTAACACTATGATAGAGGCCAAAAGAAAGTCACCTGGGCCAGTCCAACCACCAACTAGTGGGAATGCTTTTGTGCTGGGCAGAAGCATAAAAGATTAAGATAAAAAGCATGAAACAGTGCGTCAGATAGAAGAAACAGTGGGAACAAAGGCCCAGCAACAAACAAGGAGTCAGCGTAGTCAAAATGCAGGCCAAAGGGGGTAGAGAAAAGTCTAAAGATACAGACAAGGAACACATGTGAAAGAGATAACAAGAAGATGAAAAATAGCTCAGTAGAAAAGTGTCTGTTATTCAAGCATAAATACATGAGTTCGATCCTCAGCACCCACACAAAAGTCTGGAAGGGTGACAGCATCTGTAATCCCAAAGTCCAGGAATCAGAAACAGAAGGATTCCTGGGACTCTGACCAGCTAGTCTAGCTGAAGCCTCCAACTCCATCCACGGAGAGACCCTGGCACAAAAATGAGCTGAAGCAAGAGAAAGGAAGATACTCACTGTCCGTGTGCACCACTAGCTTTACACACACACATGCATGCATGTCTGCATTACACACACATTAAAATGTACACATACATGAAGACGTACACACACAGGGAAAGGGAGGAGAGAGACACACAGTGAGGTGGGAGAAAAGAGCGATCAAAGCGATAATGGAAAATTCACCTCCCATTTTGTGAAAGTCCAAGTCCCCGGCTGTCTACCCTTTGGTCAGCTAAAAAAATCATTTTCCAGAGAAGGAAAATAGCATGTTCTTTTTTTCTCCATTCTCTCTTTAGTGCCAGCAGATGAATCAATACGTCTGGCTCCCGGTGGAGGCTGTTTCTTTCTTGGTGCATTTGCTTCAAAGCTCACAATGCATGGCAAGGGGAACCTTAGCCTTCCCTTCATTTAAGTCCATCCTTTCCAAGACTGGTTGTTGCTCACCTGAGCCTGGTACTTCTCCCACAGATACTAAATTGATGGGCTCTCACATCCTGCAATTTCACATGCCATAAATTCCAAGCATCAGGAGAAGTTCCATTATAACTAACCAAAGAGTTCTGCTGCGGGTGCTTGCAGGCCTTGGAGAAGACTGAGGAAAGCTGGGTGACTTTGCAGCAACCCAGCCTTCAGGAAACTTCGCCCATGGCAAGGGTGTTAAAGATCAATCATCTATTTCCTGAAAATATTAAGTAACATATAGAGATGTCGATCTATCCCTTCCCATGAAAGGGCCCAGGAAGCCAGGATTGTCTGGATTAACTAAACTTATTTTTGATCCCTCTCTCTCTCTTCACTTTAAGCAGGATATTTTCTTTAGGTAAAAATAATTTTAAAGTGGCCAGTTTCATTTATGGAGCCAATACATATTTACATATATATATATCTCAGTTTGTATACAACTCTTTTTTTTAAAAAAAAAAAAAAAAGGTCTGTATTTTAACTGGTAGATAACTGGCAGGGCATGGTATGGATAAAGGTTTCAAGGGTAAAAAATGGGATTACTAAATGGCATCAAATACTGTCATCATCTTCTGAGACTGACCTGCCTGTGAGACTATGAAAACCCCTAGAAAAGAAGATTCACAAAATCAACCCATAATCTCTTCTCTTTTCTGTGTCCAGTTTGGCACAGAGTTTGGTACATGAAATTGTTCCTTTTCAATGAGAGCACTGTAAGCAATGGCCACCTTACGGGCAGGTAGAAACTGTACAAAGAGTTAGGACGTTAGTCCAACTTAGGTAAGTGTTCCGAACCACAAAATGTTTTCTTTATAAAAATGAGAAACACCTCTTCCATGCACTGCTGTGTCCCTTAAAGATTGTCCGAGAAATTTTAGAAACTAATTGTGGCGATTATGTATTAGAATCGAATGCATGAAGTCCATGACCTCAAAGATTCATTCCCACTTGGAGGCTCCTACACTGAAGGATGCCCAGGTAGCTTTCAGCCCATTGGTTCCTTCAACATAACTCCAATTGCAGAGCTCATAAGAAGGATAGAAGACTAATCTATATACGGATAGGATTGCCTTCACTAGTGGCAGGCATTGGTTGAACACTCTGCATGTACAATGCAAACAGACCATTTATCTACAACTAATATGCTGAACAATGTTCTATCCACTCATCCTGTGTCCCTGTGCATATTAAAAAACTCATTCTAGCTTCCCACTCCCAACTCAATTAGAAGTGAGCTTCTAATGGAGTTCCATTGTACATCTCAGACCTAACCCTAGGCAGAACGACCAGCAAGCAGCACAGCCCGGTCTTCTGTCCTCCTCCCTTCCACACTCCTTTCCTCTGTGCACCCACTGGGGATTATAATGAGCAGGAAGAAGCAGATTTATTCCTTATATGTAATGTCCTCTTTCTGCACAGAGGAAATCATTCTTATGGCCCGTGGTTTCATATCCAGTCGCTTATGCCTGGTGTCACCATGACAGTAGGCAGTATTGGCAAGATGTCTCCTTCCCAAGGACATTGCCTGCTTCGTGGACTTAGATGGAACTCATGTATACTTGTCCCTGTCATTTGTTCTACTGCCCATCTATTCTCCTCACTTCTATCTCCCTCTACTCCTTCACTACTCAGTAAGAGACAGGGATTGGATTTTGCTAACTCAATGAATTCAGTGGTCCTTCTTCCAGAAAATGCCATGCCTGGCTTCCAGTTCTCACAGGAACCACCCACATCAAAGATATGATTTTTTTCCAAGCACAGCTTCTCCCTTACTTTGTATGAGTTTGGATGCAATGCAGCTGTCCCCATCCTTGCTGAGAGGGGAAAAGATACAGTTTACCACCATAACTGTTGCCCCATTTCTTTTCCTTATGGCCTATGGTCAGATTTACAAAAACCATGTAGAAAAGAAGGATAAGAGGATGTTAAGGGGTTAGATGTAGCAACACAGCTGTTACATACCCAAGAAGCATTTTCTTCCAAAATTTTTTTAGTACATCAGAGAACTTGTAATATAGAACTTTGGTGTTTGTTCTGGAATTCCCCAAAGAACAAGAAACTTTCACTTCAGGTACTTGTATACAATGAACATGCAGATGCCAAGAGTCCCCCTTTTTTAATGATGAAGGTTATTTAAAGGCTGAGGGTTAATTACAGAGATTCTTTTTTCAAAGACAGAGGAGGATGCATGGCCCCTGACTTCTAACATCTTATATGTTGTTTGGAGTTAGAGCATGCATTTTTAAATATTAAATACACAATACCACACACACACACACAGTGTGCATGCATGGAATGTTAATAAGGCATATGAGTACACAGTGACTATGTATGGAGTTCAAAGAGGATACAAAAGACTGATTGTGTCATGGATCAGGGCTTCCATACTACACAGAATTGGTGATCAAAGAAAAATGATGAGACTGTCACTGTATTCTGAAGAATCAGGGACAAAGTCAGGACATGTTTACAAAAGTCAGTTACTTGGAGGACATGCCTAGGAGTCATACCTACAATCTGGTTTTGCGGATGGACAAACAACTTCTAGGCAGTTGGAGGCGGGGAAGTGTCATGTGTCCAGCTACAAAGTTGGGACTCTAATGCACAGCAGCTGAAGAAGCAAGTGATTTTCAGACCTACGACAAGGTGAGATGCAGGCACAGGCAGAGGAGGCAAACAAGGGTAGCAAGTCCTAAGCTTCTGTTTGAGTCTCAGTGCATGAGAGTTAGGCAAATGTTTCGATTGTTTCAGCAGCCATCCAAGGACAATTGGAATGAGAAAGTCCTGCAGGATCACCTAAGTTATATAGACACCTTATGTGCACATGTGGAAGGGGCTGGCCCTACCATAGACACAGGTAAACCACATTTTAATCATCTGTTTCTACCTCTGTGCATATTTCCTCCCTCTCTCTGTTCTCATTGTGTGCTTTAGCTCCTAGATGTTATGACCCACAGGACCTCAATGATTTTACTCAGGGCTACAGAGACATTGGATTCTTGGACTGTGACTTTTCAAGTCCTGCCAGGGTAATGCTATGCATGAAGAATGAGAGATACTAGTCAGTCGAGAGCTGAATGCAGTGCTGAGGAATTTAAGAACCTGTCCATATATCTGGTAATGTCTCAAAAGCACATTGCTCTTTGTTGTGCGCTTGTGATACTTCTGAGCCTGTGGCACTGTTCTGACTTCTCCCCTGCAGGAGTAAAGGAACAATAGCTATGCCCTGCTTTGGGGCTCAGAAATCTCACGCTGTCAGTGAGATATCTCAATTTTAGAAGCTCCAAGCAAGCACAGCAGTTAGACAAGGTATTCAGGCAGCATTGACCTAAGCCTGGCACTTCCTAACCACTTAATGGCTCTGTTTCCAGGAGCTGAGTCCAGAAGCAGAGACTAGACTGGAGACAAAATGGTAGCTACTAGATGTGTAAATTACAGGCTTATTTAAAGAATGGTAATTTTCTTTAAATACAGTAATAGTGACTTTGTTTCCCCAATGCAGACTAAACAAAGATAAAGAAAGAATGTCCCTTCCTTTTTGATGGAAGACATTTCTCAGTTTCTTGGATGGAACATCTGAGGCCAACTCAAAGGGATAGAGTTCCAGGCCACTAAAATGAAACCTCCCAGTCACACATGTAAAATGGCCAGGGTTAAAGTCCGAGACCTTCACCTGGCTTGCTTCTACTTCGAAGCAAATGCTCTAAATTTTATAACTCTCAAGAATTGCATTGCAGACCTGCTCTGGTGAGGTTCAGAGCTTCCTTCTACCACAGCCCCCCCCTTATATAAAGAAACCTAGATATCCATTATAAGGAACTCCCAAGTTGGACAAATTCTAAGGACAAAAAGAAATGAAAATGACACAATAAAATTCCTAAATCATTTATGGTAACCATAGGGTTGGTTCTTATGTTCCCATTCTTATTGTACGTTTATTTTGGGTATTATTGAGATAAAACTTTTAAAGACTTGTGTGGTGGACTAATGATATCATTGTGGGTGTTCCATGATGACTGGATCTATAATCCCTTAGAAGACATACTCTTGGCTCAGTGAAGACTCTTCTGGAGGACCAACTAAAGAGGGAAGATACACCCCAAACATGGGTGGAGCCACTGTGTGGACCTGGAGTTCAGACTCAGTAAAAGAAGGAAAAGAGAAAGCCAGATGAGTATCAGTCCCCACTCTCGTCTTCCAAGCCTATCAAAATGTTAAGAACCCTTACCCTGCACTTCTGCTGTGGTAACTCTGCCACACTGTTACTGACAGGGGGACTGCATCCCTTGGGAACCAAATTGATTTCTCAGAAGTTTCCTTGATATTATCACAATGACAGAAGTAACTAAGGTGTCCTTAATAACTAGTATACAGGGGATAGAGAGTTTTCAGTCACACAGGAAAACTGTTGAATTTAAAAGAATCATGAAGTTGTCATGTATTTGATTCCAAAACAAATAAAACATACTATAGTTCTTAACTGTGTGCAATGAAACGGTATAGAAAAGACTGGATATATGGAGGGCTTCCCATACCCAGGTTGCAATATTCCAGAGAAAGCTATAGCATCTTATCAGGCCATGAAGTGAGTCTACAAAGACAAACACAGATGTAGAAACAACTCATAGGCTAACTATCCAGATGGTAAAAGTTACAAAAGGATGTGAACTACAGTGATGATAGGTTAAAATCTATAAAATGTGTGTGAATCCATGGTGATAGGAATCAAAATAATATTAAGAGGCAAAGAGATGGATCCAAGGTGAGGAATGGTTTCTGGTCCTACGGAGGACTTGTGTTTGGTTCCTAGAACCCACATGGAAGTTCACAACCACTTGCATCTCCAGTTCCAAGGGATTAAGTGTCCTCTTCTGACCTATACAGGCACCAGGCATATACACAGTACAATTAATATATGTAGGCAAAATACCTATACGCATGAAATAAATACGTCTTTACAAAACAAATGTTAGAATGTGAAGTTGGGTTTTACTTAAGAATGCCTTGAACCAACAATTTTGAAAGCAGCTAAACAAAAGAAGACTGTGGTAATCATTTTGCCTTTCCTATGTGAACTGTATCACTGAATAATCAAATAGTTCATGGGGGTGTTTTTTCTTTACTAGACTGTTAAGGTTTGGTCTTTCTGTCTATTATAATGCTAAGTTTAGCACCCAGGACCTGGAGTCTGCAGCTAAACCTGTGACTCTGTTCTCTTAGTTCTGATTGGTAAATAAAGATGCCAGCAGCCAGTAGCTGGACAGAAAAGATATGGGTGGAATTTAGTTTTACCAGGCTTATTATTGGAGGAGACCGTGAAGGGGTGAAGAAGGTGCAGGAAGAAGAAGGAGAAGCCACTATGGGTTAGGTAAGCCATAAAAAATAAAAAATTAAAAAATTAAAAAAAAATCTAAGGCCTGAGGACTGGCCAATTTGAATTAAGAGCAGCCCAGAAGAAACATATCAAGTAGTAAGGAATAATTCAGGGTTGTTGATAGGAGAGTATATTCTAATAGCTTGGAGGCTAAGTATCTGCCCAACTCTTGTGCTGTTTGTAAATATAAAGCTGTGTGTCTTTTAACTGGGAACTAAAGAGTCAAAGGCAGAATAGAAACCCCAGATTGTGATTAAATAATTTCTACAACACAACAGTTCCCAGGTTGTTAAAAAAAATGATAGAATTATAATATCTCCATTTGTGGTCATTCAAGGGTTAATGATCCAAACATTGATTGGAGTAGCTACCAATACAATGAAAAGTGACTTCCAGGTTCCTCTAAGTGCAAGAGAACCCAGCTACCTTTGAACAGGGCATGAAAAAGAAAGGACACTCAAACCCAATCAAATATCTCTATCCAAAGGATCAGAAAGATTGAGAAGAAAGAAATTCTACTGGGTTTGCTACTGGCCAATTCCCATTATTGGACCAAAACCAAGATCCTTCATCATAAACATTTTAGGATGAAGTTCAAACCAAGAGACCTAAAGGTCATGTAAAACAATTGAAGTTTGACTGTATTTAAAAAAAAATGTTTAGGAAGCCTGGAGGGATGGTACATTACTTCCTTCATAGCACTCAGGAAGCTAAAACAGGAGAATTTCCAGAAGTATGAGCCCAGACTGGGTTAGACAGTGATTTTCAGAATAGCCTGAACTGTACACTGAAACCCTGCATCTAACAATAAAACCAAAGTTGTGTGTTTACATAAAAAATCAAACTTGATTTATTTTTTGGTTTATTTTTTCACAGTAGGAGAAAAAACCTTTATTGAACTTTATTGCATTATTTTAATTTAGAACTCCATTTATTTTGAATCATATAAGGGGAGGAATGGGAACTGTTTTGAAATGTTGGACCCTTAAAGGACTGACCTTGGCTCCCCTACTGTTAAAAACAGGTATTTGTCTCACAGTTAAGATTAAGGACCAAAACTCTCTGCTCCACAAATCCTTTGTACTTCAATTTCCACACATGATCCTAAAGAACAGTGGTTCCAACAACCTCTGTCAAACCCAGCTTCCCTGACCTCCAACTCTTTTTAGCTAGTTATATTCTGAATATATGTTTAATTCTCTAAGACCACCTCCAACCCAGCCTCTATCAGATTCCGAACACTTCTGATCTTTTAAATACATTTAGTCTTATTTTTAATACACAGCAACATTGGCACTTACTGTCAAACACTCTTACAATAGATCCATTCTGAGACAACTTTATCTTCAACTGACTGAGGCCCAGGCAGAGTACTCAAGGTCACAAACACAGCATGTACTCAGTAAGCATGTACTCAATCTGACTCCCAAACCTATTCATCATATGAAGAAACCCCTTTATCCTTTGATACACAACCAGGGTTCCAAATAGAACCTATCTGCACAGATTAATCTAGAAATCACTCTCTCCTATCCCCTTAAACACTAATGTGGAAATTGTCTAAACTGTCTCTTGCTCCCCAAACCCCCTTTACATCTCTATTTCAAATCTCAGATGAATTTCCCTGATATCTGGTATGGACCAAAGTTACAAATCCTAAAGGCACTCTCTTGAGAAAGTCACTGTGCTAGCCTTTATCCAGGGATGAGTTTTCAGCACTAATTTACCAGGCTAAACAGCTCACCTTCCTTAGATGGAAGAATGTCTCTGTCTTGTCTTCACCCTGACAGGGCCTCATGCAGAACCAGTACTCAGAGAGTCTCTGTTGAAAAGCCTGTTTTGTTTCTGTTTTTGTTTTTTTGTTGTTGTTGTTTTTGTTTTTGTTTTCATACCTCTCTTGCACACTGCCTTTCAGGAATATCTTTTGACAGTGTTTAAACTATTTCTTTCCTACTTTGGTCTTCCCCAGAGAAAATATCTGAGATAGTCTCTAATGAACTTAAAACTTGACTAGTCAAATCTTAAGTGTAGGAAGAGAGCACAATGTCGGATGAACATTGTTCTCCAAACAAGCAAACAAAAGGAAACTGATCAACCCCACTGCAGAGGGAGCCTTAAGAAACTAGCTATGGTGGTACAGACCTACATTTCAGTACTTGGAAGCTGGAACTGGATGATCTGAGTTCCAAGCAAGTCTGGGTTATATGGAAAAGACCCCTTCAAAACAAATACAGTTAAACAAGAAACTAAGTATCTATTTTAATAATAGTTTTTAATAATATTTATTTAATAATAAAATAATAATAATAATAATGTTTAATGAAATAATTTTAATTAAGTACTTTTATGTTGCAAAGGTAATTAATTGACATTCCTTTGACTTTTACACACTCACAACAAGATCATTACATAGCACTGCAGTATTTCCCAAGTGAACTTTTCATTTTAATCAGATCTACAAAGCACTGATGGGTGACATATCCGATCAAGCCACAGACTTCTATCAACCAGCATCAGTGTAGTATAAGAAGTAAGTACAGGAACTCAACAGCCTTCTCTCAGTCTTATGAGCAGCTACATTTCTGGGGAAGAACCCCCAGGCATAATTCCTTGCCAAGAACCAGGACGCTACACCTCTGATTCTGCATCAAGCATTATTCAATCTTTCCTTTTGATATATACCTGAATATAGCCAAATCTGCAAAGTGTTCACTTAATTGTCTAGTTAAACCATAAAATGGATATGCATTTTCAGGAAAGGAGACTTTGTCAGTTTTAGCAGTACCTTTGACACAGAACTCAGCTAAAGTCCCAACCTGTGAGGATCAGGGGAGCCACAGAGGTAAAGGAGGAGGCACACCCAGCTGGAGCCTATTTTGACCCACACAGCTAGCCACTCACTGGATACTTTCTGGAATTTGACATCAGAGCTGTACCACCTGGTTATGGTCATCATGATGTACAAGAAGGCACAGCAGAGCATCATGTGAAAAAGGGGGGTAGCTATACTGCACCCCCTCCTTCTCATTGTCTACCGCCCGCCAAAGCTGTTCATCTTCATCATTGGCTCCACGTGGTATCACCAAGGATAACACTGTCACTCCAAGAGAGTCAGCTTGTTAACTAGGCCGTTGCTCGAAGTATGGATGCTAGAGTATATAAGGCATATAACAAAGATAGTCAGTCCCCCAAACCATTCAGATTCATGTAAAGTGTCCATTCTCTGATGGTGAAACATAGGCAGGAGCAAGAGTAGTTGAGTTTTCTGGAGACACAGTTGGTGAAGTTAAGTGTGTGGTGATGCCCACAAGGGAGGGGTTGCAGGTCTGCTTAGGTTCACTGGTCATGGCCGACCAAGTGAGGGGAAAGGTGTACACAGGGATGATGGAGGACTGCAGGAGGCCAGAGGGAGTCTGATGTTCCTGAACTTTGGGGAGGGTGGGTACAACAGAAACCGTAACACAAAGAATCAGGTTCAGGCTGATGAAGACCTTGTTTTCTGTGCAGTCGTCAGGTTTGGTGTAGAAGATGTAAAGCAACACGGCAAAGACAATCAGAGGATCTAGGCTTGTAAAGGACAGCAAGGCAGCATACCGGAGCCCCACCTCTCTTCGATTTACCCATGATGCATTCCAAGTGTGAGCCATGTCTACCAAAAGCACCAGCTGGATAAAAATGAAGAGCGTGGCCCCCAGCATTCCAGCACCGAACCAGACTTCAGTGAAATGACCCCGAGGGATGTAGAAAGATCCAACCGTGACACCAGTAATGGCAGTGATGTTGAAGAACCAAAAGCCATTGTGTACCGCTGCTCTGGGATCTTGATCTGTTTTAACTTTTAGCATGAGCAAAAAGAAGCCAAAGAAGAAAAAAGATGGCCACAGCAAAGTTGATCTGACAAAAAGCTTTAAAACCGACCAACATATCACAATCTTTCTCTGCCTTTGTATCAAGCGTCTTGATTTGAAATCCTCCTTCACAGAATCCAGGCATCTCCTTCAGCTGAGTTTGTATGTCTTCTGTCATCGTGATGGAAGACACAACCATGCCAAGGATGAGAACAGAAGCGTGGGTGAGCCGAGTCACAGTGGAATTGTTACTGACGGGACAGCAACTGTGCAGCACATGTGATGCACCACTGCATAGCATGGAGCCCAGCTGGCAAGGGAGAACACGCCAAGGATGGCCCCCAAGGTATTGCTGGAGCCAGGACCCACTGCTACCAAAGGCTTCCCACACGGTAGCCAAACTTAATGTGTTTAAACCAATAAAACTAGATACTGAGTTGATATATGATGGTTAGAAATTATTGTTATCTTTGCCAAAATAAAGAAACTGTCCTAAAAATGTGGTAAATTGTTTACCCTCTGAGCTACTGTTTGCTTGGGCATTCCTAATGAACAGCCCAAGAATGAGAAGATGAAAGAGAAGAGAAGGAAGGAGCAGAGAACCAATGGTCCGGAGGTTCAGTGGTCAGGAGCAAAGAATTGATTTCCAAACTGAATGCACACATGGTGAAGGAGAATCTGGAATACCATACCATACTGTGCACACAGCGATGAACGTTTTTAAGGACAAGGAACCAACTACATGGTGATTATGGAAACCCCATATCCAGGGAACACAGGACATGCTAATAAGCCCCAATCTTGCTAACCGGAAGGAGCACTCTTGGCAAAGTGGCCTCATTTAATGGTTATTAGGGATTCATCTCATTTCACATACTTTGAGCAGAAAGTATCTCCCACTACAGTGTTGATGCTCTATGTGTGTGCCTGCAGTTGAGTGGGAGTTGATGATCATCACCGGCTGCCCTGCACACGTACAGTGTTCTAAGTGTAGGAAAAGTAACGCGTACTGTTCCCTGTGAGAAAAAGACCCTGATCCTCTTTAGGGGGGGAAGGGCAGGAGTGGCATGGGGTCAGACATAGACTGAGTACTCCAGAATCTATGGCCATGTGGAAACACTATCACGGCGCCGTTGCTGCTTCTTGGAAATATTTCCTTCCTTTCCTTGGAACTGGAGTTTTAATAGATCGTTTGACTTGAACTCTGAGAATTTTTATAAAGCTTTTGAATGGCACGATAATTATGCATAATTAGGGCAAATAGTATTAGACTCAGATACATGCATACACTGAGTAATAATCATACTATGATAATTTAGATATCATCATGTCAAATATGTCTGTGTCGCAACACTGAAACAATTCTTTATTCCTGCTATTTTGAAATACATAAGGCACTATTGTTGACTCTGGGCCTCTTACTATGTAGTAGACGACCAGAATCTATCTAACGGAAGTATGCCTTTGTACCCATAGACCACCATCAACCTCAACACTTCGCAGTCTCCCTTCACCATCTAATAACCATCAATTTTCTGCTTCTACCAAGGTCCTGTTCTTCATTCTCTGCTTCTGAGCCCCTAATGAGGCAAGGCTCTCCTCTTCTCAAGCCTCCCAGTCCCCAGTGAAGAGCAGATGAGTTAAAGAGCAAGAGCCTTGGTGTGAAATCTGGACCAGCTCCTGCTCAGGAAGCCAAGACTAGCTTTCTCATTCCCTGTGAGCTGGCTGGAGACTCTCCCTTTCATGTTCCACGTTCTCAGCTTTCTCTGAGTACCAACTCAGTTTGCCACCTTCAAAGCAAGGTTATCTTGGAAGACTCTAGACCACATTGTGCCTCATCTTTTGATCCACAGCCGTGTACCAGAGGAATAAAACACAACTCTCTGATCTACTAAAACTCTTGAAGAGCTGTTTCCATTAATCAATAATAATTTTCTTTCATGCCATTTGCTCTTGCAAATGAAAAATTGAATGCTAGGGGAAGTTTAGCTATGTAAATGTTCTAATTAGTTAAAATTTCATTTGATTTCACTTGTTCATATGAATCTGTATTAATAGAAAAACTTTTATTGGTAAACTCCAAGTTTAGAGAACTTTACCATTTCAAGTAGAAGAGTTGCCCAGATTACATTTATTAACTAAATTTTATTAAATTTATTGAGTAATTTAACTATTTTCAATGCATGCAAGGAATTCTTATTCATATGAGATCCCTTAAGCTTTTGGGGACCTCCTAAGCCCACACAACCTTTTTCAAGTATAGTGAAAATCACAGATCTTCATCCCCAGAAAATGTTCATGTTCATGTGTTTACTTGCTTTACCTTGTTTCTCACAGATCTTTAAAATACATTGGTGGCCTCTAGGGTATCCAAAAGGCCACAAAGTAAATATAAGATCTAGCTTAGATGGTCAGTCACTGGAGATCATTAATCAAGAAACCAGTCAATCTGTACCCTCAGTGGTTTCAGTGTTGACAGTTAACTCTCAAGTTCCTGAACTTTCAAGAGAAACCACTCCTATTGAATTTAGGAAACATTTACCAAGATTACAAGCACACATTAACCAAAGTAAGCATTTCCTTCCTACAAATGGGATACATCAGAAACTATCTTTCTAAACATCCATGGAGCACCTGAACCCCAATATCTACCACCTGAATTTTTTATCCCCTGACTCATGGGGGTTTCCTAGAGTTGCCCAGAGGGATAGTGCTTCTCATCACAATCACACTGACACTTTAGAACAGGGAGGAGTGAGAAACCACTAAAACCGGGAGTGAGGGGGTGAGGAGGGGGATGTCTTAGAGGAGAAGGACAGGGCTGTGATTCGTGGCTCCTGTTCATTCATTTTCTAGATATCGTGAGTATTGGGCGGAGTCAGTGAGCACTTCCCTTGCCATCTGAGGAGAGGTAAGAAGTATCTTTCCCTGTGATTATTTCAGATGGTTCCTGCACACTTGAAATTTATGCAACAGAGATCTTTTGTTTTTTTTTTTTTTTTTTTTTTTTTTTTTTTTTTTTTTTTTTTTTTTTGCAACAGGGATCTTTAGCAAAGATGTGTCACCGAGCCAGCTTCCTCTTTATCAACATACAGACATAGCAAGATCAGGATTAGTGACAACATTCCTTTCTCTTCCCCAGATTTAAATGTCACTAGCAGTCATACACAAAGAACTATATAGTTTGTCTATGTTGCCTGTAGCCAGATTCTCAATTTCCATGGCTAATTCTCATTAGAGAGATGCAGTTCAATATTCTTCAGTCAATAATAGATAAAAATAGACAAAATCTGTAGAAACATAGAATAGCTGGGCAAAATCAACTTGATTTTGTTGACATTTATGGTATTTTCCACCCAACAGCAGCAGTTACCAAATAGATCATACGAAGGATTACAGACTCTCAACAGGAAAAATAAAGTATTAGAATTTCTAAGAAGGGAAGAACAACACAGCTACAAAAATGTATATCTCCTGACACTTGGTATCAAAGAGAGAGAGAGAGAGAGAGAGAGAGAGAGAGAGAGAGAGAGAGAGAGAGAGAGAGAGATCAGCAACAGAATGATCTCTGGGGAAATTTTCTTCAAATGCTCAGAAAATAAGCAGTATCGTAAAAACTCATAGGCCAAAAAATAAATCAAAAGGAAATTTGAAAAAAATATTTTTACTACAGGAAAATAAAATGTAGCATGCAAAAAGTTTGTGGGGTGGCTAAACAAATACTTAGGGAACAATTTATGATATCAAATGACGATATTAGAAAACGAGCAATGTCTAAAGCATATGAAGTCAGTTTTTAAATTTTATTAACTTATTATTAATAATAAATATCATTTATAATATACAAAACAAATACAAATACAAATTATAAATATAAAAAGTAATGAATAATAAATATTCATGATTAAAAGAGAAAACAAAACAAAAAATTTTAAAAATCAATCGACAAATTCACATTCATAGCTAGTCTAATCCAAATCTCAGTGGTATTTTTTGCTCTCTTTAGTGTAACTACAGAATCTACCTTTCTATCTATCTATCGATATATATATATATATATTCCTCTTCCTGTTTCTCTCTCTTCATCTCTCACTCCCTCTCCCCCACCCTGTCTCTTTCGCTCTATCTCTCTTTTGTTCTTTTAGAAGTCTATGAGCCAGTTCTATAATTCATTCAGGTACTGAAGAGATTGCCCAGCAGTTAAGGGCACATGCTGTTCCAGCAAATGGTCTACACACTGTTTTTCCAGCACCTATCTCAGGATGCTCACAATTATCTGTAACTTTAGCTATATGGGATCTGACACTTTTTTATGGCATCCAGAGAGACTTACACTCATGCCCGTGCACACACACACACACACACACACAGAGAGAGAGAGAGAGAGAGAGAGAGAAAGAGAGAGAAAGAGAGAGAGAGAGAGATTGTTTATATTAGGAGAGATACGTGAACATATAGAATTTTAGTTATATGCATACAACATTTTTTTAAGTTTTAATAATTTTTAATTTTTTAAATTCATGCATGAATTCAAGGAACCAATGATGCACAAAAACTATAGAATTAAATAAAACAAAATAACTGACATTACCTGATTTTCAGTATCAATATACAGATATAATAATTAAGTCAGCATGGTATTACTTTAAACAGATAATCTGTAAATTTATATATCCTCTTTTTGTCACGGATTCTATAGTTGTAAATTCTACCATTTTCTAAAATTCACAAAGGAAATGAGGAAGGTTCTTTTTCGATTTTATTTAGTGTGTGTGTGGTATGAATGTATATATATATATATATATATATATATATATATATATATATATATATGCTTATGTATGTTGGTATGTAGACAGACCTGTATATGTGTACATGGGTGTGTGTGTTTGTGTGTGTGTGCACATGTGGATATATGTGCATGCTTCTGTGAATGCCACAGGTTAGCATCCCTGTCTTCCAGATGACTCTCTGCCCTATACTTATATGGAATGAGCTGTAAGATGATATAGATAGGATCTGTCATTGAACTTAAAGCTGCCAGTCAGGTCAAGCAGTTTGCTCATTGGATCCTCATCCCTGCCTCCTAAGTCCTGTCATTCCGAGTGATCCACCCTGCCTGCCTGGCATGTCTCTGAGTCTGGACTCCTATTTTCAAGCTTGCCAAGTAACTTACCCATTGAGCCATCTCCTTCGATCAGAATTCTGACTGTTCATTATCTTAACTTCACAGATAGATGTCTGTCAAACATCACTCAATTCTTTAAATGTATGTAGTTTGCTATATGTCAATAAAAACACTTGGAACTTTTTAAAATCAATAAATATGAACACCTGCTATTAATCATATCGACTGAGAGTTTTACATTCATTTTTTAAAATTTGAAAGCAACAAAATAATGCTACAATACCATCAAACACCGATAGCCATTAATATTTCTAGTCAGCCAAATGTGTCTGGATGTCTGTTTTCATGAGCACTCAGCAGAGAAGGTTAATCCAGAAAAGTCTTTGTCTTAGATCCTTTTGTTAAATTTCAGAAACATTTAGGAGGACAAATGGTTTTCCATATATAAAATTTTAACTCGTGTATGTATCACCATTATTGTCTAACCCAGGTATTTATCAGAGAGAGATACTGGTTTTGAAAGCAGTGTAGAATGATGAAATTGGGCCCTCCTGGATTGTCAACTAGACATCACTAGGAACTGAGAAATAGCTTGATATATAATGTATAGTACAGATAGTCATAGATTAGATGATATATATATATATATATATATATATATATATATATATATATATATATATGGGGGAATCATTACAAATACAGACAACGTAAGTATATACACTCATAGTTCGACGCCGTCATAGACCCATATCATACATGGACTAGTATACATTCCTGATTTCTTATCTCTGTTTTTATGAGACCTTCTTAGTGGTACCATCCTCGTATAAAAGCACACACATATAGATCTTAGTTACCAACAGTATTCTCCAATAAGAAGAACTTATTTCTCTGGAGAAATGGCTGATTCCAGAAATGTGCAGAGAAAAGCCCATGTCCCTCAAACCATAATGAAGGACAGCAAACCATGGGGTCCTGTAAAAGGAACTCAGAACACAGCCTGAGAGAAAAGTCAACAGCTAAAGCTGAAAACAAACAACAAAAGAAATAGCATAGCACTGGATTCCAACCCAACAACAAAAGTGAGCACACTAGTGGATGCTCACTAATGTAAGTATATAATTGAACACATAAATAAGGCTATACTTTTCTTGAAACTTCAAAACAATATATTTATGCATTCTCTTATCCAGAGTGTGAGGGTTGAATGATTCTCTAACCTTGAATATTGACAAATTTTAGAAGCTCACTTCTAAGAAAAGCAAATATAGGAAGAAAAATATGGTTCACAATGAAAAGGCCTAGTGGGAAATGTGTTCAATATGCCCTGGACACAATGTGATAAGATGAGGCCTTTCAATTCTATTGTATTCTCTAAAATTAATAACTTGAGTCTGTGGAGGAAGAAAGCATCCTAGAATCCAGCCACAGACCACCATACAAAATACCTGACCATCACTCTTTACAACTAAGAGAATCATCTTGCAAAAACTAAGGCTCTGACGTGGGTCAGAGGAGATTGGGAAGGTGTGTACCGTGGGCGAGATGCAATTTTCTAGGGAAGAGTCTGAATCAATCGGAAAAGTCTGCAAGAAAAATGCAGTCCACATGAGAATGACGTTAGCACCAAAGACAACAGAAATGCCCTGGTTACAACCTTTGTTTTAACAAATGAGCAAGGATGCAGCTGTTCATATCAGGAGCCCGAGCAGTGGTCATGCAGAAGAGCACTCTCTGCACTAGACTGTTTTCATTAAATCCAGAGTTACTTCAAAATAACTTTCAAATTTTATCTTAAAACGTGCCTGCTTCACTTGAGTGCCCAAAACAGAACACTTATATCACTGCTTCAAGGTTCAAGAAATATAGTGGGAGAGGAAAGGGAAGGAACATCAGAGGTGGATAACAGGAAGGGGGGCTATGGAGTACCATCTTCTGATCTTCTGGGTACAACAGCCCTGCAGTCATGACTTTATGGTACCAGCAGTTTCTGTGCCCTGATCTGTGCATTCTGAAACATATAGCCAGCCAGCCATGCATAAAACAATGGTGTGTGGATGAACCATTAGCTACTGGTAGCTTCTGGGGGAGGAAGAGTTCTTTTCATTGTGTATCCGCCAGTAAGCCTGCCAGGCTCCACTCCGATGGTAATGGGTATGAATGAATGTCCTCATTTCCCATGTCATTCAGACATCCAGTTAAACAGTGAGTGAGAAAATAAATGGAGCCAACATAAGACCTGTAGCAAGGAAGAGGGAGGCAAGCATGGGAGGAAGATGAGACAGGTTGGGAGGTCAAAGCAATCAGATTGCTTTATATCCATATGCATGAAACTCAAAAAAAAATTAATAAAAAAGTTTTATTCAAAAGGCCAGCCACTCATAAAATTGGTTCAATTAAAACAGTCACAGCAGTGACAGAAGGTTGGTGTCCAGAAACTGCTCAACCGGATAAATGGATGCTGAAATTTGGTTCCGGCCCCTGGCATAGAGAACATTCTGCCCAGGAGGTGGTATTTATGTGTGCTCTGTTGCTAGCCCTAGGACCAAAAGTAGCATCTGCTCCTGAAACGGTGCTGGACACATCTGCGGTCACCTGTTAGAGGAGAGATGATCTGGGACAGACGGTTGTCACATCTCTCATGATAACCTGGCAACCAAGACTTGGGCTTGCTGATGGTGGATTTCAGCACAGATCTGCCAGTCTGGTGGAGGCTAGAGGTGGGTGTTGAGCTGTGTGAATCTTTCCTAGCTCATTGCTCTCATTGCTCAGCTAGCTCGGTATATTTAAATACATCAATGACATTTTTTAAAAGGGTACATGTATTTACATGTTATGTCATCTTTCCGGAGAGCAAAATTGCATGCTTATTTAATTTGCTGTCTGACACTTAGGCTATCTTTTATGCCGTCTGCATCTCCAATCCAAACAGACAAGCCACTCACCCAGAGAGGTGCTGACAGCAACCAGTTTCACTACTTTTACCTGGTAAATCCCTATAGGTTTTAG
This sequence comes from Micromys minutus, assembly GCF_963924665.1. Lineage (NCBI taxonomy): Eukaryota > Metazoa > Chordata > Mammalia > Rodentia > Muridae > Micromys > Micromys minutus. Next base: position 6,478,725 of record NC_137971.1, read on the forward strand.
GTTTTAAAGGAGGAGTCTGTTTCAAAGGGTATAAGTTGCAACTTCAAATATTGGTCATTAGATGAGATGTCACATATCTCATTCCAACTCCAAGAATTTATTTGTGATGATCTTCATATTCCTCTGAGTATACATATTTTTTATCGTGGAGACCAGCTTTCCGTGTGAAAGGTCTCCGCTGCATGGGAAACAGCATTTGTTCAAAGGAGAACCATGCTACGTCTGTAGTAGGGACCAATCCCACAGAAAGCAAAATCCAATTTCAAGAGCCAACTATGGTGGCATCAGGGCAAGTTTTACAAGAAGCTCTTGGAAGGTATGTGGCTCCACCCCCACCTGATGCTATGTCCCTGCTTGGATGCAGAAGCATTGCCCTCTGTACCATTCTGTCTCCCCTCCTCCACCACACCAGTGCCAGCATTGTATGCCAGACTCATCATTCTTTCAGTAACACTTGGCCCAGACTGATCAGAAGTCTCTGCACACTGTTGTTATCCAGCGGAGCCTTGGCTTGGCCTTGCTGATCTCCTACTGTCAGAAGTAAGTAAGTAAGACTCATACTTGTAACCCCAGTACTCAAGCATCTGGGGAAGGAAGATCTCTCCAACTTCAAGGTCTCCTTGAACTACAGAGTGAGACCCTGTCTACAGCCAACATTTGGATTTTTGTTTCCCTGATGGCTAAGGGTGTTGACAAACTTCAAATCTCATCTCTTTTGCCAACTCCTGGTAGAAATCCTTATATTAAGGGAGGTAACCTAGACACAGAGGGGCAAACATCACATCACATGTTTTGTTCTCAAATAGAGATCATAGATCCTAGCTCTTTGTGTGTGTCTGTCTGTCTGTCTGTCTGTCTGTATTGTGTATGTATGTGTGTGTATGTGTGTGTGTGTGTGTGTGTGTGTGTGTGTGAGAGAGAGAGAGAGAGAGAGAGAGAGAGAGAGAGAGAGAGAGAGTGAGAGAGAGAGAGAGAGGGAGGGAGGGAGGGAGGGAGGGGGAGAGAGGGGGGGCTATAGATTAGAGGGGTACCACAAGAGAAATGGGGATATTAATAGAAAAAATGTAACATGGGCACAGAACAAGGACTATTGGAAATAGATTATAAAGTGGATCACAGAGATGGAGAAAAGAGAGGAAGCCTATGATCAAGTGTATTGTATACATGTACAAAATCTTCAAAACGTATTTAAAACATTATTACAAAACAAATGTTTGAAAATTTAAAAATAAAATCTCTTCTACTAATTTAAAAATGAATTAATAATTAAATAAAACACCTTTGCTTTTCCTCTATTCAGCGCCTTTGGCTTGCCATGACAGTATGACTTCAGGGATCCATCCACTGTAAAGAGGCTTCCCTCATTGATACCAACTTCATTCAGAAGTCCATGTCCTTAGGAGATAGACGGTTCAGGAAGTTGAACATGAAGTTTTAGAGTAAGAGGCAGAGGGAAAGCAACCTTACTGCCTTTCTCTAAAGAGGGGAGGGCAGTAGCTGTCCTGGAGCAGCGGTGGAATCTATCCACCGGGAGAACAATAACAGAAACATCTTACCACATTGTGAGGCAGAGTTATTATAAAAGGTAGTGACTCTAAAACATGCTGTTGGGACATCAGGAAGTGGGAGCCAAAGCAAAGATTTAGAGGTCTACATGCAGCCATTCAGCTGTTGTGGGGACCATACAGCCATTATCACTGACATCACACTGCCTTAGGGAGCAATTACTCCAGAGACAGGTGCTGAAGCCATCAATTCTGATGGTCTTCTCTGGTTGGCATGTCATTTTTCATGTGCTGTCTTTCTTTCACAGTGATTAATCTCTACAATGAGCAATGTGTGTTACCTTGAAAGCTCACAAGCCTCCAGTAACAACTATTCTAGCCAATGGTACTTACAAAGTTGGTGTCCAAGTCCTGGGCTTGAATGCCAAAAGAACGTCAAAGAGAATGTAAGGATGTGGCTCAGTAGGTAGACTGGTCAAGTATCCACCAATCCCTGGGTTCAGTGCCCATTACTGCATAACCCAAGCATATAATCTTGGCATTCACGAGATGAGGACTATAAGGGCAGATATTCATGGTCATCTTCAGCTACAACAAGGTTGAGGTAGCCTGGTTTACATGAAGCTTTATCTCAGAGAGACAGAGTGGGAGAAAAAGAAAGATAAATGAAGGTGAGGGCAGAGGAGGGGGAATCCCAAGTACATAGAGGTTTCCTCCTAGATTTTAACCCATCTGTCAGGCATCTAAAGATGAGGAGGTAAGGAAACAGTCAGGGAACCATCTTTCCAGACTCCCCATCTCTTCACCCTATGAACTTTGTGGTGTTTACTCAATCCTCTGCTGTTATCAGTGTTGACTATGGACACCATTCATGGGCAAGTGACTAAGACATAGAAGACTATGGTCACCCAAAATAATTCTGGAAAGAGAAAGGCAAGAGCATAACTCTGCATCTTTCTTGCACTCAGCTCCCATGGCTGCCTCTGGCTGGCATTTGGCCCATATGTATTCATTCCCATGCACTCCAACCCGCAGCTCCAAAGACTCGGCATCATCCCCAACCAACATCTCCCAAGACGCAGCACAGTGGGTTGCTAGCTCTCAGCTCTCTTTCCTCTTGCCGCAGTAATTTCATCAAAGCTATGACCCTTCGGTGTTTATCTTAATGTTATGGAAATTTAACTTTTATTTCTGGGGAGTTTTCTTGGATTCCATCTTCAGATATTTGTTCTGGGTAATTATTTCCTGTTTATTCTCTAGAAGAATAAAATTGGGCACGTGTTGGGTTTCATTTGTCTGTTCCCTATCTATCATTTTCTCTCTAATTTAATTCTTTATTTAAACTTAATGCTGTTTATTTTTATTTCTGCTATCTTGCGATCTGTCTTTTTATTGTGTTCCCAGTAGAATCTCTTTTCCCTTCGGCTTAGAATGTCCTCTTTATTCATATGGCAGCTAGCATCTGCAGCACCCAGAGACACCTAGGGAGGCACACACAAACACACACAGACACACATGAGAACAGTCGCACACAGACAGACACACATCAATGCACCTCTTTCCTGAGACCTTACAACACATGACATCACCCTTTACATGATTTTACAAACCATCATTTTGTCTCTCACGTGTCAGCTCTAAAATGACAATGACAGTTTTCTGGTCCCTGATGCTGTCCAACTCTGTGCTTCTTTATCACTACCATGGCTACATTTGAAACAAACATTTTCCAGCTTTTGGGTAGAGGCTCACACGAGGAGGGTGCTGGCCACGCTCAGGACTGATGAGAGGGCTTTATGCAGCCAAGGTTCTCTGTGAGTTTTTTTAGGCTCTGCCATGGAGAAGAGAAGGGCAGCTGTACGGCTCCTCAGCACACAAAGTTGCAGCTGTCTTTGAGCATGCCCAAAAATAAAGTTGGCATTTCCCCATTCTTCTTGTTGCTTGCAGATGCTTTCCAGGAATAAGAGGGGAAAGACGCTAAGATGCCACCGCCTTGTACTCGGAAGCTTAATCTGACCCTCCTCTGCTGAATTGGATGAAGTTGATGCATTTGGAGTGCCTGGCACACTAGCATGATGACCCTGTGCTCACTCGCTAGAGTCTCAGAGTGTGAAATTGCGGCGAGCCAGAACCTCAGGCTGGTAAGGTGTATATGCCCACAGTGAAGCTGGTAAAGTGTATATGCCCACAGTGAAGCTGGTAAGGTGTTCCTTATTGACTTTCCCAGGTTCCTCTGCATCCTGGCATGGATACGTAAACAGATAACAATGTCTTCGGTCTTCAGCTTTGACTCAGGGACTATATCTGTCTGGAACTACTCAGAATTTAACTTGCTGACTTGGAGTGGCTGTAGACTTACTGTTTCAGGATCCCGGCTCCCTGCGTGGAACCTGCTCTAAAAACAGTATCCATCAAACTGTTGAAGTACTGAGTGTGGAATCCATGGTAACATAACATGGGAGACAACACAGAGAGAACTCTGTAGAGTGACAAGGAGCACTGTCAAGGCTGTGCAGCAAACACACCAATCAGCTACCATCCCTCTGGGAATGTGTGGGATACTCATGGCATTTTCATTTAAAGTGTGTGTGTGTGTGTGTGTGTGTGTGTGTGTGTGTGTGTGTGTGTGTAAGCGATAGAGGGAAAGATATGGATGGGTATGTGCAAGCTTTCATGTACATGCATACATGTCCACACGTATGCAGATATGTGCAGATAGAAGCTGATGTCATATGTCTTTTTCTTAATTGCGCTTCATTTTACTCTTGGGGCCGAGTCTCTAGGATGGAGTACTGGGATGAACAATGACATCCCATCTTTAATGTGATTCCAACGATTCCAAAGTCCCTTCCTTGAAATCGTGTACCAAGTGCTTTGTCACTGAGGCATTTACTAACAAAAAATAATTTACTGAGTTATTTACTTATAAATTATCTGTTTATTGGTTCTATAATAATTTCATAAATGTATTTAATTTAACCCCTACTTTTCCTTATCTCCCCTTTGCTCCTGTCAACATACCCTTCTTGCTATAAATCCTTACCCATATTAATGTCTTTGTATTTTGTATTATGACCTACTAAGTGGTCTAAGTCTCTGTGACTGTGGGTTTGGAACTTTGTGGGCTCCCTGGTGGGTACAAAACTGAAGTCAATGACTCCTTCTTTCCCAGAATCTGTGCTTATAGATAAGTAGGGAAGGGTAGGGACCCATGAAACTCTCATTTATTAAAGCCCTATTTAAATTCTTTAATGATAGATTTCTTGACAAAATAAGACTTTCCTCCTCACAGTAATTATGAAGAAAGTTCAAAATCCCAACAAGTGTATCTTTTGTGGGTTTTTCTTCTTTAAAGAATGAAAATTTTATACATATACATATATATGCATAAACATATGTGTGTGTGTGTATGATGCACCATATGATGTTGATGTATGTATATATAGTATAATGGCTAATCTCACTAATTAATAGAACCATGACTGTGTGTGTGTGTGTGGGTGGGTGTGTGTGTGGGTGTGTGTAGAACACTTAAAGTCATCTCCTACAGTAATCACCATATGGCATAATAAACACCTAGCATTAATTCTACCAAATAGAAAAGTCTATCATCTGATCAAGGCCTCCTCATCACCCCTTCACCCTCAGTATCCAGTAACTGAAAATCTACCTCCTGCTGTTAAGCACTCAGCTCTGTCAGGTTCTAGCCAAATGTCCTTAAGATACTGCTTTGTGGTTAAGTCATATGATCTCAGAGTCTATATCTTACAAAGAAGGAGGCTGAGTGTTGTAACAAAGTCAACATTGTTTATAAAGCAGGCTATCTGGCTAATCATACCTTGACTACACACCGAACACTAGGTAAGCACTTCAGTTGTTTCCTCTCATCAAGCCTACGGGGCAACCTCCAGCAATGTCATAGGACACATACTTCAGCAGCTCACAAAGGGGATCCTCAAAGAGCAAAGACATTGATCCTTGTTCCCAAGCTTGTGTCTACATTAGCACCTAGGCTGAGTTTAGTGAGCATTGCTCTACTGTTTGCATGCTACAAACCTTCAAATGCCAACATCTATCTCCAGGGATAAAGCCTATGCTTGATTTGTTTTCCCTCTGCTTGCTTATAGATCAGTATGTATATCTCTGAACTAAAGGCAGAGGAAACAGAAAGCCATCAGTCACTGCAATGGTTAAGGAAGAGCTACACTTGGAAACTAATGAAGACAAGCTGGAAATAGAAAGTGTGAAAATGCAGCGGAGAAGCTGAGCAGGATGCACAACTAACGCAATCGTCTCTCTTCTTACACATCAAAGCCCCTCATCAAATGTCTCCTCACACTGCTGGAACACAGGATGTGCAGGACATCAGAAGAAAGACTAGTGTTCAAGGCTGATAAACACCACGGCAGAGACCAGTATGTGCCCACTACATGCTGTTCCCTTACTCCTTGTGTAAAAGATGGCGCTGTAAACTCTCCACTGCCATGCGTGAAGGTGAGAGACAGGATGTAAACGTGTAAAATGTGTTGGAACAATTCATCAGCCTTCTAGCCCTGACCCCTGAAATCCTTTCAAATGACAGAACTACCCGCCCAACAAGGATCCAGAGGAAGGACAGCTAGAGGAGTATATAGTCAAGGGCTCACATTGGTGGTACAAAATTAAGCTATCCAGAAGAACCCTTTGGCAGAGAATTCTTTTGTTAAACTATCCCAGGAATTAAGAACTAATAGTACCTTTTAAATATTTTTATTGGATATTCTTTATATTTGCATTTCAAATGTTATCCCATTTCCCCATCTATCATACTCCCTTTCCTTGCTTCCATAAAGGTGCTCCCTCTCCCAACCACCCACTCCCACCTCAGTGCATTGGCCATTCCCCTGCACTGAGAAAGTGACCCTTCACTGGACCAAAGGCTTCTTCACCCATTGGTGCCATCCTCTGCTACATATGCAACTGGATCCATGGGGAGTCTCTCCATTTGTACTCATTGGTTGGTGCTTTAGTCCCAGAGAGCTCCAGGGATAAGAGTCGGGTTGGTTGATATTGCTCTTCTTCCCATGGGGTTGCCAACCCTTCCAGCTCCTCCAGGCCTCTCTCTTGCAACTCCACAGGGGTCCCTATGCTCAGTCCCATGATTAGCTGCAAGCATCCTCATCTGTATCAGTATGGCTCTGGCAGAACTCCTGAGTAGGCATTCATATCAGGCTCCACCAGTAAGCACTTCTTGGCATCAGCAATAGTGACTGGGTTTGGTAGCTGCATATGAAATGGATTCCCAGGCTGGAGTCTAATTTCTTGAGTTCTTTGTATAATCTGACTACTAGCCCTCTGTCAGATATAGGATTCATAAAGATCTTTTCCTAGTCTGTTGGTTGCCCGTTTTTCTATTGGCAGTGTCCTTTGCCTTACAGAAGCTTTGCAATTTCATGAGGTCCCATTTGTCAATTCTTGATCTTAGAGCATAAACCATTGGTGTTCTATTCAGGAAATTTTTCCCTGTGCCTGTGTGTTCTAAGCTCTTCCCCACTTTCTCTTCTATTAGTTTCAGTATATCTGGTTTTATGTGGAGGTCTTTGATCCATTTTCACTTGAGCTTTGTACAAGGAGATAAGAATGGATCAATTTGCATTCTTCTGCATGCTGACTGCCAGTTGAACCAGCACCATTTGTTGAAGATGCTGTCTTATTCCCATAGCTCCTTTGTCAAAGATCAAGTGACCATAGATGTTTGGGTTCATTTCTGGGTCTTCAATTCTATTTTATTGTTCTACCTGCATGTCTCTGTACCAATATCACACAGTTTTTATCACGATTGATCTGTAACACAGATGGAGGTCAGGGATGGTGATTCCCCCAGATATTTTTATAATGCTGAAAATAGTTTTTACCATCTTGAATGTTTTTGTTATTCCAAATGAATTTGAGAACTGATTTTTCTAACTCTATGAAGAATTGAGTTGGTATTGTGATAGGGATTGAATTGATTCTGTAGATTACTTTTTGGAAAAATGGCCATTTTTACTATATTAATCCTGCCAATCCATGAGCATGGAAAATCTTTTCATTTTCTGAGATCTTCAATTTCTTTCTTCAAAGACTTGAAGTTCTTGTTATACAGATCTCTTGCCTGTTTAGGGTCATGCCAAGGTATTTTATATTATTTATGACTATTGTGAAGAGTGTCATTTTTCTAATATTTTCTTAGCCTACTTAAACTTTGAATAGACGAAGGCTGCTGATTTGTTTGCATTAATTTTATATCCAGCTGAAGTTGTATATCAGCTATAGGAGTTCTCTGGTGGAATTTTTGGGGTCATTTAAGTATACTATCATATCATCTGCAAATAGTGATATTTTGACTTCTTCCTTTTTAATTTGTATCTCTTTGACATCTATTTGTTGTCTAATTGCCCTGACTAGAACTTCTAGTACTACACTGAATAGGTAGGGAAAGAGTGTGCAGCTTTGTCCCATACCTGATTTTAGTGGGATTGCTTCAAATTTCTCACCATTTAGTTTGATGTTGGCTACTGGTTTGCTGTATATTGCTTTTACTATGTTTAGGGATGGGCCTTGTATTCCTGATCATTCCAAGACTTTTATCATGAAGGGATTTTGAATTTTGACAAATGATTTCTCAGAATCAAATGAGACTATCATATTTTTTTCTTTGAGTTTATTTATGCATTGGATTGTGTTGATAAATTTCCATATATTGTACCACACTTGCATCCCTGGAATGAAGCCTACTTGATCATGGTGAATGAAAGTGGTGATGTATTCTTGGATTCGAGTTGCAAGAATTTTATTGAGTAGTTCATGAGGGAAATTGTTCTGAAGTTCTCTTTCTTTGTAGGGTCTTTGTGTGGTTTAGATACAAACATAATTGTGGCTTTGAAGAATGAATTGGGTAGTGTCTTTCTGTTTCTATTGGCATTGAGAGTATTGGTATTAGGTCTTCTATGAAAGTCTGATAAAATTCTGCACAAAAAGCATCTGGTTCTGGGTTCTTTTTATTTATTTATTTATTTTTTTGGTTGGGAGATTTTGATAACTATTTCTATTTCTTTAATGGTGATGGGACTATTTAGATGGTTTATCTGATAGTGATTTAACTTTGGTAACTGATATCTGTTTAGAAAATTATTCATTTTCTCCAGATTTTCCACTTTAGTTGAGTATATGCTTTTATAATAGGATCTGATAATTTTCTAAATTTTCTCAGTTTCTGTTGTTATGTCTCCCTTTCCATTTCTGATTTTGTTAATTTGGATACTGTCTCTGTACCCTCCAATTAGTCTGGGAAAAGGCTTATCTACCTTGTTGGTTTTCTCAAAGAACCAGCTCTTCCTGGTTTCATTGATTCTTTGTATAATTATTTTTTGTTTCTACTTGGTTGATTTCAGCTCTGAGTTTATTTTCTGTCTACTACTCCTCTTGGGTATATTTGCTTCTTTTTGTTCTAGAGTTTCAGGTGTGCAGTCAAGCTGCTAGTGTATGCTCTCTCCAGTTTCTGTATGGAGGCACTCAGAGCTATGAGTTTTCCTCTTAGCACTGCTTTCATTGTATCCCATAAATTTGAGTATAATGTGCCTTCATTTTCATTGAATTCTAAATTTTTTTAATTTTTTTCTTTATTTCTTCCTTGATTAAGTTATCATTGAGTAGAGAATTGTTCAGCTTCATTGTGTATGTGGACTTTTTGTTGTTTCTGTTGTTGTTGAAGACTAGCCACAGTCCATGGTGATCTGATAGGATGCATGGTATTATTTCCATCTTCTAGTATCTGTTCAGAACTGTTTTGTGACTGAATATATGGTTAGTTTTAGAGAAGGTACTGTGAGGTGTTGATAAGAAAGTATATTCTTTTGTTTTAGCGTGAAATGTTCTATAGGTATCTATTAAATCTATTTGGTTCATAACTTCTGTTCGTTTCACCATGTCTCTGTTCAGTTTCTGCTTCCATGATCTGTCCGTTGATAAGAATGGGGTGTTGAAGTCTCCCACTATTATTGTATAAGGTACAATATATGCTTTGAGCCTTAGTAAAGTTTCTTTTTTTTTTTTTTTTTTTTTTTTTTTTTGCGTGTGAGTGCCCTTGCATTTGAAGCATATATGTTCAGGATTGAGAGTTCATCTTTATAGATTTTTTTTCCTTTGAAAAAAGAGTATGAAGTGTTCTTTCTTATCTGTTTGATAACTTTTGGTTAAAATTAATTTTATTTGATATTTGAATGACTACTCCAGCTTGTTTCTTGGGACAGTTTGCTTAGAAAATGTTTTTCAGGCTTTTACTCTGAGGTAGTGTCTGTCTTTGTCACTGAGATGAGTTTCCTGTAGGCAGCAAAATGCTATATCTCGTTCACCTATCCCGTCTAATAATCTATGTCTTTTTATTGGGAAATTAAGTCATTGATGTTCAGATATATTAAAGGACAGTGATTGTTCTTTCTTGTTATTTTTGTTGTTAGAAGTAAAATTATTTATGTGTGGCTATCTTCCTTTGGGTTTGTTGCAAGAAGATTATTTTCTTGCTTTTCCTAGGGTGTAGTTTTCCTCCTTGTGTTGGAATTTTCCATCTATTATCTTTTGTCAGGCTGGATTTGTGGAAATATATCAAAATTCCAACCCAGTTCTTCATGGAATTGGAAAGATCAATGTGTAATTTCATATGGAATAACAAAAGACCTAGAATAGCGAAATCCATCTTCAACAACAAAAAAACATCTGCGGGAATCACTATCCCTGACCTCAAGCTATATTACAAGGCAATTGTGCTGAAAACTGCATGATACTGGTACAGAAATAGGCATGTGGATCAATGGAATAGAATAGAAGATCCAGAAATGAGACCTCATGTATATGGTCACCTGATTTTTGACAAAGGAGCAGTAAACATTCAATGGAAAAAGGACAGCCTATTCGACAAATGGTGCTGGTCCAACTGGCACTCAGCATGCAAAAGAATGAAAATAGACCCATTCTTATCTCCTTGTACAAAGCTCAAGTGTAAGTGGATCAAAGATCTCCACATTAAACCAGATACACTGAAACTATTAGATGAAAAAGTAGGGAAAACCTTAGAACACATAGGCACAGGAGAAAATTTCCTGAACAAAACACCAATGGCTCAAGCTCTAAGGTCAAAGATTAACAAATGGGACTTAATGAGATTGCAAAGTTTCTGTAAGGCTAAGGACATCGTCAAGAAAACAAAACGGCAACCAACAGAATGGGAAAAGATCTTTACCAACACCACATCAGATAGAGGCCTAATATCCAAGGTGTACAAGGAACTCATAAAGCTAGACACCAGAGAATCAAATAACCCTATTAAAAAATGGGGTACAGAGCTAAACAAAACGTTTTCAGTTGAGGAACATCGAATGGCCGAGAAACATCTGAGGAAGTGCTCGACATCCTTAGCCATCAGGGAAATGCAAATCAAAACAACCCTGAGATTCTACCTCACACCAGTCAGATTGGCCAAGATCCAAAACTCAGATGACAGCAGATGCTGGTGAGGCTGCGGAGAAAGAGGAACAGTTCTCCACTGTTGGTGGGGTTGCAAGCAAATACAACCACTCTGGAAATCTGTCTGGCGATACCTCAGAAAATTGGATATAGTACTACCTGAAGACCCAGCTATTCCACTTCTGGGCATATACCCCAGAAACACTTTAATACACAACAAAGATATATGCACCACAATGTTCATAGCGGCTCTATTTATAATAGCCAGAAGCTGGAAGGAACCCAGATGTCCTTCAGAAGATGAATGGATACAAAAATTGTGGTACATATACACAATGGAATACTACTCTGCCACCAGAAACAATGACTTAACCAAATTCTTAAGAAAATGGCTGCATCTAGAGAATATCATCCTGAGTGAGATAACCTAGTCACAAAAGAACAGACATAATATGCAGTCACTGATAGTGGGATGCTAACCCCAGAGGCTTGCACTCCCCCAGAAACAACTCACAGACTGTATGAAGTCCAAGAAATAAAGAAAACAAAACAAAACAAAACAAAAGTATTTACAAAGCAAGAAAGCTTTAACTATTTCCACGTTACATTTTCTTTTACATGTACTTTAGCTCATTGTAACTATTAAGTTTTCAAGGCATACAATCAAACCTTGAAAAAAATCAAGTACTGACTAAAAAAATATATTCATATAGTTTTATGTAAAAATTATGTTAAAATCTGAAAAAAAGTACTGACAAAAAATGTATAATTTTAAGCAAAAAATGTTTAAAATCTGTACATTTATCTTTGTTTTGTAAAATAAAGTTGTTTTATAAAAAAAAATGTTTCCCCCAATTTCTCTTCTAATAGTTTTAGTGTACCTGGTTTTATGTGGAGATCTTTTATCCACTTGCACTTGAGCTTTGTACAAGGAGATAAGAAAGGGTCTATTTTCATTCTTCATCATGCTGACTGCCAGTTGAGCCAACACCATTTGTTGAAGAGGCTGTCCTTTTTCCATTGAATGTTTTCAGCTGCTTTGTAAAAATCAAGTGACCATATGTGTGAGAGTTCATTTCTGGGTCTTCTATTCTGTTCCATTGATCTACCTGCCTATCTCTATATCAGTACCATTCGGTTTTTAACACAATTGCTTTGTAATATAGCTTTGTACTATAAGTCAGGGATGGTGATTCCTGCAGAAACTCTCTTGTTGTTGAGAACAGATTTTGATATTCCAGGATTTTTTTGTTACTCCAGATGAGTTGCAAATTGTTCTTTCCAACTCTATGAAGAATACAGTTGGAATTTTGATGAGAATTGCATTGAATCTGTAGATTGCTTATGGTATGAAGACCAATCCTACATTTTTTAATTCATTGTCTCTGACAATGATTTTAGTCAAGATTGTCAATACCCACACTGCAGCTCTGTTAGACCCTTCCTATGGGCAAGTAAACTAAGGTTTGGTTCTCAGAATATATCCAACTACCTATACGTCTTTCAGACAAAGCATACTGCTTTGAAATGCCAGTCAAATAACTTATAAGCTCTATGACCTGGAGCAAGATACTTAACCTGTCAATGTTTCTAATTTCCTTAGTAAAACCGGAATAAAATAAGGTGAGATATACAGTGTACTCATTAGAAATTAGAACTTATTTATTTAGTGATAAATTAAATAAACATTAGAATTTATCACTATAATTTCTTGCTTAGTTTTCCATTCTTTTCTTCTGGATCTAACTAACACATTAACAAGAAGAGCATCTAAAAGGTCTACATAGAGTTTGAGTGTATTTTGAAGTAATGTAGTACAGCCTCAATGCATGCTTAGTAGTTTCTCCTGCCTTTATCGTGTATACTGGCTCTAAAAATGGTACCTGAACTAAAATCCATTCGAGAATATGCTCTGGGAAAAATGTGACAAACATTGTCTTCTATAAACCTCTTTTTATAAGCATCTCAAATTTGGTATTTACCTGTTTAGACTGGATTGCACTAGTATAGGACTGGCCTGAATGCCATGGATACAGAAAGTGGAACTCCCAGTTCAATTCCCACAGCCTAAGGACTCAGGCTTTTGATGCCAAAGAGTGTCAGAGGATGGATGTTCCAGTATCAGAAGAGAAAGCAAATTTACCTTTCTTCTTTTTGTTTTCTCCAGACCACCCTTCAAAAGTATGGATGATGCAAACCCACACTGGCAAGTTCAGTTCTTCCTCACTTAGGTCACTAATGCAAATGTCTTCCAGAAATATCCTCATGGACATTTCTAGGAAATATACTCTTCTGGTTGGATATCTATGAATCTGTATCATTCGCACCCAATACCATAATAAATATTAATCCAATTCACCAGGACTCTCGCTCTTCCAAACCTTTCCATCTATCAAAGGCCTACCTCCAAATTCCCTTACGTAAGGAAATAGATTTAAATATATAAATTTAGAGAGATGGAAATATTTTGCTGGGTTCTTAGTGCTCCTTGGAATTCTGGGTAAGAAATTGTCTGTTATTCTATTTTTTTCCTGCTCATTTGATAAAATATCAGCTTCCTAGATAGGGTCATTACATCCTCAGTTTGGAAAATCAGATTCCTTCTGACCTGCATGGTCCTGGTTCTATCACATCACTCTCTCTCTCTCTCTCTCTCTCTCTCTCTCTCTCTCTCTATATATATATATATATATATATATATATATATATATATATATATATATATATATGTATATATATATATATACATATATATATGTATATACCTATCTTTTCTCTCTCTATCTCTCTGTCTGTCACTTTGTCTCTCTCCCTGTGTGTGTCTCTCTGTCTCTCTTTCTGTCTCTGTCTCTGTCTTTCTCTCCCCTGTCCCTCTCCCTCCCTGTCTCTCTCTGTGTCTGTCTGTCTCTCTGTCTTTCTCCCTGTGGGTATGTCTCTCTCTCTCTCTCTCTCTCTCTCTCTCTCTCTCTCTCTCTCTCTCTCTCACACACACACACACACACACACACACACACACACATACACACACAAACACACACCTGATATCTTGCAGAGATATCTCAAGACCTTGCCTCTTCTAAGCAGTCTGTGAAGGCCACATGGGGGGAGTCTAGCTTACTTGATGATAGGAACATTATTTCTCCAACTTTAAGGACTTTATCCACTTGCACTTCGTCTTCCAGCATTGTATGAATAATTTATTGAAGGAAAATAAAACATTGTAAAGAAGCACAAAAATGTATCAAAGAAGGCATAAACCAAACAAAGCAATATAGTCAAAATCCCAGTGGATACATTATTATGAAATACTAAAACACATTTAAATAATCACACAGGAAATGGTGAAAAGAAAGGGATGAAATAAAGGACAGAAAGGACAAACCAAAAACAAATAAGAAACAGCAGATATAAATGTAATCATAGTGATGATCACAATAAAGGAATTACAGTGGCCAAATACACCAATAATTAAAAGGTAAGCTATGGCATCTGGGAAACCTAGTAACACATTCATGTGTTTTCTCCATAAACTCCACTTTTAACATAAAGTCAGATAGGATTCATACAAACAGACAACCAAAGTACTTTAAAAGCAAATGACATACTAATCACATTACTTCCTGACAGAGAAAAAGACTTTATTGTGACAAAAAACAAAAATAAAAATGAGAAATGGACAGAAATTGCAAAATAATAAATAGAACTAAGATGATATAATATTGTTAAATGTGCATGTACCTCAGAGTCACAGCTTCAAAGTATATGGACCCAAAGTACTCTAAGAGATGTTAAAAATGAACAAACCTAACAAACCTATAAAAGAGGAATGGTTTCATCAGTCCCCTCTCAGTGAACAACAGAACAAACAGGAAGACAGGAAGACAGCATGCAGGAACAAAGACCAAACAGCACCACTAATCAACCAGACACGATTGAAAACATACTGTTTTCTAATGCATAGTTGAATAGATACCCTTTGAAATTCTGGAAGGTCCTTCATGCCATGTCATATGTTAAGGTCATAAGACAAACTAAAAACATTTTAATTCATACAAAACAGATGCTTTAATCATAACAAAATGAAAAAGAGATCATAAACAAAAAAAGAAGATGAAAAGCCAAAATAAACAAACCAACATGCTTCCTTTTAAATCTATAATTCAAAGAAATATCCAGGATAAATTAACCTAAAGAAAAATAAAATACCTGTGAAATATAAATAAGTTAGTATTTCAAGAACATTACAAAAGAAAGATGAAGTTTTAACAAAGCTTCAACCTTAAGAGCTAAAAACCAAACAAGAAAGCGAAGAGCATGTTAATAAATAAATAAATTGGAAGAAATGCAGAATAACATCAAAACCATTTGCCTGAAAAGATCAATAAAATATAACAAAATTCTAAGCACCAAGACAAGTAAAGAAAGAGAGAAGATGCAAATTATAACATAAGGCTTGAAATACAGCATGTTATTGGTACAGGCACCACAGATATCAGAAGGATGTGGGAACTAACTCTAAGCACATATATTAGAAAATGTCAGCGAAATAGGCTAAGCCTTAAAAGCCACAAATTATCAAGAAATCACCCAAAGGAAGATTATTTAGCCCGAATAGCTTTATAACTGCTGAGTAAATGAGATTTGTATTTTAGAAACAATGAAAAGCGAAATCCTGGACCTAGCCTTGATGCAAACATAGCAGGTCCTTAGAGAGCACAAGCATCTATTCGACAGACGAAAGAATAAATGTCTCCTTAATTCAATTCACGAGCTTATATCACTCTGATACTGTACCAAAATACAGAGACAGAAGAGGCAAGTGGGTGAACTGCATGGTTTTGTGTCAGATACTTTGTGCATACATTATGGCTGTTAGCTTGTTTTGTGAGACTCAACAGTGGGAACAGGTGTATCTCTGACTCTTGATGTTCTTGGGACTCTTTTTCTCTGATTGGGTTCCCTCATCCAGCCTCCATATGAGGGCTTTTGCCTTCTCTAATTGCATCTTGCTTTGCTGTTTGGCCTTCCTCTCTTAGAGGCTCTTTTCTGAAGAGGAAATGGAGGGAGAGTGGGTATGAGGAGAGGGAAGATGGGGAACTTGAGAGGAGTGGAAGGAAGGGAAACAGTGGTCAGGACGTATTGTTAATTTATAAATACAACTATAGACCACTAATGAAAAAAATCACCCAAAGATGGGGAACTTGAGAGGAGTGGAAGGAAGGGAAACAGTGGTCAGGATGTATTGTTAATTTATAAATACAACTATAGACCAATAATGAAAAAAATCACCCATTCATGATAAAAATTTTCAGGGTCTGAGAATGCATGTATATTCTCAGTGATATTAGACTCATGCATAAACACTGTCCCCAACCACAACAAAATCTAACAGCTACACTCCCAATAAAAGCCAAGAATTTTAAAAAACAAGAAACTCTCTTAACCTCATAAAGCAGTGGTTCTCAAAGGGGTTATCTGATATCACAGGAAAATATAGATATTTTTACTACAATTCATAACAGTAGCAAAATTCCAGCTATGAGGTAGCAACAAAGTTAATTTTTGTTGTGGTTCATCACATCCTGAGGAAATGCACTAAACAATCACAGCACCAGGAGGGTTGAGAACCACTGTCATAAAGAGTTCTATAAACTACCCAGCTGATGTCACACTACATGGTCAAGGGATAACAATTTTCACCCTAAGACTGAAGAAGATGTTCATTCTCACCTCACCTACTCACAATGTGCTCAATCGCCAGCCAGTGTTAGGAGGGTGAAAAAAGAAAAAACAGAGAATTCAAAACAAATAACCTATTTACCATTTTTCTGTCAATAAAAAAATCACAAGAATGATGCAAAAAAGTACTTTAAATTAATAAATAAATTCAGAATAGTTACAGAAGCCAAAGGAGGTAAATGCATAAAAGCAATTTTTTAGCCCTTTATGCTAGCACAAGGCAAGTGAAAACAGAAAAAAATTATGTAAATGTTCAATATAATTCAAAAAGTATAATAAAATATAACAAAATGATAACTGCTCAACCAATGAAATAGGCATTGCTTTAGTTTTATTTCTCTCGTTATGATAATATGGGGGAAGTCATTGCCCATCCTTCAGGAGAAATAAAGACATGATCTCATGTATATTGCCATATTTGAATATCAAGAGCAGAGAAAAGCATGCATATGCAGTACCTGCTGGCTGCTGGCTGCTGGCTGCTAGCTGCTGGCTACTGATTACTGGCTGGCTGGCTTTCCTTGCTCTTATGTGAGGTCCCTCTCACCTGCCAATAGAATAGAGCTTCCCAGATGGGCTGGGTCTTTTCACATCATAACAATCAAGACAATTTACACAGACTTGTCACAGGCCAACTCATCTCCCTATTTCTTGAGACTCTCTTCCCAGGTGGTACTAGATTGTATCAAGTTGACGTGTAAAACTAATAATTACAGAAAAAAATCTATCAAAATTTGTGCAGTCTGTATTTTCACTAGTGAAAGAAATGAAAGCCTTGGATACCTATGTTAGAACTTGAATACATACATATACACACACACATATATATTTGCATTGGAATAGTCAACATATTTCAGGTGTCAGTCATCCTAAACTGATTTATGAATGTATACATTTTCAATTAGAGTCTCAGATGAATTTTTACAGACATGAAGAAGATATTTAATCATAGATAAAACATAAATAACTAGACTAAGAAAACAACAGAGGACTAATATTATGTGATCTATCAAAACCGACATGGTAAGGAAGACAGGCATTGAGTACACTAGAATGGAACAGATAGGTCTGGAATAAACCCACGCAAGTATATGATTTTTGGCAAACTCATAAAGAAAAATAGAGAGAGAACAGAGTATTTGACATATGGTGTTGGAACAATTAGGTATTTACGTGCAGAAAGTATATCTCCACTTATATCTTCAGCTTCTACAAA
Source organism: Micromys minutus (assembly GCF_963924665.1). Taxonomy (NCBI): domain Eukaryota; kingdom Metazoa; phylum Chordata; class Mammalia; order Rodentia; family Muridae; genus Micromys; species Micromys minutus. The sequence continues at coordinate 6,496,665 of NC_137971.1, forward strand.
AATCAGCTTCAAATGGCTCATAATCCCAATGTGTAGTTGTAACACTTCCAAGGGAAAACTGAAGAAAATCCTCATAGCTTTGGGTTAGCAAGAAGTTCTCACATAAGGCACCAGATGTAACCCATGAAATATAAGATTGGTAAATTGGACTTCATTATAACTCAAATCCCTGATGCTGAAAAGGCACTGTTAAGAAAACACAAAAGTAACTCATGGTAGAAACAAAACATTTACAAATCTCTTGCCACACTGAAGTCATAGACAGTATCTGAAGCAACGCAACCAATATTTTTTTTTAATGGCAAACAATCTAAATACATATGTTACTAATCAATGAGGACACGTGGGATATGGGGACAGACACAGAAAGCTGCCCACTGTTTTCTAGGTAATCCTATTGTGGCTTTAATTTGCATTTCCTAATGGTTAATGGTGTTGAGCATAAAAAACAAACTATAATGAAGGAGGATAGAGTGTTTGCCAGGGCTGAGAAAGGAAGAGATGCATCTATGAAAACTGGCAGGGGTGACCCTGGCTGCAGATGTAACTGTCCTGTGTTCTGATCTGGTGGCCGTTTGATGACTCTACTTGTACAAACATTCAGAAAACTTACAGTACAATTAAGACAGTTTTATAATATGTTCATTTAGCAAGAAAAAGAAAAAGGTGTCAAGAAAACCAGAGCTGATATGGTCTCTCTTGAGTTATTTTTATGGACATATTCCACAGCTTTCAGCACATAAACATAATTTTCCTTTTGTTTACTTTCTAAGCAAACTAGCAATATCCTATTTCAGGATATTTACACAAATTCCCCCCTTCTCTCAGAACTAGAAGTTCCTATATAAAAGGCCAACATGCTTTTCTCTAAGAATCTTTTCTGGAACATACTGTATTCTCTTTGAGTTGAATAAATTGAATCTAGGCACAGAACCAAAAGGCCCTCTGGCAAACACAATATGATGTCCTCCATTGTGACTTAGCATGAGCAACCCTGAAGGATGTGGTAAGCATGTAGTCAAATTCACCCCTTCCTCATTTCATTGCTTTATCTGGACCTCATTTTTCACATAGGCAAGCAAAGCTGAGTTTGGAATTTCTGCCAAGTTCCATCAGAGGGGCTATGATACAAAAACAAGCGAACAAACAAAAAAGACAAAAAAAAAAAAAAAAAAAAAAAAAAAAAAAGAGAAAGAGAGAGAGAGAGAAACCTAACCTGTGTCTACTCCAATTTTTTACTGCATGCTTAGACATCAAAAAGGTGAGCTTTCAGCATGCTGCAACCATTGACTTTGGTAATAAAATAACTTGATCTTTTTAATAGTCATATATGGCCCGTAAACCCATTATCACTTATTTTAAAATGTGTGAAAACCCTTTTCTAATGAGTGGAAGTTTATTCATAACCAAAGTTAGTCATTGATTTAACACCTTGAGCCATTTTACTCTTCTACCTTTACACAGAAGTTCAGTCTACAGTACGAGCAGAGAGAGCTTCTCAAAGCCCAAAGCACTGATGCTTTTCTGCAACAGAGAACACAGATGGCTCTGAGTCCCCCTACTGAGCTCAGCCATCCTCATTGTTCACTTAGAGCAGAAATGTTGAAGTATCTTCTGATCTGCTTTTCATCATCTGTTACGAGGTTTATCAAAAATGCAGCGCTTTGGGGGTCCCGGGTAGAACTTGTCAGTCTGAAGGATTTGGGCACATAGTTCCTTTTGACTTCTAGAGCCTCTTTCCTGCCCTTTCTTGTTGCCTTGCTTTCCTTAAGGTTTTCTATGTGTGTGTGTGTGTGTATTCAGGTGAGGGTGAGGATGTCCACAGAGGCCAACTACTGCTCCAGTTTGCTTGATTCTGAATTCACCATACTTCCACTTAGGCCTTGCTTCCTTCTACTTATAAAATGGCACCTTCAGCTGCTCAGTTTGATGGTGTTTTGGGGCACAGCCAATGGGTCAGTGCTCGAAGACCATCTTTGAGATCCGTAGGCCTGAGATTTTTAGCGCATTGTAAAACTCAGGCAGCAGTATCTGAAGCCTTTCCTCATCCTTGAACTTCATCTTTCAGAGACATGCTTTTCCTTTTTTCTTTTTGCATCTATAATCTATAATTATTTACCTTAATAGTCTCAGAGAGAAGAACAGATTAGCTCATTCCAACATGATTTGCAGTTGGCAAAATCTAGTGAAGCGAGTGTTCTGATTGCTAAGGTTTTGATTTGGGTGCTTTTAATACTTAGCCATCTAACACTTCGAATATAATCCAGAACAATGCACCATCCCTCCTTTTCATTTTAATACCACACCTACGGCCTTGATTACGGAAATATCTTCATTAAATATAATTTCCAGAGGACAGGTTCCCCAGAGCAGATAGCCATGAGGACAGCGCACACAAAGAAAACTGAAAATAAAACTCTGTATGATAATTTACTACTCGAAGGAAACAAAACCTTCCAATATATTAAGAAATAAACCCAGTTACAAATGCACCAGGAGGTCTGTGTGGGGACTCTGGCAGAGTAACTGAGAACAGCCAGGTATTTACAAGATACACAATCAGGAAGGGTGCTCCTAGCGCAGCAAGGGTCTCAGAAGCCAAAAAGTGTTCTCTCCGCTGTAGGCCACACAAAAGAATCCATTTTCATCTTTTTCCTTCTCCTAACGCTGTCCTATAGTTACAGACTAGACTGTGGGACTGTCTTGTACACAAACAAGAAAATAGCCTTCACGGAACAAAGCTCGATCCTTTCCTAATGATCCACATGAACTGAGCCACAGTGATGTCAGATGGGACCAAGTACTTCCTTTTGTCAATGTCAACAGTCAATAAGATCCGGAGACTTTTTCCACGATCACCGGAACCCGGATGGTGTACTGCGCTCTGATCTTTGAGAACTCCACGGACCTATGTTCCAGCAAGCGGTCTTCCTTAAACATCCACTTCGTGGCCGACATTCATTTTCAAAAGAACAATAGTTTCCTTCCAGCAAAACATCCCGGACCTCTGTTGTCACAAATAACTTTGCTAATGATTCTTTATCAAGGCCCTACTTTGCAATCAGATGAGTGTCCTGCGTCTTGTTAGCAACGACTGCTTATTGGCCAAAATCAGTTAAGGCAGCTTCCCAGTGGGCTTCTGTTACCTTCCAGGAAGCAGTTTTAACCTGAGGAAAATCGCCCTCACTTGATCAACTCTCAAGCAAATGGAATAAAAAAATCCATCAGCCCTTTAGGGCACCCATCATTTTTTATTATTTACCATTTGGCTCAGCAGCTAGTAGTTTAATTTACCCCAAAATGAGCCTAATTTTGTTGTGTCTCGTTTCTTCCTATCATCTATCTAAGTCCTATTTGGAAAAATAGGGGTGGGAGGTAGTGTCACCATAATTTAAGCATCTATGCAAAGAGAACAGACATGCGCAGAGAAGGCAGCCGATTCCAGAAAGAGAACAGACATGCGCAGAGAAGGCAGCCGATGCTGGAAAGAGAACAGACATGCGCAGAGAAAGCAGCCGACTCCAGAAAGAGAACAGACATGTGCAGAGAAGGCAGCCGATGCTGGAAAGAGAACAGACATGCTCAGAGAAGGCAGCCGACTCCAGAAAGAGAACAGACATGTGCAGAGACGGCAGCAGACATACCTTTGGACAGGAGTTGGGTACAGGGCTTCACACCACCAGAAATAAACAGGAATTGTGACAAGAAAATTAGTCATTTGGAAGGACATCCAGGTAATATCCAACAAACTCAAAACTTTGACGTATGTTGGAGGAACTGTTCACATAGAACTCTCTTCATTTGTGGATTTAGTTTGAAGTTGATATATTCAAAAGCTTTTTTTCTGGCTTTCTGCTTCACTAGGAGAACAGGTTAAGAATACAACAGAAGTTTTCTAAAATCTTAAGACAGACCTAAGACCCATTGAAATAGTTTTATGTCTAACCCCAACCTTGTGTACATTACTTGCTTAACAGAAACTGACTTTGGTTTTACACTAAGCAGACAACTGGGTGCTGGTACACACTGACGTATCTATCAACAGTGCCTACTGCATGAGCAGCTAGAAGACCGTGCCATTGCGTAGCAGATGAAGGCAGGTGACTCATCCAAGAACACACAGCCTGTTAGAGGTAAAGTCAGGACAGCAAAGCAACCCTGTCCTGTGTCAGGACATCATAAGGTGTTTAATGAGTTTTGTAAGAATCAAACATTCTAGTCACTGAGTATTTGGACATAATTTAATGTGAACTATGCTCCACCCAGTGAAGAAGACAGCCTCCTCCTGGATACCTGCAGAAGATGGTCTCTTCCTGAGTGCCTTCGGATCAAGATGTAGAACTCTCAGCTGGGTGGAGCCTGAGCATAGGAGGCTTCAAAGCTCACCTACACAGTGACACACTACTTCCAACAAGGCCACACCTCCTTCCAAAAGGACGAGAACTCCCTATTCGCTTATTCTCTACACTGACCAGGTCTGTGTTAGCCTGTATACTTCTCTGATAAGGGGTGGGCGTTGCACTAGCTTATGAGGATGAGTATTTAGAACACAGTCTGATGCTACTGGCATGTCATTTCTAATCAGGCTGTACATGTCACATAGAGACTTGTGCTTCTCAGATTGCTTTCACTTTTAGGTTTATAAACTACAAAACATAAGAACATAAGAAGATGAAATAGGAGCTAAGATTGCATATGGGGTTCAACAATAGCATAACTATTCCTACCTGAAAAATGACCCAAGAGTACTATAGAAATAAAACCAAACAAAAACAAACAACAAAAATCTCCCCTTGACCTAATCACTAACACAAAGGCTGCAAGGAAATACATGAAGTCAACCATTATTTAAATACTCTGTTTCCTGGGCAACATAGGCTCACCTCTACATCTCCATATCATCTCCAGCAGAACTCAGCTCCATGTCATAGGGACACTAAGACTCTCTGAAGGACAACATCAGGAAGAAGATAAAGCTTTGGTTCTTCTTCCCATGTGTTACCAAGCACTACCGAAGTAAACAGGAGGCTCCATGTTCTCTTAAGAAGGCCACACCTTTGGAATACATTTGGACTAGAGGGAAGGAGAGACATTTTCTTAGATGCATCATCCTGCCTGTCCCCTGTAATTCTCCACTTTGTCCTACTGCTCAGATCCAACAATACCTGCCATTGTAGCTGGTTTTGATCCCTCTGAGGTCACCGTGCTAGTTCATTATGCTTGTACTTTCTCAGCCATGTTGACAATACATAGACAAGGGTGCTACCAACTCTTCAGAGATCAATTTGGATAACAAGATGTGTATCATCCCCAAATTAACAGAGGCAGAGAATATTTGCTCCAATGGTACAGCCCAAAATCAGGACTTCACAATGAACTCAGTGCCACTTGTTTTATGGTATCAGACATACCTACATGTACTGTGTTGCAATCAATCACATTCACAACCCCATTGCTCTCTAACTACTAATGATGCCGCTCTTCTTTCCATCTACAGCTACTCCTACTTTTACCTACTTTTGTATGTGTGCTTTCTGCTGTGCGTTCACTATCATAGCCCCCATGTCATACCCTGCTTCATCCTCTGGCTCTTACAAGGTTCCCATCTACCCCCTCTCCCACCATCTTCCCTGGGTCTGGAGGATTGTCACATTGATGACCTGTGTAGGTCCAAGCACCCAACAATCATGTATTCTCAGAAAGCTGACCAGTTATGGCTTTCAGACTTGACTGTTACCCACAGCCAAAGCAAGCTTCTCTGACCAAGACAAATTTCATACCGCAAGCAAACAATAGCACAGAATATACATTATTAGCCCAGGGGGAGGGGGCAAAATGAGGACATAGTGGGAAAATGATGAACCAAAGCAAGACCAAAACACTGCAGGGCCAAAACCAGATACTTAAGCTCCATGTCCCTTGTCAAATGGTGTACACATTCCACCTTTCCAGAGTTTCTGTCTGTAGCACACTTATTTATCACTAGCTGATTTTACTATCTAGCTGTAGCTCTCCCTGACAGATATCCAGCATCTTGAAGGTTCCAGAGCAATCCAGACTTGACAGTAAAAGCTTCACAGAATGATCTCTCGAAGCCTACTGTCCTCCCATGGTCTTCATGAAGGAACTACCCTATTATATACTGCTTTGTGTCAACAGCTCTTTTTAACCCTCTGGAAGACTCCACAACTTTCTTGCTCATGTATCCTTCATGACTAAAGCCAGAACCAAGTGGACAACACTGCCAAGTCTAACTGTCCACCTAGGATGGTGTGTGGACTTCTTGAATCACATTTGCAGAAAATGTCTCTGTTGCTGCTCTTTAGGAACATAATTTTCCTAAAGTATTTTTCTTTCACAAGTGAGCTTAGCTGGTTGAGGCATCTTACTCCAAGGGCATCCACTCCTTTATTCCAATGCAAATCATCCTCTCCTTACCTCACCTCTCTCTCAGTATAAGTCTTGTCCCAACATTACAATTTCTTTTTTTTTTTTTGCCCAACTTGCTCCTTTTTTATAGACATGTGTGATATTTGTTTAGAATAACCATGAAACAAAGTCAAGTATTAAGCTGTCTTGAAATCTCCTCCACAAAAGAAATCAATTTGTTGCTTTCAAATGTAGTCTCAGGCAAGTTCTTGAGACAGAGCAGAAAGCAACCACGTTGCTCATTAAAATATCATAAAAAAGGTTTCCAGGCCAGTATCTAATATTCTATCTATTTGAAACCTCTTGAGTTGGTTTTCCAATCTGTATAGCTCTCAGCACTATCTTCCAAGGTTCTGCTAGGATATCCCATTAAGCTATGATTACAGGGTTCTGTAAACGCAACTTTTATTTGCCTGATGTACTCATAGTTTCAGAGGCTCACTACTGAATAATCTCACCCCTTCCTAGTTTTGTCTCATCTCTGGCTGGCTGGTCCAACTCAGTTGTTCTGGCTCAAACTCCTCTACAAGCTGTCTGATTCAATCTGGCTTCTCTCAGCTTCTCACTGAATTTTTCTGTTAACCTTTAACTCTGGCAATCTGTTCTAATCTTCTAGCTCTTCCTTAATCTCTGGCTTCACCTGCCTCTGCTGACCTGCCCTGAACTGCAGGAACTCACGATCTCACCTGCACTGCACTCACTGCGCTGACTCCCACCCGACTCTCTCACTGTGCTGCTCTTAAATAGCCTCTTTCCTGTGCTGTTCTTGTGAAACATGGGTGACTCCATGAACCCATGGGGACTGTTCTCATTCAAACCATCACAGACTGTTTCACTTTCTAGGCTCACAGAGGAAGCCCATCTGCTTTCTTGGGCAGAACCTTTCCATGGGATGCCAGGTATCATCTCTAGTTTACTCTTATTTAGGAAAATGTACCTGTGCCAATAGCATCATGTATTTTCCATAACTTCTAGTAGCTCCAATGTTACACTTCCAGGGTTTTCCTTAGGGTTCTTGGACTCCCACATAAATTTAAAGATGTTTTCTCCAGTTATGCAGAGTTATTTGGGCAATTAAAAGTTATCCACATTACACCGGGGTCTAAATATTCTATTTATATTCAATATTTTTTTGTTTTTCTAAATTTTGTGTCATTCTAACACTTGACATGTAAATTCAGAACATTCTTATTTCCTTCAAGAATCTTGAAATATATTTAGCTTATTTCTTCTTATTTATCTTACAAATGGGATGGTTTTCTTTCTCATACCTCATTGGCATATCTCCTTTTGTAGTGGAATTTATTCATGTTCTTTAAAAAAATTCTAAGAAATATTTAATAAAAATAGTAACAAATGTAATTTTAGATATTAAAAATTCTAAAAATAAGATAATTAAAACTACTTCATCTTACCTGATAGTATTATAAAATATGGTTCAGGTCACAATTTAGGATAATTATTACTTAAAAGTAATGAAAATTACTCTACCTTGACTTCCTCTGAAACACAGCCTTCCACTGTAGAGCAATGGTCACTATGTCATAACATGTTCTAAAGGAAGGGAAAACATTCTATCCTACATGGCAGCTCATTAAACTCAGAAACAAAAACAACTCAAAAGTTTCAGCCACTCCCTAAAACTAGTCTTCACTCAGTCCCCAAGCATCTGAGCAATAAGGAGTGCTGAGAGGCACTTTCAGACAAGTTGAGCTACCTGGAAGAGGCTCAGAACTATGGGCCATTAGGAAGAGCAGACAACAGTTAGGCTGCCTAGAAAAGATCTGTACAACTACCTGCAGGTTGTATAGTGCACCAGGTTTCCAGGCTAGAAGAGCTATCAGCCATGCTTTTGGTGATATAGCTGTCTTTTCATCACTTCTGCTCCTGTAAGTAATGCCCCCATCATATTTATATAAGAAACCCCAGTAAAAACTGTCATTTACTCTGTGGTAAGCTTACATTGGCCTTACATCAGTTCATGTTATTAATGGTGGTGTTCACTAAATTCTTTCTCCTCTGACTACAGAATTCCTTTCAGCATCTTTTGTAATTCTGGTATAGCGGTCAATTCCCTTGACTTATCTTTATCATGGAAGGTCTTTTCTTCTTCTTCCTCTTCCTCTTCCTCTTCCTCTTCCTCTTCCTCTTCTTCTCCTTCTCCTTCTCCTTCTCCTTCTTCTACTACTACTACTACTACTACTACTACTACTATTACTACTACTACTATTACTACTACTACTATTACTACTACTACTACTTTGTAAAAGAGCCTTGCTGGATAAAATAGTCTTGATTAAAGTTATCTTTTTTCAGAACATAAAATACATCTTTCCATGCCTTTCTGGCATTTAGAGTCACTTCTGAGAAGTCTGCTGTTAGTCTGATCTACCGTTTTCCTTGCATACTGTAATATTTCTTTTCTATCTGTACTTCTAGCAACTTACCTGTAACACCTACTTCTATGGTTATGAATTTTCTCCTTACGCTTTTTCACTTTTCCTCTGTTCTTTCAGTCTGACACCAACAATTCAATATTATCTGCATTTGAACTATTAATTCTTCTGTTTGATCTAATCTGTTCCTGGGATGGCTGACTAGTGTTCTTCATTGACCTTTAGAGCTTCTAGTATCCTATGTGGTTCCTGTCAGGGTCTCCTTCAGGTCTCATGTTGCCTTCTTCAACTCATTTAACTGTTTGTGGATTTGTTGTTTTTTTTTCTCCTTGAATTCTATGTCAATATTTATTCATCTGTTGGAATGGGTAATTTTTATAATATTAAGTTCCAACCTCCTTAGTCACTTTCAATTGATAATGTCTTGAAAGGTGTTAGTCCTGGGTTTTATTCACAGAATAAATGTTCTTATTCCTGTCATAGTCTCCAGGTCTAAACTTTCTCATAGTTTTTCCTCACGTGACCCTTACCTGGCTGAGCTAACATTAGACAATGGAAAACTCTTGGCTCTTGTGCAGAAGGCCAGGTGTTGTGGAGGATTATAATGACCAAATCTCCCTTTTGGTTTTGTATTTGCCCCATACTAGTTTCATAACTATATAAAAATAACCTCACAAAAGCTTCTTACTCAGACTTATTTCTTGCCTTCTGCAATGCTCTGTTAAAACAATTCTAAATGAAATTTCCACTTTTCACCTCTTAGCTGGAAATCAGCAAGTGAATGTCATTAGGGGACATCAAGAGCTGCTGTTCTGCAAAACCCTTTGCACATCCAGTCAATTTGTTTTGTGTCAGGAGGACATTTAATCGATATCTGTCTGATTCACTTACACATGTATCATTTGAAAGTCATTTGGAAAGAACCACTGCATTCCCAGGAAGCCTTTGTACATCTGTTTGTAGAGATATATAAGAGATGCTATAAATCTTCTTATACCAAGATGATGACCATTAAAATCTTACATATTTCAAAAGCTTCGAGAATCATGAGATTTAAGGATGTTCTAAATAAAGAGGAGCACCATGAAGATTTTGCCAGGGCTCCTCAGTATGAACTATGACACACTGTCTTAGTTTTCTACAGAAGGAATGACAGTTTTTAGAGTGACAAAGTGAAGCAAATGGCTAATTCCTAACCAAACAGCTTGCCAAAATTACCTAAAAATGGGCCTTTACCTATCTCCTCACATCACCAAGATCAAAAGTAGGTATTATTATAAAACAACTAGAAAAAATATTTTATTCCCCAAGAAAACCTTATTTTCAAAGTTCCATAGTTTTGGCATGACATTTGGGTCCCACAGTAATCTACAAATGAATCACTGCCATGAAAAATCTATTAAATGCTGTGTTTAAAAAAGAGAAACATCGAAACTTTGAACAACACCAAAAACACCTTAGATGTTTTTCAAGTCATCTGATAATTTAAATTTGCTAACCATTTTCAACCAGTCGGGCACTGTCGGATCATTCATTGTCCTGTGACTTATCTAGTTACCATTTTCACCTCATAAATGATAGTCATCATTCTCAGTCTATAGAGGACACTCTGCTGCTTCACTGCCAGAAAACAGAAATACAGAGATAGTATGTGTAAATAAATGCAAACATATATGTCTCAGCTGACTATTTTAAGGGACTCTCAAGTGTGTGAACAAGTGAGTCTCTGATTCTTGTGCCTGCTCTGGGGTTCTTTTCTTTTTGTCAGGTTCCTCTGTGACAGCCTTTGTTTTCATATTCTAATTACATTTATTTTGTCACATTTGGATTTTTTCTCTTAGAAGTTTATTTTTTTCTAATGAAAGACAGAGAGGGAGTAGTTCCAGTGGGGAGGGAAAGTGGGGAACAATTGGGAGGAGTAGAGGGAGGGAAAACTGTAATCAGGATATATTATGGGGAAAGGATCTATTTTCAATAAAATGAAAAAACAAACAAAACAAAAAACAGCCTACTAATCCACCAAGTCATTCCCCTTTTAAACAACTGGTATTTTTTTCCTATAAATAACCCAGAAAAAAAAAACATATTATGAAAACCATCTACATCCTCTGTCCTGCCATAGTAGTTATTGGGAATGAGTCTGTTATTTGCTAGAATAAAAAGCAGGGCCCTTAAACATCTCGGTGTCCCTTATACTGTTTCCTATGACCCAACACCATAAATAAATGAATTGTGTATTTTCTTAATTTCTTCACTGTTGTTGTGATATAAAATACTTTGACAAAAACAGCTTAATGGAAAGGAGATTATTTTACCTTACTTTTTTCAGGTTATAGTCCATCATGGTACAGGAGTCAAGTCACCCAATAGTTGAAGCAGTCAATCATATGTCATCCCCAGTAGGAAGAATAGATTTGGGAATGCATGCATACTCATCTTGCCTTTCCCATGCTAGTGTGGTCCAGAATTCCCTGGGTAGGGAATGGCGCCATTCACAGTGGACTGGTCTTTCTACCTCAAAACATTTATTATATTTGCCTCAAAATATGCCCAGAGGCCAATCTCAGAGTATTCTCACTTTTGTCAACATGGCAATCAACACTAATCCTCATGATTCTCCATATGTCAATAAAGAGAGCTGTGTGGGCAAAGTATAAATTGACATCCAACAAAGCTGGGTCCTTCTTTCTTACATGCCCAGCTCAGAGGTGCCACACAAGTTATCATCTACCTGGGCTCCAACACAGAGTCTTAATGTCCCAACAAAAAAATGAGTCAATATGTGCTTCCTCTGTAGAATGTTTAAGTATTTGAAGAAATAATGTACAGAAAGCCCTTGAAGCACATCAAAAACTATACAACATGTTCCATAAAGGATAACAGTAGTCATCATTGTCACCAATTGTATTAGTACACAAGAAAATATTTCTCAGAGCCTCTGTAGGGAGACCATTACTTGGAGGTGAGTCAACTTTCACATCCATCTCTCAGATTCTAGGCAGTTTGCAATAGAGGACTTTCCTCTAAGGAGACCATCTTTAATGAGGCCAAAGCCTCTGCCAGTGTTACTCCCCAGAGCACATTTTTGCAGCTGAAGTGGCTACTCTGCTTCCATACAATGAACATCATGTTCCACAGCACTTGGGTGGCCCTTGATTCTGAGCAAATAGCCCGGAACCTCATGCTGACTCATGATGCCTGAATCCTGTCATCTCTTTATACCATTGCTGCCCTGATATATTAACTTCAGACTCCATAAAGTAGTAGAAGACACTCTGGGGAAACCACAAGAGGCTGATCCTAGGAATCCTCAGCATAATTAAACACCAGAGAATTGTTGGGAGCCAGGTAGGAGTTTGCCACAGTGACTGTTTATATGGCATTTCACAGAAGTGCCCTCTCATTAGCAAATATGTGTACCTTCATTCTTTGGCCACGTTATAAAGTGATTAATGATTTGCTATGGAGAGCAGAGGTCTTGGCTTAGTGGCAGGGAGTAAAGTAGCATAAAATGAGGGAAAGTCCCCAACAGTTATGCAGTAAGAGATGACTGCAAAGGAACCGAGCTGAAAGGGGCATCATTGTCATTCTTGTTGTTTGAAGTTGGTATTATTTTGTTTAGATTGCTATAAGATGGCTTGTCATTTTTCTTTTGTCTTATTTTTACTCATATCTAAGTACAGTGTCTACTTCAATTAGTGTCTTTACAAAGCCCTTCTCTTTACCTACATGGAACTGCAATGTTTTAGGTCATATAGCAGGCAGATTTGCTTATGTTAACTCTCAGCCATTCCTCTCCAGAATGTGTTAAGTGTAATTGTACCACTGGCAGGTTACATGAGGTTACAGTGAGGGTAGCAAGTGGCTTGGCACAGAAGGGAAGTGAGAAGAGAGAGGCAGGGTTCATGCTACACCCTTCCTCTCAACCACAGGACAGTGGATGCCTAAATAGAAAAAGGAATGGCCCAATAAGACCTTACAGATCTGACTGTGGCTAAGAAGGGGCATCAGTAGATCCTGATGGGTGGTGTTGACATGAAATGACAATAAGATAGTGCACTTGGTGTCTGGAGGACGGGGTTTGAGTTTCTCATTTTGTGCCTTTCATGGTGGCTGACCCATAGTCTTGAATATTCAGTCAGACTGATAGGAAGTGACTGCTGGGTGCCCTTTTCTCTCTCACTGGGTAGCTCACTATAAAGGGGAGTCATTTTTATTTACTGTCTGCCATAGTTCATGGGATGAAAAGAGAGGAATGAGAAGCTATGTGTTTCCCATCCACTCATGTTTCTGAAAAGCCCTGAAGACACTACTAAGAATATTGGGAAGTGCCTTCAAACCCTGCTCCTGCAGTAAACTCTTCTGTAAAACTGCATCTACTTCCTACCGCACTGACCACTGACCTTTCCCATAAACCAATCTCCAACCCTCTAGCTGTTCAGAAAGTCCTTCAAGAATTTCACATTTGAAGAACGTTACCTGCAAAGTAGAGAACAATTCGGGAAAGTAGGGAGAAAAAATTTCCCCCAAGTAGAATGGCATAACTTTTATACTATACCAATAAATTAACAGTGAATTCTAGAAAGTAAGAAAGATTTAGTCTCTTAAGTCAAATCAGGTAGATTACATCATTCTTGCACACTGTCAACATGATATGAGCATTCATTCATTTAGTAGGTATCTGCTGAACCCCAACATTTCCACTTACTGATAAAAGACTTAACAACATGGGAATAGATGTAGACAGTCCATTTTCTTAAGGAGCTAATGAAAAGGCAAATTTAAAACAAACAAAAATTAATTCAGCCAAGTGTGTGCTATAGAAGAATCTGACCAAGGTGTGAGCGAAAACAGTAAGCTGTTCCTACTTGTTGAGTGGGTCAGGACAGGTTCCATACAGTCCGAGATGCTAAACCCATGGAATTTTCCTTGTAAGATCAAGGAATTGTTCAGAAGAAGGGACAGGAGAGCATTGTGGGTGGACAGCAGGCAGTGGCACAGAGGATAGCACAAGAAAGTGAGGGAGGGTATGTTTGCTGACATTTTCTCTCTGGACAGAGTGAATAAGGAGTAAGCCAAGCTAGCCTGTGACCGTAATGTCTAATGGTGAGTGCAGACTCACCTCCAAATTCCTATAAATTCTTCATGAAAAGCCATGCATTTCAGCCTAAACAACTCCATGAATTTTTCCTTTTTGTCTTATGTGTTTAAGTGTTTTTGCCAGCATATATAGCTGTGCACCACATAATCTCAATGCCCACAGAGGCCAGAAGAGAGTGCCAAATCTCCTGCTACTGGAGTTAGACACAGCTGTAAGCAACATGCGGGTGCTGGAAATCAAACTAGGGTTGTCTGGGAGAGCCAGGTCTCAACCACCCCTCTTAATGGATCTTTTCAAAACTGAAAATAAAATATATTTCTTTCAGGGAAGAAGTAGATTTTCTCAGAACTGACTGAGAAAACTGCTTTTATCTAAACAGGGATCCCAACTATCTCAGTAGGATAGAGTATCTGGTGCAGATGAATGGAGCGGAGGTTTTGCTCTAGGGAAGGAAGATGGCAAGAGTGTGATGGGAAGTATCAAGACACGCATCTAGAAGCTCCATGAAGTGAAGCCCCTCTGATCACTAGCAAGAGTCTAAGAAAAGATAAAATACAGAGACATACAGACGAATCCTTCTGTCTGGGCAGATGCCCTGGAGACTACACAAGGTCTCCTGTTCTTTCTTCAAAGGATAAAACAGCAGCCCAGACATGGAAGCAGAGATGCATGAGGAAGGAGAAAGATCCACCTCCCACACGGATAAACCATTTTACCAGCTCTCCGAATGGCACAGGGGCTTTGCTGACCTATGTGTTAGAGGTCCTGTCCTCTAACATGGGAAGCACCAGGATGACAAAAGCTATGCGTGCAGTCTATTACACTTCTGCTTCTGTCTGAAACCTCGCAGGAGATGAAGCCTCTGAGATGGGCTAACGTCTGTGGCATTGAAATAGACATTAATAAGTGTCTTAAATAGCTGAGCGCTATAACCCCAGTCCCAGTGGCACCCGGAGAGCAGGGAGCATAGCGGGTGACAGAAATATGAGCAGCTAGGCAGTGTCAATGTGGTTGTGTATTTGACAGCAAAATGAGATTTGTGTCAGAAGTCTCCAGACTGAGCCCCAGTGGTCCCCAGCCTCAGAGATGCCTGCTTTCTGAGAGAAGTAGGAGGCTACGATCAGCCTCCTCTCAGCAGTGCTAGCTCCAAGAACATGTGCATTAAAAACCAAGGAGCCAACCAACCACAAAGCCTGTCATGATTTAAAGGTTTGCTGAGTTCCTGTGGCTGGGACTAGCATACAAAAGAGGCAGAGCCTAGAGGTAAGGAAGATTTTTAAAGTTCTTTGCAGGTCACATCTGACCAAAATACTTCATCCTAATCAGCCCGCTGCCAATTTAGAAACCTTGAATGGCAATGTGCTCTTTAAATGTAGGGAGGAAGGGGTTCTCTTTTTTTGAAAAACCATAAAAACATGTCTAGCAGAATTTTCTTTAGTGCTAAAGCCATAGGTTATATTTGACTTTTGCTTTCTGGAATGTCTACAAGGGATTTATTTAGTCTTATGCTTCATTCAGAATATAGGTATTTTTCTTCCTTTAATTCTTCCCCTTCTTGGCATCATTGCTGTAGGGCTGTGTCCCTGTGCTCAGAGGCCCTGCTCAGTTCGTTGTTCTTAGATATTTTGAAGAGCAGACTAGCTATAAAGACATTGTGTGGTCCACCCTGAGACCAGGCATCAGAGATGCCAGCTATGATCCTCTCCTCTTGGTTCCTCCAAGCAAGGGAAGAGCATCCTCTGTTCCAGGACCCCACCCTGTCTTCTGTTCTCACAGGCTTAGCCCAGCTTCTCTCCAGACCCTTCTCTCTTCCAGCTCAATGTTGGCTCAGCCTTCTCTTTATTTGGCCACATGTCTCTTCCTCCAGCCTGCTGTGGGGCTGCCAGATCCATCTTCTCGGACTCCAGACTATGTTTTCTAGAAGCACAATCTAGAAAAACCACGTGAAAACACTTAAAAGATATTTTCTCCCTGCAAAGAGCTTAGGTTTCTCCTATGTGTGTCCTTAAAAGGTCCTTACATTTGACCCATGACACTAATTGCAACAAGTTTGAGAATCCTTTTGTACTTTAGGTCATGGTCACAGACAATAGTACATGATTGTGTGAGGATATAGGTGATATTTTCAGATGTTAACAGGAGAATGGGAAATAAGATAGTTTCTAGGGATTGGAGTAACAAGACCTAGTGAGAAATCCTAAATAAAATTGGGTAAGAGTCTTATCTATGGTGAACATGATTTCTCATCTAGGACCTTCCTTACCTTTCCAAAAGCCAGAGTAACCTTATTAGATGCAAGAATGAGCAAGAGACAGAGAGAGGAAGATAGAGAGATTAAGAGAGAGAGAGGGAGATAGAGAGATTAAGAGAGAGAGAGAGAGAAATAGAGAGAGAGAGAGAGAGAGAGAGAGAGAGAGAGAGAGAGAGAGAGAGAGAGAGATTGGTGCATGAGTAAGCTGATATTGCATAGAATATTGCATGATTCACTGCATATTGCATAGAATATGAGCACTTTTTTGTGGGGCACCTATCCAATCCCAAGAGTCGTTAATAGTAAATGTTCATTGCTAGTGGGCAGAGTTCCCAGTACTTCCTATGGTTTTCATACAAGATGGCCCCATAGGCTTATGTATTGAAGGCTTGGTCCATAGCTGGTGAGACCAAGAAATCAGGAGAAGATCAGATCAACTGGGAGCTAATTGTATCTATATCCCACTTCTCCACTGATAAGTTCACAAATGAATTTGTCAGTAAGAAGTGGGACCAGATTAAAGAAAGTAGATCATTGCTTTGAAGTGCTCACTCTGTCCTTGGTTCCATTCTATCTTCCTACCTCCTGTCCACCATGAGGTGAGGTGAGCTTCTTTATTTCAACATATGTTTCCCAACATAATGTACAAACTCTCCACACATGGGTCCAGAAGCAGGGGCACCAAGTGACTGTGAGGTGAAACGTCTCCTTTAGTTGATTTTACTCATGTGTTCTGTCACTGAAAACCATATGACTAACCAAAGCCTTTAAAAACAGGAAGCTGCCTCCAGGACTCCCTGGGTTCCTGTGCACCTTCCCAGACAGATCCCTCAAGTTATCCCTCTGCTCCCTGACCTATGCATCTCCTCTTATCCTCCTCTTCTTTGCTCCAGGACCAGACTGCCCTCCTTCCCATAAAATCAGGGGCCTCTTTCTCTAGCCTCTGTGGAATCTGTGTTAGAGAATTTCATTTGTTCAAATACTTTGACAAATGAACATCTTTAGTTATGATTTCTCTTGCATAGGGCACAGCAGGACACAGAGCTCTGTTCTGTGCATTGTCTCATGGGCTATTCCCAGTTTGTCCCCAGTTGAGCTTCAGCTCTTCATCTTTATGAGAGAAAGTAGTAGAAAACCTTACAGCCTCCCACTTCCTTCCCATTAGACTTTGGCTGTGTTCCTCAGCCTCCCTTTTATTCTAATAAATCACCGTTCTTTCCAATTCCAAGCCTTTGCTCTAGCTAGTCTATCTTTCCAGTTGAAAACACGCCTTCCCTCCCCCTTTATCTATAAAACTCCCATTTGTCATCCACAGCGCAGCTTAATCTCACCCTCCATCACAAATCACTTTACAATCATTCCATGTTCAGCCTACTGCTACCGACCTCTTCAAAAATGTATCCAAAACACGTCGCTTTTTCTTAAGAAGCCGATGGCTTTCCAACTAACACCGAGTATAGGGCCTGAGTCTAGTCTATAGCAAACCTTGCTTCTTCCCTAAGCATCTTACTTCCTATCTAGAGGCAGGAAAGATGCATGTGCAAAAGATGTTTAGATTCACAGGAGAAAATAAATATAAATAAAAATATAAATACAATGGATACAGAACTGTTTAAAACTTCTATATGTTGCTTGGGAAGAAGAAATACCTGTTCAAAATAAGAGGAAGAAATCAAGATGAATGCCAAGGTGCTGACCATTCCTATGCCATTCTCTTTGTTAGATATCTATTGCTACAATTCCTTCAGAAAAACCTTGCATCCAGTCAACTGTTTCTTGCAGAGACTCTAATATGCTGCCTTCAAATCATTGTTTGAATGAGACTTGGCCATAGGGTCTTCCCTTTAGCATTATGTTTTGAAACCTTAGTTCTTCTCAGATATCTCATAGAACTTATTTAACTGAAGCTCTAAAGGTGAAGGAAGGCTTTAGGAGTTACATATCAGCTGATAGAAGAGTTAGAAATTAAATCTGAAATGTCTTCCACAGGCTCTTTCTTTGAATACTTATTAACTACCTTGCGAGGCCCTTTTGGACAATTGAGAAGTCTTTAGGAGGTGGGACTATCTGGCAGAAGTAGATCTTTGAGAGCAGTCTCTAGAAACTAGGAGACTTGTCCTTGAATCTAGCTGGTAACAGCTTCCTGGTTCTCCATGGTATGAGGAATCTCTGCACCACTTCGTACCCAGTACCATCAAATCCACTATGCCTTCCTTCCCATGGCAGACTACAAATTCCTGAAACTGTAAGCCAAAGTAAATATTTCCTCTGACAGATTGTTTCTTTCTGACATTATGCTTACTGTGGTGTTAAAATAAGTAATACAAACAGTATGGTCAGATTGCATTGAGCTTATAGTTTCAAGGGATCTGTGTGCATCATGGCAGAGAAGGCAAGGTGGAGTTCATCATGGTGGGCATATATGGTCTAGAGATTTTTCACTTCATAATGGACATAAAGTAAAGAGCAACTTGGTCTAGGAGCAGGACTAGAAGAATCAAAGGAAAGAGAACACGAAAATGCAGAAGGCGTGGAGATGAACAGAGATTCAAAAGTGCAGAGTTTCTTGTAAGTAACCCGAAACTAGAAACTCTTTGTCTGCATATGGAGGAGCAAGTGGAGGAAGCATTATCCATGTAGAAAGATCTATCTATATGGGCCCACCGTCTGCAAGAAAACACCCTGCAATTCCTCCTAACTGAGGTTTGAGCGCAAAAGGGGGTGCTTTTAGTAAAAGATCATGAAGGGAGACCTGAATTCATGTCCACTCTCGGAGGAGGTCACCAATGGCATACTGAGCATGCTCTGATCACACAGAGCTTCTCAAAGCTGAGCACCACAGACCAGAGATTGAGAGTCTGAGAACCTTGTAAAGAGTCCAGACAACCTCACGCTAACAACTTAAAGCCTCCTCCGTTGCCTACATTGACCAGGCAGAGCCTAAGTGGAGCCCAAGAGACCATTCATGCCAGGTACCCTTCTTTATAGAAAAGACATAATTCTTACTCCTAGTTTGCTTTTTATGGCTGTGATCAGGACCATGACCAAAAGCACCTTTGAGGAGAAAAGGTTTGTTTGGCTTGTACTTCTATACCATAGCCCATCACTGAGAGGAACAAAGGCGGAAGAATCTCAAGCAGGGGAGGTAGGTAGAGGGAGGAACTGAAGCAGACACCATGGAAATACTATTTCCACTCCATGACTTGCTCAACCTTATTTTATACACAACCTACAACCACCAGCCCAGAGGTGGCACCGCCTACAGTGCACTTAACTCACCCACATCAACAACTAATCAAGAAAATATCCTACAGACTTGTCTACAGGCCACTCTGATGGACGCATTTCTCAGATGGCTCTAGCTTGTGTTGAGCTGATGAAAAACTGACCAACACAGTTACCAGGGAGTGAGAGAGTAGTCAAACACTGCGTATAAAGAATGGTGGCAGTCTAACTCAGAAACATGGAAAGTAACACAAAAGTAAGCAGATGTCTCCTGTCTGTCATCCAGTATATCAAAGAGTATCTTTACAACTCTTCCATTTCTCTAAGTGTATAGAAAGGACAACTTGGATTTTAGAATTATTGAAGGACCTCAATGAAAGTGAATTTGCTTGATCTTTCATTTTATCTTCTTGGCCTTGAATTCATCACCCATCACTATAGGAGGGAAACCAAAAGCTTACTCTTTCTATACATCTATCCATTTATTCAGCTAACGCTAAATGTTTACCATGTGTCATATTCCAGGCAGTAGCAATCTATCAGTAAACAAAAGAGAAATACACCTACCTTTGTGGAACCTGCAGACTTACTGGGAATGGGTCTCACAGACACACACATTAACAGGTTACAAAATATTGGTCATTTAACACTTACTGACTTGATCTTTCTGTAATTTAAGTTTTAATACAACAACACATTTCTTGTTCTCTCCTTTTTCCTGACATTTAGATGGCTTCAATTTTCAGACGTGGGGGGGGTAGTCAGGGATTCCAGGTTTGGCCAATGAGATTTCAGCTTCCCCTGACTAAAGTGGTTGGTTCTGTTTCAGGGTGTATCTGCCTCTCCAGTCAGACTCTTCAGAATAAGGTGTATGAGGGTAGGGGCTAGAATAAGAGATGTAGGATTTCTAGGCTAATGAAATATAAATGTGGAGCTCCCTTAAATCCTAAAAGCAATTATCCTTGAACTACTTTGTCACATAAGTCAAGTTCCCTTCACTGAACAGTTTATGTTCACTTGGCTTCCACCTCTCTAGTCATTTCTGCTCAAGATAATGGAGAGCGGGTCATGGAGAAAACAGCAGGCAGGGAGCTACATTATCTGAGGTATCAAAGGCTGATTAATAGTAGACAACATGTAGTCTAAGAATTTATAAGGAGATAGAAAAAGGCCCTGAACACTGATTAGCTGCCAAGTAAAGGTTTTGTCCTGTCTGTAGGTAATTAGTTAATGTTAAAATCAACCTTCTTGCTCTGTCTTCTAAGTGAAGCTCTTTTCCCTATGCCTGACAACTTGCTGTGACTTATGGACTGTGTGTTTCTTTCCCTCTTCTATCTTTTCAGTTCACCAAAAAGCAATAACCTGACTCAACAGTCTTCCTGGGTCATAAAACTTATCATTTCAAGTAGGCAGCAAGATGAACATGAATCTGCCCATATGCTGGGATGTTGTTTCTGGTTTAAGATCCTCCGAAGAGCTGATTCACACCAGGATTCAGAACCTTGGCAATTGAAGAGCCAAAATGATATAGCCTGGAATCTTCCATGTGTAGTCTTTGATAAACAGAGCACAGCTTTCCACCATGTATGCATCATATACAGCTACTAACATCTGTGTAGGGGCCCTTAGTACAAACTGGAAACATTCGAATATCTGATGTCTATCTATACTGGATAATTTCTATATCAAAGATAGTATGTGTACAGTATCATCAACATCATCATTCCTGTTCTCATCATCCCTCTCTCTGTCTCTTACACACACACACACACACACACACACACACACACACACACACACATGGGGGGGCACTCAAGGCAATGCTAGCATTATTATAAATCTCTCGAGTCAGCAGACATGCTCCAGACTCTAACAGAGATACCTGACAATGAACGTTGAGATTGATCGACTCAGGTGAGAGCAAATACATGATGCCTTTAGTGGAAAAAAATCTTCTTTCTGAAATATTGGCTCTCTGGCCAATCAGATGCCAGTTGTGGCACATCAATCTGCATGTTGCCAATCCCAGAGAAATAAAGAAAAATACCTCTTATGCATAGGTAGCAAAGGAATGTAGCCAATCCAGGGACCACACTGCCAGCAGAGTCTATTTGTAAACTACTTTGGCTAAAGCAATTCCAAAGGAATTGGCTTTTACTTTCCCCACCATGCTTCTAATGAGATAGGCTGAGGATCAAATCTCATTCTATTCCAGCTGACTGATGTCATGGGAAAGGAACATAGTATGAAATTCAGAGTCTTCCTGTGAAGAATGGGGCTGAAGGCGGGTGCCTCATTGTTTGCCGTGTGACTCAGGAAATTTTTATGGGTACAAATCACATAACAGAACCTAGCAAACAGCAAGGACTCAATAACTGGATTTCAGTTTCTATCCCCTCCACTTCTTTCCTTTTTACGCAAATCTGACAGGCCCATGCAAACCTTGAATAACTTCAATTCTGTAACAACTCTGGGTGTCCCCCAGAGCTCTGTCACCAAGATCCTGAGGAGATGGCCAAGGAGTTAACTTTGTTTTGTCCACCTCTGGTTAAGAGTACCCAAGAAAAGCCTTGGAGCTATCACAGTAGCCTTTGAAATTTGCAATAGTAGCAAAGCATTAGACACACCAGTTGACTTTGCCATGAGAGCTGACACACCAGCAGCTCTCCATCCAACCAGATAGGAAATGTTTACTCAACAATACCCTCATTAGCTCAACATTGGAGAAGCCTTTAAATCTCAGGCAACTCAATGCTTAGCATAACCTGCTAGTCCATCCACCATCGCATATGACAATTCAGGCTAAGACCTGTTGAAGGGGGAACTAAAATCCAGACAAGGGTCCACTAGCCAAGCCAAGGACCCTGACTCTGCTCTGAGGAAGAGGAGTCCTGGGATCCCAGACACACACCATCACACTCAACTTATACAGTATTTTTGATGAACACAGGGTTTATACGCTAGGTAAGCACTCTACCATCTAAACTACATCTCAGGCTCTGGGTCTCAGAAAATGTGAAGTTTTTCCCTCATTTGGGCTTGAAGTAAATACCAATTTTTTCAACAAAGAGCTTGTCACCATTGCATATACACAAAATTCCTGTTGCTTTCCCATCTCTGTACTACCTCAAGGCCTTAACTAAGCTACCCCATCAGACTACAGTATTGACTGTAATAAATACTTCCTGGAGCTGTCTACCTCTAGTGAGCACTCCTCACAACCCAAAAAATTCTCTATATCACCTTATATTGACAGTAAGCAGCATATTACAAATATAGTTCACATCCATATGTTTAGTAGTTGCTATTTTTTTCTTTATCTGTTGTAAACTCTAAGGGAGATGTTATCTGTTTTATTCACTAATTAGCACTGTATTTCTATAATATTCTCTGGCATAGATCTCCTCTTTCTGTTTCTTAGAAGATGAATATAGATGGATGGATGAATGGATAGATGGATGGATGGATGGATGGATGGATGGATGGACAGACAGATAGACAGGCATAAAGATACATAGACAAATGGATACTGAGATCATTCTCTAAGAACTATTTCTTGGCTTTTCCCTGTTCACTTCAGAGCATCTTGTTCTTAAATGTGCAAGACATGAGTCCAGCAAACCTCTGGGGATCTACCCCCCCATGACTGACATGAGTTTAGAAACAACAATTCCATGGTGTGATAAATAGAAGTAGTAGCAAATTTGCTTTGTAGGCAATAAGGGAGAAACTAGAGAAGAGTCTAGAAGTAACAATCTGAGAAGCAACACAGTGATTTTCTAACCCATCTAAGTCAGCATAGCACAGAATCTGATGCCCACAAGGAAGCAGGAGAAGCCCAGGATGCCCAGTGTGAAGGTGACCTCAAAGGGGAAACAGATGGAGCTGCTCCTTAAGTGTGTGTCTGTCTCCTCTGGAATGATTAGAAGTCATTGTGGGTTTTACTTGCAGCAGCTGAGATTATTCAAATACCTTTACAAAATTGACCCGTTAACCATTCCTTTGTGGAAGGAGAGAAAGCTTATGGGCCCTACATCTCCCTGAGGATACATAAGTAGTAATTGGAGAAGCTGTGGTCTACCCAACTGGCATTGTTTGTGATGCAGCAAGTAAACTCAACGGCTGACCAACATAGACTTGAACAAAATCTTTTTTTTTTTTTTTTTTTTTTTGGCACATTATTATCCTCTACCTGATATAAATAGAAATTAGTTCATAGAGAAAAGTTATACCACTGCAAGTCAATATCCAGGCCATCTATGTAAGACTGGCATCTCCGTGGACCAAAGAGGCCCCAGCCATGGGCAAGACGAGTCCAGCATTAAAAGTATAATGCCATTGAGCCATGAGTCAAAGTGAAAAGTAGCAGGGTGTCCACATGATGCAGTTCAAGACTGTGACTTTCTTCCAAAGGGAATTGTTGTGACTTGACTGCCACCTTCTAAAACCTCAAAGTCCTCTCTGAGTCCTCTGTGACCTGAGCCCATGAGAAGGCTACTCTACAACACAGTCTGTCATTGCCCATGCCAGCATGTCTTGGCAGTGCCATGGTTTATCACTCTGAGTGGCAATCCAGCTGACCCTGGGGATTCCTAAGCCCAATCCTAACTACCAACTCACCAGAAAGCATCTTCCCCCAGCCCCTTCCACCTGCCTCCCAGAGCCTCTGTACCTGTGAATTTGCTCAGGTCTGCAGACAGGACTAGCAGAGATTATCTTAAGACAGGAGGTGCAGGTCAAAACAAACTGCTCCCAGGAAGACAAAACTAGGAACAGTGGCTCGGGGGAGACACTGACAACTTTTTTTTCCCATTTTCCCTCCATAACTTCCCTGACTCTGGCCTCACGTACATATTACCTCTTCATGTACAACTAGCACATGGCTCAGACGGTGAGGTGCTTGTAGCCTGAGCAGAAGGAGCTGAGCTCAGATCCCCAGTACTGGGGGAGGGGAGGGGGCTGGGTGTGGTACTGTACATCTATATCACCAAAACTGTGAGGCTGGAATTTGCTGCTGAGTCAGCCTCAACTTCAGTGAGAGCTCTTGCATCAAAAACTAAATAAATAAGATGGAGAGAGGCTGGGGAAGACATTTGGCATCAACTGTTGACAGGGAGAAGAAGGGATAGTAATTGCATGTGCACAGACCAAAGCTCTCCCTGTTTTGTAACCATCTTTCCATTCATTCTAGCATCTTGCTTCACCCTCTCCTTCCACCCACACAGGTTTGGCAGAGTCCTTACCAGGAAGGACCACAGTGCTCTGGAGCCCTTGGATGCAGAGGGGTTTTGCCTCTTACTTTACAGCTGTTGAGTACAGGTTTCTGCTCTCCCCACTTGTCCCCCATAGGGCACGTGGCAACACAGCTGATGCTCTAGAACAACTGAGAACTGAGGCATGCTGTCTTGACTCCCCTTTCATTTCCCTGGCAGCTGTCATGTCCCCTCTTATCTCTGGAGGTGATGAGCTGTCTGGCTCAGCCATCATCTTGCTCTACGATGTAAATCGCAGAAGGTCTCTTGCCTGAGAAAAACAATTAAGATGAAATACCAGGATTACTGTCTGCCACATTTACAAATCTCTCCGGCTCACATTTTTCTCTCCGACAATTTATGCCTTCCAGTGTCAAGCTGTTCAAATACAAAATGGACCACAGTTCTTGGCATCACTTGAGCTATTTGTCCAAATAAACAAAACAAAAAGCTATGAGTAGCAACCCACCAGAAGAGCCCATCTTGGGAGTTCCTACTCTCATGTTTTCCTTGTCCCTCCGATATGAAGTCGCCTTGCCTCTTTCCAATAAAAAAGAAACACAAATTTAAAAACTTTCCTAGTTGTGTCCATTTGAGGTACACTGTTTGTACCCTTCACAGATGTAGGTAGGAATCGGGATTGTAGCTAGACCTGCTCGAAGGGTAAGGCAGCCTCTTCCCTCTGCAGTAATTACCGAGCACAAAATTTTCAGAGTGTTGGTCTGGAGCAACATTACAAAGCAGATGGCTTTCTCATGCTCTGCTTGATCTACCCAGGAGCATTACTGCACAGCAAGATGGCCGTCAGAGGAGAAGAACTGAGAGAGGGGATCACACTGGATAGAGCCCTACACCCTGTTTTCTCCTGTACCCTTTGAGGTGAGAGAAAACAGAAAGGACACATTGTTCAGTAACAAGGAGCTACAGTGAGCTACAGAGATATAAGCCTTCATCACCAGGTTACTGGACTTCCAAGTCTATAAAGTGTGGTCCCAAAAGAGTCGACCCTGTCTAGCTCACAAGGTCATTGCTTCACATAAAAGAGCTGTATGTTAGCAAACACACTGGTTCTCCAGGGATGGTGGCTGAGGATGCATTTGCAAAAAATGAGCTGAAAAACTGTTATGCTGGCAAACAGTGCAAAATGCCAGCTGAAGACAGAATTCCTTCTTGCTTTTCTTTCTTTTCTTGTATCATGGCAGACATTTTTGGTGAATGCACTTGAAGCAGAAGATCATTTGCAAGTGGCAAAGAGAAAAAAATCTGTTATTTCCCACAAGGTGGACACAGAGAAATTAAATGGGATAAAGAAGAAAACAGATTGAGGAGTCTGAAGGCTGTCTCAAGGTACTGATGCCAATGTTTGTGCTTGTGCTTGTTTAGGATGGTGTGACATGAGGCTGTCCCTAAGTCCTATTCTCTTGAATACTTTAAGAGGATATATATATACAGGCATGTATATTTGTGCATGTTTGAATAAATTAAAGATAATAATATGCATCAAATCAATGGCATACATCAGATCAATACAAAATAAAGGCAAGATACACAGACATTAGAACCCATAGAGAATAGCACGTAAGATGCCACCTATGTACACACATACACATGGTCACACACACGCATGCACAGGTGGGGGTCTGGAGATCCACAGACATCTCTACAGAAGTCACAGGATGTTAAGATAGAAGATGCTTTCCTCACTGTTACCTGTATCCTAAGGGAAATAGTACTCTGCTGAATTCCAAGGGTATTGTGGGTACCTGAGCTACACTCGTGTTTATTTGCTGTGGGCTGTCCTTCTAGCCTGGACTTTGGTGCATGCTCTCCGTGAGCCAATGTCACCCCTAGTCATTGTTTGAGATCAGTTGTTGCAGTTGACCTGCTAGAAAGGCTTCCAAATTATATCCAACTACATCTGCACATAGCTGCTTGGCATCTCAGTTCCCCAGCAATGTTAGATGCATCTTCTGCTCATGATTCTGTACCAAGGAGTCATTGTTGGTGCTTAATGGATGGCAACCAAGACGGCTTTCGGGAAAGAAAGTTTTTAAAAGATCAACATTCATTAGTTTGGTCCTTCATTAAGTGAAGCATGTAATGTAGTGAAGGGAATAATTAGTGGAGTTAATTGTGGCTTCACAGAGAACCAAGGGGAATCCAGTGAAATGTCCTGACATTCACCAAGAGCAGTATGCCTAGTGATCCCGCAACTGGCTGCAATTAGCAAGAGAGGAAACATATGTATGTCGCTGTGTGTAATTAATCACACGCCTCTCACTAGTCTCTCCTGGGTGACACAAGACAAGGCCTTGTGCTGTGCCTCTGCACACAGTGTGGTCTCAGATCACATTCATCCCTTGGCTTCCCTGACAGATTGGTCCTGGATTCTCCATGTTTTACTGGTGTTTGCCATTGTGGCAAAATACCTGAGGGGGAAAAAAACTTAGGGATGGGTTTATTTGGATTCACAAATACTAAAGTTCCAGCCTTGAGCACTTGGCTCTGTTGCTTTTTGTCCCCTGAGCACTGGGGAAAAGCATCATGGCAGGGAACGTACAATGGATAAAGTAGCTGCCTCACTGGAGACAAAAGGCCAAGAACAGGGCAAGGAAGAGACAGGAGTCAAGATACCCCTCTCCAAGGTTCACTGCCCAGCAACGTTCTTTCTCCAAACAGTTCCTTCTACCAAGGTTTCCAACATCCAATAGTCCATTCAATTATTAACCTCTCAACTATCAGTTCATTAATTGGGTCGGAGCCTTCAGAACTCAATCACTCCTGGAAAGCCTTGCTTTTAAACAGGGTGTGTTACAGGTTGTGACAGAGTCTTGGTTGTCACCTTGACTACATCTGAAACTAACTGGAATCCAGAAAATGAAGGGCATACCAGTGAGGGAATTTTGCATGGACTGAAGTGGGTGGATCCACTTCTAGTCAGGACATTTGAGGTAAGAAGACAGAGGCCTTTGATCCTGATCTTGTGGCATGAAGATAAACATTTAATCTGGGTGGGGTCACATCTTCTATAAGCCTAGATAAGAGCATGAAAGGCAAGATGGAAGTTTTTGCTCTTTGCCTGCTTGCTCTTGCCTTGTTAGAAAGTTCATTCCTTTTCTGGCATTAGAACCTACTTCTTTGAGATTCCAGAGTCTACTGAAGACCAGCTGAATCCAGATTCATGGATTGAGCAACTTCTGGACTCTTGAACTTTCTATTTTCAGCAAGCCACTGTTGAGTTTTCTGGAATATCTACTATTATCCCCTTTCTATTTATGTATGAAGGGATTCATTCTATAAATTCTGTTTCTCTAAAGAACCCTGACTAATAAAGGCCAAGTTACCAACATACAAGCTTCAGGAAGATGTTGTCGCATATCTAAAGTATCTCATGAATAGCAAAATCCTTAAAATTGTATTAAGAACTTATTGTAGTTTCATGTGTCCTAAGCATATTCCCCTATATAATTCAAGTCATCGCTATATTAGTACCTAATACAATGTAAATAAAACATGAGTAGTTATTATACTCTGTACTAAGGTATATTTATGTACTGGCTGGTTTTGTGTCAACCTGACACAAGCTGGAGTTATCACAGAGAAAGGAGCCTCAGTTGAGGAAATGTCTCCATGAGATCCAGCTGTAAGGCATTTTCTCAACTAGTGATCAAGGGGGAGGGACCAGCCTATTGAGGGTGGTGCCATCCCTGGGCTGGTAGACCTGGGTTCTACAAGAAAGCAAGATGAACAAGCCAGAGGAAGCAACATCCCTCCATGGCCTCTGCATCAACTCCTATTTCCTAACCTGCTTGAGTTCTAGTCCTGACTTCCTTTAGTGCTGAACAGCAATATAGAAATGTAAGCCGAATAAACCCTTTCCTCCCCAACTTGCTTCTTGGTCATGATGTTTTGTACAGGAATGAAAACCCTGACTACCATATTTGGCTTATTTTTTAATTTTTCACTTTTACTCTTTGTTTACATGTATATATCTTTTGACTTTATTTTTTCTAGTTACACATATTTTATTATCAAATATCTGGAAAATGTGGAAAATAGTAATTAATATAGTTGACTAGCCAGAATTTCACATAAATAAAATCTTAGTGTTCTTTAACATTTCTTTTTTTCCTTTTAGCTTTCATTTTTTTATTGAATATTCTCTGTATTTACATTTCAAATGTTATCCCCTTTCCCCTTACTGCCACTCCACCTTGCTTCCATGAAGGTGCTCCCTCTTCCAACTACCTTCTCCCACCTCAGCACCTTGGCGTTCCTCTGCACTGAGAAAACAGCCTTCACTGGATCAAAGGCCTCTCCTCTCATTAATGCCAGACCATGCCATCCTCTGCTACTAATGCAAGTGGAGCCATGGGTCTCTCTATGTGTACTTATTGGTAGGTGGTTTAGTCCATGGGAGCTCTGTAGGCTTTGGTTGGTTGATAATGTTGTTCTTCCCATGGGATCACAAATCCCTTCAGCTCCTTCAGTCCTTTCTCTAGCTCTTTCATTGGGGTCCCTGTGCTCACTCCGATGGTTAGCTGTAAGCATGCTCATCTGTATCTGTATGACTCTATCTGATATGGCATCCATGTCTGGTTCCTGCCAGTAAGCACTTCTTGGCTTCAGCAATAGTGTTTGGGTTTGGTGGCTGGCTGCATACGGGGTGGATAGACAGGGGAGGCAGTCTCTAAATAATCTTTTCTTCAATCCCTGTTCCTCTATTTGTCCCTGTATTTCCTCCTCGAAGTGTTCTGTTCTCCCTTCTTAGAAGAACTGAGGCATCCACATTCTGGCCTTCTTTCTTTTTGAGCGTCATAAGGTCTCTGAATTGTTTCTTGGGTATTCTGAGCTTTTGGGGCTTGTATCTGCTTATCAGTGAGTGCATGCCATGTGTGTTCTTAAATTTTTAATTTTATAAATTTATTATAAATTTTGCAAATAAATATCTTAATTTTCTTTTAAAATTTGAGAATTTCATACATCTATGCAACAAAAAACATCTTATCTACTCTTTTATTTCTTCCTTCAGTTTCCTGAAAACTTTCCAATCACTCTCAATGATCTCTCAAATTCTCAGCTTCTGACTAGGATTATCCCCTGAGTCTGTCAAAAAGACACAGGAGGACAGAATGCTCTAAAGAAAGCCACTTCAACTTTTTCTATCCATAACCTGAAAACTTTTATATAATCATTAATACACAAAACAGTTACATGAATAATACATTTACTGATAATAAATCATAAAAATGAAAGCAATTTTTGGTATTGCATATCACTTTATAGTTTGTTAAAGGCTAAAGCAAAACTACACACCAACAAGGTGGTGTAATTGCTCATTTTTAAATAGAAAAGTAAATATTGGTTATTTGATCTATATAAGGGTACCTATCATCTACAGACTCTGAGGGCTCTCTGCTTCTCTTCCTTCTGCTTTCTCTTGCTCATGCCAACATGCATTTTCTGTATGCAGTGTGTGTATGTGTGTGTGTGTGTGTGTGTGTGTGTGTGTTCTCCTCTTCAGTGTTGCTGAGAGGTTTGCTAAAGTTGACTGGCTTTTTCTGAACTGTGACATCCTATAACTCCTATATGGTGTGAGCAAGAGAGAGGAAGGGGGATGTGTCAAGGAGCCTTTTTAAATATCCAAGGAGTGTCTGGCATAGTGGCTCACACCTGTAATCCCAGCACTTGAGAGAGAGGATTGCTATAAATTCAAAGGCAGCTGAGGATACAGAGCAAGACTGTGTCTCAAAAGAGAAGCAGGGGGAAAAAAGCTCATAATATCTGTAAGTCCTGTGAGAGGCAGGATGTTAGCAGGGTACAGCCAGGTGGTCTCAGTTTGCTACACTGTGTCATAAGCATAATTTAGAATCAATTATCTTTTAATAACTGGGTGCACTTGTCAATGCTGCTGTACTGCATGACCAAATCTTGAATATAAAGTATTTTTTTTTACATTAAAGAAACAACTGAGGCTGAGAAAGCCATGAATGATGAGACATGGCTGTATGGCTGACAAAGATGGATAAAAGGCAATGGTAGAAATTTTCATAACTGGAAAAGGGAAAACGGGGCAAGACAGGAAAGCTCGGCACATCCCAGAAGACGCACCACAAGAGGGTGTGTGGAAGACACAAACTAAGATGTGCAGCGGTTAAAGGTGTTAAAATGTGTCTCATTGAATCTGTTTGTGATCACAGAATTCTTGGAGAATGTCATTCTTAGTAACATTTATAAGAATTGCTTAAGAGAATAAAGTTTGAATTTTTATCAGAATAATTACTTGTGTTTTCTGCTGTGTTCACCAGGCTTTTTAAATACTTGACAAACTGAGTCTTAGAAAATTCACAGTAATTTTTTTAAAGTTCATTGTCGCAATTAATTAAACTTATTCTTTGGAATTTTTTTATTTTATTTTTTATTTTTCAATGCGTGTTCTTTTTTCTTTTTATTATCCTTTTTATTATTTAAAACAAATTTGAATTTAAATACATTTTGATTATATTTTCCACTTTCCCCCAAATCCTATTATATATCCACCACACCTTACCCACCCAAATTTGTTTCTCAAAAAAAAGCAACTAAAATAAAATAAAAGCAACAAAAATAAAATAAAACAGCCCTCAGAAATACCCACCAAACCGAAACCAAATAAAAGCATACAAACCCAAATTAAACAAAAAACAGAACCCTAGGGCACATTATATGCTGACAGCTAATTTTGACATGAGGCCTATCCGGGGTTGATGCCCCAGCATCACTCCACTGGAGAAAACTGATTGCCCCTCCTAGCAGGTAAGACTGACACTTCAGTTGCTACCCTTTACCCTAGAAGCTATATCCTTCCTTCCTTCCTCCTTTCTTCCTCCCTCCTTCCTCCCTCCTTCCTTCCTTCTTTTCTTCCTTCCTTCCATCTTTCCTTCCTTCCCTTTTGAAGTATAAGAAAGTAAAATGTAATAAGACAAAACAAAAACTATTGGATTAAAATTAAAGAATATAAACCAATAAAAGAAAAATGCCCAAGAAAAGGTATATGAATCAGAGACCCATTCATTTATACTCGGGTATCCCATATAAGCTGAAAACTATTTTGTGTGTGTGTGTGTGTGTGTGTGTGTGTGCATTATAAGCATCAGAGGAACTGATGCAGACCCATGGAGGCCCTGTATATGCTGCCTCAGTCTCTGGGGGTTCATACAAACTTTGTTCAGTTGATTTAAAGGGCCTTGTTTTCTGGTGTCCTCCTTCCCCTCCAGCTCTTAGACTCTTTCCACCTTGTCTTCCATTGGGTTCCTGAGGAGAGGCTTTGATGGAGTTTCCCCTTTAGGGATGAGTGGTCCAAGACACTGATCTGTCAGCATAGCAGAACATCATTAGAAGTCATTTTATTACTACATTTTTAAAAATTAGACCAATATTATTTGGTTTTATTTTCAGTCCCTGGGCTGCATAGTCCTAGATTCATATTCACCCAAGCAGCACTGGATATGGGTTCCATATTCCGGAGGAGGTTTAAGTCAAATGAATTATTGGTTGGTTACTCCCACAAGCTGTGTACCACTATTACCCTATCATACCTTATAGGCAGGACACCATTGTAGATCATGGGTTTGTGGCTAGTTTGGTGTTTATCTTGGTGCAGAGTGTGTCCCTGTACCAAAGATACTGACACATAGAGACATTGGTTATCAGCTTGACATCTCCATCTTCAGCGAGTTGTGTAGGTATTGTCTTCAGCAATGGGGCCTTGCTGTCAGTTTGTGGAAAAAGAAACCTATGTCTTGGTGACAAATTAGGTTATTTGGGGATTCCTGTGAGACGTATTTGACCAATAACTCAATTAGATGCAACTCATTTACAGTACTGAAAGCTTCATTTTGTGACAAGAAACGGGTAGTTGGAACTCTGTCTCCTCCATTATTTGGTGATTTATTTTAGATCACCTCCATATATGTATATATATTAGGAAGTTTCTGTTGTATTAAAAGTTTCCATACTACCCCTCCAATGCCCTTTACTTTAGCTGTCTCTCCCTGTATTCCCTCCCACAAATCCTCTCCCCTCCCAACTTGATCCACATCTCCACCCACATTCATAGCTATATGTTCTATTTCCTTTTCCTAACAAGATTTATCCGCTCCCTCTGTTCCCTTATGCTATACCTGCCCTCTGAGTCTCTACTGATCGTAGGTTTGTTATCATCAGCTCAAATCAACATATAAGTGAATTCACACCATACTCATCTTTCTGAATCAGGGATAACTAACTTTAGATAATTTTTTTAGTTCCACCCATATGCCTGAAAATTTTATGATGTCATAATTTTGATAGCCATGTATGTTCTGTTCTGTAAATCCACTCTTTTGTTGAGAGGCATCTAGGTTGTTTCCAATTTCTAGCTGTTATGAATAGAGCAGCAGTGAACATGATTGAACAAGTGTCTCTATGGTAGGATGAAGCATCCTTTGGGTCTATACCCAAGAGTGGTGTAGCTAGATCCTGAGGTAGTTCAATAACTATCTTCATGGGGAACTACCACACTGATTTCCACAGTAGCTGTACACGTTTTCAGTCCTGCCAGCCATGCATGAGTGTTTCTCTTACTCCACAGCCTTGCCAGCATGAGCTGCCTCTTGCTTTATTGATCTTAGCCATTCTGATTGTCCTTACCTGCCTACATTTTCTTATTTCCTTTCTACCACCCTTGGCAGTACTCCCTCCTCTCCTCTCGACCTCTGTGGTCCACTGACTTTATACAATACTGTCCATGGACCATGGGTACGATGCTATCTAACAGAGCATGATGGGCTTCCTGGTGGGTATACATCTGAAGATAATGACTCCTCCTCTTCAGAATGCACCAGTAGCCATTAGTTCATTGACTCTCCTCCAGTCATGATGGCTGGTGATGGGTCAAATCTTGTGCAGGCCAAGTGCAGGCAACCACAGATGGTCTGAACTCGTAATTGCAATGGTTGAATTGTTATGGGTATAAAGCACGGGTAGTCTTACACATGTGCATGGAAGTGTGTATACACAGAGAGAGACAGACAGACAGACAGACAGCAGACAGATAGACAGACAGACACATGTAACCAAAGAAGAAGAAACAGAAAAACACCATCATACTTAAATTGACACCAATAGTCATTGTCATTGTGCATTTTGTTTTAAAAGTAAAGATCATGGGATTTTTCAAACAGAGCAGAGAAGAAAATTAATAATTCCATCATCTGGAAACACAACAGTTAATTCTGTGTATAAAAGTTTGTAAGATTTTTTTTAGTTGCTTATTGTGCCATACACACATACACACACACACAAACTTACACACACATACACATTATCACATACATACTCTGAGGCATATGTGCACACACAGAGAGCACACATGTGTGCTTTCTAAATTGACAGAACTGTTTTCATACTCTACCTACTGTTCCCAACCTCCTAATCCCAGATATGGAATGGATGCTGCTCTGAGTGAGTACAGAGAGAACACACTGCCTTCTTAATGGCTTCACAGTCTATAAATCCTGACAAGGTTTCCTCTGCTCATTCTTCATCTACTTCAAATAGAATTGGCATATCCAGAAAAAAGAACAGCCCTATAACAGTTATAACAATGAACATTCTTTTCATGTTTTCAATTTTAATGGGAGTTTTGTCACTAAGCCCAAAGCTGGCTGTGGATTATAAATGTGAATTTTTAGAATCCTGTCAGCATGTGCATTTGTGGGCATTTGGCTGAGAGGTTTTATATCAGGAATGGTTGTTAGCTTTTGTTAAATGTTTTTGTGGCATCTATCAAGATGTTCATTTGCACTGATTTTTTTCTTCTTTCATTTAATCAGTTAAATGAAGATAACCAATTCACTAATAATGATGAATTAATGCAGTCTTAGAATAAGCCTTAGCTTGTCATGGTAATTTTGCTGCTAATATAATACTCAACTGTATTTGCTGATAATTGCAAATGACCAAATCACAAATAAAATAGCCATGATACATATAATCATTTTATGTGCTCTTTGGACTTGAACTATGGCTAATGTCATTTTTTAAATGATAATTGGAAATACTGTATTTTATAGATGTAGATATGTTGCCTTCAGGTTCATATATTTGTAAGGGAAATAATCCTTTGACAAATTTCTCAATTTTCATCTCTATATTGAATTTCAGTTTTTTTCTCTAAAGGTCTTTTTTTGCCCTCTTTGGTCATTTGTGTCTTTTCCTATTTGGAAGTAAAATAACCATATGGCCCCAAGGCCCTTTAAGTGTTTGGTGGAGTCAGCATGTTTTCCTCTGCACAACAACATGATCAAATAGTGCTTCTTATTCCCCATGAATCAACTTATCAAGAGAAAAAGTTCATTCTGGCTCATATGTTGACATTCCATTCCATGATCAGTTGGTTGTAGTGTTTTGAAAAAAGTGTCATTTCCTTATAGTGAGGTAATTAGTTCAGTGCGGCAAACTCAGTCATCCAACAACCTAAGCGCAGAAGAGAGACAGGAAGATGCCACAAACTTATTATCTTCTTCAAAGGACTGTCCCCAGAATGCGCAAACTTCTCACCAGCTCCTCTTTCTTAAAGTTAAACATAATCCAGTGACATCACATTTGGGGGAAACATCTTTATCATATGAATCTGTGATGTGCAGTCCACTTATCCAAAATATAGCGTGCTCTGTGCCTCCTACACAACCAATAAATCACTGATAAGGTTAGGACATTGTCATTTACAAACAAGAGGGATAATAAAGTAACTGCGTAAACTTAGGCAGCCCTACCCGGTTAAAAACCCATTTACTGGTGCACTGTGCTGCCTCCTCAGAGCCTGCTCAGCACAAATTCCACAAGGGAGAAGCTCAGCCTCCACAAAAATACAACCCATAAAATCAAGCTGGAAATAAGTCCAGAATCATTACATTGATGTCATCTCTGGGTTCTCATGATAAACCATAGCAAAACTAATTTAAATCATAGAACATAAGTAAACATTAATAAGTGGAATGTGCTAATGGGGAAAATAGGAGGCTAGAGGTCTGGGTCTTAGCATCCTAGAAGAAAGCCATGTGCTCAGTCCTGCCTCATTAATTATCAGTGTGGGATTTAATTTTCTTACCTTCAATAGCAGCTGAAGAACTCACACGGTGTGTGATGCACTTGCCTTCTTTAGGACTGAGAATTGCAGGGAGCAGAAGCTGGGGAGATCACTTAGTCAACTTATGCCACCATGCAATCACCAGGACCTTCATTCAGATCCCCATCATATGTCAGAAGTCGGCATAGTGACACAAATCTGCAAGCACAGCACAGGCAGACTGGGGAGGACAGGGAGACTCCCCAGAGCTCACTGAGTTCTTTATTCAGTAAGAGATTCTACCCCGAAATCATAGGTGGGAAGCAATAAAGGAAAGACAGTTGTACCCAAGCTCTAGCCTCCACATATACAGACAATATATCATGTGCATAAAAGTACATATACACATGCACATACACTACATGCATGTACACCGAAGTTCATACACACACGTGTGCATCTAAGTACACAAACATGCACATGCACACATACACACATACCACATGTATGTGCATCTAAGTATACAAGCACACACATACCACATACCTGTGCATATAAGTACACAAACACACACACATGCATTTGCATCTAAGTACACACAGAGATACATATGCTAAATGCATATGCATCAAAGTATATAAACACATACACATACCACACACATGTGCATCTATATACACAAACACACACACATGCATGTGAATCTATGTACACAAAACAAACACACACCACACACATGTGCATCTAAGTACACAAACACACATACATGCAGTTGCATCTATGTACACAAACACACACCACACACATGTGCATCTAAGTACACAAATACACACTCACCACACATGTGCATTTAAGTACACAAACACACACATATATAATAATACATGCGTATGCATCAAAGTACACATACACATACAAATACAACACACATGAATTTCAAGAAGAAAGAGAATGAGAAGAGGAGGAGACAGCTGGTGGTGATGGTGATGGTGCTACAAAACATTCACAAGGGGAACTTCTCTAAGATAGCAAACCCTAACCAAACCTTACATCTCCTTGACGACAAGAGCAAGGTTACAAACCTATTGTCCCTGTTCTATGGATGGAGACTCTGACTTCATGTATCAGCCAATTGGAAAGAGCCCAAATCACAGCTTAACATATCCTGAATTTCATGACATAAGAGAACCTAAAGTCTTTGATGGACCAGCCCCCAACCCCTACATCAACCTTTTTGTCTGAATTAGTCAGGTATGGAAACTCCAGTTTAGAGGACACTGAGTTTTCTCGAGGTCTCTCTTTGGCATTTGATACATTTGCATGTTTATAGTTCTGTCTTTTTTCAGAAGGGAAATTTAGTCATCCAAGAGGCAGGATGCATTTTTTTCCCTTTTTGCAGCTCTCATATTGCTGATGTTGCTAAATACTGTCATTTCCTTTAATGCTATTACTCTAAGAACATCAATTCTAAAATGGCTAATGCTGTTTCCCCTGACATGCGCTGTGCCCACTGAACAGCAATGGAAGGAAATTCTTGACTGCACATTGGAGAAAGACATCTAACACCGTCAACACAAAATAAAAATAAAAAAATCTCCAAACATTCATGTGATGATGCTATTGACTAGATTCACTCATTAAACACAAATGAGACCCGCTTAAAATTCAACAGCTATTTTTACTTATTCTTAGCTTTGCGTATGAAAAACATATTTCCTTGCAAATTGAGCTAAGATTCAGCCATCATCTGATATGCTGGAAATTAATTATGCAGCAAAGATTTTTTTTTTTTTGCTGTAGCAGGGTTTTCTATGATCCTGAAATATAAGTTTAGTTTATGGCTATATAAAAAACAAGCTGACGGGCTCAGCTTTGTTTTCCCAATCTCTTCAAGGAGAGGAGAGAAACAGAAGGCACTAAAAAAATAAAATAAAAGTATGAGTCTCTGAGGGCAGGGACCAAATTCTGAATGTCAAGAATGTCCAGTGTAACAAGAAGATTAGTACTGGGAAGCCCTGCAAATGGCTGCCTTTGAAAGACAGGGAGGAGAGAAGACAGGAGGGGAAGGGTTGAGGGGAGAGGGTTAAGTCAGGAAGGAAGGAAAATGAACTTCATCAAACAGCCTAAGGTTCAAAAGAACTTGTAAAGGGAGTCTAGCCCATCAGAGGGTACTTTAAGGTGAACACCATTCAGCCACCATGTTTCCCCCTCCTTTGCTGGTCTTGAGTGATAGGAGATATTGTCCCTTCTCCCTGGTGTTCTAATCTTCCCATAGAAATGACCCAGTGCTAAAGAGACTACTGGATGAACCATCAGAGGCCCTGTGCTGGCTAGTTTTATGTCAGCTTGACACAAGTTATAATTATCTCACATTATTAGGAACCTCAAATAAAAAAAAAAACTCTAATATATGGATTTGTATGCAAGCAGCCTGCGGGGCATTTTCTTAACCAGTATTTGATAGCAGAGGGCACAGCCCATTGTGGGTAGGGCCACTCTTGGGCTAGTGATCCTGACTTCTGTAAGAAAGAAGGTTGAATAAGTCAAACCAAGTAAGCAAGTGAATAAGTGGCGCCCTCCAGGGCCTCTGTCAGCTCCTGCCTCCAGGTTCTGGCCTTGTGAGTTCTTGCCCTGACTGACTGCAATAATGGACCACATGGAAGAACAAGACAAACACTCCTTTCCTCTCCATGGTGCTTTTGGTCATGGCGTCTTGTCACAGCAACAGTAACCCTAAGATGGAAATGCCCTTTGTCCCTGTGACATCACATGGTTCTCTAGAAAAGTCTAGTGGCTATAAGGGACACTGAAGCCTGCTGGCTCAGCACCTTTGTATGAACCAATCAAAAGTGAGATGGCAAAGAGGACCTTAGTGTCAGTGTACCCATGTGCAGGCTCTTCCAAACCATACACATAAAACTAATTTCATACAGACTGATCAGATTATATCATATACTTAATAATATATATGAGAATCTATTTATATTTATATTCAAGTGATTAAAATGGAGGTATAAATCTGAAAGAGAGCAATGGCAGTATAAGGGATGGGTTGGAAGGAGAAAAGTAAAGGGAGGGCATTAGTTATATTTTAATGTCAAAAGATTGTGTATATATATGTGTGTGTGTACAAACACATGTAAATGGTGCATATATAAACATTACATAATACACACACACACACACACACACACACACACACACACACACCTTTTTGTTAGCAAGCTTATAGTTGAGCCTTGACAATAGCCCAGATGCATCTGAAGCATATGGTGAAATGCTATTATCCCTCTACTGGCCACAAGCAGTTGAACAGAATATCTACACAGTCAAGTTCACTTCATCACAAGGGACATCAGTGCCCCCACCCCAGGCTGAATTAATGGCTGCCAGTTCTTCACCAATTACAACTTTATCTCGCTCTAGTCTGCTCCACTCATAAGATTTATCAAGCTAGTCAATTGTAGAATTGCAAAATCAATAGACAACCTCGACTTCCTTAGACATGCACAGACTGTTCAGCTAGTCTCAACCCCTGGGCCTTTCTAAAATGGCCGGAATGAGCAGACTACTATGCCATGTGCTATTTTCTCTCACACACGCACAAATAACAGACTTGCCAATTGATGTGTTTATAAAAAGATAAAGAAAAGTTATGTCCCCGGTTTCTGCAGCAATGTTATAAAAAGGTTGAAGAGGGTAGAGAGTGGGGGAGGGGATGCCTCTGAGGAACCCATGTTGGGACCAGCCACATGATGGTATAGTACAGAATAGAGTTTATTCAGGACATGGGGAGGAATTTCAGAGAGTAGATGGGGCAGGGAGAAAAGAGGAGAAGAGGAGTAGAAGAGAAGAGGCCGGCCGTGAGCACATGTAGAAAGAGAGGAGGGAAGGGGGAGATGAGGGACAAAATGGGGAAGAGCAAGAGAAGCAAGAGAAAGAGAGAAAGAGGGCAAGAGAGTGAGGTGGGGGCAAACAGCTCCTTTTATAATGCCAGGTAACTGTGGGGTAGAGTTTGGATAGAATCCTAACACCTTTTCCAATACCAGCTTGTCCCATGGTCTAAGGCCATTAGGACACATTCTCACCAAGGACTACCCTAAGGCTCTCTCATCTCACCTCTAAGATGGGAATAATTAAATATGAAAGATCCTCAGATGGTTATGAATTAAATACAATGTGCTCAATAGCTGAGCGCTCTTGATAGCATCCCTGATGCTACCTAACTGTACATGTTATTGATATGACACGAGGGGCCTACGCCTTGCTTTACCGAGACCTCTTTTGTCAGTATTTCATTTCATTTTTCATTAATATGTGAGAGCACGTGAGTACAGGTGCTCACAGAAGCCAGGGATGTCTGGCTGGCAATCATAAGGAGCCAGACATGGACGTGGGGGCTGGAAACTAAACTAGGGTCCTATGAAAGAACGTCAAGCACTCTTACCTTTATTTTATGTGTGTGGGTGTTTTTCCTACATGCATGTCTGAGTGACAGATGTGTGCCAGGTGCCCAGGGAGGTCAGAAGAGGGCATCAGAGCCTATGGAAATGGAGTTACAGTTGATTGATTGTAAGTAACCAGGTGGGTGCTGGGAATTAAACCGCTGAAAGAGCAGGCATTGCTCTTAACCACTGACTCTTCTCTGAGGCCTCACCAAGACCTCTTTGAGAGTGAGCAGAATCACATTCAGCAGCAAAAAGCATAGGAGGCAGTGACTTGGATCCTCCTCCTCCTACTACAGGGAAATGTCAACAGTTCCCTGTTGAGGGTCACTCAAGGCAGACAGAGCTGCATTTGATGAAGACAGGAGGCCGTTCTGTGTTTTAGTAAGTTTTTTAAAAAGTGGTGTGACCGGTACTGCTCTGACCCGCCTGCTCCGGCTGTCCCTGACCCAGGAAGTCTATCACTGGCCCAGGAAGTCGCTCTCATGCTAGTTCTGGCACTTGTAAGGTCTTAGGAAGTATCGCTAATTTATCTTAGTGGCTCCACACTGGCCGCGCATGTACTCTATGACCTGGGTAGTCCGCGAGCCATTCCAGCATAGCACCTTGTCCAGCCAAGCATACACATCCCAATTCTGTGGTGGGCTTGGTGCGCCCCGCCACTGCACCTTCTCTTGAACTCAGTTAAGTCGCCATATGAATGAACACACCACATAATACCTCTGATCCAATTGAAAAGATAAAATTTTTCTATCTAGACAGCACAAAATCCTATACACACCCATCTCTTTAAAATATTCATAACAACCTGTATCTATGTGCAGAGAAGAATCTTTACATCCACTGCCATGTCGCTCTCAGCTCCTCCTCCTCACTCTGACCCCTTCTTCTCTTAAACTTTTTCCCACCCACCCTTCCTTCCCATCCAATGACAAGCCTCGTTGTATACTGTACCTGTCTTCCTGCATAAAGAAGTCATCTTCAGTTCTACTTGAAGGACAGCGTTCTCCTACACTGTACCACATAGAGTTCTCAGCTGAAAATATCCAAAGTTCTCAAGAAGTAGAAAGCATTGCTCCTGGTCAAAAATACTCCCCACACTGACTTGTAGTTACATTTTTATGGACTTTGCTTCAAACAAGATGATTCCTGCCTTGAAGAAACTTATTGCATCAAGATGTGCTAACTCCCACAGTGGCTGGCACTGAGTAAGTGATCAATAAAATATGTACTGATGGGGATATTGAAACAAAAGGTCGGCATGTCCAAATGCACCCCTGGGTGGATACAAAGTACCAAGAATGACTCGGAGGAACAGGCCAGGACCTAAGGCCGCTCTTGCTGTTTCTGTCCTTGTGGGGTTCTGGTCTTTCAGCCTAACAAAAACGGGTGCTTAGTGCCCTCTGCTTTTATGGAAATCTCTTCCAAAGAAGATTTTCAAAGCTTTCTCTTTTGAGATTGTTTTTAGGAAACGGTACCTCCCTTCTCTGCCGTCAGGCATTATTTCTTACCTCCTAACGGGAAATTCTGTGAGCCTGAGGAAGCTCTCTGCTAGTAACTCATTTTAGAGATGGCTTTAAATCGGACGTGAACATTTAATCTGTCATCGGCAGTGAGCAACTCTCTGATGTCCTGATGCTGCAATAGATTTTCATCTGTTCCTAGAGTGTGGAGTTTCCTTTCCCCACTAGCAAATCCATAATTTAAAAAAATTACTCTACTTTGATGGCTAAAGAAATAATTACTTTCCTTAAAACTAATGAGGGTACTCTCCCTGGGTGACTGAAGGCATGGAGTGCATTCTAGCTGGATAAGGGTGTTCAGTCTTGCCACCACTATGAGCCAATTCACACTATGAGATGTGCCCCCAGACAGAGAGGGAAAGGGAGGGGGAGGGGGAAGAGGAGAGGGGAAGGAGAAGAGAAAGGGAGAGGGAGAAGGAGAGGAGAGGGGGAAGAAAAAAGAGACTCCATTGTCTTTAGCAGGCTCAGCTTGCTTACAAACACAGCCCCCTCCATTTGCTCCTTCTTCTGCTCTGACAAAGGAGAGGTGTCCCCGTATTAACCCCCACCCTGGCACAACAAGTCACTTCAGGACTAGGTGCATCCTCTCCCTCTGAGGACAGACGAGGCAGTCTAGTTAGGGGACAGGACCCTGAGGCATACAACAGATTCAGGGACAGCCCCCATTCCAGTGGTTGGAAGATCTACATGAGGACCAAGCTGTACCCCAGCTACTTATTCGCAGGGGCCTAGTCCAGTTCATGTTTGCTCTTTGGTTAGTGGTCTAATCTGAACTGTGCAGGTCAGTTGACTCTGTTGGTCTTCTTGTGGAGTCCCTGTCCCCTTTGTGTCCGTCAGTCCTTCCCCAGACTCTTCCACAGATTCCCTGAGCTCTGTCATATGTCTGGCTGTGGGTTTCCATCGACTGCTGGGGGAGCCTCTGAAAGGGCATCCTCCTACTTCTTAGAATAAGGCATGCATCTTCTTTTTGTCTTTCTGATCATTTTGTTTGTTTGATTTTTTTTTTTTTTTTTTTTTTTTTTTTTTTTTTTTTTTTTTTTTTGTTACTAGGGTCTCACTCTGTAACGTTGCCTGCCTGGAACTCTATATAAACCAGGCTGACCTCTGACTCATAAAACTCCACCTGCCTACATCCTGAGTGCCAAGATTAAAGGCATGCACGACCATACTTGGTTCTAAAGCATAGCTTTCTTTTAATAGTAGATTAAAACCTACAACGAGAAAAATACAAAGATCTCTTTGTGACACTGACATGGTACCTGCCCTGCTCCAAACACTTTCTAGATGAATCCATGGAAAACCACAGTGAGATATGGGGGTGGGGGAAAGCCCAGATTTGAAAAAAGAACATCCAGATGTAAGAAAACGTTGGACTATGAGAAGAGTATTATGGGATGTCTCAGAAGGAAAAT
Source organism: Micromys minutus (assembly GCF_963924665.1). NCBI lineage: Eukaryota > Metazoa > Chordata > Mammalia > Rodentia > Muridae > Micromys > Micromys minutus. The sequence goes on from NC_137971.1 coordinate 6,539,788, forward strand.
GAAGCATTATTTCACTCAATTCCTTTCAGGGTTCCCTGGCTCTGCTCCCCCACCCCGTCCCCTACCCCCAACTTTGAGAAACACAGTAGCTCACTAAGTTCTTGATAAATGAAGGCAAAGCAACCTGATTTTTTTTCTATTTACATGTGATTCATTTTTTCCTACAGAATGATACCTCCTCCCTCCCTCTTTCCTGGCATGATTTTTTGGATTTTTCTTTTCTTACTTGTTTAGATTATAAACACACATTAAAATGCTTTTAGTATATCCCCCTCCCATCTCCCAAATGCCCTCTCACATTTGAGAACCTGAGTCACGGCACAGAAACAAACAGCAGCGTAAAGCTTTTGCCAAAACGCATCAGTCTAAGGCCCCTTGTTCTTCCTGCTCAGGCGAAGCCCGGCATAACCGTCATGGCACGAAAGCTCCAGTGACTCCTTTTAAGATTATAGCACACTTCTACCATCTCCACCTTCCCTCTTCTCCACCCAAACCCTCCTATGCACCATTCTTGACTCTCTTTCAAACCTGTGGTCTCTTTTTCCATTATTTTTTTCTATTTATTTGTTCATTTATTCAGATTATATCCGATCCATTGCACCCCACTCCATCATCTCCCCCTTCCCCCCACTTCTCCTCTGAGCAGGTGGGCGCCCCTGATCTTACCAATTCTCCTATCTGTGTGGATTTAAATAAACCCCTTCACCTGTGTTCACTTCACATCCTAATTAGTCATCAGGGTTTTACTTTTTAAAACTAGCACTACAGCTCAGTGGGTAGGATGCTGGCCTGGTCTGAAAACCTGGTTTCCAGAATCAACCCTGTATAAACTAGGTAGAGCAGTACATGACTGTGATCCCAGCCATCAGGAGGTGGGGAAGTTCAAAGTCATTGGATGCTGTGAGACCCTGATTTAAAACATAGCATAGCACTTTGTGAGGGTAAAGATCTCAGTTAAGGGCTCTTGCTATTCCTGCAGAGGTACCGAGTTCAATTCCCAAAATATGCCTGGTAGCTCATGAGTATCTGTGACTTCAGTCCTAGAAAAACCCACTATTTGTTTCCCACCATAAATTATAACTCTCATCAGCTTAATATTTATGACAGTTAATACCTCAAAGTCTTGATCTTTAACTCCTTAAAGCTACTTGTTTTTATTAATACTATGAATATTAATTTTTGAAAAATTCTTTTACAGGAAATTGTTTTAAATTTAAAGATAATCTTTAGGTAGCACTAGAAAGGATTCTCTTTTTCTATTGGATATTTTATTAATTTACATTTCAAATGATATCTCCCTTCCCAGCTTCCCTTCCCCAAACCTCCTCTCCCATCTCCCTTCATCCTGCTTCTAACAAGAGAGCAGAGACTGAAGCAAAGGCCATCCAGAGACTGTCCCACCTGGAGATCCAGCCCATATACAGCCACCAAACCCAAACAAGACTGCTGATGATTCCAAGAAGTGCCTGCTGACAGGAGCCAGCTATTGCTGTCTCTTGAAGGCTCTGCCAGATCATGATAAAAAGGCAAATGCTCACAGCCAACCATCGAACTGAGAATGGGGTTCCCAATTAAGAAGTTGGAGAAAGGATTAAAGAAGCTGAGGGATTTGAAACTCCAAAAGAACAACAATAGCAACCAACCAGAGCTCCCAGAAACTAAACCACTATTCATAGAGTACATATAGATGGACCCATGCTCCAGCTACATATGTAGCAGAGGATGGCCTTGTTGGGCATCAATGGGAGAAAAAGCCCTTGACCCTGCAGAGGCCCAGTGCTTCAGTGTAGGAGAATTTCAGGGTGGGAAGGTAGGAGGGGTGGGTGGGTGGAGGACCACCCTAATGGAAACAGGGAGAGGATAGATGGGATGGGGGTTTATTGGGGGGAAACAGGGAAAGGGGGTAACATTTGAAATGTAAACAAAAGCCTACTATAAACATAGTGGAGCATATGTCCTTGCTGTAGGTTGGAGCATCTTTTGCATATGCCCAGGAGTGATATATCTGGATCCAGAAGATCGAAATAATTCCATGCACCTATCAGATTACCATGCACTAAAGCTGGTCTTCAATAACAACAGAAACAACAGAAATTCCACATATTCATGGAAACTGAACAACTCTCTACTCATTGATAACTTGGCCAGGAAAAAAATAAAGAAAGAAATTAAAGACTTTTTTTTAATGTAATGAAAATAAAGGCAACAACAGAACCAAATTTATGGGACACAATGAAAGTAGTGCTAAGAGGGAAACTCATAGGTCTGAGTGCCTCCATAAAGAAACTGGAGAGATCATATACTATCAGCTTAACAGCACACCTGAAACTCTAGAACAAAAAGAAGCAAATATACCCAAGAGAAGTAAATGGCAGGAAATAATCAAACTCAGGACTGAAATTAATCAAGTAGAAACAAAGAGAACTATTCAAATAATGGACAAAACCAGGAGCTGGTTCTTTGAGAAAATCAACAAGATAGATAAACCCTTAGTCAGATTAACCAGAGGGCACAGACAGTATCCAAATTAACAAAATCAGAAATGAAAAGGGAGACATAGCAACAGAAACTGAGGAAACTCAAAAAATCATCAGATCCTACTACAAAAGCCTATATTCAACAAAACTATGATGAAATGGATGATCTCCTAGACAGATATCAGGTACCAAAATTAAATCAGGATCAGATAAACTATCTAAACAGTTCCATAACCCCTAAAGAAATAGGAGCAGTCATTAGAAGGCCCCCATCCAAGAAAAAAAAAAAAACCTAGAACTCTCTTTCAGCTTGTCTGCTCACTCAGGTACCCACCTGGGACAGCAAAGAAGCCTTTGATGTGCTGCTCAGATAACTCAGTGGTCAACGTGATTTCTGCATGCAAACCACAGTTCAGATCCCCAGAACCCGTGGAAAGATGGTTACAGTGCCGAGTCTCTGAACTCCAGCCACTAAAGCTGGAGATGAGGAGAATCCCTGGACTCTCTCAAGCCAGCTGGTCCTGTCTATGCAGTAAGCAGAAGGATCCCTGTCTCAAACAAGGTGAGAGAGAAGGCCAACACCCAAGGTCATCCTCTGACCTCCACATGTGTACCTGAACACACACAGAGAGAGAGAGGGAGAGAGAGAGAGAGAGAGAGAGAGAGAGAGAGAGAGAGAGAGAGAGAGAGAGAGAGAGAGTTTAAAAAGAAAGCCACGGCAAGCACTTCAGAATGCTGAACTTCTCTGAGACTCAGTGTGTACCTCCAAAGTACAGAACAACCCTCGTGTGAATGCTAATGGTCAGGCTGAACCCTTAGTAAGCATTCAATAGCTTATCTATCAATGATAACTAAACAAGGCTTAAAATACACAACCAAGTCCAAGCCATTCTGACATATTGAAAAGCAAATGTGTACAGTTTGGTCACGATCAAGATTCCTCATCAGTCTCCAGTGTGCTTGCATTTGCAGAGCTGACACGGAGCTCCATTTACCATTGTGACCGCTCTCATTCAACCACACAGGAGGAAATAAACTAGGTATGGATCATTAATGCTGTATAATTGGAAAACACTGTTGCTTTAACTACCTCTGCCACAGTTCCCTGCCTGGCCCTGCCCTCTGCCCCTATCATTTCTTCCCAGCTTTGGTGAATTTATGAAGTGAATGCTCATTGTTGAAGATGCTCTAATGGCCCATGCAAATACATAATTTAAAACATTTGAGGATGTCCAGAGGAGCAAACAGGAAATAGCTGCATTTTTATTCTAGTGTGGTGCTTCTTATCCTCAGCACCACTAACATGCAGGATGAATGCTGGTTGTGGAGAGAGTCCCTGCAAACCGTAAGAAGTTTACCAGCATCCTTGCTACAACCCAAGAGATGAGGACAGCATGCTCCCTTCCCTTCTCTCAGCCTCACTTGGGTCAGTTGGAAATCATTCCAATCACTGCTGAGTCTTTGTTGAGGAGCAACGTCATCCTTGGTTGAAAAGCGCTGAATTAGTGCGTTAAGCTGCTGTGATAGACAGGCATTGTGCTGATCCAAATTAAAGACAAACTATCATCAACAGTGTGCCAGGATGTCATCTGGCGATCACTCGGTAGAGTCCCACATCACTTTACTTACGGATAGCCTACGGGGCTCTGTATTCGTAGAATACTCTTTGAAGAATCGATGCTGATACAGCTCCTCTAAGATGGCACTTAAAGAAGGAAAACAATCCTTTAAATTAACCCAGTGTATCTTCCCTTCAAGGGAAAGTCCACCTACCTTTCTAGGTCCCATTCTATGCAGGCTCTTGGCACAGCTGCCATTCTGAAGCTCTTCCTCCTATATCAGCTTCCTGCACAGCGCAGAAGGTGCTTCTGTTGACTGAGGAAACTTGAAGTGAGGCAGAATCCATTCACCCAGTGGCAATGGGATGGTTTTCCTTCTGCTCTGATACCTGCAGGTGATAGTGATAAAGGACACTGGGCTTTTCGAGAGTAATGCTGTTTGCAAGCTTTAACTCACAGATAATTGACAAAGAACCATCAAAGGGAGGGAGGGAGGAAGGGAATGGGGGAAGATGGGAAAGAAGGAAGGGATGAAGGAAGGAAGGAAGGGAGGAAGGAAGAGAGGGAGGTGGGAGGGGGAGAGGATGGGAGGGAGGGAAGTCTTTAAAATAATAATACTACATAAGGTTGGGGAGATGGCTCAGCCACTGGAGTGCTTGCCTGACAAGCATAGGAGCCTGAGTTTGGATCCCTGACACACATATAAAATGCTGACCACCACAAGTTTATTTAATTTTCTCTCTGGGGAGACCAAGATAGGAGGAGTCCTGTCGCTCCTGGTCCAGCAAGCTTAGGCAAATGGGTAAACTCCAAGCTCAGGGAGACATTGTCTCAGAAAACAAAGTAGAGAGAAAAACATGAAACATTAACCTGTAGCCCCTACAGGTTCATAAATACAAGTACACACACACACACACACACACACACACACAATCCTAATGATACACTCTCCTAGATATCACATATAAATGTATATTCATCATATACATTTACACAAAACAATTTTTCTCTCTGTTGCCAGAAAGTTGGACATTTTACAGGATTTTGTTTTCCTGTACTCTTCCAACAAGAGTCAAAAGCCTTTGGAACATGAGATGGAGCCCCACACTGGCCCCTTACAGAACTTCCTAACAAGGTAAATATGTAAATTAACACAGTGTTACACATAAAACCATGAAAGCACTGGCAAAGGGAGTCATATCCTCCACATTGCTTCTCCCTGTAGGAATCGCGGTGCAAAGCTGACAAAATGGCTGCCTCACCTGGACTCGCCTGTACACATAGGAGGGCTGCCCGTAACATCCTTGGCATTTAAGCGATTTCCAAGTTCAGATCAGCAAATTACCGGGTGTGTGTCAGGAGTCAGTTACCAGGTTTGTTTCCAACCTTACAGAATTAAATCCCCAAGCGTCAAAATATCTGTGTCCGTAGTATTTGGCAGATTTTGTTAGTTGTATCGAGTCGGAAATCACTGTAATTTTCAAATTCAGCCCTAGCTTGGTGGTGACATACAGCTTTCAATAAGGACATTCAGCGGTAGCTGATTAATGACTTCCGTGTCCCAGTGGAGATTAGCTGGAAAACTCACTAGTGTCTTAACCCATGGACATTATAGGAACACCATGTAGAAAGGGGTCATACGTATTTTCTGGAATAGCTCCGAGTTAAACTCTTTTCTTTTTGTTCCAGACAATGATGAAACAATTCATAGAAATTCCATTTCTATTTCATAACTCTTGAAAGAGCAGAAGCAAATTTGGCAAACAGTGTTTTGTGTTTAACAACAGGACAAAATTCATTCCAAACTTAACATTACAAAGTTTGATGTATTTCTTTATTTAGCAGAAACTACGGGTCCCTTGGCCTCTAAACGTGATGCCAGTGATCAACTAGCTCGGGGTAAGGACCAAGGCTCAAATCTAGAAAGCAGAAGGCATGGCTAATGGAGTGCCGACTATAGGATGCCGATACCTTTGGAGATCTTTTGAGCCTGCTGAAAAGAAGCACTCAGCTATGGGAACAGCTATGATTCTAGAGAAGAGAAGGAACTCAGAAGGAATCGGTGAAGCACTTAGCCTGCTCCGTGCATTTCCTCCCATTGCCCAAGTTAGTGCAGAATGGTTAAGTAGGAACTATTTTGTCTTAAACATTGGGGCCTCAAGTTAGACCAGTCATTGGCTGGTCACTCTCACAAGCTCTGAGCCGCCATCGCCCCAGCATATCTTGCAAGCAGGAGAGGCTTCAGTTCTAAGATGCTAATGTCCAGTTCAGGTTCCATAGGACCATTACTAGGAGTCCTTGCTCGGGTCACCCTCATAGGTTCCAGGAGGTTCCCACTGCACTGGGTTTCCACATTGGCCCCCTAAACGCCCACCTATTCCAGTTGTCTCCCTGTTTACTCTCCCTTTTACAAACCTTCCCCATCTGATCCCTCTGGTCCCATCCCCATTTGTTTCCAGTCCACCACAAAAATCTTTTCAATTTCCCCTTCCCAAGGGGATCTATGCATGCCCCCTAGACATTCCCTCTTTGTCTGACTTGAAATCTAAGCCCAAGAGAGGGAGCCCATGTGCAGATATGTACAGGAATGGATGGCCAGAAAATAGAAGCTGGATGGTTCAGAGACCTGGATTAGAACCAAACATGACTGATGATGATGATGATGATGATGATGATGATGATAATAATAATAATAATAATAATAATAATAATAATAATAATGTAAAATCAATCAAATGATTCCTAATAATATTCACCTATACTTAGGTCAGCCATCCTCAGAGAGGCTTTTTCCTGCAACTGATGGGAGCAGATGTAATGACCCATAGCCGAACATGAGGCAGAGCTCAAAGAATACTTCAAAAGATGGAGAGGAAGGATTGTAAGAGCCAGAGATGCAAAGAATGCCAGGAGAACATGGACCACAGAATCAACTAAGCAGGGCTCATGGGAACCCAGAGGCTAAAGCAGAAACCAGGGAGCCTGCACGGGTCCCCACTAGACTTCTGCATAGCTGCTGTGGTGGCTTAGTGTGGAGTTTTTGTGACACTCTTAACTGTGGGGGTGAGGATGTCTCTGACCCCTTTGCCTGCTTGTGGAACCCTTTTCCTCCTGCTAGGTTGCCTCATCCAGAGTTGGTATGATGAGGGTTTGTGCCTGGTCTTACTGCATCTTGCTGCACTGTATCCGGCTGATATTCACAGGGAAAGGGAGGAGCAGTGGATCTGGGGGGGTAAGATGTGGAGGACTGGGGGGAGGGGAGTAAGGGGAAGCTGCTGTTGAGATTTAATGTATGAGAGAATAAAAATGTAAAAGGAAAAGAGAAAAATATTTAACTTACTGTAAGACCATCCACTACAGGCAAGAGCTATCTATGCCCTGAGGTCAATATATCAAACTCAATCCTATGAGAATATAATAATAAGAATTATTTGGAAAATAAATTTTGAAAAAAAATCATCTACAGAAATATTTCAAAAGGTCAAATTTGAGAGATGGGGAGGGAGGAGGGGAGGGAGAGAGAGAACATGAAAATGGTGGCTAGGGAGTAGGAAGAATCTAGGAGGAGTTGGGAAAAAAAAGAAAGGATATGACCAATATCCAGTATAAAATTTTTAAATTAAAAAATAATAAAAGTTGAGAGGCTAAAGCTAAGGGTAAATTAATAGATTTATAATTCTCTACACCAAAACAATAAGATGTTGCTCAATTAAAGACAAAATTAGAGTTGAAACAGCCAATATTTTTAGATAATTTTTCCAGAATATATAAATACACTTAATTCCAGTAACTATCAAGATTGTTATAAGAACCAGCAATCATTTTAAGCCTACCTGAAAATTTATTGAATCTGAAAGGACCTAAATCGTAGTGATGATGAAGACATTTGGAAGGCTTGCAGCACCTAAGGTAATTCTTTGCTGCTTTTCCATGAATGGGCCACTACTGCAAGAGGGGCAAAGGGCTGGGACAGGGGTTCCAGAAGACACACATCACAGACATCGCTCTACAGCAAAAAATTAGCTGCAAAGTAAATACCGAGACAGCAACTGAATCACCACAGAGAGAAAAGAAAACTATAGCTTTCATCCTTACCAGTACCATGCACAAATATCAAATGCAGCTTAGGCCTAGATGGGAAAAAATATACAAAAATTCTAAACAAAATACAGAAGAAAACATGTACTGTGTTTGAGTAAAATTTTTAACCACAAAACAAATTAGACTTCTAACAAAGATTATTCATCAACAGTGGTTCTTAAGAGAATCAAGACATAAATTGCAGAAACACAGCTTCAACGCTGCCTTTGCTAATCTGGTTTACAAAAAAGACAATCGGCCCTTTAGGAACAAAAAAAGGCAGCAATAGCTCTCAGCAAAAAATAGTCAATAGGTCATGTTCCTAACATCATGGAAGCAAGTTCAAACCACTGTGACTCTTCATAAGATAAAGGGCTTACTACCCAGACTCTACAACCCCCTTTGCATGCCGATCCTAGTGTGAGGACCCTATTCTGGATTTCATGACCCCCTAAAAGCCACAAATCTAAATATCATCACCATAGAGATTAGGGGTTCATGGGTCAGGCCTGCATCTTATGCTTAGCTACAGAATTTGAGACAGAAATCAATAACCATAAACCATGTAGACCTAAGGTCACTGTGCAGTGTTCACCATAGCAAAACCAGGGTTCCACTGCCAGAAGCTAAAAGGAATCTGGGCAAAAAGAACCAGTAGGAAGATAAAGGCTCCAAGCTCCCTGTCTGGGAGTTGGCACACACATAGGCCAAGTCCATCTCCACCTTGGATCGAAAGACAGGAAAGCTCTAGAGGCAGAGTCGAATTCATCCAAATATTCTTGTTTCTTCAGGAAACAAGATGGAATGTTGAATAAAGCGGCCATAGAGGTTAGTTTCTTGGCACAGCTGAAGCCGATGTTTAATAAAAGTTCTAAAATAACTTTGCCCTCAGAAGGTAGCAAGGATAAGAACAGTACATTTTGAACTGCCTTTGTGGAATTAGCAGTAGATTCTTCAGAGCCATAGCTGCTCCTAGAATCGTCACAGACCGGTCCCCACCAATGTGGATTAAGTTATCCAGTAGCTGATATTGACACACTTATAAACAGATCCCTGGTTGTTACTATTGTATCCTTTGCTTCATCTCTAGATGACAAGCAGTTTCTTCACAAACTCAGAAACTCACCTGCAGAAATGGTAACCCTGGAAAGGGAAACACAATATAGTAAACTCAGCTAAAGTGTTTATGCTAAAAAAAAAAAAAAAAAAAAAAACAAGAACAAATAATGAAACAAAATGTGTATTAATCTGGGTCCAGAGAAAAGGATCCAATAGAATATTTAGAAAAGAGATTTGTAGAGATGTATCTCACATGACCTTGGAGGCAGAGAAGCCCCCATCTTCCATCTGAAAGTGGAATATCCAGGAAAGCTAATATAGAGTTTTAATTCAAAGACTTAAGAAACAGATCTGAAGGTATAAATCTGAGTGTGACTCTGAAGTTAGGAGAACTGGGCATGCTAAGGTCAGAAGTCAAGGGCAGAAGACAAGCAGCCCCAGAAAAATTTTGCCTTTGAAGATAACAGAACCTTTCCTCTTCCATATTTTTGTTCTACTCAAGTCTTGGGCAAGATGGTATAATGCCTACCCATGGCAAAAAGAACATCAAACTGTTTCACTCAGTCAAGCAGCTCAGATGCTAATCTCACGTCCAGACACCCTCACAGCTAACCCAGTAATGGTGCTTGGTCAAGAATCTGGGCACTTACCATTCAGGAGACGTATAAGCTCAGCCATCTCAGATACCAAAGCTGAGGGGCAGGAAGCTGACAAAGGAAGGGAAGCAGGGATGCAGGCCACTGTGATGAGCACTCGGATCTGTCTCTGCCAACACCACGTCCTGTCCTGTGGCCACCCTTCTTCCATCAGGCCTTACTTGAGGAGATGGAGCAGAAATTCAGAAAGTCGGTGAAGTTCAGCTGAAAAAGTGATCTCAGTACAGCATCAGCCAGGTGTGAGCAGATGTCCACTCGAGCTCCCAAAGCTAATTCAGACCTTTCTTAGAGCATTTCCCAACTCCATGGTAAGTTACTGCAGAAATGTCATGTCCGCCAAATGGCTGTGAGTCCTTGGCAGGTAGAAAACAAAGCAGACAACTTTGAAGCCAAAAACCAAACGATGTCAGACATAGATGAAACTTTGTGATTACCCTCCCCTTAAGGGTATATGTGGTGGATCTTTTTTGTGTTGTTGTTCTTATTTTTTATTTGATTATTTTAACCAAATATAAAATAACCTCAGGTACTGGAAGTACATTGATATAAAGCCAGTAAATGAAAGATGGCAGGTCAGATTAAGAAGAGCCAGCCCTGTCTATCAATCTCAGCTCTATCTTCCAAGTGATACACTGAAAACCCACAGGAGCCACTTAGGTTTTCACGGCCAGGCACAATTGTGGTTCTGAAAACTTGGTTCAGCATCTCTTGCCCCCAGACAGTCCTTCCTGGGTGACCTCCAGAACAATAGACCACGGCCTACTCAGAGAACGCACGGGAACAAAGGCAGGGTGGGGTGAGGTGGAGATGGAGCTGTGATGCTGAGCTCTCCCTCTGTAAGCTTCTCATGCACACACACCAATCTGTCTTCATTCCCAGCACAGAAGCTGCCACAGGTTTTGCCATTGCCACCAGGGACAGGAGCTAAAGAGGAACATGAGTCAGACACCAAGATGAATACACTCATTTACTAAATCCTACAGCAAATCCAAATAGTAGCTCTGTAATTAAATTGGAAGGGTCTTAATTTTTTCAAATCCAGTAAGCCAGTTAAAACTGCAAAGGAACATATGCATGCATGCATGCATACATACATACATACATACATACATACATACATACATACATACATATGGTAAAAAGAACTACTGAGAGGAAAAATGGGAAAATTAAGATTTTACAGAGGCATTTGCCCAAAAGAAATATAAACATATGTTCATATAAATACTGGCAGGCAAATGTTCCACTAAATATTAATAACCCTAAACTGGTAAACTAGAATATCCATCAATTTCTGAGGGATAAACAAAGCAATAAGATAGAATGTTATTTAACAGTGACAAGGAGTATAATGTTGATACATGCTAGGCTGTTGTATGAGTTCTGAAAATGCACAAAAAGAAACAAAACGTGTAACACTTGTTAGCAAGTTCTAGTTACAGGGAATGTCCAGAAGACACAAATCTTCCTAGAAAAGACAACAAGCATGCTATGGAGTGCTAGAATTAGGAACAAATGGACACGTGGAGTTTAATATATGGGAATATCACATAGTTTCAAAGGGCGATACTTAGTAACTACAAGTTCAGCAGAAAACAATTACTTATTTGTAAGGATCTTGGAAACAATAGGTAGTTTGAAGTTGATAGATTCTACCTCAATTTGCAAACAAAATACCTGGAAATGCCGAGGTCCACTGGGACCTGTTCACTCTCCCTGTGAGAGGTGGCTGCAGAGACGCTTGACAAGCTTCATCAAACCCATCTTCAAGTGAAGTATCTAACACCTCCGAGGTAGGTGCATGAGCGGTGCTGGACTCAGTACACTTCTTCTCAGACCCTGTCCCAAGGATTATTCCAAAGCCTAAGCACAAACCCAAAACTTTCTTAAAGATGGGAATGAGACTCATCACATTTCCTTTTGGCCTCCAGTTGAAAGAGGTAAGTTAATATTTACCATACAATTTCTTCCAGCCTCACACTGAAGGTCCATTTGCAATAGAGAAATACAGTAACCGAGAGAGTACAGCAGACATAAGAGAAAGACTGAGCACATTCAGCCCCAAGAACCACAACCCTCCCCAGCCATTTCTTTCACCAACAACCTATCTCTGCTATTAACTTCATGCATGCACATCCACATACATTCACAAAAACAAAAAAGTCATGTGCATCCAAATCCCTTCTGAAGGCTGACAACAAAGCCTGGCATGCCAGAAACACTACACATTGTATCTGTATTTGAGTCTGGGAGACACAAATGCATGTCAAACCCGAGACAGATCGCCAACCAAACAGCTACATACCATTGGAAAAGTTTGGCCCAACACTATCCACTGTCCAAGGCACCTATCCTAGGCAACTCTGTTTTCAGGCCCCAATACCATCCCTAGAAGCCTCTCCATTCCTCTTTTACAGCCTGTTGGAAGAGTGGTGGCTCGGGTGCGGAATGAGTTTTGAGAACAGACGTTCGCTGAATCAGATATCTGGCTTCATGCAAAATATTGTCCGAAATAGACAATAAGGGAGTCAGAAGAAGCACAACTGACAATAAACCTTGTTTCTAAAACAAAATTCTAGAGTGCTCACGAACAGGAAGTGAGCCTCCAGTGGTGTGAACCAGAGTCAGTCTAAGATGCAAGCCCAACCCTCAGCTACAGAAATCATACCTCATTAGGGACAGCAAGAAGTTCCTCTCACTCTCAAATCAATGGGTTATGCTAGGATCAAGGCCCTTGAAACTTCACAGTTTTAAATTTATAATCCTTTGGTCCATTTTCCAAAGTTGGATCATAGATGCCACTGAACAATAGAAGATGCTAAATTAAATCACAGAAAATACTAGGTAACCATAAATAATAGTGTGCCATGCTGGTATGCTATATTGCTGCTTCTGCATTCCCTGAATAGTGTGTAAAATGTCTTACAGATAAACACGAAAGCTCAACTTCAACAAGCCAATGACTTATTCAAAGACATAAAACAAAATGGTGCAGAACCAAAGTCTGTCTCCTGACACCTATCAGCCTGCTTTTGCAAGATACCAGAAATGGTAGTCAGGATGTGGGCCTTTATCTCACTGAAAACATAAGGGGGATGGATGGATGGCTGGCTGGATGGCTGGCTGGCTGGATGGATGGATGGATGGATGGATGGATGGATGGATGGATGGCTGGATGGATGGCTGGATGGCTGGCTGGCTGGCTGGCTGGCTGGATGGATGGATGGATGGATGGATAGATGGATGGACAGATAGATGGTTATATAATAGATAGATAGATAGATAGATAGATAGATAGATAGATAGATAGATAGATACCCAGAGAGAGGCAACTGGCAGAATACTGCCCAGTTTGTGTTAGTGTGTGTGTGAAACTTGAGCTTTGCTCCAAAATTTGCCAAGCCAAGTTACAGCCACAACTTCCATTTTGTACCCAAGAAAGCAGAGTTACTGATTCATGTCTAGGGATCTAGTCTTTGCTATAGTTATAGAGGAAACAGAGAAACGATAACAAGACTGAAAGCATGGGTAACCAGTGCCCATACGTGTATCCTATATTCACAGTAGCTATGGAAGTTGGAAGCCACCAGTCCTCATGGCTGTAAATACTGTCTCTTCTACATAGAGTGCCAATGAGCCTGTGACTGGGTAGAGTGGACCTGTGAAACGCACTACTTCCTAGCTCCCACTGCCCTGTGCACAGGGCCTGGTAAGACCAGGATGCATGAGAGTTTATCAGGGAAAAGCATGTACTATTGTAGAGGTCATGCAGGGGCCTGAGAGGATGCACTTCATTTGAAGTAGAACTTGCTTCACAGAGGGTTGTGTTGTTCTGAGGAATTCAATGAGCATGGAGCCAACCATAGCCCTTGTCTTAGTCAAGTTGTCTGTTCCTGCACAAAACATCATGACGAAGAAGTAAGTTGGGGAGGAAAGGGTTTATTCAGCTTATACTTTCCACATTGCTGTTCATCACCAAATAAAGTCTGTACTGGAACTCAAGTAGGTCAGGAAGCAGGAGCTGATGCAGAGGCCATGGAGGGATGTCACTGGCTTGATTCCCCTGGCTTGCTCAGCTTGCTTTCTTATAGAACCCAAAATTAACAGCCCAGGGATGGCACCACCCATAAGGGGCCTTCATCCCTTCAATCACTAATTGAGAAAATGCCTTTCAGCTGAATCTCATGGAGGCATTTCCTCAAGGGAGGCTCCTTCCTCTGTGATAACTCCAGCTTGTGTCAAGTTGACACACAAACACATCATTATTAAGCCTCAACCCTTACTTTCTTATTCATCCCCAAGATCTAAATAACTTCAGATCCCACAGTCTTTACATAGTCTTACATATTAAATTTTCAATCCCTTTAAAATATCCAATCTCTTTTAAAATTCAAAATCTTTTTACAATTCAAAGTCTCTTAACTGTGGGCTCCACTAAAATACTTTCTACCTTCAAGAGGGGAAAATGTCAGGGTACAATCACAATCAAAAGCAAAATCAAATCAAACCATCCAATGTTTGGGATTCACTTGTGATCTTAAGGGCTCCTCCAAGGACTTGGATCACTTCTCTACTTCTACCCTTTGTAGCATACACCTTGTCCTCTAGGCTCCAGATGCCTGTGCTACACTGCTGCTGCTGTTCTTGGTGGTCATCTCATGGAACTGGTATCTCCAAAACACTGCAACTATGTTTCACCACTAGTCTCTCATGGTGCCAAGCCTCAACTCCCTTGCATGACCCCTTCAGTCCTGGGGCACTAATTGCAACTGAAGCTTCACCTTCATCAATGGCTTTCCATGGTGTCTCACAGTGCCAAGCTCCAACTTATCTTTATGACTCCTTCATGTTCTCAAAACCAGTACCACCTGGGTGACTCTTACACATTACAAAGTCCAGCCACAGCACAATCTTGGCTATCTCTGAAACAGCCTCTTTGTGCTCTCAGAAGACACTTTACAGAAGATTTCACCTCAGTGATGCTGGTCTCTTCTAATTCACCACTAATTTCTTAGCTCCAGCTGAACAGCATCAATAGTTCCAGTAATGCAAAGCAAAGCTTTCAATTTAGTAGTTCTGGTATCTTGTTAATCATAGCTGGTTCTTCAGCTCCAGCTAACCTAAACCACAGAATCTTCACAATTGAAACAGCAACAGACCTGGAAAGAGTCTTTACGCTTCCATCTAAAATCTCCCAAGCCAGGCCTCCATGTTCTGCACTGTTCTCAACATTATCTTTCAAGCTCCTACAGAGCATTCTACAGAGCTCTTAACATCCAAATGGCTCTTCTAGCTTCAAGGTCCAAAGTCCTACCACAGTCTTCTCCAAAACATTGTCAGTTTGCCACAGGAACATCCCACTTCTGGTACCAATTTGTCTTAGTCAGGGTTTCTATTCCTGCACAAAACATGATGACCAAAAAGCAAGTTGGGGAGGAAAGGCTTTATTCAGCTGATATCTCCAGCTTGTGTCACTGATAGCTCCAGCTTGTCAAGTTGACACAAAACCATCAGTACAGCCCTATTCTTGATTAACCACAGTGCCCACCACAGCCCTCCTCGGGATTAAGCAGCTGTTTGTTTCTGTTCTCTCTGTGACCTTAGCTGCCTTAAGTTTCTCCAGCCCTCTCATAGAAGCCCTGTTCTTTTGACTTAGTTTTATGGAAAAGGAAAACAGCAAATAACTTCCACAAATAAGCCAGGTGTTTATACAAAGCCCTGTACCCCACTGCTCAGAACAGCCAAGACATAGAAGCAACCACATGCTATTGATAGAGAAATGGATTTTTTAATGTGCATAGACACAGTGGAATGTTATTTGGGCACAGAAAGAATGGAATAGTGGCATTTTCAGAAATACAAATAAGCCTGAAGGACAATGTGTTGTTGAGTTAAACAAAATAAGACCAGAAAGACAAACACCACCTAATCACTCAAAAAGTTGAGCTTGCAGAAGCCAGGAATAAAAATTGATTCATGAGAACCTAGGAGAGCTATGGAGGATATACATTAAAAAGAAATTGCTTAACATGTGCAGGAGGTATGACCAGCAGGAAGGGTAACTTTCAGTGTTCTGTAGCGCACCAAGGGAGTCCTGAGAAACAACTAACAGTAGTATATTTCTAAAAAGCTTCTAGGGTGAATTTTGAATACTCTAAACAGAAAGAGATGGAAAATGTTTGAGATAAGAGATGTACAAGCTACTCTGATGTCATTATATGTAAGTGTTGGAATATTTTATAGGACTTCACAAATATGTGCAACTATTATGTGTTGCTTAAACACTTGTGTAAACACACATGTATACTCACACATGTGCACATGCATATTTAGGTGTGTGAAAGAGAACTCTGCTCTTGAATGAAAAAGAAATTTACACATACACACACAAAATCACACAATTATTTGAGACAAATATTTCACACCACAATGAAATAATCTACAGCACTTCAGTTGATGAATAGGAGACACCTGTGCTTTTCTAGAGAAAAGCAGTGAGCTAAGCTGATATACAGCCATGGGGGGGTGAATCTCAGATGCTTACCACCATGTGAGAATATGAACTGTAAAGAACTGTAGGGAAGCCTGAAGGAGGTACCATATGGGTGAAGAGAAGCTCAGAGAGGCTACTACTCTCTGGAAAATGCAAAGCTTAAATGTCAACGGCCTGTGTTTGTACTTGTCTCAAAGCTAGGACAGAAGCAATTTGAGAAAGGGTTTGTTTGGGCTCACAGGAAGTGTCATAGTAGGAGCAGGAAACCCTTTATCCCATGGTCAGGAAGCAGAGAGTGATGACTGATTTCTTTCAACCTGATTTACTTTTGTTATTTCCAGGAGCCAGGCCATGAACCACACCACTCATTTAGGGTGAACCTTCTTGTCTCCCTTAAGCTTATCTAGATGATCTCTCAGTGACATGTCCAGAGATGTTTCTTGGTGACTCCACTTGTGCATGTTTATGGAGTCCTTTAAATTATACAACGCTTGCATATACTGCGTAATAATCATAGCAGAATACCTGGCTTGCCCCTTACCATCAGGTTGACTATTAAGATTAACCATCACAGAACCATGTGGACAGCTGAAGCAGACAAAAGAACACAATAAAGCCAGATAAAGAGTAAGGCAGCACCTGGCCAAGCACCCCTGCCTGCCTGACCCCCGAGGAGCAGGGTGAATGAATACATAAGCACTTGGTAGCTGCCTGGATGGAGCCTTTGCACTCTTAACCCCATATTGATCCAGCTGACCTATTTAGAACTAGAATCCTGCCTATACTACATGCTCTGACTTACCACAGTCAGTAACTAACACCCCAAAACTCTGCTGAACAAGCAGATCTCCTTCCCCATCTCATTCAACTTCAGCACAGAAAGTAGAACAGGAAAGAGACCGTTGTGGCAAATTGCTTAACTTATGTCAGAAATTATGAGTGTTAATTCAACTATTTCAGACTTTGGCCTTGGCTCAATGTTCCCCCTGCCCTTGCTCTATGTTCAAAAATCCCCTTCCCAAAGGAAATTCTTTTTGGCATCGTTAGATTATGCCAGTCCCTAGGCTTGGCTTCAGCCCAGCACTTTCCAGACATGAGGCTCCCAAGTAGAAACTGGACCATAACTTCTTCCAGAATTGTAAATGTTATCTAGTCAGGGCAGTCCTTATTCTATGCGATTCATGGGTTGGTCCTAAGCCAGAAAGTTTGTGTGACACAGAGTTTTTATTGTAGAGATTTCTTCTCTTCCACACAGATTGCTTTCCTCCAAATGATGGCTGACAATAGAAAGTCCAAATCTAAAATTTCTTCTGAAGATCAAAATACAGCCACAGTATTTCCTGGTGTCTTTGATTCTCAGAACCACTCAGAGCATGGCTTAAGAATTCAGACCGTTGGACTCCACCTGCATTTGTGCATCCTGCAAGACTAAGATCTACCTCCATGAGCCTCCCATGGTATCATTTTTTATGTGAATAGTGCTCAGGCTACACGCATGAGTCTTCATAAACTGTTTTTCCACAAGCAAGAGGACCCCTGGCAAGAAAGTTCAGGAAAGGTCACAGAGAAAGACAAAGCACCATTCACAGAAGGACATCTAACAACACAGAGGACCTGGTATAAGGCAAATATGCAGATGTCCCATACTTCTTCATCTCCACTAACTTCAAACATTTCAGTCCACCAGGATCATCTCTCTGATGAGGATGTCCTGTATATGGGAAAGGTCAGTCTCTGGGGCTGTAGTTAAGAAAATATTTGCAGTAGGAACATGATGACCAGCAGAGAGGCCAAGGGGGAGCTCCAAAGGGCAGATCTGTGGTTACCAGATGCCCTGTTGGTTCCCTGCCATGTGAAGTGCCTCTTGGGTTTTGGCTTTGAAAGAGAGAAGTCCCCAAGAGGCCCATGTAATTGTGGGAACAAATGCAGGAGTTCACTATGGGCTCTTAGTGAGGCAAAGAAGCTAAAAGAAATGCCAAAATGGCTCCTAAAAACAGCAGACACTGCGTTCTAAGGCACCATCAACTCACTGAGTCACACATTTCCAGTTTTGAGAATTTCCTTTCTCTGCTTTAAGGCAACTATACTGCTAAAGTGGCAGGAGAAAATGGTTTTCTTTATAATGGCTGGCCTAACAGATCTCAACACAAAGTAAAGAAAGCAGACAAAATGTTATCGAGACAAAAATCCTTGAAACCAAGGGACACCTGACAATGTGGTAGCTTTTGCCCAGTCAACAAAACTTTTAGCATTTAGGTTTTGCTCATGAATGTTTTGAGAATATAGACAGTTATAATCAAGTACCATCTACCAAACAATGCCCATGACCAGTGAGTTCTACTTCAGCAGTATGTGGGACTTTAAAAATGCTGACAACTGAATCCCATTTCCAAAGAACACGTTGAAGTCAACCTAGGATGGAGTCATTATATCAGGGAAGTAATGAATCTTATGAATCATATCATATGATTACCGTAGTCAGCTCACAGAATGCTGTGTGTGAAGCACCCTTTAAATGCCAGGCAAAAAGCCAATACATAAACAGTGAAGAGAGTTATCTGAAGTGTCTCGTCTATTATATGAAGAACATAGAAATGATTCAAATGAATCTGCCTTAAATATGTCTCCACTAATAAAATATTTAAATCTTTGTCTAGCATGTTGTTACTTAAATATTCTTATTAAAGACATTAAAAATAAGAAATTAGAGGCTGTGAATAAGAAAGAAGAATATGGCAAATACTGATATTTAAAGGAAAAAGTGAAATAAATAATAAATGTGGATAAAATTACTCTAGCTGTGTACTGGTTTTCCAACAGTTTCCATGAAAGCCAAAACACAACAAAGATCTTGTGAAAGTGTATCTCATATTCTAGATGGCTGCTAAATTTCTTTGCTTCTCCTCAGTTGTCCCTATCCCATTCCACACTATCATTTTCTTAAATATATTTTTAATTAACTTGAAATTTTGGTCGATGACTAAAAATCCAACTACACAACTCAAAAAATAGAGCTCTGTCTCAATAAATAAAGAATCTAGGAGTAGGATAGAACCATTCCTGCACAATTGACAGTTTCCTAGCCTATGCATTTCACTCAAAGATGTTTGATAGTTGCACTAACTGCTTTCATGTTTCATACAGGAAGTAGATAGATGTAAAGAAGGTACCAAGGACCAACCTCAGCTTGAAGATGGGTTTCTAATAGAAAGGGTGTTTGAAAGTGACCAAAAAGAAAAAATGACTCAAAATCAATTGTAGGGTATAAGCTGACTGCCTATGTTCTGTTGAAGACAGCTTTCCAGACAACCCTCTGCTTAAGACAGCTCTCTCTTACTAGAAATAAATTCTAAATACTCTCTGGAAGGCTCATCTCTTGTAGACCAAAAGTCGGGTATTTTCTTTACATATCAATTCAGTCACTTATTCCAGGTTCCCTTTTGATCATCCCACAAATCAACATTTCATGACCCCACCTCCTTGATTCTTAGAAAGAGATAGCAAACACATTTTTTTAACATTGCAAATTAATTCGGAGATCTTCCTGCCTTTGTAAGCACAGACAATAAGTTATCTGGGTGAGATCCCATCCTGAGATTGTCATTCTTACCACATCTAGGCCTAAACTACCTCTGTCCTAGACTGATTTTGAACTCAGGCATCTGCCTGCCTTTATAAGCACAAACAATAAATCTAGCTGAGTGGGATCCTGTCCTGCAATCATCACTCCCCAATTTTCTTTAGCTCCATTAATGTCTTTCTGACAAGCTGACTCACAGTGCTGCTGTCTCTGTCCTTTTATGTTTATGAAGCCCTTTATGTAATGTGTGTTTCATTTTTACATTTTGCACAGTTGAGAAATTATATGGTATTGAACTCATGTTTTTAGAGTTTTTTCCCTCAGCCTTAATGGCTGGCCTGGAGGTCTCAGTGTTCACCAGTTTTGCTAAGGACATAGGCACACCTGACCTCTCAGACTTATGTCTATTTCAGATTATTTGGAGTCATTAACCTTGGCAGGGAGAATATTTCCAGAATGAGGAACATGAAAATATTTACATTATCATAAAACAAGCCTTTTGCCCAAACATCAACACTTATGGAGACCCATGCCCTGCTGGCTCTGCTCCAGGAGTGGAAACCATGTCACTCTGTCCATTTCCCTTACATGACCATGCTGGACTTGGCAAAAAGGAATGGAGACAAAAACCTCAGGAGAGACAAAACTTAGTCAAAAGTCTTAAGCAGTATTCAATTTATTTATCATTGGTCATATTTATATACAGGAATCTATGCCAACCTTAGCTGCAAGGGAGTCTGGAAATAAACTTTTATTTGAAGAGACAAGAGAAGTCTTTAAGTTTTCTTTATAAAGTACATTTCCTAAGAAAATTTCTTCTGCTTCCATTCCTGCTCCAAAATCATTGTCTCACACAGTAGCTAGTTAAAATTCTAAAAAGTAAATGTGAACTCACAAGTCTCCTGATCAGAATTCTTAAAGGTCTTATTTTGTTCTCTACAAAGCAATACACAATTATAAAAGGTACTGCATAGCCCAGTTCCTACTATGCTCTTCCCTAAGCTCCCTGTACCTCATTTACACCAATCTGCCTTCAGAGTGTAACCAGGTATCATCAGCCTCCAGTCCTCTACACAGACATCTATCCTCCTGGACTTCTGGAAACATTTCCTCCTTCTACAACATTCTGAAAATCTACCTCATTCCACATCTGAACCAGAATGTCCCATCCATGACTTTCATGACATCCTCAGATTGGCTCCAGTCCCTTGCCGTGTGACAGCAAGTCACTCAATGTTTTTTTTTTTTATTCTTTCAACACTTATTTTGTTAATAAATGTTTGAAGCCTGTTTTCTCTCTTACATTGGGGTTTTCATGAAATAATTTGCTCAGTCATTTCATTTATACCATAGTCCAATCTCAGCATCTGCTAGGGGAAAAATATGATAAGCTTTTTGAAAAATAAATGAACTCATAAAAAATAGAAAAAGTAAAACAAGGGGAACATATTTGCTGACACACACACACACACACACACACACACACACACACACTGTGCTATGTCTGACACAAATAGCCAAAGCCTGTTGTCTGAAAAATTATGGCCATTGTGTATCAACAAACCTTGTTTAGGTCTAGGAAGGAACTTCTAAAGGATAAGAATAAATGGCCACAAATCAAAAAACTCAAAATGAATAATTAGACTTCTTAAGATTACCTCCATGAATGATTTCTGTAGCAAAGCAAACTTATAAATATCATGTTAAAATTTTAACAGAAAGAAATCTTAAATGTTCCAAATAAGTGATAATAAGGTAAACTATGCATGGGTGGATATACAAAATGTATGTATGTAAATGTAAATGTATGTAAAATGCTTGGCATATTCTATAGTATACACAGATCAATTGATATTAATAACTTAGAATATGAGAAAATCCCTAAGTACAACTCTGACTTTTACATTTCCCAGCTCCTCTCACTGACTTGGGATATTATTCTTCCAATCCAATTCCCCTCCACATCCTGGAAGTCTCCTGCATTTAGGCTAATAGTCTCCTAACAACTGTGGTCAATGTTAACACTATCAGAAGATACCCAAGCTGGATGAACTTAGATAGCATCAACGAATATATACATCAAAGTGCTTTACTTACAAAAAATTTACAGCTTCAATTATAAAGCATTAATAATTGTCTCTAGTTGTATCTACTATGGTTAAGACCATCCTGTTGCCTCCCAAGAAGCTTGTGTCTGTTTATAGTCTGTTCACTCTGCCCATTCCTCATGTGACTATTGATCTTTCTGTTGCCACAGTTGTACCGATCATCAACATTCATATGAGCTTCGGATGAAGCTGGGGTATAGTCTTTTATAGGGATCATTTTTCACTTAGAATTGTACTTTTAGAAAATGTCTACACCGGGTCTGGATAGATGGCTTAGTTGTTAAGAGAACCGCTGTGAAGAAGACCTGGGGAGGCTCACCACACTGCAGTCTCAATCTAGGAGGGCTATGTGAAGAAGACCTGGGGAGGCTCACCACACTGCAGTCTCAATCTAGGAGGGCTAATGCACTCATCTAACCCCTGAGGGCACCAGCCATGTCCATGCTACAGAGATATACTTACAGAAAAATATCCAAATACACATAATAAAATCATTTTTTAAATGTTCTGAAGAAATGTCCATGCTGTTGGATGTTTAAGTTGTTTGGTCTTTTTTAAAAATATAAATGAATGGTGGTTAGTTGTTTTACTACATGAAAATACACAACCTGTTTACTTATTTGTCTGTTAACTGATATTTTCATTTACCCAGTCTTCCTCTCCCCTTCCTCTTCCTCTTCTCTCTCTTTCCCTCTCCCTCTCCTTCTCTACCTCCTCTTCCTAATTCTCCCTCTCTATCTCACTCACTTTCCCTGTACCCTCCTCCCCCATCCCTCCCTTCTCCCTCTGTGGTCATGTGCCTCTCACATCTTTGTTCTTTCTCACTTTCTCACACTTGCTTTACCTATGTCATTGAGTTTCCACATAACTTTAGAAAAATAATTCTGCTGCTGAATATTGCTGCGTTGAATGAATCAATTAATCAGACCGAGTTAACAGCTTCAAGATGTCAGGTATATGACAATTCCTGCATAGCTTCTTGGTGGTTGGTTGGTTGGTTTGATTTTTTTTTTTTTTTTTTTTTTTTTTTTTTTTTTTTGTCCTTCTATATTTCCTCTCAGTTTTCAGTTTTTAGTTGTTGGCAGCCAGCTCTTAGGCATATTTCATTTTCAATTTTCCCTGGATACTCCTTGGATTTGATGATATTGCAAATAGTGTTATTTTTACATTTCAATATCTATTTGTTTATTGTTAGAACAGCCTTCTTTTGGTATCATGAATACACTGACTATTTCTTGAAATTTTTGAGATATAATCTTATGTTTAAAGACTTCTGAATTTTCTACTAAGACAGCCATGAAATGGCTATTTAAAAGCATTTTACTTTTTACATATATAAATGACAATTTTCTTGACTTAGTTTCCAGCTAGGGCTAGCACAATGATGAACAGACAAGGTCGGAGCTGACACATCTTACATTCAAAAACAGAGAGGACAAATTACATCTTTAATCATTAGTTATAATTTAATCATTGGGCATATACCTATTATCACTCCTAAGTGATGAGGATAAATTGATTTCAAACACTGCTCAGGACCTACTCTGAGAAATTTCAGCAACAAAACTTTCAAATATCAAGCTGATACACAAGAGATTTTGCAGCGTACCACATCCAGTACCACAAGATAAGGTAGGTATGGTGTTTCCTCTCATACACTTGATAAACGGATATGATTGGAACATTTATTTAACACAAATTGCTAAAGGTTTTCCTTATTGTTTTCAGCCTACTCTGGTTCACAGTTTTGAACCAGTCATCAATTTGTTGTTTAGATGTTTTGAGATTCCCACTCTCACCACATAAGGAGAAAATGTAAGATGTTTGAAGTTAGTTTCTTCAAGCTTGGGTAAAAAGCCTAAATTG
This sequence comes from Micromys minutus, assembly GCF_963924665.1. Taxonomy (NCBI): domain Eukaryota; kingdom Metazoa; phylum Chordata; class Mammalia; order Rodentia; family Muridae; genus Micromys; species Micromys minutus. The sequence continues at coordinate 6,563,666 of NC_137971.1, forward strand.
TTTGAGGAAGAATAAATGCTTTGAGAGAACTGGACTAGGGGAGACCTGCAAAGATCATGTATGTTTAAACAGACTAGGACATGAGCAAAAGACATGGTCCCAAGGGCATCAGTGTCCCTCGTATAGCTCCCACACAACACTGACAAGGCATCTGTGGCTGGAGTAGCCTTGTCATAACTTAGGAATCTTTGCACTTGGCCTGGACAGAAGGAAAAAGTTATGGGGACTCTAGGGACCAAAAGAGTTGAAATAATGAGGATGTCAACAAATGAACCAATCACCGGGTTTTCCCCTTCCCTGGAAGTACTACTCAGTATCCTAGGCTTTTCAGCAGCTTCAGGAAGAGGCAGGAATGACACAAATGGTTCTACTCTTGCAGCATGAATGAAAGGGAAATTATATGGAAACACAATATTGAAATAGCTTTGGGAAAGAAAGAAGGAAGAAAAGGAACGAAGGAAAAGAAGAAAAGAAAAGAAATGAATGAAGTTGTGGAAAGAAAGATAGGAAGAAAAGAAAGAAGGAAGGAAGGAGAGAGAAAGAAAGAAAAAAGAAAGAGGAAGGTGAAAGGAAACAAGTAAGGGGGAGGGAGAGAGGGAGGGAGGGAAAGAAGGAGAAAGGGATGGGTAGAATAAGGGAGGTATGGAGGGAGGAAGGGAGGGATGGAGAGAGGGAGGAAGAGAAGGATGGAGGGAGGGAGGAAATCCACAATACATGGTTTTCAGACAACTATTCCTGTGCCTTGCGATGGTTCCTGGTTATGCTGGTGGTGAAGACCTAGAAAGAGAAAGTTGGATGTGGAGGCTGAACTCCAAATCTATCTTTATCTTATACAAAAAATAAGATGTAGCGCTTTTTAAACATTCACCAAGCTCGTTCAGGAACAACATCTAGAGATGAGTGTATGCTGTGTGGTCAGCCTTGTGCTGGAATCCAATATGTGGTCTGTCCATCGCTGATACTTTTCTTGTATAAGTTTCCTTTGGAACTTCATAGGGAAAAATAAGGATCTGAGGTAAATAACTATGATCCAAAGACACACGTGGAGAGGCTTCACCTGCCCTCTGTTCACTTGACAGAACGTGTTAGTATTCTTCTGCTCCCTGTGACATTAAATCAATTATGAAGATGATCAATTGGTTCAAGTGAATACAAAGAGGGAGGGATGAAAGATCAGGAATAATGTTCCATGACCTGAGGAAGTCTCAAGTGGACCTCAGGTGGCCAAAACACCCTTATTCCTCTCTGCTACTCCAACATATTTCATCTTTTCTCTTTGCCTCAGACAAACTTTCTGCATGAGAGTATAGGTCAGTCTTCAACATTCAAATTTTATCAGTTTACTACCAAAGATGCTTTACTAATCTGTGTTGCCTTAGCAACAGAAATCCCAAGGAAGAAAATTACTAGCCTAACAAGTCATCAGCCCATCACTGGGTCAACAAGCTGCTCAGAGGAAGGAGGAACCGGGAATAACATGAATGAGCTGCTTTGGTGGCCACTGGATGAAGATGAGAGATGCAGTTGTCAGGGGTGAGGGTCAGGAGTGCTGGTTAGATAAAGCAATAGCAGTCCCTAACTACAGTATCTGCTTTTCAAATACACGCTGTTGTGATTCGCATGTGAACTCTTGGACACATGTTCAAATGCTTGGTCCTCATGTGGGTCACTATTTGGAGAGGCTGTGAAACATATCAGGTGTAGAGCCTAGCAGGCTGATATAGAGTGGATCTCAACAGTTATAATCCATCCCTACCTCCTGCAACCCAGGAGGCTGTCCCTGAACATATAAGCCCCGATTCTACCTGGCCTTTCTAGTTGTTAGAACCACATCTGTGCCCAGACCCAGTTTCTACCTGAGTTCACTAAGTCCCAGTTGGCCACCATAATATGACTGGTCATGTTACACTCCTGCTACCATGACCATAAGCCATTCCCAACACTGCTTTTTCCACTATATCCCCTGAATTGTTACCCACAGCAAGCCCCCTTCCTAAGGTCAAATGTGTGGAAGTCACAGCAGTAAGAAATGTAACTCGGGCTTTACTTCACAGTGGGTAAAATGTTTACCCTGTAGAGGTGAGGACATGATTTTTGATCCCCGGCATCCTATACATAAATAAATAAATAGATAGATAGATATATAGATAGATAGATAGATAGATAGATAGATAGATAGATAGATAAATGAATAAATAAGTGAATAAATAAATAAAACTGAGCACAGCAGTATCTCTAACTCAGGTACTGGGATGGGAGGAGACAGAGGCAGGAGAATCCTTGGAACTCCTGGAAATCCAGTGTAGCCAAATTGGCAAGCTTCAGACTCATTGACACTATCAAGCCCCCTAAAAATGTGGGGATTAATAGAGGATGAAGACTTCCGATGCGGACATCTGACTCTGCATGGGTTCACTCATGGACATACATACCACAGACAGGAAGAAAAAAAGATGCATGTTATATAAATAGTGGATTCATCTGGCACCCATAGCCTGAAATATCTACTAACACAAGCATACACACCCAGAAATGGAGGCAGCAAACTACAGCACTGCAACAAACCTTCCGTTCAAATCCTAAAGACCAATCGGGACACAGACTAGAATAAGTCAGTCATCTCAGAAGGTCAGAACTCAGCTTCCTTTTCTGTCAAGGAAGTGACAAGCTGTCTTCAAAGGTCCCAACAACTCCAGTGCTCCAATTTTTAGAAAGGAGGGATTAGGTCAAACCCATCCCAGTAACATATTTCCTTCTAAAGCAAGCACACTTCCAAACCCAAGGTGTGGAGTCTTCAAAGGGAGTGGAACACTTTTGAGCACTTCCTCTGTTAAGAAAATCACCTAATGGTGGGGTTAAAACCATCTTCTAATTAAACAGCTCTCAAGCAAATTCGTTTGCATATTATTTGACTTGCTTAATAAGAATGGATTAAATTACCTCTCTTCTGGGGCTGTGGCAAATCTTTTTCATCAGAGCATCAGAGGACACTCTAAGTGTTCTGGCCACGTAAGGTGGGGGGTAAGCATGACCCAGACCCAGTAAGAAAAGGAGGCGAACATGAGCCCAAAGACTGAGGAAATACACTTAGTGATAATTGCATAATAATCTTTCTGTTCTCACTCACACCAGTCACCTTGACAGGGGGATTACACGGATTAACTTTGGGTTTGTTCCAGAATTCATTTTCAAAATTATACAAATCACTGTGGTGAGCACAGCCATTTAACCTGAACCATTTTACCTGAGACGTGGTAACTGACAACCACTTAACTGTTTGAAGAGTCTAGTCACACCACAGTGAACACTTAACAAGCTCATACCATGCGGTGTGCTTTGTGGATCTGATCTTCATCATCCCATAGATCCAACACAGACACCATTGCTACAGTCACATCGGACCAGTGCGGCGTAAACTCAGGGCTCAGCTCTGCCGTCTAAACTCCTGGGCCAGTTTAACTCCAGTTCTGCGACACTACGGAAGCCAGTTAGCATCTTTGCCCCTTGTTTTCTTGTTTGGGAAGTGAGAGTGGGCATAATTATACATCCTCGGGTATCACTAAGAGAATTAAGTTACCAACGTGAAATTGAAGTGTTGTCTGATAAGGAGTGCACTGCCCGGTAAACGGGAAGCGTTATCATTTCTTCATCTGTATCTGGCCCACGAAATGTATCCAGAATGTATCCAAGATCCACCAAGTAGCAGGAAGAACAGACCAGCCTCTTGCGGTCTGTACAGAAAAAGCTAGTGCCCCAGAGCAAAGCTGGTAGTATGGATACTGTACTGCAGACCAAGTGCAGACACAGAAGTCCGTTTGCTTCCATCAGGGCCCTCATACTCTAGATGCATGGCCTTAGTTCTTGCTAATGAGCATCCTGGCCGGGGATGCTCGTCAAAGAGCCTGGAACGATGCCAGAAGTTAAGGATGTCGGTACCCATTTCTTTAAGAAGCCAACAGTGGTCAGAGATAACCACACCTGCCAAAGAGAAACTTTCCCAGCATGGTGTTCATGCCTGCGTGAATGAATTCTGAAGGGCTTTTCGTTGGCACAGAACGAGAAGGAAGAGGTCACCTCAGGGGAAATGGGGTCTGAAGGATTCTGCTCAGTGTGCGGAAGATGTCAGCGTGAGGTATAAGACAGGGCAGGGCCATTTTCTCTGCCTTCGCTGGAAAATACTGGGATGTGATGTGGCCAGGGGAGCAGATAAACTGACTACAGGGTGAGAAGGCACAGGGCCCTCTGGGTTTTTCTGGGTTGGAGCTGGAGTAAATAAATAATCATCTCCTCAAATTATAGCTTCCTCCAGGGGAAATTCTGTCTGTTATCTGGTCAGAAGACCAAGAACAAAACCTGAACTGCCCTCTAGGAGATGTGTGGGTGTCCCTTAAAAATAAATGATAAATAAATAACACCAGAAAAGGGAGCTGAAGGAGCGGTTCTGTTGGTAAAATGTTTACAGTACAAAAATGTGGACCTTAGATCAGTCTCCAGAAGTCATATTTTAAAATCAGGGTGTCATGTGATGCATAAAACCCAAATATCTCCTCACTAACTCCAGCTAGTTTCTAGACCATAATCACAAAGAGCCCTATTTCTTTCCCCAAGCTTCTCTAAGCCACAGTTCTTAAAGCCAACAGTAACATGGGGTAAACTCCCCCACTGGGCAGGTGTCACAGGTCTCTTATTTACAATTATACTCTAATCCCTTATTTTTTATGGTGTGTTTTTTAAAAAAAAAACTGATTTTATTGGATACATTTTATTTACATTTCAAGTGTAAATAACATATATCCCCTTTCCCTCCATATCCCCATCCCAACCCCTCTCCCTCTGCTTCGATGAGGGTGTTCACCCATCTACCCACCCCTCATGTCTCCTCCCCATGACATTCCCCTACACTGGGGCATCGAGCCTTGGAAGAACAAGGGCTTCTCCTCCTATTGATGCCCAACAAGGCCATCCTCTGTTACATGTGCAGCTGGAGCCATGGGTCCATCCATGTGTACTCTTTGGATAGTGGTTTAAACCCTGGGAATTCTGGTTAGTCGTTATTACTGTCCTTTTGGGGTTGCAAACCCCTTCAGATCCTTTAATCGTTTCTCTAACTCCTCCATTGGGAACCCCATTCTCAGTTCTATTGTTGGCTGCAAGCACCTCTGTATTTGTCAGGCTCTAGCAGAGCCTCTCGGGAGACAATTATATGAGGCTCCTGTTAGCAGGCCCTTCTTGGCATCAGCAATATTGTCTGGGTTTGGTGGATCTCCAGGTGGGATAGTCTGCAAATGGCCAATCCTTCAGTCTCTGCTCCAAACCTTTTCTCCATATTTCCTCCTGTGAATACTTTTGTCCCCCCTTCAAAGAAGAAATGAAGCATCCACACTTTGGTCATCCTTCTTTTTGAGTTTTATGTGGTCTGTGAATTGTATCTTGGGTATTCTAGTTTGAGGACTAATATCCACTTACCAGTGAGCACATACCATGTGTGTTCTTTTGTGACTGGGTTACCTACTCGGGATGGTATTTTCTAGTTCCATTCATTTGCCTGAGAATTTCATGATGTCATTATTTTTAATTGTTTTTAATATCTGAGTAGTACTCCATTATGTAAATGTAAGACATTTTCTGGATCCATTCTTTTGTTGAAGAACATCTGGGTTCTTTCCATCTTCTGGCTGATAATGAACACAGTAGAGCATAGGTCCTTGTTATATGTTAGAGCACCTTTTGGGTATATGCCCAGGAGTGGTATGTTCCGCGCAACCGTCTCGCCTGCAAGAACGACGCGGCACACAAAATAGAATCCTTCTGCGGTAAACTTTATTAATCTGGAAAAACCGGTACTTGCTTCACGTAACGAAAAAGACGGAGAAAACCAAGAGATCCAAGGAGACGAACAGGACGAACAAGCTCCACGAGACGGCCGAAAAACCAACGGGAGAAAGAGAGGAAGAAGAGAGGAAGAGAGAGAGAGCTGTCCAGCTCGCCCCCTTATAAAGGGATCAGTCCTTGCCTTGGACGCGGAGCCCCCTGATTGGTTGAAACTCACCAGGCCCTATGACGCCACGGGAAGAGGCGGAACTCATGAAGCGGAAGTTACCCAGCCTGTGCGCACATGGCTTGTTTACTGCTAACTCCAGCCAGATATCAGCGCCATCTTGTAATGGCGAATGCGTGGGAATGTGTGGGCGGCACCCCACAGTGGTATAGCTGGGTCCTCAGGTGGTACTATGCCCAATTTTCTGAAAAACAGCCAGACTCATTTCCAGAGTGGTTGTACCAGCTTGCAATCCCACCAACAGTGGAGGAGTGTTCCTCTTTCTCCACATTCTTGCCAGCATCTGCTGTCACCTGATTTTTTTAACTTAGCCATTCTGACTGGTGTGAGGTGGAATCTCAGAATTGTTTTAATTTGCATTTCCCTAATGACTAAGGATATTGAATGTTTCTTTAGGTGTTTCTCAGCCATTTAATATTCCTCCATTGAGAGTTCTTTGTTTAGCTCTGTACCTCATTTTTAATAGGGTTTTTTGATTTTCTAAAGTTTAACTTCTTGAGCTCTTTATATATATTAGACATTCACTCTCTTATCTGATGTACAATTGATAAAGATCATTTCCCATTCTGTTGGTTGCCATTTTGTCATAATGACAGTGTCCTTTGCCTTACAGAATCCTTGCAATTTTTTGAAGTCTCGTTTGTCGATTCTTGATCTTAGAGCATAAGCCATTGGTATTCTGTTCAGGAAATTTTCCCCAGAGCCCAGGCTCTTCCCCACTTTATATTCTGTTAGTTTGAGTGTATCTGGTTTTATGCAGAGGTCCTTGATCCACTTGTAATTGAGTTTTGTACAGTGCAATAAGAATGGGTTGGTTTGCATTCTTCTACATGCTGACAGCCAGTTGGAAGAGCGCCATTTGTTGAAAATGCTATCTTTTTTTCCACGGGATAGTTTTAGCTCCTTTGTCAAAGATCAAGTGACCATAGGTGTATGGATTTATTACTGGATCTTCAATTCTATTTTATTGGTCTACCTTGCTGTCTCTGTACCAATATCATACAGTTTTTATCACTATTGCTTTGTAATACAGCTTGAGGTCAGGAATGGTGATTCTCCCAGAAGTTCTTTTATTGTGGAGAATAGTTTTTGTTACCCTAGGTTTTTTGTTATTTCAAATGAATTTGCAAATTGCTCTTTCTAACTCTATGAAGAGCTGCATTGGAATTTTGATGTGGATTGCATTGAATCTGTAGATTGCTTTTGTCAAAATGGTCATTTTTACTGTATTGATATTTCCAACCCATGAGCATGGGCAATCTTTCAGTCTTCTGAGGTATTCTTCAATATCTTTCTTCAGAGACTTGAATTCTTGTCATACAGATCTTTCACTTGCTTGGTTAGAGTCATACCAAGATACTCTATATTGTTTGTGACTATTGTGAAAGATGTTGTTTTCCTAATTTCTTCTCAGCCTGTTAATCCTTTGAGTAGAGGAATGCTACTAATTTGTTTGAGTTAATTTTATATTTAGCCACTTTATTGAAGTTGTTTATCAGCTGTAGGAGTTCTCTGATGGAATTTTTGGGGTCACTTAACTATACTATTATATCATATGCAAATTTTGACTTCTTCCTTTGCAATTTGTATCCCTTTGACTTTCTTTTGTTGTTTAATTTTTTTTAGCTAAGACTTCAATTACTATATTGAATAGGCAGGGTGAGAGTGACCATCCTTGTCTAGTCCCTGATTTTAGTGGGATTGCTTCAAGTTTCTCTCCATTTGATGTTGGCTACTGGTTTGCTGTATATTGATTTAACTATACTTAGGTATGGGCCTTTTTAACATGAAGGGTATTGAATTTTGTCAAATGCTTTCTCAGCATCTAATAAGATGATCATATGGGTCTTTTCTTTGTGTCTGTTTATATAGTGGATTAAGTTGATGGATTTCCATATATTGAACCTCCCCAGCATCCCTAGAATGAAGTCTACTTGATCATGATAGATGATTGCTTCAGTGTATTCTTGCATTCAGTTTGTGAGAATTTTATTGAGTATTTTTGCGTTGATATTCATAAGAAAAATTGGTCTGAAGTTTTTTCTTTGTTAGGTCTTTCTGTGGTTTAGGTATAAGCATAATTGTGGCTTCATAGAAGGAATTAAGTAGTGGCCCTTCTGTGTCTATTTTGTGGAGTACTTTAGAGTATATTGGTATTAGGTCTTCTATGAAGGTCTAATAGAATTCTGCACTAAACCCATCTGGTCCTGGGCTCTTTTTTGGTTGGTTGACTTTTGATAACTGCTTCTATTTCTTTAGGGGTTATGGGATTGTTTAGATTCAACTTTTATACCTGGTATCTGTCTAGAAAATTCTCCATTTCATCCAGATTTTATAGTTTGTTAATTATAGGCTTTTGTAGTAGAATCTGATGATTTCTTAAATTTACTCAGTTTCTGTTATGTCTCCTTTTTCATTTCTGATTTTGTTAATTTTAATACTGTCTTTGTGCCCTCTTGTTAGTTTGGCTAGGGTTTTATCTATCTTGCTGATTTTACCAAAGAACCAACTCCTGGTTTTGTTGATTCTTTGTATAGTTCTTTTGTTTCTACTTGGTTGACTTGAACTCTGAGTTTGATTATTTTCTGCCATCTATTCTTTTTGTGTGCATTTGCTTCTTATTGTTCTAGAGTTTTTGGGTGTGCTGTAAGCTGCTAGTGTATGCTCTCTCTGGTTTCTTTATGGAGGCACTCAGAGCTATGAGTTTTCCTCTAAGCACTGCTTTCATTATTTCCTGTAAGTTTGGGTATGCTGTGCCTTCATTTTTAATAAATTCTTTTTGATTTTTTTCTTTATTTCTTCCTTGACCAAGTTATCATTAAGTAGAGCACTGTTCAGTTTCCATGTGTATGTGGGCTTTCTGTTGTTTTTATTGGTATTGTAAACCAGTCTTAGTACATGGTGATATGATAGGATGCATGGGATTATTTCAATCTTTTTGTATTTATTGAGGCCTGTTTTGTGACCAATTTGGATCACAATATGGTCAATTTTGGAGAAGGATCATGTGATGCTGACAAGAAGTTATATTCTTTTGTTTTAGGATAAAATGTTCTATAGATGTCTGTTAAATCCATTTGGTTCATAACTTCTGTTAGTTTCACTGTGTCTCTGTTTAGTTTCTGTTCCCATGGTCTGTTCATTGATGAGAGGGCAGTGTTGAAGTCTCCCATTATTATCGTGTGAGACATAATTTGTGCTTTGAACTTTAGTGAGGCTTATTTTATGAATGTAGGTGCCCTTGCATTTAGAGCATAGATATTCAGAATTGAGATTCATCTTGGTGGATTTTTCCTTTGAGGAGTCTGAAGTGTCCTTCCTTATCTTTTTTGATAATCTTTGGTTGAAAATCAATTTTATTCAATATTAGAATGGCTAGTCTAGCTTGTTTCTTGAGACAATTTGCTTGGAAAAAGTTTTCCAGGCTTTTACTTTGAGTTAGTGTGTGTCTTTGTCACTGAGGTGTGTTTCCTGTATGCAGCAAAATGTTGTGTCCTCCTTAAGTACCCAGTCTGTTAGTCTATGCCTTTTACTTGGAAATTGAGTCCAAAGATGTTGAGAGATATTAGGGACCAATGATTGTTGTTTCCTGTTATTTTTGTTGTTAGAGATGAAATTATGTTTTTGTGGCTATCTTCTTTTGGGTTAGTTGAAAGATTGCTTTCTTGCTTTTTCTAGGGTGAGGTTTCTCTCCTTGTGTTTGACTTTTCATTTATTATTCTTTGTAGGGCTGTATTTGGGAACAGGTTACTGTGTAAATTTGGTTTTGTCATAGAAAATCTTGGTTTCTTCATCTCTGTTAAATGAGAGTTTTGCTGAATATACTACTCTGGACTGGCATTCGTATTCTCTTAGGATCTGTATAATAACATCTACCCAGAATGTTCTAGCTTTCATAGTCTCTGCAGAGAAGTCTGGTGTGATTCTGCTTGATCTGCCTTTGTATATTACTTGACCTTTTTCCTTTACTGCTTTTAATATTCTTTCTTGTTTTGTGCATTTGCTGTTTTGACTATTATGTGACGTGAGAAATTTCTTTTCTGGTCCAATCTATTTGGAGTTCTATAGGCTTCTGTGTGTTTATAAGCATATCTTCCTTTAAGTTAGGAAAGTTTTCTTCTATAATTTTGTTGAAGATATTTACTGGCCCTCTAAGTTGGGAATTCTCCCTCTCTTCTATACCTATTATTCTCAGGTTTGATCATCTCATTGTGTCCTGGATTTCCTGGAGCTTTTTGCATTATGCATTTTCTTTGACTGTTCTGTCAATGTTTTCTATGGTATCTTCTACCCTTGAGATCCTATCTTTCATCTCTTGTTTTCTGTTGGTGGTATTTGCGTCTATGACTCCTTAACTCTTTCCTGGGTTTTCTATCTCCAGGGTTGTTTCCCTTCGTGATTTATTTATTGTTTCTATTTAAATTCTTATATTCTGGGTGGTCTTGTTCAATTTCTTCACCCGTTTTTTCATATTTTCCTGTAATTCTCTAATTGTGGGTTTTGTGTTTCCTCTTTAAGAACTTCTACCTGTTTATCTGTGTTGTCTTGTATTTCTTTAAGGGAGTTATTTATGACCTTCTTAAAGTTCTCTAACATCATTATGAGTTGTGATTTTTAAATCAGAAATTTGCTTTTTCAGTGTTTTGGGGTATCCAGGACTTGCTGTGGTGAAGGAACTGGGTTCTGATGATGCCATGTTGCCTTGGTTTTTGTTGCTTATGTTCTTGAACTTTCCTCTTGTCATCTGCTTATCTCTGGTGTTATCTGGTTTTGCTGATTCTGACAGTGGTTTGACCTTCCTGTAATCCAGTGTGTCAGCACTACTGGGGAACCAGTTATCTCCAAGCAGGGTTTGGGTAAAGATAGCTGTGGCACAGGGTCAGCACAGGGCACAGACAGAAACTGGAAGGATCCTGTCTGAGACTGCTCCTCAGTTCCTGTGTCCTGAGGGCTCCAGGTAGGTTCTTCTTGGGCCAGAAATTTGAGCAGAGATGGTGGTCTCCCCTGTGCTCACATATGTGTCCATGTTCCTGTGAGGCCAGCTTTCTCCCAGCAGGGTCTGGATACAAAATGCTCTCTCTGATCCCTTAACTTACCTCTAGCAGTAAACTGAGTGAGGGTGTGTTACTCTGACAAAATGCCCTCAGGAGTCCACACAGCTCACAGATGGTTTTCCTACATCTTCTGATCTAAAGACCATGCTTGTCTACTTGATCCACCATGATCACAGGTCTTCTTGTGGCCACAAGGGGTCACTGTTGGAAGCAGACCCCATGCAGTCCTGTGCTTGCCCACAGTATTCCAGACATGGCCAGGTAGCCTGCCTCTGTTGTTCTAAGAAAGAAGAAAAATTTCTCCCATGCTGATGAATGTGGACAATGGTATCTGTGCCATAGCGCCTACAGTTTAGTTCTGTAGTTACCCACACCAGATAGAGCAGGCCAGGAATGGAGTCAAAGGAAGCCATGACAATCACCACATCCAGTGATGGGCATTGTGAAGTTACTGGACAACAGTTATCAAGCTAGGAGGGAAAAAGCATAGAGAACAAGCTCTGGCACTGAGCACAGCACAGAATAGACTACCACAGCAGGAGCATGTGTGATCATGTGACATAATTATCAGGCTGACTAAGCCTTGCATCCAAACACAAAGCTGCAAGAGACTTTAAGCCCTAAAAGCAGAGTATCGATAGCCTATTCCCCTTTTACATCAGCTTATCTAGAAGTAATTATCTGAAACCAGCCATAGCTAGACAATCTCAGACACCACAGAGTGGAGACAGGGACCCAGTGGCAGAAGCAGACAAGGAAGGAATTGTATTAAGAATCCAGGGTTATAGACGGTTCTGAATTAGTCTTGGGCTTCCTGAAGAAACTGAGGATGGACTGTCCACCATGTTACAACACAGCACAGCATCAGAACTTCTGTCGTCAGCCTGTCAGTACTGAAAATGTCACTTCTGAAAGCTGCATTGCAATCTACCTAGAAAAGCAAAGAATGACTTAAGACTTTCGGGTTGCATTTAAAAGGATTGTACTAGAAATCTCAAGAAATTCTTCTGTCCTGTGACAACTGCGATGAAGTGGATTCCTGTCACCATTGCACATTCAGATGTTGACATCTAGGACCCTGGCATGACTGTGGGAAGATGGGGCCTTAGGGAGGCGGCTGGATCTTGAGCCATGGGTGCTCTATGGCAGGTTGCTGCCATTATTCTCTTATATAAGGATCTGATAAGTTCTCATTCTGCATCCTGGAAGAGGCGCTTTCCCAGACCCCAACTGTGCTATGCTTGGTGTTCTTTCTAGCTCTGGAACTCCAGTACAGAGGCCTCTACTGTGTGTCAGCCACCCGGCCTGAGATCCTTCATCAAAGAAGCCCCAACGAAGACTCAGATCAATTAGATTTTGCTTAACTAAATACCGTGTGAAAATACATACCATGCATGGAGTATTTAGCATTCTATTGTTTTCTCGGTTAATTCACTTTGATCCTAGAACGTCTTACTGTACCAACTTTCCAGATGAGCAAGCCAGGGCTGCTAGGAGATAAGCAACTTGCTCATTGTTGTGGGGATGGGCAGTGGTCAGAGGTGAGTTCAGACCAATCTGTTTGACTTCAGAGTATAAAGCCTTAGCCTCTGCCTCTGTTCCTCAGTCTTCTTCAGTCCCTCCAGACCCATCAGGGAGGAGCATAGGAACAATACTCCAGGGAAATATTCAATGTGACCATTTCTCCAGTCTTCCTCAGAGAATGGTATGCATGAGGGGTTCCCAACCAGCCTGAAAGGTAACTTCACTCCAGTACACAGGAGCTGCTAGTGACCCTGCTCCAGGACAAATGGCCTCCTGCTTTCAGCAGCAGGAGTACATTGCAAGGTCAAGTCTGAGAACTCATCCTTAGAAATATTTATTGTTTATGAGTTGGACAAACGAAACGCTTTGGAAAGGTAATGTGGTTAGAGAATTGAATTACAGAACACTGAAAAAGGCCCAGCTCTTACGAAGAGGTTTGCTGAGATAATTGGATAATGACATTCGACATCAGGCGGAGGAAGGCTCCCGATGAAGAGGTTGTGGGCTGAGCAGAACGCCTTCTGCAGAAGCGGCATCATCTCTACCTTGGGTTGGTTAAAAAAAAAAAAAAAAAAGCATTGGCTTATCATTTCTGAAGTATGGGATTTTGAGATTTTCAGATCTCTAGTTTAAAAGGCCACCAACCTTTTTATGACCTTATTGGTCCAAAAAGCCCCCAAAAGAACAAGGGGCTGCCACCGATGTACTGAGAGCACTCTGGGAAAGTCTGATTCCGCCATTATCATAAGAACTTAATTCAGAATGGTAAGGAGGCTCTCCGTTCTCATTCTGCTTGCACAGATGTTGGGGGGGTCTCTGAATGTAGACCCAGAGAGGATGAATACAGCTGCACACACACTCCTGCTGAGCTCTCACCCTCTTCTGCAGTCCTCACTGAGCACATCTGCCATAGGATACTATACCCTGGGAACCCAGGATCCTTTTCATCGGCAGAATCAACCGCCGTGATGCACAAGATTGCCAGAACATTCTCTCCTCTGCCGGCTGCGGACTGGATTGAGAGAGAAAACTGTGCGTGTAATTAATTTAAACCTCACAGACCTCCACTCTCTGCCCCCGCTCCATTCTTCCAGAGAAAGGTAGACAAAGGGGAAAGGCTCGGCAGATATTTGTCTGGGGAAATCGTGACAGAAACTCAACTCAAATCAGATTAGGAAAGAAAGGGCAGGGCTCTCCAGCAGGAAGAGCAAGGTTGCAGTCCCTGGGGCACTGGTTCTTTGGAGCCTTCAGCTCCTGTCCCTGGTTTCCTCTCTTCCCTGGTGTGTATTCCTTCCACGAGCTGGAGAGACAGCTGCTAAGGAACAGCTTCAGCAACAGATATTTGTTATGAGGAACATTAGTTATTCCTTCTGCCTCTAGATATGTTAAATATGTGCAATCCGATATGGCCATCCCTTCATCAAGAGGTAGAATGTATTCTTCCTTTTTAAAAGCTTGACTGCTGCTCTGATATATTCTGATTCAGGGATGGGAGAAGTAAGGTTGAACATCAGACCCTAAACATAAGGGATCGTCACGATCCATGTCTGCCCTTAGGCACTGTGTTTCCCCAAGTGACAAGATACAGGATAACAATCATAGATACATCAGCAAAGACTTTCCAGGTGCCACAGCCTACCTATCCACAAACCACAGAGGGAACACAAAGAAAACCAGTTGAGGTCGGCACATGAACTGAGTAACTCAGAATCATAACTCTAATACCATGATCAAATGAAGCCATTACATCTCCGATGGCTAACTTGTCATGCAGCGGTAGCTAGCTGATGTACTCTAAAGAGCTGTCCTCAAAATCACCATGCCCAGAGAGGCAACATGATTACCCTGTGGAACAGCATGTCAGAAAAAGAGAGGAGGGGGGGAAGAAGAGAAACATTCTTTGCAACCTAGAAAGGGTCTGTGAGGACAGAGGGATGCCCCCCAGCATGGTGAGGCATGCAGAGTGAGGAAGTATCAGTTTGAAATTCTCCTGTGTTCTCATGCTATCACATCAAACTCTTCTGTGCTCACGGAGGTCTCACAGCATCCCTGAGCTTGGTCTAACACTGGGATGTTACTTCTGAACGGGCATCCTGTGCACAGTCTGGTAATAGTAATCCTGGGATGAGGGGGTGATTCCCTTTAATGTTTAATAGTGACTCTTTCATCCAACAGAGTAGAAGCTGGGCCAGCCCTTCAGCCTATGGCTGTGGTCCTGTGAGAAGCATTGACTGAGAAGTTAGCACACAGCAAGAAGGCAGGACACTGGATCACAAATATGATCACTCGCTTAGAGCAAGGGTCAAGCCTGCTGCTGAACTGAAGAGAAAAATGGTTCCAATTTAGACTGAAAAACTGAAGTCCCTTCACAGCCTTGAAAGAGAAATCCATCTGGTGATCCTGCTTGATACTTGATACAGGAAGCCAGGTGCACCCCAGTCCCTCCAGAAGACAAGGCTCTTCTAGGTCTCTCTCCACAAGCACCAGAGTTTTGAGACTTCTAAATATACTGGCTATTAATTACCAATTTATTTCCAGAGTCTTTACATAGAAAAGATTTCTGACTTCAAATTAAACAATGGAATCAGCGGGAAATAAAGTGTTCCCATACTTGGCTTTTCTCATTTTGGTGAAAAGCAAAAAAAAAAAAAAAAAAAAAAAAAAAAAAAAAAAAAAAAAAACTTTGGAGCTTGTATATTTATCCAGAATTAGATTCTACAGACAGTATTGTGTCCCTTAAACACCAACTAGATTTGAAAACCTCCAATTAATACCTTCTATGATTAGGGTGGGTGAAGGGCCCAAGACACCAAAAACAGAAGAATGACAAAGAAGAGGCAGACAATGTTCTTAGATTACCAAAAACTCCCAGGTACTTGAATATCTTTTGTGTGTACACATCTAAATTTTACTGAACACAGTCCTCATTGCTTTAAAGTGTAAAAGACATTATTATGCATTATTTATGCATGGCTTACTAACACCTATATTGCCCACTTCTAAAGAGTCCTTGTAGTTTGTGATGAAATGCCCCTATAAAATAAACTTTAAAATGAGATTAACTAAATATAAACTTTAAAAGCATAAGAGAGGAATAAATCAAATGCTATAACTAATAAGATTGCCCTTATCAAACAATAAGATGACCACTGTGCTTCCTGGCAGCCAAGTGGGAAAAGGAAGCACACATATATGGAATAGAGCACGCTCACCTCATTAGGAAACAGGGTGCATTGACGAATACCCCAAGGAGGCTAATGGAACTCTGGGAAGGGCAAAACCAGGATAGGCATGTTTAAAGTTGCCCACGGAGTTGACAGAAGAGAGCATGCTCTATTGCTCCTGCACATCTTTGCTGTGTGCGTGGTGTCGCTAAGCTCAGTTCAAAGCTCAGTGCTAAGCAGCTCCACTGTACTGGCTTTGCCATCAGAACAAGGACTGGGAGTATTCCGTGGTATTAACACACCATGTTTCACTCACATAGTCACCGCATCGTTGACCAGTGCTCACAATACAAACAAAACATAGAACTCTATCATTTACTGATCACGTTTGAAGTTGCTTCCATAAGTGGCCCAGCCATAAATAAGCATTTTTGTTGTTTCTGAATTAGTTATTTATTGGGTAGCATGTGGAAGTCAGAGGACAACTTGCTGGAGTAAATTCTCTCTTTCCAATGTGGATCCCAGGGGTCGAACCCAGAGCATCACAAGTCTTAGCCAACAGAGCTTCCTATTGGTACAGGGTTTCTCTGTGTAGCCCTGGCTGTCCTGAAATTTACTCTGTAGACCAGGCTGGCCTCGAACTCACAGAGATCCACCTGCTTCTGTCTCCCTAGTACTAGGATCAAAGTAGTTCACCACAACTGCCCAGTACTTATTTCTGATTTAAAGGGAACACAAGTTTATTATGTGTGTCTTAGAAATTTTATGGAGATATGGAAAACAAAGTTATTCTCAGGGTCACTGAGTTTTGTCCATCTGCCTGTCTTTCAGGCCCAGTTTGTATGAGCGTGTACGTATGTAATGCATATGTAATCTGCATTGTGTTATGCATATGTAATATCCTTATCTGTATACATGTAGAGAGCAGAGGACAGACTTCCTCACTGAACCTGGTAACTCACCAGTCAGCTAGACTGGCTGGTCAAAGAGCCCTCTACTGATCCACCTGTCTCCCAGGCACCCCAGCTCAGCACTGATAATTATAGACGTGTTTTCTGGGAATCTGAACACAGCTGGCAAGGGGCCACATCACCCCTGCATGGCATCTTTGCATTGACTCATGCCATGTTTCTGTAGCTTTTATATACATATACTTTTTGAACAACAACAGGTATAGATGGAGGAATCCCACTCAAACTTCAGACTTTCTATTCTCTTCTAGGTGGCCCAAGAACAGAGCAGTGCTGAGGAGAAGGCAGCCTAGAGAAACCCATACCTGTTGCTGTGCCCTGGACAGATCTCTGCCTGACCCCACCTGACCTGGAGGTTGGGGGTGAGTTGGTACAAAGCCAACAACACAGACACCAGGAGCAGGTGATAAATGCAGTAACAAGCTCACCTGAACACCGCTGCTAGTTCCTTTAGTATCCTTTACCCACACCTTCATTGGTCCCAAGAAAGCATCTCTTCTAAACAGCAGTTCCTGGTTGGCTGGCATTATTTTCACCAGCAATCCTTGCTCTCACAGAAAGTCCTCAATTAGGTCCTCCGGAGGAGATGCTTTTGCAGCTGCAGAGCCCCCAGTGTTTACATAGAGGCAGCCCTGCCGTTCCTGCTACACATCCATGTGGAACTTCTGCCCGCTGGGACGCTGGGTGCCTAGTCTGCGTTCAGGATGGGTAGGACGCACACCCGTGCCTGGCAAGCAAAGCTACACCTGCCGAATCTGTACCAGGGCCTGGTACACATGTGTCTAAGGCAGAGGGAGAACAAGAAACGGGTGAAAAGAACGAAGTTAATAATGAGAGATCTTGGCCACGCCCGGCCTCTCCGAACCTTGCCTCTGTGGACTGGAAATATAAATATAAATATAAATAACATAAATATGCAGAAACCCAAAAGTGAGCTGAGAGGACCTTAGCTCAGTGATTTCTTAATTAGTACATATCTTTCAAGGATGAAGATTTAAAGCAGCTGTCATTCAAATTGATTGGCATTCTGTACACTCTAAAACTCAAAACTGAAAACAGGTTCAGTTTCATTTTAAATGTCGGCAGTGAATTGTCACCTGTCCTTTGTTTTTTCCTTCTGTTTCTTTGAGGTTTTTTAAATCAATTTTTAAATTTAACTTTAGACTATACATATTATATGCAATAATACATCCCTTTCCTCCCCCCAATCTCTCCATGTACCACTCCTTTGCATCCTCTGGAAATGATGGCTTCTTTTTCTTTGTTATTGTTGTGTGTGTGTGTGTGTGTGTGTGTGTGTGTGTGTGTGTGGCTTTAATGTTATTTGAATGCATATGATT
Organism: Micromys minutus; assembly: GCF_963924665.1. Lineage (NCBI taxonomy): Eukaryota > Metazoa > Chordata > Mammalia > Rodentia > Muridae > Micromys > Micromys minutus. The sequence continues at coordinate 6,581,777 of NC_137971.1, forward strand.
TCAGGGCTGACTACTTGGTATTGGATAACCAATTGGGGGGCTCATCCCTGGGAGATTATTTCTCCTCAGCTCTTTAGTTGCCTGTATTTCCCCCTCATCTCTCGGTTCCTTCCTTGCCTGCTTTCTTTGCTTAGTGGCAGGGCCCCTGACATTTCCCCTTCCATTTAGCAAGTCTATTGGTGTTGTGCTTCTTCTGGTCTTGTTTATACAGCCAAAATGTTGAGGCATCACAGGTGAAGCTTTCCTACTGTTGCTAAGAGACACAATCTCACAACAGATTTCCTGACCCTCCTGCTCTCACAATTGTTCTGCCCATTTCTGGGTTGTTCACTGAACCTTAGGTACCACAGTTGCACAGCAGATGTATCAGTTTGGGCTGGGCACTCCACAGTTAGTTGTCTTCTGTATCTGGACAGGCTGTGGTTCTCTGTTGTGTCTTCATCTCCTGCAAAGAGAAGTCCCCTTGTGTGACTAGAGCTCTATTATGGAAGTCCTTGTAGATCTCGCCTCTCAACAGCTGTCCTTTCTTAAGAGAAAATTATCCTTATTCTGAATTTCTCTTCTAATAGTTTGTAATTTTAAGCAACTTTCCTTTTAGGAAATCATAGTAAATTGCTGCTTTGTAAAAAGAAAAATATATCCTGAATAACAAAATAAAATTACCAACTCACTCAGCTCAAATGCCTCTCTCTTTAATTGGCCTATAAAATCTAACTGTCTGGGAAACAGAAGTGACTGGTCTCCCCATGTCCCTTCCTCATAGAATACTGCATGGTATTCTCTCTATGACCAGAGATTTTTAGATGCTTTGTGAAACCTTTTTAGAACCTCCCACTTCATTGTGTTACCCAAGAGTTTTCTGTAATTAACCAAAGGGGTTGATCCCAGAAGGTTCTCTATGATTTTTTGCTTGACAAAGCCCAGTGAATGGATGGATCTCAAGAACATCTGCTGACTGAGGACCACATGTCATGTGACAAGCAACTCACTCACCATCTTTGCTGCATGGAAATATCTTGGACTTTTCAGCTTACAGAGTTGTTTCTTTCTTTTTTTTTTTTTTTTTTTTTTTTTTTTTTTTTTTTTCTAGTTCATCCAAAGGCTTTTAGAATGAGTCACCATAAAAGTACCATTTCAAGCCTCAGGCCTGCCAGATAGAAAAACATGTCAACTGGGGCAAATCTTTCCACTTCATCTATATAACTACGAGTAACATTAGACTTTGCTTCATAAAACAACACAAGAAAAACTCAATAAACAGTTGTAACTAGAGTAGTTAGAACAGTTCTTGGCACATGGTAAGCTCTCAGATGTTCTGCTGAAACAAATTAGCTTCTGAAACAAACACCCATGACGGACAAAGGAATTGGTCCTGCACTCCAAAGGAACTGCAGTGCTGTGTTCTGTAATCTCATAGGCAGGCTGACTTACACTGTCGGTCCCAGCTTCAAATCCACTTAACAAGCACAAAATGTATATTAGCAAGGACTGCTGGAGTCTGATGCAAGGACTCATCTAAGTGAGTAACGGGGAACCTGCTGGTGTTAGTGGACAATTTTCCCTTTAGTTGTGAATGGCAAGCACCTATTTGTGTCTTCCCTTGACCCTTGCTATGGATGGGAACCAAAATGGTCCCACAGACTCATGCTTTCAATGACTGCTCCCATCTGGTCGCACTATTTGAGGAGGCTCTGGACTCTGCAAATGAAGTCTAGCTGGTAGAATTAGGTCATTGGGGGTGGGGTGTTGAAGGCTTTAACTCAGCCCACTGCCAAGAGACTACTGTCTCTGGCCACATGGATGAAGTGCCTCCTCCCCATAGTTTCTCTGCTGTGATGAACAGAAACCCTCCAAAAACACTAAGCCCAAACATATCTTCCTTCTATATTGAATATTTTGAGTATTATGGCCACAGCAATAAAAAATTAACTAATAAAATTGCTACCAGAGGAGAGTCATCATTGCTCTGACTAGACATGACAGTGTGGTTCTTATATCTTTGAAGCTTGTCCATGAGAAGAATTGCAGAAAGTTTGGAAGTAGGGGTTCCCACCATAACCTCGCTTAGTGATTCTGTGGGGAATGAAGATGCTGATCGAAGTGCAACCAGAGCAGACCGTGCTGAGAAGGATCAGCAATTAACCACAACCCAGCCATATTGCAGACAGCAAAGACTTTCTCTACGTCCCACACATTGTCTGAAAGTTTGAGCAAGGTTGACTGAATTAAAAAGCAAAACCTCTGGCATGATTATTGCCAGTTTGGGCCAGCTGGGTTTAAAGTGTGGCAGAGAGAACTTAAAAATTGTGCATGGGCAAGAAAGGAACATGAGTGTGTTTAAAGCCTCATAGGAAACAAAACTGCAGACAAATTGGCTGCCATTGTTGCTTGTTTTTAGTTCACTGAGTGCCTGCTTGTATGTTTCTGAGCCACATGCATTCCTAATTCCCACAGAAGCCAGAAGAAGGCATCTGAACCAGGTCCCCTGGGGATGGATATTCTGGCAGTAGTGAACCTAGTTCCTCGTGCAAGAGCAGCAAGTGTTCTTAACTACTGAGCCATCTCTGCCTCCCTTGGCCATCATGGTTAAAGAGATAAATGTCATTAAAAAGAAGATACAGGTACCACATTTTCATTATCCACTCATCTGCTGAAGAAAAGCTAAGTTGATTCCATTTCCCTGCTACTGTGAAGACAGCTGCAACAAACATGGATGTGCAAGTGTCTCTGTAGGAGAATGGGGAGTTTTCTGATACTATGCCCGAGAGTAACATAACCGAGTCACATGGTAGATCTATTTTTAGTGTCTAAGAATTGAAACTTCTTTTTTATTGAAGTTGATATGAATTTTATCAAAAAAAATATAAAAATATTGCTTTAGAAGCAATTGGAAGCACCAAACCTACATGTATATATATGTATATAAAATTAATATATCTAAAATAAACCTTCTTCTACATCCCTAACCATTTAGAAAGCATAAAGCACTCAAATTATTAAAGCACCTATACATTCATAAATTTGTACATTTAAAACTAACTTTGAGCCAATTAGTAATCACCAGTCTAGAACCTTTTGGGGGAAATGTTTGCTACGGCAAAAGAATTCACTGTAACTGATGTTTGTGTCAAACACTGCTGAAGCGAGTAGTCGTTGCTGTCTGGCCCTTAACGTGTACACTTAAATCATCTAAAATCTGTTGGTAATGCCAGTTAGAAAGGACTGGGTCTAATCTTTGTATACTCAAAACTTTTGTATCAATAGAAGAAATTCATACCAATGACAACCTTAAGTCAGTATCAAAATAAATTCTGTACCCAAGTAAGAAATTCCAACCTGAACTTGGTCTAATGATTATAAGGATTTCTACCAAATGAGATTATGGTTGCACAATCCATTCTAGCTATTTTCTTCCTCCTCAGTTATGACTGTTTCTAAATTCCCCAGAAAGAAAACCTAGAATAACCACCTCCAGACCCCACAAGGAATGGACCCAATTACAGTCCCACCTACAGAGGATAAAGTCCCTTTCCCCACACCCCCAGCATGTGTTGTCCTTTAACTTCCTGATAACAGTATTTTGACTGGAGTGATCTGGGTTCTCAGCATAGCTTCGATTTGCACTTCTGTGGTGGCTAAGAATGCTGGGAACTTTCAAGATATTTACTGGTCATGTGTGCATCTTCCAAGAACTGTTTATTTGGCTCATTTACTGCTTGTGGATATGCAGATTTACTTATAGATAGTTCGTATGACTTATGGATATGCAGTTTGGGGGAATCGGGGCGTCTCCCATTTGAAGTTATTTATATAGTCCAGATGTTAATCCCTTGTTTGAAGCAGAGCTAATGGAGACGTTTCTCCCTTTCTGTGTGCTATTTATTCCCTCCGTTGATGGTTTCTTGTCCTGTGCGGAAGCTTCTTAATTGTATGTACACCATTAGTCAGCTCTTTGGAGGAATTCCTGTGCTGCTGGGTTCTGCTCACGAGAATCTGCCCAGCCTGGGCTGCTCTCCCTGCGTTCTCTTTACCCTTTTAGCAGCTCAGCATTTCTAGCTCATCATCCATCCATAAAGAAGAAAGGAAATTGTGACATCCACAAGGAAGTAGCTTGTGAGAAGCCAAAGAACCGCTGAGTGAGTGTGTATGGGGTAGAAGGAGTCCTTGGTAACCACGCACATTGACAAGAGCACAACTCTGTCAAGAACCCAGTGCCCCACATTTATGGGAATGGCAGGCCTTCCCATTTGGGTCAAGCTCAGAAGAAAGGAAAAGCCTTCCTGCCTGAGCCCTCATGTTGACAATATATGAGTGTCTACAAACCATTGATTGACCTGTGTGTGCAAAAACCTGCAACCACAGCTTCCTTCTGGATGCCCGCAGCCTGAGCCTGCCACCTGCAGAGACCTCTACAGAGAGGATAACTCCTCTCCCAGATGCTGTACATAATGAAGGTGCCAAGGCTTCAGGTTGTCGCATAGTAGCTACTGCTGCTTCAGAATTAGGACAGCCCACACCATCCCAGCCTTTCTGTAGGTATGTCAGTCTGTCTGTCTGTCTGTCCTTTCTTCATCCCCATTATCAACCCAGTCAAGTTTCCAGGACTAAGCTGTGTAAGATGTGGCCATGGATTGAACTGGAAAGTATTATATTAAATGAAGTATCCCAGGCTCAAAAGACAAGTACTCAGCTCAAAAGACAAGTACTTGGTGTTCTCAATCACATCTGAATTCTAGCTTCTAAAGGATATGTATGAGGTGTGTGTGCGCTCGAGCATGGTGTGTGATATACACATATTGTATATGTGTATATTTATATACATGTGAATAAGTGGAGAGAGAGGCCAGGGTGGGGTCTATCTAATAAAAACAGAAGTAAAAGCTAGTCATTGAGGGTTACAGCTCAGCTCCTGGCTTGGTTCCCTCCCTAATTCCCACTCTACAGCGATGTGAACATCTGCTACCCCAAGCTCCTGCCTCCCTAGCCTCAGCAGCTCGGCTATGATTCCTCTACTATAATGGACTGGAACACCCCTTCACCGTGAGCCAATACACTTTCTGCCTTACATAACACGTGCAGTCACTTTCTGAATCCAAACTAGGTGTGAGTACTTAGAAAGTTCTGGAAAGTATAGGATGAGGCCATAGATTGAACGGGAATATATTATGTTAAAGGAAGTATCAAAGGCTCAAAAGACAAATACTGATGTTCTCAATCGAGTGTGAATTCTAGCTTCTAAAGGCTACATATGAGATGAGTATGTGTGTTGGACATGAAATCCCCTACTAAGGGGGTAAAGAATTAGACATGGCTGCTGCCCCAAAGGAGCTTCTAGGACAGTGGAGTGAGGAAGCACCAATGCCATCTCCATGGGAGGACACAGGCTTTGTTTATTCCTACTCTGGTCACACTGAGAGAATGAGATCACTTACTACCCTGCTGCATCTGTCCGGCCATCTTTCTCCCCCAAACAGAAAGGCAAGGTGTGCATTCGGCCTTGTAAGGAGGGGTCTGCGCAGCTCACAGAACTTGAAAAGGAATCAGAGAAACGGTATTACAAAGCAGCTATGTAAAGCAAGGTGACTTCCGGCCAAGACAGTGGGTTGTGTACCCAGGCCCAGGCAGTACAAGCCGGTCAACTCCTTCCACTTCCCCCAGCTCAGATTTCATGTCCAGCAATCAGGACTGACACAGAGATGGCCAAAATTTCAGAGCATCGCAGAATCTATGATTTCAACTTGTGTGCCAACTCTCCAGTGTTGGCAAGTCTCATTTGGAGCAGCCTGGGTTTGCCTTCAGTATGGCTGAAAAGGCCGGCCAATAAAGCAGGGGCAGTTTCTCTGTGCAAGGAATGTCCGCTGCTTCTAAACTTCAACAAGGAAGACGGCCATTAAGAAGGTGTTTCAGAAATAAAAGAAAGCTGTGTTCTCCGTGTCTGTTTACTTGCTTGCTTCGACATTTTGTTGATTCCAAATGTTCAAAACCAAAAAATGCTAATGCCGTGCTCACAAAATCATATATGGAGATGTCCTGAGTCGTATCAAACCAGCAAAGAGATGAGGCCTACTTGGGGAAGCACAAAGTACAGAAACCCGCCAAGCTTTCGCTAGCCTGTAGGGAAGCCTGGGGGTTTCTAGTCTGCGCCAGAACCTCTACTCAAGCTGCGCGTCCACATTCCTGGGGAGATATATGGACTCCTCATTGCCCAGAGGAGTCTCAAAGAAATTAGGTGAGTAGCAAGAAAACATTGCCTTTTCTAGGGGATCAAAAGGACAACTTAGGGTCCTCACAGTGGAATGGAGCACATAAAAAATGGCAATGAATCTCCCATGATTAAAGGGGGCAGACTATGGGGCTGAATTCTACAAAAGGATTGTTTAAGTTGGGGGTGCCACTGCCCATGCAGAGAGAAATGAATAGAGGGCGGGTAGCAAGGTCAAACTGGGAGTGTTGGGAGGGGTTCATAGTTGCAAAGTGAACCCAGTACATGGTACAGGGCATGCTATATAGTGCTTCTTTGACAATTCAGAACAGTCCAGAACCTTCCCTGAAGATGCAGGACTATCAGACACCAGGCTTAGCATGTGAACATACACAGAGGCCAAACACAACTCAAAAGTCCTCAGAAGGAAGGTAGTTGTTCTCAAAACTAAAAGAGAGGAGATATGTGAAAGCCAGAGTTCATTAAGAACTCTGAGGGGTAAAGGACCTTAACCAATGTCTACTTTACCTGACTCCTCCTTCCCTGTGGAGTATGCCAACCCATGTCTCCTTTTCCTATACCCATCATCTGTCTTCTTACCTTCTTTCTTCTACCTACTGCACCTAAATCCAGAGGAGCTAGGATTGGTGGGGACTAGGTAGGTTTTTGATCATCTCACTGAGGGAATCCTCCATCCCATTCAGCATCAGTTCCTCTGAAGACCACCCCATATGCCAACCTAGCCCCAGGATGGACCAGTATCACTGGACAGAGGTCTTTATCCATCATCAATCCTCCTGAGTCTACCCTCCAGCTAAAGAAATAGAGAACACATAAAGATCTTAAAGTGTCTCTTATTCTGACCTGCATTGGCTGTGCAGCTGTCCCACACACACCCTCATACAGAGAATCCTGGCCCCCAACACCCCACTGGTTGAGCTCTATAAAAGTAGCACAGGAATCTGATCCTGGCCCTGCTCCTCTATAAAGACTCCCAAGAAAGAACCAATGTGAAGGAACCTTACCCTGCCAGGAATTAAAGTCAAAGGGTACAGGAAACTAGTAGTCACTATTCCTTCACAAGCTGTCCCTCATTCGGTAAAGGCTAACTGAGCTTCTATGGTATATTTTTGTTTCTTTTCCCACTTCTGGGACAAACATAACTGACCAAAGCAATTTTAGAAAGAAAAGATTTAGTTTGGCTCACAGTTTGGGGTTATAAGCAATCATGGTCAGGGACTCACAGTGGTGAGATCGTGGGGCAGCTAGTAGCATATACAGCTGGGAAGCATACAGAAATAAATAATTGTCTCTTCATGTCTTGAACCCTAGACACACAGTTAAGGGGGGGTTCTTCCCACCTCAACTAACCGAATCTAGAAATTCCCTCAGACACTTGCAGAAATACATTTTCTAGGTGAGTTTAGATAATTTGAAGTAAACAATATTGACTATCCCAGTGTTTGGGGTATTGATGGGTTACACAACAGACATTTGTGGAATTAGTAAATGACCTACGGGAGTCCTGAGTCAAGAAACATGAATTTTTAAATAAATCTTTTATTTATTGTCCTTTGATGCCAATTGATCTCTACATCTATAAAATAAAATTCAAAACAAGTAAATAAACCAAGCTTAAGATTTTAAAAATATTTTTTATCAGGTAACATAAAGATCAAACCACTTCTTCGTTAAGACAAATGCTACTACGAGGCCTGGTGCAAAATAAGCACTTTCAACTAAATACTGAGCAAGTTAATTGAATAGAACCAACTTAAGCTATGCACATTTGTCAAACCAAATGTCTCCTCAAGGACAGGCTATCCTGTCTGATAATTGAAAATCCAATCCCTACTGGAATTGCAAAGAAGAAGGCAGCATTCGGAAACACCTCTTACAGAAAAGAAATTGTGGAAGGAAGATTGTACAGGGTCATGAAGCAGACACTAGAATGTACTACCATCTGCTGCTTTCCTGTTCTCCTAGGCTGGGTTGGAGGAGGAGCCACTAAGAAGAGAGATGCTATCACCAAGGAAAACAGAGGAGCAGGTGATAGTGCATTTTTAAAGCCCATGGATCCAACTTCTTCTACTGACTAAGCAACCAACCACCTCAACAGAAGAAAGCTACACCTGACACAGAATTACTGATGCAGATATCCAGGAGAAAGACCTGAGTGTTGTTGATGAAAAAATACACAGTGTGAGTAGCCTGTGCCCATCAGCATCCTAGACACTTAACAATAAGTGTGAAGACATGATCATTCTCGCAGTGGGAATGAACCTTGCTGAGTTTACATTCCAGGCCATAGGGTCTGTTGATCTGAAAAGCCATTACAAAGAATAATTGGCTGGAAGGGTATTGGTGGAGGTGGGCATACCTGGCATCAGTGAAGGCCTGGGTTTGAGTCTTAGTAGGGATAGAGATCAAGAACAACTAGAGATGTATGCAATAGACGTTTAATGATGGCACAGGGACAATGAGCTTAGATAAAGAGGAACTAAAAGCCACATTGTAGTTCATGTCCACAGCAGTCTTGTCACCCAGCTGGCCAGTGTTGCCTGTCCCTTGCTGAGGGTCCTGCCTTCTCTTTAAGAGCTCTTGACTCTGTCCTCTCAGTGATCCTTCCTTTTCCATTAAGAATGCTATTGTTTTGAAACTGAGAAGTTCCCTGCCTGCTTCCTGCACATAGAAGATGGGAAACCTGCAACCTTCTTTCCATCTTGTAGTTTTGCCTTCACATTAAGTTCAATTTTGTATAGTTCCTTTTTTAAAGTGGTGTGTGTCTCTTAGAATACATTTTAAATCTACTCCATAACCAAAAAAAATATACACTCTCAAATTCTGTCAAAATAAAACTTCTCTTTCTTCAGCTTTTTATAAGACCACTGAGGGACAACCCTGTTCATGTTTGTAGGGTGGGCTGTGGGTACAGTAGTGGCACTCATGCCACAACCAAGGCATGTGGAACAAGAGGTAATACCAGATACTAGAAACACCAACTACCTGTGTCTGCCACTTGACTAAACCAGAATAGTTTCCAACCAAATTGTAAATATTTATTTTTATACTCACAGATAACTGAAGTCCTCAACCCTCCACAAAGGAAATGTCTCTTTAGAATAGACAGAGACCATTCCAGAAAAAAAAAAAAAAAAAAAAAAAAAAAAAAAAAATGTCAGTTGATCAAAATGCAGAATTGTGAAGTGCAGGTCTAACTGATACATCTTCATCCTTAAAAGCAAGAAGCATTTAAAAATGGGATAAAAAGATTTCCTGAGCAACAAGAATAGGAAGTCTGCCGTGAGACTTCATCTTCTAGAAATGTCAGAGAACCTACGGACATAAAGTCTCATCAGCATGGCTGCCCAATATGATATAAACAAAGACAATACCAATAGACATGTCACCACAGAAGAAGGAAAGCCCACCCAACCATAGACAAAGAGCTACAAGCAACTAAGGAATTCTAATAGGAGAAAGAGTCTTTTTCAGGGAAAAGTTCTCAGTTGGTTTTCTGGTGGTCAGCCTTGAAATAATATAATGACTGAGTAGGGTGTGTTTATACATAATATCTCAAGAACGATGGCCTGTGAATTTAAGTGAGAGTAAGTACACAGAGCGGGGAAGAAGAAGGAGGAGGAGGAGGAGGAGGAGGAGGAGGAGGAGCAGGAGGAGGAGGAGGAGGAGGAGGAGGAGCAGGAGGAGGAGGAGGAGGAGGAGGAGGAGGAGGAGGAGGAGGAGGAGGAGAAGAAGAAGAAGAAGAAGAAGAAGAAGAAGAAGAAGAAGAAGAAGAAGAAGAAGAAGAAGAGGAAATAAAACTAAAAAGATTGAGGGAGTGGGGTAAAGTAGAGAGATGGCTCGGTGATTAAGAGTGAATATTGCTTTTCCAGAGGCCCCAAGCTCAGTTCCCAGCACACACACCAGGTAACTCACAACTGCCTATAACTCCAGCTCCAGGAGATCTAGTCCCTCTGGCCTTCATGGGCACCTGCATTCATGTGCACAAACCCCCACATACACCACACAAACACATGTACATGCACACACACATACACACACACACACACACACACAATCAGAAATTAAAACAAGACTGTTGTGGTTTTTGAAGCACATTCATTGGAAACTGAGAAGATTTTGGGTTTTATTTTTGTCCTTTAAAGTATTTATGAGGCAACATCAGGACCCATTCTGGGGTCTTAGTAAAGGAAGTGTGTGGTAAAACCATACTGCCAACTTCCTTTGTATCCATTTTCCTAATGATAATGTGGGTTACAATTTTCCCATGGGGCTCCTTCGAATCCAAGAATGTTTGGCTTCTGAACATCAAAACACTAAATAAGTCACACATCCATGCATCTTTCTCCACCCACATTTGATTGCAAGTGATGAAGAACCCAAGAGGTCTTTTCGACACTGGTTGAGATCATCTTCAGTTGTACTGTTGATTCCACTTAAGGCCACCTCAGTTTCCATGTTGCCACAGGACACTGTATCCAATTCCCCAGCATTAGAAAGCAAAGCTATCCAGCATCCCACTTCCCAGGCACGGTCCCTCTTCTCCCTGAGCTCTCTGCCCTCCTCAGGCTCTGTGTGGCATATAAAGCCAATGTACTTTCTATGGGATTCAGGTTATGGAGATTTTTTTCAACCACAAGATGCCAGATTGTGATCTAGTTATTTTGTGTAACCAGGTAATGTGATGGTTCAAATAAGAAATGCTTCCTGTATTTGACTACCTAGTTCCCAGTTGGTGGTGTTGCTTGGAGAAGGAATGGAACTTAGACCAAGTTGCTGGAGGAATTACAACACTGGGGAATGCTTTGAGAATTTCTAAGGCTCACTCCACTCTCTGCTTCCTATGTGTGGATTAAAATGTATTCTTTCAGCTTCCTGTTTCTTCTTCAATGCTTGTTAGTTGCTGCCATGCCTCCCCACGGTGATGGGATGTCTGTAAGCAAAAATCAACTGTTTCTTTTTCATAAATTGTTTTTGGTTGTGGTACTCTATCACAGCAACAAAGTAACAACTCATTCCAGGGTCCAGTGCTGTAACATTGCTTCCATGCTCCTGGTTCTGAAGCAGGCCCTTCTTCGTTACATAGTCACCAAGTCCTTAGCTAAAATGACTCAAAAGACTAGGGAAGCTGGGTAGAACAGTTGGCTTACAACTCTCAGTCTTGAGAATGTCCCTTCCCTCACACTTCAGAATGGGCAGGGCTTGGGTAGTGAAAGGTTGCCTGGGAGAAAGTTGGCTTCTCTGACAAGATAGCCTCAGAGCTACAGGACCTCTGTTCCAAGGATTCTAGGAACACTAGTTTCTGGAAGTCTTTTATAACCTAGCTTTAAGAGCATCTTAGCTGCACTTTTATGCATTCTACTGTTAGCACTGCATAAGTAAGCACAGGTTTGAGACGGAACACCGACCTCTACTCTCAGGGGAGACACGTTGAAGAATGAGAGGTCATGCAGCCACAACACTTATTGTCAGAGTCGCCAGCTGAAGTTGCTGGAATAAAGAGACTCCTTGAATAGTTGATGAAATGCAGAGAGTTCATTATCAGTCATCTGAAGAGATAGGAGAGCAAATCTGAAGACCCAAAAGGTCAACACAAATCTTCATCTCACAGACATGAGACTCACAAAGGGGGAAAAGTCACAAAAGGAGGATAGGGTTTCCAGGAAATAAAAGCTATTTCCTACAAAAGGTGTACAACTCAGGAAAACAGCCAGCAGGGCTGAGGGGAAAAGAAAGCCATGAAGGACTGATATCACATCAAAACTAGAGAGAGAGAGAGAGAGAGAGAGAGAGAGAGAGAGAGAGAGAGAGAGAGAGAGAGAGAGAGGTAAGCCTGTTTAACTAGTTGTTCCTGTGTTAGGTTCTACACAGAGAAAAGTTTGCCCTACCAATACTAGATAAGCAAAACAATTTCTAATGTTCTAAGTGATTAACTGAGAGAAATCAAACCCTTCCCTCTGAAGTGGATGGATCATTCCTTTTGGTCAGTATTTAGCTGACTGATGCCTGTTTCCTTAGTGATATAGCTGGGTTGCACTGCTATGATAAAACACCAGACATAAACAACCTAAGGGACGATGTGTGGTTTAGTCTCACAGACCTGTCTACCATGGCAGGGAGGAGGTATCGGAGTTCACAAGCAGGGGAGACTCCTCAAACCACTGTGGTCCAAAAGAGGTAAAAAGCCAAAACTAGACACAAGGGTCTGACCTTGAAAGGCCCAACCTAGTTATCTAGTTCTTCCAAGAAGACTTTACATCCTAGAGTCTCCCAAGTCCCCCAAGTAGTGCTGCCAGTTATAGAATGTGTGTCCAGAACATGAGCCTCTGAAGGTCTTTTAAACACAACACCTATGCTACAAGCACTGCATTGGGAACTGATTAGCCTGTGTCCTAATGCCTCTGTGTTCTGAGATGGGTGAGGGAATAAGAAAGGACTAAATTATCTACGATGAGACAAAGACTTTCTCATGCCAATGAACCATGGAAGCCAGTATTATTTGAATAACAAGTGCATCTTCCTCCTAGAACCCAGGGGAAGGCTCCCAGATCACATATGCATATATCCTTCTGTCAGCTAATAAGACTGTCCACTAAAATATATCTTAAGCCATGCATACATTTACCCCTTTGCAATATATCATTCACAAGGCTGCATATATCACAAAACAATGCATTATATTATATTTCCAGGAGCACCATGAACTTCAAAAATATTGCCACTGGATCAAGGGGACAAATCATCTGAAATGTGGTTCTGTGTGCTGGGAAGTCAGCCCCAGGTTGGGGGATGATACATGGGAAAGATACACAATGTAAACTCATACCCACAAAGCATGTTAGAAAGTTAGAAGGACAAAAATAAAACCTTTAGAAATGGCGTTGACAAATGCATTAACGGTCAATGTTCTGGAAGGAGACTTCTGCTTTTGCCCATTCTCAGTTTTATGCAATAAAAATTTATTACTTAAAGATGGGCAAAAAAAATTCCCAGATTGATGGGTTATCTCCCTCAACTGCTTTGACAGACATGTTTAAAGCCATGGTGGAAAAACAGACATGAGCAGCCACTACAGGTAACTGATGCCCAAGAGGTCCACAGTGTAGTCAGAGCTGGCTAAGGCACTGCCAACTGGCACTGGGCTTCAGTTTTCTAACTGTGGTTTCTGGTAAACACTACCTTTATGACAAAATCCATGTGGAAAAGTAGTTTTTATTCTCCTGTAGTAATTGTAGTCTCTGGGGCTTGCTGCCTCCATCTGCTAGACCTGGAAGCTTCTAGTCTTGTGCAATCTTATATAAGCCTACAATGTTTTCAGCCTTTGAGACTTATTCCTAACTAAACTCACTGAGTTTTCACTGAGTTCTAGCTGGCTGGTTCAACTCAGCAGCTCTGGCTCAAACTTCTCTCCAAGCTTACTGATTCAATCTGACTTCTCAAGCTTCTCCTGGATTACTCTGCTTGGTCTTATACTAACTTTGACAATATGTTCTAATCTTCTGGCTTGTTATTATCTGGCTCATTCTGTCTTCACCTGGGTCCAGCTTGTTTATTCTGTCAAATCTTTCTCTGACTCATCACTTTGTCTGCCCCTCAATTAGACGTCACTTTCAAACATGGCTGCTTCCTTCTACAAACTAACTTTATCTCCATTGTTTGTTATTACAGCTGTGTACTAAGGGCATGTCTGTATTCCAGCCAGAGAAATTAAAGGTACATGCTAAGGGTTGAGACACACCACAACTAGAAATAGCTTTCTTCAATAAATAACTCAATCTCAGAGCACAGAGCGTAATTGAATATTCTGTAACATCCATATGCTACCTTTCACTGGCTTTACTGGAATAGGAACTACAGAATTATAACGCTCTAGAAAAGCAGGTCTACATCCATCTAATCCAAGAGCCTTCACATTCTACCCCCATGTCTTAGTCATGGTTTCTATTCCTGCACAAAACATCATGACCAAGAAGCAAATTAAGGGAGGAAAGTGTTTATTCAGCTTACACTTCCACATTGCTGTTTATCACCAAAGGAAGTCAGGACTGGAACTGAAGCAGGTCAGGAAGCATGAGCTGATGCAGAGGCCATGGAGGGATGTCACTTACTGGCTTGCTTCCCTTGTCTTTCTCAGCTTGCTTTCTTATAGAACCCAGGTCTACCATCTCAGGGATGGCACCACCCCAATTGGCTGGGCCCTCCCTCCTTGATCACTAATTAAGAAAATGCCTACAGCTGGATCTCATGAAGCCATTACCTCAGCTGAAGGTCCTTTCTCTGTGATAACTCCAGCTTGGGTGAAATTGACACAAAACCATCCAGTACACCCCATATCTACAGCTAGAATGGGATTACTACATTCTTAGACTCAGAAGCTGATGCTTACTGTACACCTAGAACGGGATTACTACATTCTTAGACTCAGAAGCTGATGCTTACTGCCTTCCCTGCCAACTGCCTTAAGATCATAGTCAACATGTTGCTTTCTGGACCAAGTTCTAAAAACTCATTTCTGCCTTGTCTAAAACCTCTCCAGTTTCCCCTACTAACTCGGTTGGTTCATGGCTGATATTACATTGCTTCCCCTCTGGAGCAATATCACTATAGGGTCTTTGCTGTCATGGTACCAATACTGAAGCTCAGGAACATATAAACATGGAGTCCTAAGATAGGTAGGAGCTGACTCTGTTGGCCTTTGGTTAAGTCGGTGTGCTATTCAACTTTCTTCTCTTTCTACAATTGGATCAAGGTATCCCCTATTTCATAAAGGCCAAGGGCTTACGAACCCATTGGTCCAAAGACCAAGAAAGCCCTAAATATGTCATAATGGAAAATTTTTCAGAAGGACCACTAAAGCAGAACATCAAACATTTTAAATTGCAGCTATGTTCCACTCTAATTACAAATGAGTAATAATTTTTGAAATGAGTTTCCTATAATTTTACCTTTAAGTTCTGGTTCAAAAGTCATTTTTAATTGACTGTGGTTTTTTTAATGATTATTATACATATGCAGGACTTCTTGGTAAGTCAGAGAAAAATCTAACCTACAAATTATTTTTCAAATATAATGAAATTTTTATGAAGGCTGAGCCTAATTATGAATGGAGTCGGTGTGTTATGTTTGGTTCACAACTCTGACTTTGCACTTTTCTATTCATATCTCAGAACCAACCCAGTTGTTCATGGTTTACACACTTTCAACTTCGGAAATGTGTTTCATCCCCAGATTCTACAGCCAGCAAGACCAGTGGATAAGCTACTAGACATTCCAGGAGTGACCCCAAAGATGCAGCATGGGGGTTTCAGACTTCACCCACACCTACTAAACTAGAATTTCCGGCTCTGTACCCAGAATTCACATTTTTAATATGCTTTTCAGATCTCCAGGAGATGGTTTGCATACCAACATCCAGGAACCAATGATCTAAGCTCCACAAACAGAAAAGATGAGGGCTGAAAGAAGTTCATGGAAATCTTGGGTGCCAGTCCCAACCTACAATCCTAACTAACGCTTTAACGGCAAGGGGATGAGGGCAGCTTCCACCCCTCGATGGAATATGAATTTCGATTTTGTAGAGGTAGCATAAGCCATCTCTGTGCTGTGTTCTGCTCCCAAATGAGCTGTGCTCCTTTTTTTTTAACCAGAATGAATAATTTATAATCCCATTGTGTTAAAAAAATTCAAAATAATAAGCCTGTCTGTTGAAGCAGTATGAAGGTCCAAGTTCTGAGGACATACTCATAAATCCTTAAGTGCTTTCCTAACTAGCTGAAGACTGTTTATGAAGTGGTTCTGGAGAAGCCCTGAGCAGAGGAATGATCTGAAGAATGTCTGCACCAAAATTTTTTAAGACTCGGGGGGGAATGCAGATTCCTGGGCAGTGCGTCCAAACTATTCTGAAAACCAAGTTTCGAATAAGCAGAGACTGAAGGGGACACTTTTAATACGAGCCCAGCTGACTGCAGCCTAGATATAAACATGTGGACAGCAGATTTGGGGGTTGGTAGACACCTCTGTGTACCTCAGCTGAGCCCTGAAAATGAATTTCCACCCTGATGCATCACCTTTCTGCGCTAGAGAAGAACCTATTCTCCAAACTACACACATAACCGAAGAAGGGAAGAGGGAACAGTGTCAGTACTCCCTTCCAGAAAATTCTGAAGGCACAGCTAAGCTCGTAGAGATGGGACATGATGATGGCTAATATTGTGACCCTGATAGGATCCAAGATCAGTCACACAGGACACATCCTCTGAGCCTATTTGTAAGGAATTATCTTGCTTGGACTAACTAAGGCAGGAAGATCCACAGAAGCAGCAGGCAGCATCCTGTCATGGACTGCAACCCGACATTGAAGAAAGGGGAGGAAGTGAGCTGAAGGCACTGGTGTTCATTTCCGTTTCCTGACTGCAGGTGCAGCGGAACAGCTGCTTCTAACTCCTGCAGCCTTGACATCTTCATCATGACGGACTGTATTCTCAAACTGTGGGCCAAAATAAACCTTGTTGTTCCTCAAGGTGGCTTTTCTGTGTTGTTCTTATGACAGAGACAAAAGTAACTAATCTGCTGGGGGAAAGGGGGATTGTTAAAATACCCTATAGAACATCACACTCAGTTCCTAAGAAACATTTCCAGGTCCTGCCAAGCACGTTGGGTCACCATGCTCAGACTGCCTAGAGTGTGGGTGCTCACTAAATTGACTTCATCTTCTTCATTTTAGGTCTCTTCTGTGAGTGAAGCACTTTTTGCTTCATTGGTCAAGAAGTGGCTCCTCAATCATGAACCACCTGAAAATTGCCCTGAGGGAAACTTAACCTTCCTATGAGTTCCAAGTTAATGGATCCAGAACTTGATTTAGTTTGAAAGATGCCATGCTATCTTTGTAGGACAGGCACTAGGGGAGCCATAGACAATTGTCCCTGGACATGTCTTGCTACAGGATCAAAAGTTATTCTTTGAGCCGGTTAGTATCACCTTCATATTAAAAGCTACACATTTGGGTATTTGGATGCAGATGGGGCAAGGGGGGTCTTTAAGGAAGAGACAGAAGGGCTCGCCTTAATAGTATATCCTTTGTGGCCATGAGGAAGTATGTGCCTTTTGGTTATCTGCTGGAACTGAACACATTATAGCATTCATATAAAACTCAAAGGCTTTGCTTTGAACACTAGTTCACAGCCTTCCTAATGCTGAGACCCTTTAATATAGTTCCTCATGTTATTGTGACACCCAATCATAAAGTTATTTTTGTTGCTCTTTCATACCTGTAATTTTGCTACTGTTATGACTCATAATGTAAATATCTGTGTTTTCTGATAGTCAGAGGTGACCCCTGTGACAGGGTCATTTGATGTCCAAAGGGGTCATGATTAACAGGTTAAAAACTGCTGAGTTTGAGTGAAGAAGGTTCTATTCACTGAGCAGCTAAGACCTCTTGCAACTCCAGTAGCCATGCAGGAAGATCCTAATCTTCCTCCCAGAACTGTTCAATCCTGTCTCTCAGTGAGACCCTACCTACTATAGTTTGCTTTCCTGCTTTGATAGATACAGGGAAAGAATCCTCTGTGTGAAAAATAAAATAAATATGGTGATGTCAGTGGCAGCTGGTATAGTGGTCCTCACTGGACCACTAGGGGAGCAATGGGAGCCTTTTTGTCTTGAGAGGTGGTAGGTGTGAGTCTGAAGAAACAGGAGAGCCCTGTCATGCTTGGAAAGGGAGAACAGCTCTTAACTCCAGGGGACCAATTATCCCACCCTACTTCACAGAAACCTGTGAGACTGTAAACCAGCATAATGTGGTTTGGGCTTTGTCAATTTTACCCTTTTTAAAGATAAACTAGATACTCATCCACAAATGAACACACCCAAGTCTTATTCATCCTCTCTGCTTTAATTTTAATTATTCAACGGCAAGTACAACTTCTGCTCTGAAGACCAGGAGAGGAAGATGGAACCCTAGGTGCACCCAAGTCTACAAGAAACAAATAAACTAGCACCATCTATCTCTGCCAGTGAACTGAGTCTTCCTGAGGCCTGTGTTGGGTTGAGCCATCTCATGCCTAAGAGCTCAAGCAGATGATGTCAGTAGATGCCCAGCTAGTGGATTATATATCACAAGTAGTGTGTCTTGAATCCATTTTCCTGCCATCCGAATGAGCTGTAATATGCGAAGCAATCCCCAAAGGGGCTATGCTTTCCTCTTCCTTCTTGGAAGGATCATTAGCACTTAGTATGACCATCTCATTTTCCCCCTCATCCTACCTTACTTTAACTATCAACTTCTCAGACCTTAAATATACTTGAGAAGGGAATCTCGATTGAAGAATTACTCAGGTCACATTGACGTGTCTTTGGAGTATGGCCTTGATTATTAATTTATATAAGAGGACCCAGCTCATAGTGGGCAGCACCATTCCCTGGGCAGCTGGTCCTGGGCTACATAAGAAAGCTAGCTGAATATGAGTCTGGGACTGGGCTACCAAACAGCATTCCTGTATGGTTTCTGCTTCAAATTTCTGCTTGAGTTCTTGGCCCATTTTCCTCAGTGATAGAATATGGCCTGTATACTAAAATAGACAATTCTTCCCTTAAGTTGCTATTGCTCGTGATATCTGTCACAGCAACAGAATGAAACTAAAATAAATCTTCCCTGGGGGACTTGCCCCATGTTTTCACCATAGTTTATCCCTCCTGTTCTACAAAGTTCAAAGCCACCAACTGAAGGAAGGAGCAGAAGAACAGGGTAGAGACTGAATCAGGGACACTTCTGAGTCCTACCCTACCTGAATCAGGGACACTACTTCTGAGTCCTACCCTAACTTATCAACTTAGAGCTTAAATACACTTGAGAAGGGATTCTTGACTGAAGGATTGTTCAGGTCACATTGACCTCATTTGACATTTCTGTGGAGCATTGCCTTGATTATCAGTTGTTATAGGAGGGCTCAGCCCACAGTGGGCAGCACCATTCCCTGGGCAACTGGTTCTGGGCTATATAAGAACTTTTGTGGTCAGAGTTCCATAGCCCTTATCATTTTTATCTTTCTGAGATCACCAGACTCCACATTCTCTATTACATACAGAGGAGAGTGAAACTCAGGAGTTTGCATAGCCTGTCCAAGGCCATGCAGTTAGAATGAAACATACCTGAACTTGAATCCAGGTCCAGTTTCCACAAGGTTGTGGTATTTCTACACTCCAAAGCTCACCCTTTTGCTGTATATAAACTTCTGATTAAGAAGCATTTTGTAAAAAGAAATTCTAGTTTAAAAGATTTGTTTAGAAAATGAAATGTGAAGTTCTGCTAAGGTTTCAGTATGTGGGCCCACCCCTCTGGTCTACATGGAATGTCTTCATCAAACCCCCTCCTTCCCTCCAGGCTCATGGATGTGCAGAAGAGAATGGCTCAGTGGTTGAGAGCACTGACTGCTCTTCCAGAGGTCTCGAGTTCAGTTCCCAGCAAACACATGGTGGCTCACAACCATCTGTCATAGGATCTGATGCCTTCTTCTGGTGTGTCTGAAGACAGGGACAGTGTACTTGTATACAGTAAATAGGTAAGAGCCAGAGGTGATAGATGGAAACACTCTAAGAAAACAGAGTCTTCCAGACACAAGACTAACACACATATGAACTCAGGGGAGACAGTGGCATCATGAATAAGATTAAACCAGACAAAATTCCACCACTGGGAAGAGCAAATGGACACAAAGGTGTGTCCTTAACCAAAAAGCTATTTATAATTGATACCTGCTAGGAAAGGGAAAGTTGGGGGTTTTTTTGTTTTGTTTTGTTTTGTTTTAAAGGCCCAAACATTCAATTTATCAATGAAGATTTAAAAACCAAGTGCTGGGGTGAGAAAGTCTGCTAGCTGGGAGAGGCAGAGAAAGCAGTCAGCTGACCTTCCTACTCCACATGCCAGAAGGAAAAACTCACTTCTCTTTTATCCAAGCTGCCTTAAAAACCCTTCCAAATTGAATGCCCCCTTTCTACTTCCTGTGTTCCTCTATTTGTCCTCCTGACTTCCTCTGAGACTATGGGGGTTTTTTCCTATGTTCACGCATTGTCATCTAATTGTTGACATGCTCAGCCTCTTGACCTATGGTTGACTTTATGTCTGAGAAAGCTCTCAGATTATTAGAGATGTGTGTTAGGGCTGAGCCACACCACAAGAAGAGATGGGGTTTCCCTGTTTATAACCTCAGGGCTCACAGTGTGATCAAACAGAAATTCACTTCTCTCTGTCTCCCCCACCCTGGGATTATGGGCCCACACCACTGTGCTCAGCCTTGTGCTTCTTTTTAATGGGAAAGAGAAATAGACAGAGAAGAAACAGAACTAGAGAAGGAAGCTGAGGAGGGCAAGTGCCCACACCTCCTTAATGGAGGATGTCAGAAGAGAAACTTCTAGCAATCCACTTCCACACATAAGCCCTAGAAACTTCCAAACCAAACACAAATTTGTGGAAATCCATGACAGGAGCTATATTTACAAGTATAAGAGAATCACTGCTCATAGCAGTCACACACAGTTCACTGAGTTTAAGGAGAGCTTGAGTCTATTCTTAGACATCAGCCTGTCAACTGCTTCATCCTTCACACCATCAGCAATCCTTGGCCCCACCAAGACTCCAGTGGCAGTTCATAGGGAAACTGTCAAGTACCCAGACATGAACTAGTAGCAAAAGTCAGCATCAAAAGGCCCAAGGAAATCTTACCACTAAGAGTAGGCAGGCCTCTGTAGAAAGTAACATCTTTGCTGGTCTACTTCATAAATTCTTTGAAGTGCCTGTTTAAAAAAAAAAAAAAAAAAAAAAAAAAAAAAAAAAAAAAAAAAAAAAAAAAACAGCTCTGGGCTCGGAAAATGCTTAAGATAAACCTGCCTCGATTCTGGGGTTTGCTTGCTTATTTTCAATTATTTGCTTGTTATAATACAATATGAGAAGCTATTGATCATGTCTTCCCTCTGCCTGGGCTTCTTTTCTTGTGTGTGACTTAATAATTACTCCTTTCGAGAGCCCTTGGCAACCTGCCCATTTCTTCTCTTAGTGCACAGAGAGAAGACAACTTCCACCATTGTCGACTTCTGTTTCTGCTGCACGGCATCCCAGGCAGCAGGGTCATGGCAGATCCAGCAAGAGCAACACCAGACATTCAAGAGTAGCAAACAGCACCGAAATGGAAGAGACTCCATGAAAACTGGAGACCTTTCTCACTCAGCACTTCATACCAATATCTAAAATGATTCTTTGTACATCATAGACCTTCATACACTGTGTGGTGATGAGCAATTTCTAGCAACAGTATACCCTGTTCACCAATGAACCTGTAGTCCATGTCAAACATGTTAATTTACTCTGCAACAATATTTGGGAGGAAAGCTCTGGAACCTAGCTTCTTACTTCCAACCAATCATTTTTCTGTTATAAGGGCATTCCAGAAGTTTTACACACACATACACATACTCATGCATACGCTCATGCGCGCGCACACAAGGGCACACATACACACAGAGACACACATTTGTGCACACACACAGGCACACATGCACACACAGACACTCAGAGGCACACAGGCACACATACACAGAGAGACACTCAGAGACACACAGGCACACATAAACACAGAGACACACACTTGTGCACACACACAGGCACACATGCACACACAGACACTCAGAAACACACAGGCACAGATGCACACATATGTATGCTAGCTGCACATTTGCTTAATAAAGATTTTTAAGTTTTTTAATAGCTAGAAATTTCTTTATGAGCCTGTCTGTATCTTACAGACCAATGTATGCACATTTGTGCACCAGTCTTGTACAACACAGTCCTTGTGCTAATGACACAACAGGGCAAAATAACCTACAGAACCAAGACAGCATGCTACCTCAAGAGCTTCAGAAACTTCATAGGGTTCAACGCTTTGAGAAAATAATATTTTAAACATTTTAAATCAGTTTTAAAGTAAAAAGTAAGCATGGGTCAGAGGGATCACTGGTCCTTTGTCATTTGCTATCTTTTATGTCCTCCAAAGCTCTGATAAACTCTACATAGGAAAGGGGTTCATTCTAGACCTTATGACAAGATGATAAGGAACTACCAAAGCCAGAAGACAAAAGCTAAGGCCGAAGCTAATTTAGGAATTACACCATGACCTTTCTGTTTCAGGAGGTCTTGTTCCAACAGGGTCAAACTGGTCTGACCAATTTCACACCTTTGCTTTATTATATTATAGCATACGTTAACATTTAGTCAATGCTGTAAGAGTTCAGGGAGCCAGGGCCATGGCTGATTTGCTGTTAGAGTGCCAATCACTGCCTAGCATACAGTAGAAACTTAGTAAGTGTGGGCTAGACTGAGCATGCCTGTGCAAGCCCTGGAAGGGAACTTGTAGGGATCCTACTAGGCGCCTGGCTGTGATGGGCATAAGTGATACATGCTCGTGATCTGATCTATGTTCCTGCTTTTGGATGAACATTAACCAGCATTTGTACATGAGAAAACAGATTCAACACAATTTATAACCGATGGCAAAGGTGGGCTCAGGTTCCAATGTGAGTAAGATCCAAGAGGCTCCTTCTCTGGGTTGCTCATTTCCATAGCTCCATAAGGAATTTCATCTTATAAGGGGTGCCTGGATCCAAAAGTATCCAGGAGCTTTTATGTAATCTGCTGTGTTAAATAATCGGACATGGTGCTGGCTCATCAAAGTGTTAGGGTGCCTGACCAAAGATTGATGGAGACTTTTTGGCACCTCTAGTTTGGGTGACGAATGGTGGTTCACCATGCAGCGCCCAAGGCAAGAGAGCATTTCCATGCATACGTGCACTTTGAATAAGGAGCCTGCTGGATCCCCCTGAACATGAATTATGGCTCAAGAGAGAAACACAACAAAGCAATTTGCCTCTGTAACTAATTCTTCTTGTCTGCAGCACTGAAGGAACAATACTTTAGTGGGCAGTGAGTTGGATAATTGGAAATAAGGGCAACTCCAAACAGGCTGGGGAAAGCTGAGGAAGGCTGGTTTTCATCAACCTCAGGGTTATTTCTTATAATCAGTGTCTATGTGCAAAAAAAATAAAATAATAAATACAGAATGAGAAATAAACATGCCTGCTTCATATACCAGCCCAGAAAAAAATCCCTTTTAGTTTTTAATACTACCTTAAAAGTCTATTAAATAATAGTGAAGCATGACTCCTTGGCTTTGGAAGGAGTCCTGGAGGTACATTACCGAACAACTACCATGGCTGCAGTCTGAACAAACTTTTGCCTGAATCAATGTGTTGATTTTTCCACACTATAGACAGAGAAGCAACAAAACTATAATTTTTCTGTCAAGATTTCTATAAGGATTGCTAAGCAAGACCCAAGCTCATTTTCACTCTTACACTAGCTCTCAGTAGGAAATGCTGGCAGATTTATGTATGCAGAGAGCCATAAAAACATCTACCAACATATATGTTGTCTTAGTTAGGGTTTTATTGATGCAAAGATACCATGACCATGACAACTCTCATAAAGAAAAACATTTAATTGGGACTGGCTCAAAGTTCAGAGGTTTAGTTTGTTATTGACATGGCAGGAAGCATGGCGGCATGCCAGCAGACCTGGTGCTAGAGAGTGCTGCATCTTGATCAGCAGGCAGCAGCAGGAAGTGATAGTAACATGCTGGCTTGGCCTGAGCTTCTGAGATTTTAAAGCCAGCCCCTAATTACACACCTCCCCCAACAAAGACATAACTCTCCAACAAATCCACTCCTCCTAATAGTGCCACTCCTATGGACCTTTGGAGGTGATTTTTTTATTCCAACCATGACACATGTATACATGTGCACACACAGAAACATGCATGTACATGCATATACACATACATGAACATGCATGTTCTGTTCATGGGAACACATGTGCACACAAACATATATATATATATATGCACAGAAGCACATACACACATGCACACAGGTATATATACCTGCACAGACATACACATGCCACACACACATGCACTTACACATAAATATGGGCATACACACATGCACACACACATCAACCTCAGTACACAACTCTATGTTGTCCCATGCTTTTGTACACTATTCTACCACGACTGATTGTCTATCTTAGACACTACTATGATTGTATAAGAAGAAACTGCATGTACCCAATGATAACTTCCCATTTCTTGATTTACCAACACAGTTCTGATTTTAGGTGCCCAAGATCGAATGTAACATTTTTAATGAAAAAAAGATTACCTGCTAGAGTCATTCTGTGGGCAAATAATGATAAAGAAAACCCGAATTTTACAAACATTTACAACTTAGTTACAACCTAACATATAGCCAGTGTTGACTATAGCAGAGAAGGAAGCCAGGGGATATTCCTCCCAGTAGGTCTTTCTGTACAGAGCACAACACATACTCTGTACAGATGCCTCAGAGGGGAAGGGGACATTCCAAGCACAAACTCAGAAAATCACTCTGCATAATAAAAGAGCAATACATTTCCAACTGCCTGGGAGATGCTGGAGAAGAAGAAAGGAGGAGAGAGCTGTAGTTGCTGGGTGGCAAGCAAAGAAGGTAGAAAACCTGGACCGCCATGGTGATAGGGCACTGGGTGTGAAGCAGAAAGTTGCCTGGTGGGGAGCATTCTGAAGTAAGGAGATGACATGCTTCTCCCTGAGAACACTTGCTGCTCAGACTCCTCCACTAGCCAGTGGTTTTCATGATGCAACTATGATACATCCTCAGCCTGTTTCTAGATTCATCCTACCTCAGGCTTGCTCTCATCTTTTCTCAGCTTCACAGCTTAGTACCCCATAAGTGAAGCAACCACAAGCTGGGCCATCAGTGCTGGGGTTAGCCATGGAGAAGACCCCTTCACTTTCGGTCTTATGCTTTCCATCAGTGTGAAGTGACCTTTGGTTCTGGCCTTGGGGAAGACTTCTACACTCTGTGTCTCTCTAACCTTGGGGAAGACTTCTACACTCTGGGTCTGTCTGGACTTGAGGAACCCCTACACTCTGGGTCTCTCTGGCCTTGGGGAAGACTTCTACGCTCTGTATCTCTCTAACCTTGGGGAAGACTTCTACACTCTGGGTCTGTCTGGACCTTCACTCGGGGTCTTCCACTCTCCTTCAGTGAGTGACCTTTAGAGTCCTTGGTCCTGAACCTCTGTGACCAGAAATGGTTTCTCATAGACTTTCTTCTCCCACCAGCCTCTAGCCTTCCCTCTTGTTTCTTCCTTCCTCCTCCCCCCTCCCTTCCTGCCTAAGCCTGTACTTCACTTACTTATTCTTCCTCTCTTGAGTCCTTTAGTCCCCACATGAGTCACATAGACGCACCTCCCACCCACCCAGTGTCATGACTCAAGGCCCTTCTGAGAACTGCTGGGACCCTCACCATCTGTCTGTCTACATCCTCCTCTGCATGTTGTTCTATCTCAACCCTCCTGCCTGTTGTTCTATCCCAGCCCTCCACCCAATCACATGGAACTTTCCTTTCCTTCTGGACTAATAACTCTTACATTTGCATGATTTCCATTTTGGCGTCACCAACCAAACTTGTGATATGGTGGAGCATTCGACAAACTCTGAATAAAAAGGTGAATGTTCAGTTAGCTGGCCCTGCCCACCAGGCTGGGAGTCACAGGCTCTCTTTAACTTAGAGTCCACAGGGTTTTTCTGAAACTCCACATACTGTTGTCTTTGTTACTTTCACATTGTGTCTGTTTATCCCAGATCCTGGGCAGCCCAGTGTGGGTATTTTTATCTGTGCTACAATGTGAAGGAGCAAGCACGAAGGAACAAATCACTGAACAGACAGCAGCAGCACTGTGGAGTCCTTCATTGGGATGTGGTGCCTGGCCTGTGTTAAGGGTGAAGGTAAACATTGGAATACCTTTGGCCCCATTTCCTCGTTAAAGAGGCCATGTTCTGCATTTGGGAGGCAGAAGCAGGTGGATCTCTGTGAATTTGGGGCCAGCCTGTTTACAGGGCAAGTTCCAAGATGGCCAAATACACTGAGAAACCGTGTCTCAAAAAAACAAAACAATGCAAAACTAATGACAAAAGAGAAGCTTTAATTACCTTAAAAGTCAGCCATTTTTGCTCATAATGTTCAAGCAAGATTCTGCATGGATGGTTTGTCTTTGCTCTGTGTTCTGTCAAAGCTTGACTCTCATGAGCCATGATTTTACCCACAGGTCTGGGATGGACTGAGGGATGACTAACTGTCTCTGTCTTTTCTCCGTTCTCTCACCCTTCCAAGTAGTCCAACTATTTTGAGTGCTTGCAAGAAGATAGTTGAAGACACTAATAAATATCATAAGAACTGGTTTGTAAATGTATAGTGTCAAACTCTTAGGGCTTCAATTGGTCAGAGTGAGGGTCAAGGACACCTGGATGGGCAAAGGAAATGGATTCCACCCCATGAGAAAGAACTGGACAAGGCATTTTCAGGTACCCCTCACAGTACTGTGTGTCCATTAACACGAGGAAAGCTTCAAATATAAAAACAACAGTGTCTGCTCTTGGCCTCACCTGCCTCAAATGACTTCAGGGTGAGTAGAAGTTACCAAACTACCAGTCAAACTGTGCTTTGGAATATGGTCTCCAGTATCATTCTAAGTCGTCTGATACTTAAAATATCTCAGGGTTCCCCTGCTCTCATGGAGAAGGAATCTTCACGTAAGCAGACAGGACATAGCAGACACCTTGCCACTCATCGAGACACAATTGGTGTGTATGGAGTGAATAAATTCTAACATGATTTGTTGAGTAGGTGATCAAAGGACCTATACAAGTGAGTTAGGAAATAGAAAAGTAACTAACTCATCTCCAGGGACAATGAGACTGATTCCAAGAGGAACAATTTACACAAGGTCTCTAGTGGCTAAAACTGAATGCTTCCAAATCCCAAAACTCTTTTACAGGGTGAGGAGCCTTAGCAAAGCATCTTCTACATGGTAGCTATTCATTATATACTTGTGAAATCCATGGATTCAAGAATCTGTGATAAAAAAACTGACTATGTCAATCAGCCAAAGGATAAAACACTCTACACACACCAATGTTCCCCACATACATATATACATATTCACACATATATACACATACATATATATACACATACATACATAAATATACACAAAACGTACATAAATACACATATGGACACACACATACATATATATACATACAAATACACACACATATATAAGCATGCAATATAGACACATACAATATAGACACACAGGCATACACACTCCTGCATTTATGCATATTTCCTTATACTCCACAGAACACCATCTCCTAGATGCCCTATATACGTAGGCAATACTTGTCTAAAATTATTCCATCAATATGGCAATAAGCCTTTCAAATACTTTAATAATAATAATAATAATATATCTAAGTTATGTAATTAACTTCACTTACAATGTATTCACTGTTTCTGTGTGAGCCTGGGTGTCTGTTTGCATCTTGTATATGTTCATAGAGGCCAGTGGTCAACCTTGGTGTGCCTTACCTCAGAAGATATTCACCTTGTTTTTGTGAGACAAGGTCTGTCATTGGTCTGGAACTCACTGATTAGACGATGGTGGATGGCCAGGAAACCACACGGAGCCACCTAGCCCCCATCCTTAGCTCTGGTAATGCAAGCAAGATCCCCAAGACCTGGCTCTTTCATATAGATTTTAGGGTTCAAACTCAGATCCTCATGGTTTCAAGGCCAGCACTCGACCACCTGAGCTATCTTCCCAGCCCGTGTTCCACTGTCTTCTTTAACTCTCTATGAACATTTGAAGGCAGAAAAGTTAGAATCCCAAATATATAGATAAAATCCAGAGACATTCACTGACTAGGCAACTTGCACAAGTCTCACGGGCCTTAACTGACGAGACAGATTTCAGCCTAGGAAATTTGACCTCAGAATTATGTCACACCACAACCAGTCTTACTCTTTTGTGAGTCTTCCCATGAGGCTGGGGATGGTTCCTAGTAACCCTGGAGTCTCAGTCTCTCAGCATGAGGCCTGAGTGGAAGAAGAGTCTAGTGGGATATGTTTATTGGATGGAGAAGGACAGTTTGGCTTCACACAGAGAGTCATCAGCTTGGGAGCATCCCATCCACCATCCTTCCATCACACTCTGGTGGCAAGGCCTTCAAAACTCTGCTATAGAGACATGCTACCTCCTGGCCTGAGTTTCGATTCAAGATGAAACAAGGTAGATTAAATTCCTCAATGCTGCTTTTGTTTTTAAGGTTCTACCCCTCCCCTACCCCGAACACCACATACACACTTTCCCCTCTTCTGTGATGATGCATATATGCCAAGTGCTTCATCTCATCTCCTGGAGTGAGCAATGACACTCCACGGTAACCTCTCCGACAATCCTGCACTTACCACACAGATACTTCCCAACCCACGGTGTCTCCCTTACTCCCCTGCTGCCTAGTCTCAGATGAAAGAGCCAAACAAAGCCAGGAAGATCCAGGTAACCCAGGGATGACAGAGCCATGAATGTGCTCACAGGAGGTAGTTGTGATGGAAGCTGCATCCCTGGAGTATGGGAAAACCCTTCTTTGTGCTGGGTTGTGCAGGGGAGACTTCCACAAGAGACTTCACTCAGCCCACAACAGGCCAGAGAATTAACAACCCATTGCTTATAGAAATGTAAGTTCAGGCTAGGCACTTACCAATGCAAAGACTCAAAGCCTCAACTGTGACGAAGTGACACACATGCCAGTCGCCTTCCTTGTCCTGGAAACCATGAACCCTAAAGAAGGCTGACTCTGCAAATGTCGAAACAGACATGATGTGGCCAAAGTAATGCAGATATGAGTAAGTCAGCCACCCCAGGAAACTGATTTCTGCCACAACTATTTCAATGAAGAAAGAGATTTTTTTTTCCAGCATGGAAAAATTCCTCAAGAAGTCTCAAAGTATATTGTGAACCATCTGAGTCCATGATTAAAATAATGATTCCTGGACCCTACACATATGCACCAAACCAGAATAATAGGAGTAGGGGAGAAATCGCCACAGCTAATGGCTCTTCTTAATTTCTAGGGATTTCTGATATATTATTAAGGAGGACATACCATGTTCTAGAGGCAAGGGATGAAGTTTCCCTGCATAGGGCAGGTGGAAAAAGAACGGCATTGAAATCAGGCTATGCCCTACTCTACGCTATACCACAGCGCATTCGACAGTGTTTGCAGCTGTGTGCTACACTGAAAGACTCTTACTCACAGCTTCTGGCTCCATTTGAGGGTGAAGGATGATCCAGAAACTGCAGGTGTGGTGTTGAATGGGACTTACCTGCCGTAGGCTGGGGCATTTAAACACTGGGTTCCCAGCCGGTGGTACTGTTTATGGAAGTGTAGGAGCAGAGATGGTGTTGGAGAAATCATGGCACTAGAGGTGTGCTTTGATGTTTGAATACACGCTATTTCCAGTGTTAGTGCTTGAGGTTCAAGGTGGGAGCTCTCGGCTTCCTACCCCTGCCACCCGATTGCTGCCAGCTGCGTGCTTCCCCTGGAGCTCGATGATCCCCCCCCCCATATAAGCCCAAATAAACTCTTCTATAAGCTGTGTTGATCATGGCATTTTCCCACAGTAACAGAAAAATAGCTAATAATTACACTGTCTGCCAGACACCGCCCACTCAGCACAAACTGACAGCTGACTGATTCCTGGGAATAGGTCATTAGGAGGAATTTGGAATGTTAAAATCACACCAGAGAACTTACTGGGCACACGCAGTGGAGGGAAGCTTGTAACCTCTTCACGTGCCCCGTGAAAGTGGTAGACACCTACCACTGCCATGGGCCTGCCCCACACCAGCCTATCAACTGATACTGACATGTGTGTCAAAGACTGAGGACTCTCAGACACAGATCACTCCCTGCTGTTGACAAGTAGCCTACTCAACTGTCTGCCCCTCCACCTGTTCCCCCATCTGGACCAGGACTTCACTGTAACTTTAATTTTTCAAAGCCTACTTTTAATGATGGATCTCAAACGCTTTAACCTCCCTTCTAGCCCACCAACCAGCAGAGGTACTAGGAAAGAAAGGGTAGGGAGGAAGGGGACCTGTTTAGAAATGGTTCTTTGGAACAACTCCTGTCTGTGTTGTCTGGAAATCGGCAGCTCAGTTCACAGGTCAGCAGTGGCAGCTCAATCCACTCACAAATATTGCACCAACACTCCAGCAGTCTATCTCTGTAGAGTTGAGATGGCAAAGACAAGCCTTCAGTCGTAGCACGACTTAGTGGGAACACCAAGGCCTCGGTCAAATCAGCTGAGTCAGCAGGAGGGACCAGGACCAACAGGAACCCAGGAGAAGTTCTTTGCCTTGCCTATCTCAACGAATCAAAGATGAGCGAAGATGTGAGACTAAGAAGTGGTGCATGACTAGTTTTACAAACAGGCCCCGCCCACAGCCCATCGAGTGCTATTCATACTTCCTCCAAACATCACGTGCTCCACCGCTCTTGCCTCATTGGGTGTCCTGCCCCAGCGTGTGAGGACATCTTCGCAAAACTCCATGTAAGCCAATCAGCCTGAGTCAGAAGAAACGGGAAGAAGTCATACCATGCCACCAGAAGTTTTCTGGTGCCTTTTCTGGACTGTGGAGTCCTGAAAAATGGATCTCAGTTAAGGCAATGTAAGGCAGGCCAATGCATGCATGTCATTAGGGAAGATCCCTTCATCATGTGTCACTGCAGGTGTGTGCTTTAGCAAAACATCCTTTCCCTGTGTCTGCTTCAGGAAAACACTGCTTCACCTGCTTGCCCCGGAAAAACACCATCCAACACAAATGACATTCCAAAGGACCCCTAAGTTTCCCCTTCACTTCCCTGGACATTTCCTATTCCTGATCCATTTTCTGGTCCAGGCCCAGCTCAACATTTCACCTCACGGCTGAACTTTATTCTCGTCTTTATTCTCAGTGCAGACTCCAGACGCCCCCTCCCCCACCCCTCCTCGCACACTGATCTGGTTCATTATTTTATCAACACAGATTTTTCTCAGCACACGTCTGAAGACTCTTCTGCTCTGTTGGAGCTGCTTTAACTAGTGTTCATTCTACAACCTATGTGCGCGTATATAACTATATAGGCCTAGTGTGCTGTGTGCTAAGAGAGTTAATGTTGGCCGTTAAGCTAGGAATAGAGAATTTGCATTTGCATCGCCCTGTCTACCAAGGAGAGCAGATTCTGCAGACAAACAACTGTCATGGAAACGGTTCGATCCTGTGAGTGTATTGTTATTTGGTAAAGTATGACAACAGAGCATGGTCACAACAGAGCGTGCTCACAACAGTGCATGGTCACAACAGTGCATGGTCACAACAGTGCATGGTCACAACAGAGCGTGCTCACAACAGTGCATGGTCACAACAGAGCGTGCTCACAACAGAGCATGGTCACAACAGAGCGTGCTCACAACAGTGCATGGTCACAACAGAGCGTGCTCACAACAGAGCATGGTCACAACAGAGCGTGCTCACAACAGTGCATGGTCACAACAGAGTGTGCTCACAACAGAGCATGCTCACAACAGAGCATGCTCACAACAGAGCATGCTCACAACAGAGCATGGTCACAACAGAGCATGGTCACAACAGAGCATGCTCACAACAGAGCATGCTCACAACAGAGCATGCTCACAACAGTGCATGCTCACAACAGAGCATGCTCACAACAGAGCATGGTCACAACAGAGCATGCTCACAACAGAGCATGCTCACAACAGAGCATGGTCACAACAGAGCATGCTCACAACAGAGCATGCTCACAACAGAGCATGCTTCCAACAGTGCATGCTCACAACAGAGCATGCTCACAACAGTGCACGGTCAGAACAGAGCATGGTCACAACAGAGCATGGTCACAACAGAGCACGCTCACAACAGAGCATGCTCACAACAGAGCACGCTCACAACAGAGCATGGTCACAACAGAGCACGCTCACAACAGTGCATGCTCACAACAGAGCGTGCTCACAACAGTGCATGGTCAGAACAGAGCATGCTCACAACAGAGCGTGCTCACAACAGAGCATGCTCACAACAGAGCGTGCTCACAACAGTGCATGGTCAGAACAGAGCATGCTCACAACAGAGCACGCTCACAACAGAGCACGGTCACAACAGTGCATGCTCACAACAGAGCGCCTCCGGGTTATTCTTCCTGCTGCATCAAGAGATGTAAGATGGGCTTGAAGAGCTTCCTTCGAAGACACCCCTGGCCTCCCTCTGCAGTGGCACTAACCCGATATTTCACTGTCAAAATCACGTGTTGAATGAGTACATGCATCCATCAGGTTAAGGAGCAGGAAGGGGAAGGTCTAAATCCCTAGGAAATTATCTAATTCTGTCTTAAGTTTCAGGGATCGTGTACCTGGGATTGGTAGCACTAGCTCTTCTCTCTGCCATCTGCCTGCTATACCAGAGAGCTGATTAGGAAGAAGAAGATGTCAGTCCACGAGCTGTCGATTCAAGTTTGGAGCATCTACCGCCCTGCCCTTCCTCCACCACAGAAGCTCCTCAGCACATCTGACTAGCTGTACATCAGCTCAGAAGAAAGGAACATTCCTTCAGAGTTCCTGTGTGTTCAGTGCTGAAATGTGTCAAACCATGGCAGGGTAACCTACAGTCACACTGAGGCAGTGGATGTTCTTGTGCTATGTGCATGTGTGAGGAGATGAAACACACGTGCATCGTGTGTGAGCATACATGTGGAGGTCAGAGGACATTAGCTATCCTGACTCTGACATCTACTACCTTTTTGATCGAAACAAGGTCTGCCATTGGCCTAGACTTTTGTCAAGTAAACTTAGCTAGTAAATAGGGAGCTCCAGGCCCCCCCCCCATCTCCACCTCCCATCTTGTCTTGCCAGTGCTGAAATTACACATACGAGCTAAGATGTCTGAATTTTATGTGGGTCCTGGGGATCGAACTCAGGTCCTCCCACTTGAGAACCAACCACTTTAAATCATCTTTCCAGGCACTTTAAAGAGATATTGTTTAACTTTTTTAAAACTCCACTTTTCTCCTCCATCCCTCATATAACCCTTGTTTAAATTTCTTCAGTCCCTGCCATCTGTGGGGCCATCTGCCCACCTGTAATGAAACCTGAGCAGAAAACATATTGGCTAAAAGTAGATTTCCTATTTTCATTCTTTATTTGGGGGGGGTTAATGACTCCACTTTAAAAATGTTCCCCAAGGTGAAAAATGGGGTATATAAACTCAGTTCCCAAGGAAATGAAATTTGTCTTTGTGTAGATTTTAGCTAGTCTTTACAGCTTATGGGAAAGGTGGAAAGATCCTGAATTTTATACAATTTTCAGTATACCATAAAGTGAATAGCCACTTTCTGTTTATAAATGGAGCCCTGACAGCCTCCCTGTGCCCTGGAAAAAGACAGAAACTTAGAAGTCAAAAATGGACCTGGATATTCTTGGCAGCTCCTGCTTTATGATATGTCCTGGCATTTCTCAGGAAGCAAGAGAAGTGAGAGACTGTTCTCCTGCCTGGAGGTGCACACTGCACCCCAGTAAAAAGACACGAACCCTTAACTTCCTCTGAAAATGACATCTTATAGGTATCCAAGATGGGTTGAACGTCACAGGAGTGTAATAATCACTTACAACTGTGTGAGTTCAACCGTGAGGGGTTCCTTCGCCCATTCTCAGTGCCAGGGCTCCTATGGCTTGATAAATGAAACCAGGTCACTGCTCTGTCTTGGGTCAGGACTTCCCCGTGAAGAGAAAGACCATCTCTTCAGTCCAGACCCAGCTCTGCTGAAATGGGTACATGTGAACACGTGCTTACTTCTGTGGTCAAGGGCTGGGCCAAGGTTATCAGACAGTGAGCTCATTCAGTGTGGAAAGACAGCTTTATGTCTCTAAGATGCAAGAATCTGTCTTTCTTTTCACTCACACTTCTGCCCTTGGTGTGTCCCATAAATTCTGTCATTGATCTAAATTTCTGCACCAAACCAGACTGTGTCATTCTCTAGCTCCTGTCTTTATCACCACCGGAGGTTATTTCTACTGAAACTAATTGCTACTTAGTAACAGCC
Organism: Micromys minutus; assembly: GCF_963924665.1. Taxonomy (NCBI): domain Eukaryota; kingdom Metazoa; phylum Chordata; class Mammalia; order Rodentia; family Muridae; genus Micromys; species Micromys minutus. The sequence goes on from NC_137971.1 coordinate 6,616,106, forward strand.
AACAACATACCACAGACCGATGTCAACATTCAATGACATTTCATCTTTCACAGGTTATGAATAGATATCATGGCTCCTATTTTACAGATGCTGGAGTTACAGGGCCCAGGAGCCAGGCACTAGGTTGGTTGTTCCCAATCACGAGTGGTGGTTATGAGGTTTCTCCACAGCATCCTGCATTGCTGAGGCCCATCACACACCAGAGCACAGCCTTCTGTTTCTCACACAGTAACTTTCCAAAGCCATGTGTTGTTCAGAGGTAAGCATATCTCCTTCAAACGTTCCTACTGGATTATGTTCAGTTAGTTCTTTCTTGATTCACCATTTGTCTGGAACATCTTAACTTTTCCACCTTTCTCAGTACAGCATAAGTAGAAAGCACTGTCATTTTTCCTTTCATAATACTAAGGGTAGATCCCAGGCCTTTGGGCACACTAGGAAAGAACTTTACCATTTAGCCACACTCCAAGCAAAACACATTGTCTCCAGGGCAACAGAGGTCCACAAATATCTACATCTTAGTATCACCACAACCCAGGAATTTTGAGTTTCTCCACACAGAGCTCTGGGGTACATTTATTTTAACAATGGCTTTGAAGGTTCCAGTCTCTTCAAGGAGAAAACAACTGAAGCACTGTGGGAAGCCATCTTTCTTACAAGTCATCCAGGGTAGTTACAGTCTGACGTGTCAAGATGAGGTTGGAATAATAGGCTCCCACCCCGTAAAGCGCTTGAAAGCAAAAGCTGAAGATGCTCATCCGATATTATAATTCAAAGCCAATCCATCACGGGGATGAAGGCTGGCATCTCTAGCCATTTGTGAAGTTTCTCCAAGTTCCAGCATCCCAAGCTAATGAGTACCACAAATAGGCTGCCTTCAAAGGAAATTTCACAAATAGGATTACTGGGGTTTTTTTCCAGCATTATTGTGTAAAGGGGCTGGGAGAGATTGAAGCCATCTCTCAGGACAGGGTTAAAGTGACAGGACCCAAGCTGCTTTTACAAAGTTTAGCTTCCTCTAGGCTGTGGCTTATTTATTGGTCTATCCCCTCCTTATGGAATATTTTGGTGTGGGTTTTGTTTCCAGCCTGGCCTCCGTTTGCTGGGCTTTAGCAAAGGTACCGCTAGACTGGGACAGTGCCCCACCCCTACCCAGAGACTCCAGAGAGCAACTAAATGAAAAATGACAAAGGAGGGGCTGGAGGCAGTGCTGTGCTTTCTACAGACTGAAGCTCTTGATTCGCAGCAAGCAAGAAAAGGCGTGAAATCAGCAGCAATTGGGTGATGAGAGGCATTATTATCTTGTCAGAGCCACTAAATGATGAAGTAAAATCCTGAATCCCCACTTCACCAGCAAGGCAGGGCGCAATCTGATCCCTGCCCATCTTCCCAGCCTGTCTCCCTGTTCCCCCTTAAAGAAGTACTTTGATTTGCTACAATGGCAACCTGTTTCCATTGAATTAGTTTCTATGTACCGGGTCCTACTTGCAAAGCCCTTTGTGTGAATTATCTTGGATTACACCCATTTATAAATGAGCAAATGAAGGCCCAGAGATGCCTGCCCAGTGCCTCACAGCTTTCTAGTGCACCCAGGACAGTGGTAACCCTGAGACCAGTCTCCTTACTATGACATCTGACTTCCTTCCACCTTTTAAGCCCCCCAGAATACAGACCTTTCCCCCTTCACACACCCAATTTAGATTGACCTTCGAAGGCCTCCTCATACTCCATTGTCTGGTGGCTCTTTCTCTGACCATTGCAAGGCCACTGTGAATTCTTTCTTTGGTCACCTAAGGCCGTTTATAATCTCCACATTCACCCTGGTTATTGAACTCTGCTCTCTCTGGTATGTGACCATGGAGAAATTGTCTTGAATTATGGTCTCAGATGCCAAACACACTTTGGGCACATTCCAATGCTGTGGCTGGTTATCATTTAACCATCAGCTATTCACTGACCATCCGTTGTGTGATAAACTCTAGGGTTTCCAGAATGAGCTGTTACAGACCTGGTCTCCACCTGGAAAATCAGCATGGATCCTGGACTGGTGGCCTCCTCTTTCTATGCTTTGGTTTCTCCTTCTAAAAAATGGGAACAAAACTGACTACAACATGTATTGAATCTGCCTTAGTCAAAAAGTATCTAAGTGCCTGGTTCATAAAAGATACTTGGCAATGGGGCATGCCATAACTGCAGTAATGTCCTGAGTTTTCCCTCATCTCAGTTCCCTAACTGGGCTCTGCATATTATAGAACTGGGGAACCACCGCTCAGGAATCTGGTCTAAGAGCGGGAGTGAGAGTCCATCCCGGGCTAGCTACATGTTTACTTAAGCAAAGAACCCGCCTCGTCCCTTTTGGTCTTACCCCCTCTCTCCTTCCTCCTCCACTTTTTCTTCCTCACTCTCTTTCCAAATGCCAAATTTCTGGTCTTGTGAGTCAGAAAAGTATATCATAGGCAGTCTCACTGATGGGTTTTCTGTGGCATCCTCTACACAGGAGTAACTGAAGCCCATCAGGACCTTTTATTGGATCTGCCTCTCCTCCTGAAGCAATCGGATCTAGAACCCAAAGTGCTAGAGCTTCGAATAACCAGGCTGTCTCCAAGGCACCAGATTCTAAATAATGATATAGAGATGTGTTATTAATTCTGAATCCTTTAGGCCTTAACTTAGGCTCATTCCCAATTAGCTCTTAAATTAACCCATTTATACCAGTCTGTCTAACCCCATGACTCCTTACCCCTCCTCAGTACTGGAACTGGGTTCTTGTGCATCTGAATGGCAAACCTCCCACCCCTGATCTTTCCCAGAGTTCAGATCTCTCCTGGATGTGCCTTCTACTCCCTCCTGCTGACCTGGTCATTCGGCTCTTGATTAAACCAGTCAGAAGGTCTCTTAGGGAGATGAGGAAGGACAGAGAAACATCTTCACACAGTGTACAAAGAGAGTCTCACAATGGCTTAGTCTGGCCCACCCTGGTTACTTTGGTTGTGCTATAACCTCTTCCCAAGCCACCCTGGATGATGTCATTTAATCTCTAAGAGAATATGGCTCTCAAAGCCTCCAGAACCAGCCAATTCTACTGTTTTCATAAACTCTCACCATCTCCTGGAGTCACTGGGTCATGATGTAACCACTGTTCCCATCCACAGCTAGAAGACCTACGGCGTAAGAACACAGTTATGTGGGCATCTGGCTCAGAACTTCAGAGGCAAGTGTCCTCTCCACTCAAGAAACAAAGATGTCCTTGACCATCTCAGAGCAAGACCTCTCACAGCACATGGGGCTACTGAACCCATAGAGAAAAAGAAAGAGACAGTGTTATGTCAAACTCATCCCCACCACATGCTGCCACATGGTGTTGTTAGTAACCCTTATGGATGAAGACACCCCACTGTGTATGATAATGGAGGCTCAAGTTGTTTTGCACAGAGACACCACCTTCCTTTCCTTAGGGGATCCAGCCTTCCATTCCAGGACAGTTCCCTACTGGACAGAGAGTGGCTTGCCATCTTCCAGAAACACTGTCTTATTGTTTGTTTGCTCTGATTGACTGTCCGTCCAACTGTCTGTCCATTCAACATAGCCTCACTCATGGCAATACCCACAACCAGCCAGGAAGTGTTGGCCACTCCCCTCTCTCTACCACACTGTCCTCTTCTGTTTCTACATAATGGTTCCTTCCATCACATTTGAAATGTCTATGGGCAAGGAAAGGGGAAAGCAAACCAGACACCTGACACCTACCTAACTTGGAGTTGGACATCAACAACTCACTGTTTGGTGGTGGATTGATTTTCCTGATTGAGGATAAGAAAACTGAAGGCAAGAGGAGCTGTTTATTCCTCCTCCTCCCCCTCTCCCTCCTTCTCCTCCTCCTCTTCCTCCTCCTCCTCTTCTATTCCTCTTCTTTCTCTTTCCACCATCATAACATCCAAGATGCCTGGCTTTTTGTAAGGACCCAAGTACTATTTATAAATTCAACTCACAAACATAATGAAGGCTATGAGTGTCCAAGCTGGAAAGACTTTCTGTAGAAAGGCCGAACACGAGAGGATTTTATGCTTTTATCATTAATCAAGGCCCAGGAGGTCTTCCTTAGGGTCACATGGAAACAATGAGAAGGTAAAGGAGAGAAAGAAGAAAGGAAGAGGCAGTGGAGGGGGGGAGAAAAGGGGGCAGAGGAAGAGACAACCAAATGAGGAGGAAAGAAGGGGAGAAGATGAGGGAGGAGGAAGAAAGCGAGGGAAGATCTGACTGAAGTAATCAGACATGAGCAGCAAGAGGAATGCCAGAGGTAAGAAAGGCTTGTGTTGTCTGACACTGGTTTTCTCCGAGCTACCTTGCTGCTGTGCTCTCCCAGCCAGACCGGCAGAGGTGTAATTCAAACGCCCAGACTTCAGCATCCTGATCTCCTTCCAGGTGATAAGTTGTTTTAATCAGCTCCGGCTTGTTCTCCCCACGCTCACGTCTAGTACAGTCATGAGCGAGAAGCCTTTGTCCGATTCCTCCCTCTATCTAGCTGATATATTAAGCTTCTCTTCCAACTTGCCCCCTTGAGAGCACCCTTCCTTTATTACTTTTCTCTTCCGTTCTTATAATGAGAGGTTTGCAAAACGTGACTACTGCTTTTGTTCCTGAGCTAAAAGGATTTGAGTTGCAGCTGACTTTGAAGCAAAACAGTGTCGTCTTTCAGGAAGAATATCACCCAAGATATAGAGAAGGGGGTCTTGGAAAACATAGTGAGGACTGCTATCAAGGATGCCAGAAGCATCTTGTGAGGTGTGGGGAGGAAGGAAAGGGAAGGGAAGGAGATTGAAGCTAATGACAATGAACCTTTCTCACCTGGAGATGCTGTCAGCACACTGTGACGTTTCATCATCACTAACAGGAAATATAATCACACAGGGTGAGAACAAACAATGTCCAACAGCTTTATTAACAGCTGCTTTGCACTGGCCATAGTGACTAAAAAGTAAAAGGTTCCATTCGAACGTGCACAAGTCCTGTGTCTCCTCTCCATTTGTAATTGGTGTGAGCGTGTGCATGTTTATTTGGGTGTCAGGATGTACGTGCACCATGTGTGCATATGCGTGTGTGGGCAGAAGAAGCCTCGGGTGCTTTCCCCAGTAATACCACCCATCTCCTTTGAGCGAAGGTCTCTCACTGATCTGGAGTTTCCCCCGTTAAACTAAATTGCATGTTCAGCAACCTCCAGTGGCCTGTCTCCGCCTTCCCTGCACTGAAATTGCGGTTCACGTCACCATGGCTTGGCGTTTTTATGTGGACCTGGGACATGAAGACACTTCCTTGTGCTTCCATAGCAAGCACCTGAGCAACAGAGAGAGCTGTCACCCCAGACTACACCAATCACCCCTCTTCCTTTACAAGCTGTTCTGCCAGTTTCTGTCTCACTCATTTTTGGGATGCCACATGTAACTTTTAGCACAGGTCACAGTGATGCCCCACAGGGTAGCTGCAAAGGGGCAGAGATTGACGGCAGAAGCCAGGCTCTATGAACATAGTGTCTACCTCGTGGTGAGAAGTCTCTTCAAGAGAGTCACCTTAATCACTCTGAAATAGAAACAAGGGGCAGAGCATTGGTTCAGCAGTTAAGAGCACTTGTCCTTGCAAAGGACCTGGGTTAGGTTCCCAGAACCCACATGATTGCCTGAAAACATCTGTAACTCCAGTTCCAACAAACCTGACATCCTTTCCTGACCTCTTCAGGCACCAGACATGCCCATGGCATCCATCCATCCATGCAAGCAAGACATTCATACACATAAAACAAAAATATCTAAGGTAATACTGATGATGAAAGGGACCAGAAACCACACCACAAACCAGAGAGTATGGGCTGGAAATATGGCTCACTTGTAAAGTGGTCCTTGGGCAACCACAAATGAATTCAACCCACAGATCCTACATTGGGGGGAGGGTCTTAGCTTTGAAACCCTGCCATTCCCTAAGTCAGCCATGAGACTCCCTCATATGTCAGAAGGGGTGATGGGACAGATATTTTAGAACAAGGAAGAGTAGATGTGCTATCAAACCTAAGTGTCCACCTCACCGACACTTAGCATACCTTGGACTCTGCGAGTATCCTAAACACAGGCAAGATTCTGCCTACAGTATCATATACATTGCTTCTACTATGCACCCAGGAAAAACAACCATAAGAGCTGGAGAGATGGCCCAGTGAATAAAGCATGATGTTCAGAGTTCAACTCCCTAAAGCCCATGTACCACTATGGACAGCAGCGTGTGTCTGTAAACCCAGGGTTCCCATAGTGAGAGGAGAGACAGAGACAGGAGAATCCCCGGGGAGCTCTCAGGCCATGTGCAAGCAGCCGTAACAACACAACAGAGACATAGTTTCCAGTGAGGGAAGTGAGAGCAAGCAGCCTTTACACACACGCACACACTGTTGTATGCATGTGTGCATACACGCATACACACACACACAGGCATTCACATGTGTACAAGAGCCATAAAGAACCAGAAGCCTCATCTTTCTCCCTGATCAACATCACCCATCCTCACAAACAGCAAATAACTGACTCCAAGAGAGGTGGGACCTACTTTCCCTAACCATCAGGAAGAGACATTTGGGGGACAAAGGTCATTAATCCGTATTTGTAGATGATAAAGAAACCTAAAAGAATCACGAGTGAAACTATAAATATTCATAAAATTTAATAAAACACTTGAATAGAAAATGAACCTACATGTCAGCTTTTAAGTTCTCGCCCTCCTTCTCCAAGTCTGCCCTTCCACAGCAAGCTGCAAACACAGAGGCTGAAGTTCCCTGTGTGGCTATGTGCTGGAGTGACAATAAATACCATCAGGGTCTCCTCGCTTTGTCCTGCTGGCTACTTGCCTGATTCCTTGATGCTGTGACTGGCCCTACACAGTGGTTCTTCACACTAGGGGCCACTACTCCATAGTTTCTCTAAGAGGAACGGAGCCGGTCTCCTTGTGTAGCTTCAGGGACAGCTGCCCAAAGACCTCTCCTGGGAAGTTTGCTGCTCAGGGCTGCCTGCCCTCTGCAAACATGGATCCTGGCTCCAGAAAAGATTTCCCCTCCTCTAAAAACTCAGTTGCAGGAGTTCGACACTTCCACATCCAATAACTACAGTTCTGTCCCTTGGCAACCCTCGGTGGTGGCAGCTGTTCCCAGAAGCTCACTTTTTTTTCTTCTCTGATAATCTCCTGAGTCCTTCCTTCTCATCTCTTCCCACCGCATATCATTAGAGGAATCAACAATTGCATCTGATGATCTCTGCCGAAGTAACTGGGGTTATTTCTGTCCTTCCTCGGGGTGTTTGACACACATGCAAAAAAAACCACAGACATCATGTATATGAAGTGAGTGATTAGAAAACAGCAAATAGAAAAAGGGAAAAATGGAGAAAAGTTCACAAAGAACAAACGAGAACAGATGCCTCAGCCCTGAACTAGGAAGGGAAGGGCATGGTCCATGTGCTGTCTGAGAAACTGCACTGCTCCTGGTAACAGAGAGACCTAGTGAGGACGTACATTCTCTTAGTGTAAACAACAGGATTACGCTAGCTTCTCCCTGTTAACTCACGTTTTTGAGACACAGCAAGGGTTCACCGGGCGGGTTTCCGTTTAGTTTTCTGTGGGAGCTAAGCAAGTGAGCGAGGTTCATATGGAAATATTGAAAATCAAGAAACTCTAAAACCAAAACCCGTGCTGGAGAGATGAAACCAGTCCTGCTCAATAGCAAAGCACGTTAACTTCCCCACAGACAAAGCCTCCGTAGTACATTCTCGGTAAAGAGACCAACGGACCAAAGCACGAAGCTCAAACTAGATCTAAGCGGTACAATGTATGCTGCAACACTAGACAGCTAAAGAAATAGATGATGTAAGTACCATTGCATGACCACACAGGGAAAGCCCAAAACAGATGGATTCCTTATACATCATGCAAGAAGCATCATGATAAGTTCCAAATGGAATTGAATTATCAACTGAAGGCATCTGTCCTGGCTATGACTTAAAACCTAAAGCTAATGAGAAAATATATATTAATTAAGACACTTAAAAGCACTTCTCAAAGAAGACAAAAGAAAAACACATAAAGTAAAAAAAAGTCAAAAACAGCCGAGGGAACCAGTGTCCTGAAATGATGGAACCACAGCTCCACCATGAAACTAATGAGTCGAAAACAGAAGTGTGCTGACTACCTCTATGTCAGCTGACACAGGGTAGAGTCGTGGGGGGTGCTCAGTTGGCTGGTTCTATGTCAGAGAACACAGGCTAGAATCATCAGTGGGGAGGGAGCTTCAATTGAGAAAATGCCTCCTTGAGATCCAGCTGAAAGGCACTTTCTCAACTAATCAATGTGGGAGGACCTATGCCACTGTGGGTGGTTCCATCCCCTAAGCTGGTGGTCCTGGGTTCTATAAGAAAGCAGGCTGAGCAAGCCATCTGAAGCAAGTCAGTAAACAGCAACCCTCCATTGCCTCTGCATTACCCCCTGCCCCCAGGTTCCTGCCTTGCTTGAGTTCCTGTCCTGACTTCCTTCGGGACTACAATGTGAAAGTGTTGTAAGCCAAATAAACCCTTCCTCCCCAACTTGCTTCTGGTAATGGTGTTTCATCAGATCAATAGGAACCCTAAGAGAACAGGTGAGTAATAACTTGCTTTACAGTGATGCTCTGAAGAGTTCTGGTCAGGAGAGAGCAACTGATCCCAGAGCTCAATATCTTGACCACAGCATGTTCTGAGAACATGGTACTAAGCTCAGTGGCATAAAAAGGAATCAAATCCAGGGCATTTGGGGTGTGAAGTCTCCTACAGGCCACATGACTGGTACCTTCAACAAAAAATGAAATGAAAGCAAGGGGAGATGGATTGTGGTAGGTTCAAATTTTCTGAGACTGCTAACTTACATCCTTACCAACAATACAAAGTGACCCTTTCCTCTGACTCTTTGCCAGCACATGTTATCTTCCATCTTTTTGTATTCAAAAGAAATCATTTTGTTAGGGATGATGTGACATCTCTCTCTGTGTCTTTCTTTTATATTTTCCTAACAGTTCATAGGGCTGAGAATTTTGCCATGACCTTACAATGGAGTGTGTATACTCAGCTCAACAAACAGAAGTCTCTTACTCAGGAAACATGGATGAGCCTCGGAGACTGTCTGCTGATTGAGATAATATGGGAACATAAGGTGAAAGCATCGTCTCAAGTTTGGATTTTAACAAAAAGGAAACTGAACTCGAACAAGTGCTGACGTGAGAAGAATGATAGAGAGCAGGGGCCGGGCAGGGGAATGAGAGGGTGTCCCTGGTTAAGGGGTACAGAGCCTCGTCTAGACTGGAAAGGCAAGCTGTGACATCTACTAAACACTGGGACACTGAGTTGGTGACAATGGGCTGTATATTCAAAATAACAAGAAAGCCAATTTCCATGACATCATCTCAAAATGTCACATAATTAAAGAGATGGGCAAGTTAATTAATGTGGGCTTAATTCGCCTTACAGTGTACACAGATATCAGAACGTTGCATTATGTACCTAATCTGTGAAGTAAATACTTTTAGGAGGTGTCACTTATTATAAACTTTAAAAGCTTTTAGGGATGAAGAAGAACAGGTAAAGATAAAAAACCAAGTGCAACGTGAGGACCTTGTTTAAATTTCACACAGCTGGCTGTAAAACCATCTGGAAAAGGAAAGGCCTTTGAGTCTGTCTCTTAACTAATAAAGAAAAAGTTAAACATTTACCTATCCTGCTGACCCAGAAACTTCACCTCTAGTTATTTACACAAAAGAAAGGAAAACAAGCCACAAACAGACACACATAGAAAGCTCACAGCTGTCCTGTTTATCAGAGCCAAAACAGTGCAGCAATGTGCCAAAGATCTATCCAGAGAAGAGCGGGTGGGTGAGTGGTGCATCATGGGATATTGGCTCTTAGTTTTTAGAAAAAGCACAAACTGTGATATATTAGCATACGCAGATCTCACAAGTACCACGGGAAGTGAAAGTACAAACAGAACAGTGTGTGGTTGCCTTCACACTAAGCTCAAGAACACTGGAAAGGAAATCGGTGCTCAGCTCCTGAGAGAAGGTTGACTGGGAACAGAAACGAGCTCGTTTTCCGAGGGATACACATGCTCGGTCTCGAGAGGGATGCGGATTACACACTTCCGTGCGTTCATCACGACTAATGGAAATGTACACTCCATATTTACACATGTCATTCTGGGGAGAGTTTGCCTTCTGTAAGGGAGTGTTAGCAAATACTGAAGTCTAGTCACTAGGTTCTCTTCACGGTGACGTGGGTGAACAATCCTGAAGGCACCGTCTGTTGTTCTAGTCTTGAGCAATTGAGTCAATGCACGGCGGAGGGCATGTGGAAGAGGAAGCAGCCAGAGTGCGCTGTTTGGGACCCGTGGCACTGGGGCAGTCAGATTGTCCACAAGTGGATCTGGGCTTCTCAATGCTGCTCTTCACCAAAAACATCAATAACCCCCTACAAATGCTGATGCCAGAGCCAGACCAGGAGAAAAATTCCTTGTTAAAGTTGAAATCAAGGACTGAAGATTAATAAAGTGTTAACTGTCTAGATGAAACAAAGACCAACTACACTCCCCGGAAGATCTTCAGCCAACTGACCCACCTAGAAAAGGCACGTTCTAATCCATGCAGACTATACAGCGTGTTCCAGTGTCTTCGCCTATCCTGGGGTGGGCTTTGGTGATTTAGCTCTTCTAGAACCATTCTGCTCCTGTAAGTGGCCCTTTACCCAAATTCCCGTAAATAACCCCAATAAAACTCATTGTTCACCAGGTTGGACCTTGGTGCTATGTGTACTTTGCTCTGCTATAAGTTTACTGTCTGCTGAGTGTCTCCCCAGAGAAAATGTCACACAGTACCATGCAAGTTTGACAGCCTGAGTTGAAACCATAGAACCAAGGGTAAAAAGTCAGAACCAAATTCCAAACATCCTCAAATTCGAACTTTCATGTTATGAGCACACACACACACACACACACACACACACACACATATCCTCTCTCTCCCCTTTCTATCTCCCTACCTCCCCTGACTCTTTTCTCTCCATTTTTGTCTCTCTGTCTCTACCTCTGTTTTCACACAAATAATAAATAAAATGAAAGTGTAATCAATAAAATAATATTAAGTAACTATGAATCCAAAAGTCTGTCGTGATACGGATAAAGGGAATGAGTAAGAAGAAAATATTATTTGCAATAGAAAAACAGCTAAGAGAGAATAAAGTACATTAAGGCCACATAAAGACAAGTTCATCACAATGGAAACTAAAACTAGTAAGTGACATTTTTGACAATCAAACAGGATGTTTTTAGTCTCCAGGACCTGCCTCTTACTTTCTCACTGCTAACGATATCGGGAGGACTTGGAGACTCCACGGTGATAAAGAGGTCAAGTCTGGATGGGATGCGTATGTCTTTGGTGTTTCTGTCAAAAGGGTACAGATTAAATTAGATCATAGGAAAACCACAAACAAATTGGATGAGGAGACATTGTCCAAACAACTAAGCCCTTGAAAATGACAAAGTCAAGCAATTCAAAGGCTGAGAAAATGTTGCATTGGGTCAGATTAAAGAGATGCACAGAGAAAGGCATGGCTGGGTATCGGTTCCGGACTGTGGAAAAGACAATGAAGGAAATTGTTGGAAATTACAAGATCTTGAGCATCGGATAGAAACTAGTAAAACAGCGCTACATTCCTGTTCTTCAGAACTACACTTTGGTCAGACAAGACACTGTCTGGGAAGATGGATCAGTAAGTAGAAACTCTCACTGTACAAGTGTTTGAACATGAGTACAAATCCCCAGTGGCATGGATCAGAGACAGGTAAAACCAGGGAGCTCATGGGCCAGCAGATAGCCTCACCAAAAATAACAAATTCCTAGTTCACTGAAGACCTTGTCTCAGAATAGAGATTAAGGTAAGAGAACAAAAGGACACCCAAAGTCCTGCTCTGGCTCCCAATAACACATGTATGAGTACACAGATGCTAAACATGCATGCCCATGCTAACACACACACACACACAGACACACACACACACACACACACAGGGTACACAGATGCTAAATATGTATTCCCATGCTTTCACACACACACATACACACACATGGTACACAAATGCTGAATATGTATGCCCATGCTTACACACACACACACACACACACACACACACACACACAGGGTACACAGATGCTAAATATGTATGACCATGCTTACACACACACACACATGCATGCACACACAATAATACCTTTACTTTCCAGAAATACATGTGAAAATGTTTATATGTGAAGGATATGATAACTACAGTATATTTGCAAATAACTCAAGAAAAATTAACAAAGCCTGTCAAGGTGGTGTATCCCCAGAGCCCCAGCACTCGAGAAGCTAAGGCAAGAAGAACTGAGAGAGTACCAGGAAAGTTTTGGCTACATAGCAAAATCCAGGCCAGTCTGGAATGCATAGCCCAACCCTGCAAAAATTAACGAATGCAAATACATTATTAATTAAATTCCAAAATTGAATTTACAGAAAGAAAAGAGCTGGCAAACCATTAATTAATGAACAGCATTTTATATGCATTTGGTAAATTTGAGCCAGAGAGAACCTAGCTTTGCACTCTGTCCAGTGTTATGTCACAGCAACACCCAGATGAGCAGTTTGGCTTCCCAGTCCCTGTGGGAGGACTACAGCGGGAGGACTACAGTGGGAGGACTACAGGGGGAGGACTACAATGGGAGGACTACAGGGGGAGGACTATAGTGGGAGGACTACAGTGGCAGGACTACAGGGGGAGGACTACAATGGGAGGACTATAGTGGGAGGACTACAGTGGCAGGACTACAGGGGGAGGACTACAGTGGGAGGACTACAGTCCAAGGACTACAGCCCACACAGGCAGGCATGTGTCCCAGGACTTTGACTGGAACATAGGGATGGTACCGGAGTGAGAGCAGGAATAAGCCAGCCTCCTTGCAGAGGAAATCAATCTACACAGGGACTTTTTCCTCACAGGAAGAAATTACTTTCCAAATGCAATCATGAGTTTCCTGAGAGTCATTTGCAAAGCTCAGGACCTGGGCTCTGGTCCTTCTCTCCCTCTCTGCTCATGCCCTGCACGGGCTGATTAGCTAATCTCTGCCGTGTCTGTGGATGAGCTCACCTTGGCAATGCACAAGCCTTTTCTCAGCTCTGGGAATGGGATAATGAGATGCCCAATTAAGGTGGTGCTGGATAAACCTAACTCTGGCAGCTACCACCCAGCTAGCACAGAGGGCCTTTCGACTGGCAGGGTGTAAGGGACAGATCTCCTTGGGGGATCATCAGGCTCCAGTGACCCTGAATGGGCTAATCACAGATGTTCCAGATGTGTGCAGATGGGAGGCAACATAAAAGTCTCTCGGGTGAGAGGAAGGATACCAAGGTTGGCTTGGCAAAGCTGAAGAGTAGGTGACTTGCTGCTGTTTTCTAGGTCAATCCTGACATCTCGGACTGCTGCTGGTGAACCAACAATGCTGCCTTGAGCAGAGAAGAAGGCTCTTACCAAGACAGAGACCCAGGCCGTCCCCAGAAAAGCTGTGGAGACAAGCGTTGCCTCTGTGATAAGGACAGGGGTGAAACTGAGCAAGGCGTTGCAAACTTAGAACAACAGATCTGGGGTGGCTGAGGCAGGAGGATTGCCTTGAGTTTGAGACCAACCTGGGCTACATAGTGAAGACCAGACTGGCTAGCCTAGGCTACATCTCAAAACTAAGGAGTAGTGATAAAGCTGGAAGGTATTTAGAAAGTTGGCATGGTGGAACATGCTGCTAACCCAGCGGTGAGAGCCTATGGTAAGACAATGACAAGTTCACCGTTGAGAGATGGCTCAGCAGTTGAGAGCATTTGCCTTTATTCCAGAGGACGTGTGTGTGGTTCCCAGAACCACCTAGAATTCCAGATTCATGGAATCCCAAATCTTCCCCTTGTCTCCATGGGTGCTGAAATACTCATGGTGTGCACATACATACACAAATACAGAGACAGACAGACAGACAGACAGACAGACACACATATACACACACAAGAGAAAGGCACAGAGAGAGACAGAGAGAGACAGAGAAAGACAGAGATAGAGAGAGACAGAGAGAGCTGCACCCACATAAATCAATAAAAACAAAGTATTTTGGTTTGCTTTGCTTTGATTTGCTTTGGTTTGGTTTTTTCAAGACAGGGTTTTATTTTTTTTTTTTTTTTCTGTGTGGCCCTTGCTGTCCTGGAACCCATTCTGTAGACCAGGCTGGCCTCAAAGTCACAAAGATCTACCTGCCTTTGCTTCCCAAGTTCTGGAATCAAAGGTATGTGCCACCACCATCCAGCACAAAGTCAGTCTGTTAGACAGAGTTCAAGACTATAGGCTACATAACAAATTCCAAACAGACTGTAATATTGTGCGCACACACACACTTATGCACACGCATGCATGTATGTGTGCTATGTACTTTCACCATTTTAACCTCCATTACACTCATGCTATTACACTATATACTATATGATGCAGATTAAGTTGTAAAAGTATTTAGACACTTTTATTATCACCACAAGAGAAAGAAGAAACTAAAGATCAGGTGCCTCCCTAAAACTACAAAACATCCAGTAGGAAGTGGAATTTGAACCCACAGCAAGCTGGAGTCTCAAGTCCTCACCCTTCAACCTGGTCACTATGCAGCCACCAACCCAGAGGACACAAACCCAAACCTGGACTGCAATTTCCCAGCAGGCTCTGGGGCTGGAGACTCAGTCCAGGGAAGACTAGAGTTGGGGAGTTAAGCAGGGCTGGGACCCAGGCATGAGGCTGGAATTCAGTTACTGTGAAAGAAGCAGGAAAATTGGGATGGGAAGGGGTGGGCCAGGAACCAGCCCTTTGGGGACAATTGTCCAGCGTGGCCATAGGAGTGTAAAAAGCAGCTTTGGCTGGAGCCAAGAGGAACATAGGCCCATTAAACATTAATTATGATGAGAGACACCACTGCTGCTACTCAGTACGATGACTATCACAGGAGAGCTCTAAGAAGGTTCTGTACCTTCCTGACACAGGGTGTGCTTTGTCCAAGACAGTGGACAGTTCCCTGCCCCAACTATTACGTATTCAGTGTCACAGTGTAACTTGTAAACATTTGTCATGAACATCTGTTGAAGAAAAAATGTATTTCAAGAATAGGGAATTAGAGCCACTCTGGGTGTGTGGCTGTGGAAAGCAATCCATGACTGTGGTGGTCACGGAAGGCATCTTGGAAGAGGGGTCCTGACAGCTGGCCTCTTCTCGAAGGTAGGATAAGAAGAGGAGGGGAAGGAAGGAGTCATCTTCAGCCAGTCACTGGGATGAATATAGTGAAGAGGAGCCTGATGTTTTAGAGATGTGTCTGTTTCCTTCTGTCCCGAGAGAGACACCCTTAGACGATAGGATTCTTTGGGACTGTGAGATTTTGCACATTTAGCCACTTTTCTCACGTGATCCCTTCCCACCTTACCTAGGAGGAGTTTAATCTTGAAGCAAATGGTGAGGGAAGTGGTTTGCCCACAGAGACCACGCCCCTGCTCTGCCCACAGAGACCACGCCCTCTCCCCAACCCCCTGCTCTGCCCACAAAGACCACAGCCTTCACTCTGCTCAGAGAAACTATGGCTTGGCTTTGCAGGCGTACGTGAGAAGATTTGACAAGACCTTACACAGCTACTATTTATTTAGGAGAACGTCTCTAAATGCTTCTTCTTCCTCTCTGCTGCTGTCACCAAGTGTGAAGTCAGTACATTGGTGGGAGTGGGATATAGGGAAAGAAGGTGGGAATGAGAAAGAAGGAAGCCATGTGCCCACAGTGATGCATCCATTCCTTCACCCCGAGTCTCCTGAGCACCACGCTCCAGGCTTTGGGACAATCCACACTAAACTCGGATTCCTGGCAGACAGTCCCTGTGCTCAGGGGGCACACAGCGTGGCAGAGGTGACAGGAATTGACCCAATAATAAATAGTACAGATGCGTGCCATGTGGTGAGACAAGGTCCGTAAGGAAATTCAAGCAGGTAGGTATGCCTGGGCTGCCGCGGATCTCCTCCAGAGCTCCGGTGGTTCTAGTGTGGCAGCGTTCAGAGGTGCGGTGAAGACTCCGCGCTGAGGACTCCTCTCTATGAATAAACGTTAGGGTCTGGATGAACAGAAAGCAATCTGTAGAATCCCAAAAAGATGGCTCAGGCAGTAAAGCCCTCGCTGCACAAACAGGTGGACCTCAGTTCAATCCCTGGAACGGAACTCACATATTTAAAAAAAGTTTTTTTAAGTAGGACAGGTGGAGAGGCAAAGCAGGAAGTCCCTGCGACTCCCTGGCCAGCCAGGGGCGTGAATTCTGCCACCAAGTATTGGTGAGTTTCAAGGCAGTGAGAGAGCCACCTCAAAAAATGAAGCGGATGTTACCTAAGAAATGACAATGGAGGCTGTCCTTTGACCTCCACACATGTGACCATAACTACCTTCCCACATACATGTATACCTTCATACATACATAACACTATATATGTATATAGTTATATATTATATTATCAACACATAGCACTATATACATATTATATATTATATTATCAATACATAACATTATATATACATATTTATATCAGATTATCAATGACATTAAAAATTAAATGAGACCACTATTTTTCTAAAAGTGTTCTTTTTTATTATTTTTATTAGATATTTTATGTATTTACATTTCTAATGTTATCCCCTTTCCAGGTTCTCCCTTCTCCCAATTCCCCTCCCCCAGCTTCTATGAGGATGCTCCTCCTCCCACCCACCCACTCCTACCTCAGTACCCTGGCATTCCCCTACACTGGGGAAACGAGCCTTCACAGGACCAGCTTCTCCTCTTATTGATGCCATACAATGCCATCCTCTGCTACATATGCAGCAGGAGCCATGGGTCCCTCCATGTGGACTCTGGTTGGTGGTTTAGTACTTGGGAGCTCTGTGGGGTCTGGTTGGTTGACGTTGTTGTTCTTCCTATGGAGTTACAAACCCCTTCAGCTCTTTCAGTCCTTTCTCTAACTCCTCCATTGGGGTCCCCAGGCTCAGGCAGATGGTTACTGTAGCTGTTAAGTGGATGAGGAACAAGATAGGTAGAAATGAACAGAGTGGACTTGACCACAAGCCAGAGCGAGTTCTCCCTGGATCCAGACAGCACAGTCCTTCCCAGCACGGAAGACTGACTGTAAGTGCCCTTCTCATGCTCAGCCCACTTGGAATGAGAGAACTCTTGACACAGCTTCATGAAGAGGTGGATGCTCTGGGACCAGCCACCTGGGTCAGGAACTCAGGTCTCTGTCGTAGGCGAGCATGGTGTGGTAGAGCTACTACCAAAGGCCTGACCGAGCTGTTCAACCTGTCCATAAAGTAAAGTCCACACTCTAATGATAGATTCAACCTCCCCACCCCCATCCCCGCCGCTTCCCCAAAACTTACCTTGAGCTCTGCCCATTCATGAGTACTCCCCATAGACTTAGTTGGTCTGGAGCTCCTCGGCACTTTGCAACATGCGTGGCATTTGTTCCCTTTGTGTTTCTTTTATTTTTTTTTTTTTTTGTTTGTTTGTTTTTGGTTTTTTTTTTTTTTTTTTTTTTTTTTTTTTTTTTTTTTTTTTTCCTGATTGTTGGATTTTGTCGGAGACAGGATTTCCTGTGTGTTACAGTCTGGTCCTGAAGCCATGTATTCCTAGGTCCACTTCTGTCCTGACACTTCCCAGCAGTGGGTCTACAGGAGTGCGCCAGCACACCCAGCGGTGTTCATTTCCGGTGGCTTTTGTAACCAATGTCTGTAAACTTGGCCTTTAAAACAACACATATAAACCCTCTTGTATTCTCAGAAATCTGCAACCAGGTTCATTTGGCTAACATTGAGGTGTTTTCAAGTGCTTCCTAGACAACCACGAGGACCAGAATTCACATCTCAGCACCCACATAACAAGTCAAATACCCTCACGTGCCTGTAACTCAAGGTCCCCAGCTCTAAAAGCTCTGACACCTTCTTCTGGCATCCACATATGCACAGGCATGCAAACTCACACACTCGCATGTGAGTGCACACACACACACACACACACACATACACACAAACTCACACAATTACATCACTTTTAAAAAATAAAAGGACTGAGCATGCAGGACATTAAGTCAAAGCCGAGCTGATGCAGCTGACAGAGTGACACTCTATAAATGCCACCTCCTGTATGTCACAAGACTTGCCTTGTGCTGGATCTTGCCCTGGTCAAATGGGCTTGACAAGCACTAACCAGAAGCAGGCTTTGGTGATAAAAAAAAGGCAGCCAAGAGACCCAAAACTCACAACAAACAGATCTTGGAGAATCTGGGTTCACTTATGTAATTCCTGTTTTCTCGAATGTACAATGAAAGTGTGTATATTTAGGCTGCTGTGGGCACCTTCTTCTAGGAGCCAACAACATTAGATAGAATCAGACTCCTACCTAAGACTAATAAAAGTGTTTTCTCACTGTAGAAGGAAATGACAGGCAACTCAATTAAAACAAATACTTGCAAAACTGGGCTTGGATTTCTTTTCTTTAAGTCTTCTGAGAATTCAAGCCAAAGCCATACTATCATGCTAGTCATGCATGTAGAATTAAACAACGCTGCCCTTTGGCTGCCGGCTCTTTTCCTTTGGCAAAATATCTTCACAGTTTATACATGCCATAGCATGTATTTTAATTTCTCTTTACAGATGATTAATATTCCAGTGTGTGCTTAATCCACATTTTGTTTGTCTGTCCATCTGCTAATGGACACATGGATTGCTCCCCCTTTACAGACTGCCATGTTTCTAAGAGTGTACAAGTAACTATTAGAGTCCCTAGACTTAGGCGATGGGGAGTATCTATCATCAGCAGTGTAGTAGACTGCATGAAAATTATAGTTTGGTTTGGTTTGGTTTGGTTTGGTTTGGTTTGGTTTGGTTTGGTTTGGTTTGGTTTGGTTTGGTTTGGTTTGGGTGATTTACAGCAACACCAGTATTCTTTACAGCCCATGTGTTTGCATAAGGCAATACATGTATATTACTTCCCTTGTACATGTAGCTGTGCATGGCAGGAGGGCACAGCTGGAACTCCTCACCTCCTCACATCACATGTGGTGCCACAGGAAGCCAACAGCAGACAGGAAGTGGGGCCAGGACATAAGAGCTCCAGGTCTGTTCCCAGGAATCCATTTGCTTCAGTGACTCTACACCTCCCTCTGAAATGTCCTACAACCTTTAAAACTGGGAGCCCCAGCTAGAGAAGAAGTGCTCAAATACATGACCCTGCAGAGGACAGTATGCATGTGCATGTGTGCAAGCACGTTCATCTCTCTGTGTGTGTACAGGTATTAAACACATATACATACATAACTGGAGATACGTGAAACTCGATATATTATATATTTAAGGCATTTTGCTATCAACCCACCTAGGCTAAATCCAACAAACCTATTTCTTTGTCAACTGGGCCATAAGGACTCTAGTTTCTTGGGTGGTTCATAATATAAATCATGAATTATTTATCAGATGGTAAAAGGTTGATTTTATTGGATAAAATAGGTCCTTGTGGGTGGTTCTCAGGGATTCCATATTTCCCTGGCATCCACCTATATTCCTCATCTCTCTACTTCCTGTTCACCAAGCAGTAAACACCTCCTGCTTTATAATGTTCTGCCCAAGTACGTGGGGCCAAGTGACTAAGAGCTGAACCCTCTGAAACTGGAAGTAGAAATAAATACCTTCCAGCCTTTACGTGAATTTTTTCTGGGAATTACACCACAGCAATCAAGAAAGGGAACAAGGAAGTGAGTGTGTGCACACTCATGGGTGTGTACACAAAGGTCAGAGGTCAACATCAGATGTCTTCCTCGATGGCTCTGTATCTTACTTTTGTTGTTTTGAGACAGGGTCTCACTACATATTTCTGGCTAGCCTGGAACTTAGACCAGGCTGGCCCTAAACTCAGATTCTCCTGTCTATCCATCTCATTTTTTTTAATATAGAGTTTCTCACTTAACCTGGATCACACTGATGCAGCTAGACTGACTGGCCAGCAAGTTTCAGGGATCTTCCTGTATCTGCCTCTACATCATTGGAAGTAAAGGTTTGCACCACCACACCTGGATCATTCCCTGGCTTAGAGGGCAGCTAACTCCACTTCAGGCTTGCAAGACTTGGGGCTTGCACACTGAGCACTTTGCCGACTGAGCCATATCCTGGCCCCTTCAATTTTCTGTGTTGCAGTTTTAAACTGTCAGCCATATTCTTTAATGTTCTAAGATGTTTAGTTCTGGTGCATTTCCATTTATCTACTTTTTCTTTGTTGCCTGGGCGTTTGATGTTATAACCAACAAAATAATTGTCAATTTTACTGTCATAAGTTTGTTTCATTACTGTCTAAATACTAAGAGTTCTATTTCAGCTCTTAAATGTAGGGCACTTGCCCAGTGTAAGGTTTTGGGTTTGTTTGGTTTTTTGTTTTTGTTTATATCTACAGTGAAGAACAGGTTTGACTCCCTTATCTGCATGTAGATGTCTAGTATTCCCAACCCACATTATTTTAGGAACTCCTTCACCTAAGAAATGGTGCCTGCAGCCACATCAACAATGCAGAAGTCCCTGGGGAATACCTCCTGACTGGGACATGTGCCTTTCCAGTGTTCTGTCATAACCGTGGTCACAACTTTTCACCATTTTTTCTCTCTGTAAAAAGCACTTGTTAGTCGCTTCAGAGAGGAAGGCACCCAAGTGTCTATGGGCAGCATCGCTGTGGGATACTGCCAAGCGTTGAGAGCGAGCAATTGACAAC
Organism: Micromys minutus; assembly: GCF_963924665.1. Lineage (NCBI taxonomy): Eukaryota > Metazoa > Chordata > Mammalia > Rodentia > Muridae > Micromys > Micromys minutus. The sequence continues at coordinate 6,637,026 of NC_137971.1, forward strand.
CAGTGACGTCATCGGTGAGCCTCACAGGTATGTCCGAAAACTGGCACCAGACTCTCCCTCCCCCAACGAACGATAACTTTGTTATTTCCTCTCACACAGACTGGGAAGCGGCAGCATGGGGAAGACAGCCCAGGCAGGGGACAAGCGTCAAAGGCAGTGTTCCATATCTTGGTCTGAGTGTTGGTTTGTGTATATTTAATAAAACCCATCAAAAGACATTTGTAACTTGTGCCTTTTTCTACAATACCTTAGGTGGCAACAAAAGGCTTTTAAATTTTTGGTAACTTAATCAATGTAAAGCCTTAGAAATGTTGGTTCTCACACAGGACCCAGAACCACAGTCCAGAGTCTCCGGATTATTGTGATCAGCTGGTGTGTCAGAGGCTCAGCCAATCAAAACTCAGCGATGTCCAGGTTCTACCAATCCCATCCACAGAGTGGCTGTCAGCTGAAAATAGCTCCCTACGTTCCCAGCAGTATCTCCTACACAACTCATTTTCTGAGTCTATAAAGCTGATACAAACCAAGTGCATTATCCATGGCCAGCGTCTAATAATAAAATAATAAAGTTATACCTGTTGCTAATATGTCTATGACTGGGAGACAGCTCAACAAACACAGACAATTAAATCAAGAGAGGCAATAAGTTAATCCTGGGAGACTCTGGAAGAATGAAATTTGGCTTTGTCTCTGACAGTCACCAGCAGCCGTATGAGTTGCTCCAAAGCATCTCTGGTTTCAGGGAGCCCCAGGAAAGATGCCTTTCCACTGTTGTTTACCTCCTACTGTTTCCCATGGTTCCTGTTGCCTCTGTTGCTCCCACACCTCCCAAAGGGCTCTGCCTGACACCTGTGCAGACACCACACACCCCCAGCCCTGTACCATCTCCCATGCAGCTGCACAGAGACCAAGTGCTACATATATCTTACACCAAAGGTGAGAAGTCCCAGGCTTAAAACATGCAGTCATCTTGAAAGCAATCCCTAAGTGACAAATCTAGACTTTGAAATCAGATATCGAGTTCCTAAGCTGGTCAGGTGACACTTGACTATAGCTCCAGTACTTAAGAAACAGGTGCAGGAAGACTGCCAGAAGTTCAAAGCCAGCCTCCTTTACATAGAAAGTTTCAGCCCCACAAGAGCACAGAGTGGGGCTGTATCTTAAAAAGTAAACTTAAAACACAACAGTCTCTATGCACTGACCTCTCAAACAGCTCTCTGAGACCCCAGGGTCATTCTGAATCTTCCAGAGGAATAGAACCAATAAGACTATGTGTCTAGGAAGAGATTTATTACAAGAACTGACTCATGGGACTGTGGAGAGTAAGAAGTCCCATGATCCTCCTCTGTTAGCTGAGGATCAAATATGGTATAATCTTCTCCAAGACCAAAGGCCCTAAGCCAAGGAACCTTGACCCGCAAATCAGAAGAGGATGCATAGCCCCAGTACAGTAGGAGAAAGAGCATCCGCCAAACTTCTAGATGCTGGTTCTATCCTGGCCTTCAGTGTCCACCACATCAGGAAAGGCCGAGCATCTTCATCAAACTACTAATACAAATGCCAATATGTCTCAACAGAACTCTCACAGGCACACCCAGAAATGGTGCTTTGCCTGCTCCCTGGGCACCTCTTAGCTAAGCCCAGTTGGTATACAAAATTAACTTTCCAAACTTGTTCCCAGTCACAAAAAAAATACTTGGGGATTCTGCTGAAGAAGGAAGACCCCCCAAAGACAAAAGAATCCCAGGTCCCTGAGCATATAGACCTCTCTAGAGCCCAGAAGTCATTGGCCCACCTCTGTCTCACTGAGCTATACAAGAGACATTCAGTACAGGGTCAGAGCCGAGAGGACAGTACCACTGTGTGGCTGTCATGTGTCTGCTCAGAGGAAGAAACAGAGGAAAATGGGTTCCCTTGACAGGAGACCGTGAAACCATCCAGGAAGCTATTGCTTCTGTCCAACATCAACGGAAGTGGAGAGTCACAGACAATCTCCTCATCCACATATGGGAACATGAAGGCTAAGTTTAAAGCAGCTTGACATGATTTGGGTACTGTGTTTCAAATTTTGAAATCTGGTGCATCATGGATTTCTCAGTCTCATTGATTAAAATGTTATTTACGTCAGTGAGCCCCTCTGGCACACCTTCGAGTTGGCCTACGGAACAATGCTATGCCCCCCTCTCCTGGCTGACAATGGCATGCTCTTCACATATACAGCAAAAGTTACACTCAGAAACGCTATCCTGAGCACAAGCCACGTTTCTTTAGCTCTGAACCAGAGAGTCTATGACCAGAACAGTGGGCTCTGACATCCCGAAACCCTGGAAACACATTTGTTGGCAGCTCGTCAGCAGACCCACACAATATTCCAGTGCTTAATTAAATTCCAAGAACACCTGTTTCATCAGCTTATAAATTCCAACTGAATTTTAAGCGAATTCTGTTTGGCATGCAGATTTTTCATTTTTCTAGGCTGTAACCACAGCAACACTTCCTCTGCATATCCATCATCCCTACACACACACACACACACACACAAAACTGTTGGGCTCTAAGAGCTGTACCCCAAGATTTTCAGTCACCCAGTAAAACTCTCTGCCACTCGAGGCCATAGCACAAAAATATGTTGTGTTGTTCATTTTACTTTTCTTGGAAGGCCACCGAAAGTTTGGACATTTTTCAGAGAGAGAACAGTGTGATGGATTAAACTTCCTTCGCTGGCTGACACCCTGGACCTGAAATAGCTGTCCCTTAGCCGTCCCTTTACTCAGAAGTCTCTGGCCCGTATGTCAAGCCTGAGGCTGGAACTCTGCACACCAATACTCCCTGAGCTGTGAGCCAGGCATGCTGTGACAGTTAAGCCTCACAGCTAGAAATACTGAAGCAGGGACTAGGAGATGGACTTCCAGGACCCTAAAGCCATACCAACTTCAGGCTCTAGGATATCATGATGTTTTATCTTCATTATTAACCAGACTGGATTTAGAATCGCCTAAGAAGCACATCTCTGGGTGCCTGTATAAGTCTTCATGGAAGTAAACTGAGGCAGGAAGACCCATATTCTGTGGCATCGTTCCATTGGTGGGGGTCCCATCATACACAAAACGTCAAAACAGGCGGAGTTTGAACAGTCACCTCTCTCTGACTCCTAACCATGAGTGCAGTGGTCCGGCTGCTTCAAGCTGCTGCCACCTGTCCTTTCACCGCAATGGACTGTGCCGTTGAATTGTGAACCAAAAGGGCCTCTGCTTTAAGTTCCTCGTGTTTGGATTTTATCGCAGCCATGAGGAACGTAACTCAACCATGTAACAGTGTCTGCATGACAAGAACGAGAACAGACTGTAAAGTCTTTCATCTGGGCACAACTGTGCTGCAATAGAGGGAAAGCATCAAGAAGTCCGCTAAACTGGGGTTGCACCAGGCACGGGGGAGGGAAGTGGCCTCAAGAGTCAGGAAAAGACACCGGGTCCAGAGTCAGTTAAACTTTACATTGACGGGTCTAACTTCTGGGCTTCAGTTTTCCCTCTTGGAAAATGGGCGTAATAGTTTCTAGTTTGTGGGCCAGGTGTTAGAGTTTCATGGGTTGGTTAATATAAAATGCTTACACTATGGCCAGATTTATAGCAAGAGATCTGTAGATACTATTATTTATATATATGTACATTAGGGGGCTGGAAAGATGGCTCTGTAGTTTAAAGCCCCAGTTCTTCTTGCCGAGGCACCTGGCTCAGTTCCCAGCACCCTCACAGCAGCTAAGAACCGTCTATAGCTCCAGTAGCAGAAGACCCTCTGCCCTCTTCTGGCCTCCTGGGGCACTGCATACATGTGGAGCAAAGACATGCATGTAGGCAAAACATACATAGAAATAAGTAAAATTTTTTAAATTAAGTACCGATGATAATTCAGGTTATCAATTTGATCTAATGGAGAATCGACTGGGAGATGAGCCTCTGAGCATGTCTGTGGGGTCATCACAGTTAAGTTCACTACGGTGGGAAGACCCACCCACTATGACTGGCATTATGCCATGGCTGGAATCCTGACCGGGTAGATGGAATGGAAGACTGCAGCGAGGTAGGCTTCACTGCTGTTTCTCAGCTGCAGGTACAAATGTGACCAGTTGATTCCAGCTTCTGCCACTATGAGTGGCTTGCAATGGGAGATGTAACTGGGAACTAGCTGTCCATGGAAATACTCCTTTCTCCCTTGCATTGGCTCTGCCAGTGCTCTGTCACAGGAGAGGATAGGGAACTGTCACAGATCTAAAGTGGCTTCTCCAGCTATCACCAGTAAATCTCTGCCGTCTTCTAGTTCGGTGTCAGATTTCTGGGGTGAGTGTAATCACTAATCAAACCCTTCTGTTGAGGTTTGGGCTCTGGCTCTCTTACTTCATGCACCGAGTCCCCCAGTATGCCTTCTTCTCATCCACTGTAAGGAGATCCTTGAGCAAATCGACTCTACCAAGCTTCCCTGACCTCTGACCTCTGACCTCCCGCCTTCTGCACTCCCTGCCTCTACTTCTTGCCTTGCTTTCCCATCCACGTGCTATGCTATGCCCGAGGACCAGACTGTTGTATTTATGCTTTTGTGGACAGAGACGGACAGTGGATTGCTCCATGCCCTGTGCTTAGCTTAAGACACATCAGCTCTAGCTATCATGGGTGCTCATCCGGTCACCCTTCCCCAAACATCTCTCCCACACTGTGAACATTACACAGAGCCACCAGGGGATTAATAAGGATCTACCTTTTCGGTGTCCACATAAGGCTGGGGGGCGTACGATTGGGATTTGGGGGATTTTCTTAGTTCGGGTTTCATTGCTCTGAAGAGACACCATGGCCACAGCAACTCTTATAAAGGAATCCATTTGCCGGAGCTGCCTTACAGCTGGTTTTGTCCATTATCACCACGCTGGGAACCACAGCAGACATGGAAAAGGAGCTGAGAGTTCTACATCTGGATCCACAGTGGCAGAAAGTGACCGTCAGCCATCGTAGGGATGGCTTGAGCTTCTAAGACCTCAAAGTCTGCCCCAGTGACACATTTCCTCCAAAAATGCCACACATACTCCAACAACGCCATTCCCTAGGTGCCTATGGGGCCATTTTCATTCAAACTATCGCAAGGATATAGCTCAGTGGTTGGAGTTTTTGCCTCTTATCCACAAAGCCCTGGGTTTGATTCCTAGCCCTGCATAAACCAAGTGTAGTACAACATACCTTTCAACGAGGCACTCAGGAGGTAGAGACAGGAGGACAAGAAGATCGGTCGTCTTTAGCTACATAGTAAGTTTGAAGCCTGCCAGGGCTACATTAAACCCTGTCTCAAAAAAAAAAAAAAAAAAAAAAAAAATCTAGAAAAAAAGAAAGGAAGAATGGAAGGAAGGAAGGAGGAGGGAGGGAAGGAGGGAGGGAGGGAGGGAGGGAGGGAAGAAGGAAGGAAGGAAGAAAGGAAGGAAGGAAGGAAGGAAGGAAGAAAGGAAAGAAAAAGCAAACAAAGAAAGAAAGTGAGGGATAGAGAGAGAAAAAAGGAGAGAGAGAGAAAGAGAGAGAGAGAAAAGAAACAAACAACAAAGAAAAAAATTCTGTTCATAGTCTCTTTCTCAAGCTACTGCCTCTAAGCACCAAATCCTCTTTTACATTAAGGCAGGATGAACAGACCACCTTACTTCCTTCTCCAGGCAAAGGGTCGGCTTGTTGTATGATCCGGAAGTCCCCGGGCCCAGGTCCTAGGCATTCTATTAGCATTTGGCTAGGCTTGCCTCTGAGCTAGGGAGGGAACAACTCATTTGGAATTCCACTCTGGGCTCCAGAATACAGGAGCCCTTAGTTTCTCTTTAACTAACTGTTTTTTTTTTCCAAAATGAAAACAGTAGTGGAGTTCTTGGAGCTCACAAAACTAAGAAGTTTGTGAAAAATGAAAATAAGACCCGACAAGGAAAAAAGTTCCAGGCTCACATCTGGGGCGCCTTCCATCAGACACCTTGAGAATGTCAAGATTCGAAACTGGAAGGAATTTTCCCAGTGCTTGCAAGGAATTATGGGATTTCACTTTCCTGTTCCAGTCAGACTGCTCTGAAGTGTTCTAGGGTACACTGGCAATCCCCTGCACCTCTCTCAGGGTGGCAGGCGGCCCACTCCCTCCACTTTCCCTTCAGTGTGACTTGCTGTCCACTTGTTCATTCTAACTGCCTCACTTGGGACTACTGTAGCTGCTTTGTGTCAGCTGCCCTTGGCTGACCCTCCTCTGGAAGCCCAGCCCTGCTGGTTCTAAAGAGGACTCACTTCCCTGGCGGCCTCAGGTTCCCCATCTACTGGGAAGCTGAAGACCTCAGGATGGTCAGTTAATGCCAGTCCTGCTCACTTTGCTGACCCCTAAAGTCCAGACCAGCTTCCCGGATGCATTACTCTGCCCCGCCCACCAACCCCCTGCTTTGGTCTTGGACCTCGGACGCTGCATCTGCTCATTAGAAGTGCAGCACAAGCTCGCGGGCTGGCCAGAATCCTGGGCACGGCTGTGGGTTGCCCCGGATAGAACGTGCTCTGAAATCACACAGTCCCCGTACTCTCCTGCCAGTTGAACCTCACCAGAAAACGCAGACGGGAAATCTTTATTTGTCACACTGAAGGTGTGATAATGACGCTGGTTGTCGTCACCTGGGCATCCCGATCCGGTGGCCATCTTGCAGACCTGTCCAATGGCCACAAGGACTAAATGGCTTAGCGTCTGCTAAGTGCCTGAATTTCTGCCAGGATTCTTTTTAATTGCCAGTAAATATTGGTTTGTCTCCCTCTGAAATGCACACCAGTCCTATCCCTCACTGAGTCATATCACGTCATGGCTGCCAACTTTCCCCTCTCAAACACATCCTAGATCATACTCACTGTATATCATTCTGTCTTGCTGTGCAAAGGATCCATCCATCAGAAATGTGTAATTGCAACCAGGTGAGCAAAATCAAGGCCATCTTCTGGGTCCCCTTGGTACTCACGCTCCGTACAGAGGCATCTCTTGGCGGTTGTGACCATCTGATGTTAAAACTAACAGGTGGCAGTGTTTATCTCTTAGAAGCCCAAGGTTCTGGCAAGAACTTGAGTCTTGTATATTAGGAGAAAGAAATGGGCCCTAAGTATGACTTGGCACCTCATTGGAGGTTTGCTTCAGCTGTAGATTGTCACCAACTGCACAAGAAGGTACCTTTTACCTGGAGTTTATCAGACTTGCCTACATCCGCTAACCTTTCATTCATGTATCCCATACATTCTTTTTCAAAAATGATACCTCTGCTTTGTGACTCAAGCTTCCCTTTTGCTTTCTCAAAGGCTGTGGGGTGCATTAACACTGCAAAGGGAGAAAAACCTATTGTGTTCATATGGCAATAAACACTTTGGGGAGGAAGAAACTAAATATACCCCAGTCTTGTTAAAGAATGCCCACCTGAAGGAGACATGTAATTTCAGTGGGAAAACAACTCAAACTTGCAGAGGTTTTGAAACAACCTACCAAGCCTCCCCCTGCTAATCAAAAGCTCACGGACTGTTCCAGTAGTCTGCTTCCCAAAGGTAAAGTGCAGGTTCATCTGTGCACACTTTGGTCTGTATGTATAGGCAACTGCCCACACTGTTCCTTTTCAAACCTCTACTTTGCTCTGCTAGGGATCAGGATAAACCAGTAGGTGATGGCTTTCGGGTAGTACTTGTTTCAAAAAAAAAAATCAATAAGGCTCCTCATAAGCTCCAGGTGGCTTAAGTCCCTCCAAATACTTCTCCTCACACCTGTCAGATTAACCTTTAGGTTCAAGAAAACTTAATGATAGAGAACAGAAGACAAACAGTGACCAGGCCAAAATAGACCTTGGTAGCAAGTATATTCAAGGAACTGGTCCCGGTACTTATCACTTCTTTTGTATCAGGCTAAGCTTGCCCAATATGTAGCCATTTAAGTAACAGTCACAAAATAAAAATAACAGTATTAAGAACCTTTCATTGCTTCTTTAGTCCTTCCCCTAAATTCCCCATGGGAGTCCCCGTTCTTTGTCTGGTGGTTAGTTGCAAGCATCCATATCTGTATTGGTCAGGCTCTGGCAGAACCTCTCAAGAGATATTCATATCAGGCTCCTGTCAGCTGAAGAGGTTTGCAACCCCATAGGAAGAACAACAATGTCAACCAGCTAGACCCCCCAGAGCTCCCAGGGACTAAAACACCAACCAAAGAGTCTACATGGAGGGACCCATAGCTCCAGCTGCATATGTAGCAGAGGATGGCATTGTCTGGCATCAGTGGGAGGGCTGGTCCTGTGGAGACTCGATGCCCCAGCATGGGTTGTGAGACAGGAGTAAGTGGGTGAGGAAACACCCTCAAACAAGCAGTGGGGAAGGGCAGGATGGGGGTTTTGAGAAGGGGAACCAGGAAGGGTGATAATATTTGAAGTGTAAATAAGTAGAATAACCAATAAAAAATGTAAAAATTAACATTATAATAACTTTTCGTGGGCAAAACACTTTGGAAGGTCCCTGTGTGTGATCCTTAGTTTATTTCTTAGAATACAGTGAGAGACATGAGACCCAGATGAACCCGAGACCATCTCATCTCATTACAAAATAATGGAATTGGGTATTGAACGTACATTTGAGAGTTAGTGCTCTCAGCAGAGCATGTGAGACAGAGTGCATCTTCCTACCGGGCTGCCGCTGTGGGAGGAGTAAAACCAGGCTGACTTTTTACATGTAGCCAGTGATGGCGCTTTGCCCAGCCAAGATTACCTCATATGCCTGCATTCACCATCATCCAGCCCCTACAAGACTCTGAGGCAGTTCCCTCTCTGTCTACCCCACTGACACTTAGAGACCTTGAATTCCATGTCACCTCCTTAAGAAGCAACAAAGCCAGTATACAACCTACGCTGTATCTCCCACACCGCAGACCACACCTTCTTCCTCCAACCTATCCACCTGCTTAGCGTATCAGGAGTTTCTGTTCATGAAAGAACAATCAACATCCTTTTGAAGGTTCCCAAAACAAACTTTATCTTTCTAAATGGCAGCTGGCCACAAGCCAGCAGTGCTGGCTCAATATATAGACCATGGTGCTGAATTTCTCAAGATAACATTAATGGCAAATGTTCCTGGAGCTATAAACTTTCCAGCAGCATTGTGGTGGGATGTGAAGGAGTGGGCCTCTCTCCAGCTCCTTCTAGGGTTCCTCACCACTGTTTTTCACTTACATTGGCTTTTAGAATAGGGTTAAGAAAAGGACCCTGTAGGGTGCTGTGATATCAGGTGCCAGTTGCCTTGGCAACTCACAGATGTGTGCCTTCCGGTCCCCGCCTTCCCCCAACCCACATCCCAAGCAGTATAGGTTTGAAACTCTTCTCTCTGTTTTCTCTGTTTGGGTTTCTTAATCTTTTCATTGTTTTTTGAGACTGTGTGTCTCTCTCTGTATCCAAGGATGTCCTTGTGACTTTCACTCCCTCTGCAATAACTCTCTGGGCCTGGGATTGCAAGTACAAGTCTCCATTCCTACCCAGACACCAGTTCCCACTTTTAATAAAACAGAAAAGCTCGGGATTTAAGTGGGGGCCCAAGTAGATGCTGTGGGAAGACTTTGGCTACTCTTCTAAGAACATCTGATACTCTATGCAGCTGCATTAATTTCCATGAGCAAGGAGTGCCTAATAACTCTCACCCCAGCATTCCCAAAGTGTTCAGAGGACAGTGGTGAGATAGAGTTGATCCTGGCTACCTTCTCTCTTATGCACTGACCACCGCAAACATGCAAATGACACCAATGAATGCCCTTGACTGTAAGGAGCCCCAAAGAAATCTAACCATCAGAGACTATTGACTTTAAGGAATTAGTCTAGTCTGTGATAAAATTAGTTTTCTATTTCCCCCTCCTTGTGCCCACCTAAAAGGATAATAATACCTTCCCTGTTCCCACACCAACATGAAAAATGTTAGAAGGCAATGCGCCATTTTCTGACTGTGCCTGGGAGACAAAATGCCACAATCTGAATTTGTTTTCCTTGGGATAGCCTTAAAATATCTGGGATCTGTCTTTGAGCTGTGCACAATAAGCAGTTTCCTCTATTTAATGAAGCCCATTTCTTTTTCATGCTGACTAGGACTATGGTTTGATTTGCCCCAGCCCCAGCCCCATCTTCCCTAACTGTTTCTAGAAGAAAGAGCCTGGCATCCCATGGAGCCGAGCAGGAGACAAATAAGGAAAACCCAGCTCTTGAACAGGGCTCACCACAACTTCCCAAGGAGAAAAGAAGTGAAGAATGCATCCCCGTAATTTCCCCCATTTCCTTTCTTGAAGTTCCCCAGACTGCAAGGTCCCTGAGAGGGCTCTGGTGAGAAAGCGCAAAGGCATCTGCTGGGAATGCCTCATCAGCACCACCTCACAACCGTGCCAGAAAGAGAGCTCAGTGTGGCACAGGACAGGGCTGACACACATTCTGTAGTGAGGAGGAGGAAAGGACTCTGTCTTTGGAGAAACAAGGCAAAAGCCACATCAAGGCTTTAATCAAATGTTCAGCCTTCAAAACTGTTGAAGCCCTAAGCCAGTCTCATCAGATTCCTCTACTGAGAGGAACCACACAGAAAAGCAATCTTTCCCCCAGGATTCTTTGCACAAGCCTCAAACCAGAATGGCCAATTCTCTCAAATCGGTTCTGAGAGAGCAAGGATGAAGCCCTATTGTAAAAATGGTCATGCCTTGCTCTACCACTCACTGCGCTCCTCGACCCCCCCACCCACCCCCTCGTTTCCTCTGTCCTCCTATCAAAGAGTCCAAACAGGTGAATCAAGCTGGAGACTATTTCACAGCAAAGGGGGGCTCTTGCTTCTGAGGGAGACAAATTCCGGAGCTGTCCTTGGTGCTAGGTCAACAGCTCCTGTAGCCTAAGCACCTGCCGAGTTCTCACATTGCTCTATACTTCTGCCATATCTCCGGATCACTGCTTTTCCAGACTGATGATCCCCGTTGATGCCTTTAACCACATCCACTCTCAAGCCCAGGATTCCTTGTAACCCTTCACACAGCCTCCATGGACTAAACTCCATCTCTTGATTACAATCTCCTACCCACAGACCAGCCTGCCTCTATCTCAAATCACTGAACACAATGTGAATGAACCACTGGAGGACTTAAAATTTTGTCTCTTAAAACAAAACACTGCCGTCCCCGGTACAGGGAATGTAGGGGATTAAAAAAATAGACTAAAAGGGACACTTAAAGATGAAATGGTAGTCTCAAGGAATATTTAGGCAAGATGTGAATATAGAAAATGTAATTTATGTGAAGAAGAAAGAAGCAGGTGTCAAAATAATCCTAGTGTTTCTGGCTAGATAATATGTAGGATGCTACTGTTGAATATTAAGCCGGGCACATCAGACCATGAACAAGTTTTAAGAGGAGGTGTGTCAAATTCACTTGTGAATGTATAGCATTCAGGTAATCTGTCATCTAACCTAGGCAGGGATCAAAGGCATGAGCAATACTCCAGCTCAAAGGGGACCTAGGGAAAGAATTTCAAATGAGCCCAGTACTTGATGCATTAGAACATGTATCTTCAAAGCAATTGATGAATAATGGGAAAATATGGCATACACACAGAAGATGATGTGTCAGGAAAAGCCCAAAGGAGAGAATGTTTTTCCCAAGGAGAGACCCAGGATGTCAAACAGTTGTGCAAGAATGGACTTAGAACGTACCCGTACAGCCTAATGGCAGACCTCAGACAACCTGTACCCAGCCGGCTTTTCATTCCATGGAGCAGATGATGGGAAGCAATTTGGAGGAGTTGAAGAGAGACTAGAAGGTGAGGAGCTGGAAAACTGAGAAGATACAATCTTTTCACAAGTTGGCTGTGAAGAGGAAGAAAAAGCCAGAGGAGTGGGCTGGGGACACTGTGGAGAGTTTTATTTTTGTTGTGAAGATAGAAATACTCAAATATATTTGGAGGCTGAGTGCATTGAGCAAGTAGAAAAGATGTTAACGATGAGAAAGGAGATAACTGGCAAACAGAAAGATTGAGGAGGCTGGAATCTGGGGTACAAGGAGCTCTTCCCTCCAGAGAGGGGCACAGAGGTCAGAACACCGTGAACGTGCCCTTGCAGAGTGAGGAGTTAGGGACCGCATGCCAAACCTGCCTGAGATGCCGACGATAGCACACTTTGGCATCGCTGCCTCACCATCCAAAATAACAGGATCTGTTCCATCAAAAAAACTGGAACACATCAGTGGGTGTTCAGAGGAAGCCGGCTCTTATTCAAGAAAGAAAGAAAAGTTTTCTTGCAGATGGAGTTGTCCAGAAACTGATGGCTGCTGTTGTGAGCCCTGTCGGGGGCAGCGTTCAAGTGGAGAATACTGTGAGCACCTTCCCAGCCACATCGATGACTGTGCACCATACCAAAAGAAAAGGCCTGGCCTAGAGGTGTCCAGAGAGCCTCTCAACAGCAGCCAGCACACTAGAGACTCATTGTCACCAGGCATTCTCAGAGCTGTGCCTCTCACACTCCCACCAGCGTGCCTTCCAGCCTTCCTCCAACACACATCCAATTTCTCTTCTGCGATATGGTTTGTTCCGTGTTTCTCTTCCTCTCTTCTACCATGCTTCTTGCACTGCCATGGAGCTATCTGAGGCTGCACTAGATTCCCATAATCCACGTTTTCCCCATTTCTAACCCAAATCATAGCTTTATTTCGGGTACCTCCAAGCACACTGATCAGCCCACACCAGCAACAATGATTCTTTCTTCTTCTCTTTTTCTTTCCCTACCCAAGGTCTGTGTCACTGATTGATGGTTCTAGGAACATAGGGTATCCCCAGACTACGTTTCCTGTGCTTTCTCTCAGAACGATCTGGCCTGGTAGAGACAGGAAGTGCCCTTTTCAGAAAAACCAAGAGCCATCTCATGTCATTGGCTTTCCTCAATTACCCCTAACCAGATTACCTTCCTACAGAACACAGAATCCTCCACGGCGGCCCAGATGGATGCATGCCGGCCCTAGATATTTGGCTAATTGTTTTCATCCTCTTCCTTCTCAAGTAAGAAATTATCCCTTCAAAGCAGTATAATCCTGGGAAAAAAACGTTAGCAGTGACTCATGCAGGAGTAGGGTTGGTGACTAGCAAGGAATGAGGAGAGAAAAGAAAGAGCACACATACTGCTTATGAAGTCACCGAATAAGGAGCATTGGCCAATTTAGACAATTATACAACTAAAACAATTAAATAACTCCACAATGCTAGAAGGATGTGTAAACAAAACACATAACACTACCCTATAGGCCAAGAGAAAAGCAAGCTCAGCCACTGTGGTGGGCAGCCTTGCTTCTATCTGCAGAGCACCCTTCATCCTTGTCGTTGTCACCACCACCACCACCACCACCACTACAAGCACCCCCACACAACCATCAACACCACCACCACCCCCACACCACCATCATCATTGACCTCTCCTTTTCATGAGAAATGTTTTTGCAGTAGGAATCAGCTCTAGTTGAGCCAGTCTTAGAATATGCCATCCCTTGCTTCTTGAATCCAAAAAGGGAGTAACAGCCAGGCGGGAATAGGATTCCCTATCCCTCAACATGACTGAATCCAGGAAAGGAGCAGCACGCAGCGCAACAGACCCAAATTTCAGCTGAGAACCAAGACAGAGCTAGGATACAAAAAGAAGTCAGTCTCTCTTCCTTTTGGATTATGAACTTGGACCAGCTGGCTTGGCCACTGCCAGAGGCCATCTTTGCTTTCAAATGGATAAGGTCCGCAGGAGAACAAAGGCAGCACGTGAAGACAGAGCCAAAAGATAGAGAAAGTAAGCAGAGCTTTGATGAATCACCACTTCAGCTCTGGGTCCACAATGCCTGAAGCCTTTAAACTCAACATTTACAAAAGCCTTCCTTTCCCCCTTTGTTCTCAAATTAGAGTGAGCTCCCAATGTTTTGATTCCTCTTGTTTATGTGAAGGAGAGTCTTACCTAATAAAGCACGAGCCAGGGAGCTGGTACTCATCGGGAGTGGGTGCCAGCCAGGCATCAGAGACAGATCTGTAAACCAGAATTATCACACTTCCTGAAACATCAATTCAGTAGGACTTTCAGCCTCCTGAATAATAAAAACAGCCTACCAAATTATACCGAAGCAGACAGAGCCATTGGAGAGGAACTCCAAAAGGAATGGTAGACAGGAAGTACGAGGCGTTCCCCTGACATAAACTCTAGCTTCAAAGTGTCTGAAAGCAACTATAATTTTGCAAGAAACTCAGCACCAACTTGAGTGCAGTCTAACTCTGATCTTGAAGACCTCTCTCAGACATCCTTATTCAATCCCAAAATGTGGCTCCCAAGTCCCTGCGTGGAACTCTTCGATGGTTAACATTGTCGATTGACAAAATTTAGAACCACCTAGAAGGCAAAACCGAATGTGTCTGTGAACCAAAAAATTCTAAGCTAGATTAAATAAGTGAGAAGACCCAACCCAAATGTAGACAGCATTCCATGACCTGGGGGGTCTACACTACATACAAAAGAGACAGTGGGCTGGGTACCAGAGTTCATCCCCTTCCCTCCCTCTGTTTTCTGACTGTGGATACAGTGTGACCAGTTCCTTTGTGCTCCTACCAGCAGGACTTGTGATGATCTGTAAGAAAACTGTCAGCCAAATGAAACTATCCCTTTCTTAAGTGGCTTCGCTTATGTATGTCAGGCAGGAACAAGGACAGTAGCTTATAAACCTCTGATTGCCATGTTGAAAATTCCCAAGACTGACCTCTGAAAATAAGGATTAGGTATTATCAAGTTACTCTTCCCCGAGGCCTCTTAAAGCGTTGCTTTCCACTTACCTCCCAAGAAAAATGACAGTAAGGCGTCCACAACTCTCTGGAGGGCAGAGAGGCAATCTATTAATCAGGGAGAAAGAATCCATACCTTCAAGGTGATTTATGCAGAGACTACGTCTCCCTGGGGTAGGAACTTACACAGACTCTCACTCTAGCAAGGATTCTCTGGGCAGAGCTGGCACCCATGCAAGGCTGACCTAGCACACTAAATTCCCCCTGTGCACTCTCCACTGGAAATCCTTAAAGGGTGGAGATGGAGCACAATTCATCCTGGTGTCATCAGGAACAGTGCATTGTGGGTATTTCTAGAAGACTCAGCAGAGAAAGGTTTGAGAGAAGGGCAAGCCTCTGTCTTGCTGATCTCTCAAGTTTTACTAGTGACTCTGCATTCTCTCCCAAACCCACAAACTAGAGCCAAAGTAAAAGTTCTTGGCCCTGGCTTCCTTTTTGAGTCCTCGGGGTCACCCTAAATGCTTTTGATGTCTTCAGTCCTGCCTCCACCATGATAAAATCAGTCAGTTAAATCATCCCAGGCAGAACTGAGAACTACTGAACCAGCAAGAAAGCAGCCTCCCGCATGTACTTCCAGTGAGTTCCGAGCACCTTGAACAGGGCAGAGCCAGAAAGTGTGACACAAAGCCCTTTCCCCATTTGCTTCCATACCCGAATTCCGGCTAGCATTGAGCAGAACTCGTCAAAGAATGAAGACCCCAAGGTTTGAATAGAAAATCAACAGAAAAAAAATGCAGGATCTCCATTGCTTAGGGACTGTTTGAAATCCTTCTTCAAGACAATGACTGCTGAATGGCACCTAAATAGGGGGCAGTGCAGGGGTAGGGACCATAGCAGAGTAGAGAACAGGGCTGAAACCCAGTCTTTCTGCTCCTAGCCCTGGTGGATTGGGTGGCAGTTAAAATCCCGTATACAGAGAGAGTCAAATTTCTAAGAGAAAGAGATGAGTCGATATTTCGGGGTAGAGCAGGAATAAGCCACAGAGTTGGGCTTTGTTCTACTATCTGGTGTCTTTAACTCTTATTCTGACTGTGGGCACTGCTGCCTTCAGCCCCATGATGCTTCTTCAGTGACTCCCCACAGTGGACACGAGATGATGTCACCTCTGCCAACTCAACATGTCTTTCATCTCTTCTCACCAGGGGAACCATGTAGCTTGGAGTAGTCTTGCTCCAGAATTGAGATCATGTCTGACTTTGGACAGGTTCTCATCTTACCTTTGGTTCTGTTTTCTCACCTACAAACTGGAGATGGGCATTAATGAGTTAACGCATCCTGTAATCTCTAGGAGGCACCTGGCATGCCAGCTCTTACAGACCGAAAAGACAGATTATAATTTAAGTCTCTCTGGAACCCTGTTTGTCTGCGTACTTCTAGTCCCCAAAAGGGAAGTATTTTATCCTGTTGTCCTGTGTTAGTAAGTGGCAGTCTCGTATTTAACCCTGACATTTAACATTAAACACTCAAAGGGCTCAGTATCCACAGCAGAGTTGTGTGAGTCATGAGCCTGGGCTTCAAGAGCCCATCTCTTAAATGGAGAGATCAAACAGACACAAGAGAAAAGGACCTTAAAGATGAGCGTCTGGATAGATTGCAGGTGGCCTGTCCACAGAGGGCAGAAGCGGTGACAGGAAACCCCTTGGAAGTTTTGAGAAGAGATCAGATTTGTGATCCATGCTGAGTGGCATCTCCAAATGCAATCACAGTGTTCCCACAGTGGTCCTTACCCCTCCTCTTGAGAGAACTGTTAAAGCCAGAGTATGAATTACCACTGAAACACAATTGCCATAATATAATACTGTGGGCTCTTTTATAAACTGTCATGTGCACTTGAGTGTATGGAATGTGTATGTACATGTATGTGGTATATGTATCTACACGCATGTGTTCACGTGTGTGCATTGATGTAGAGATTAGAAGTAAATGTCCTTAACCACTCTCTACCTCATTTTTTAAATATTTATTTGTTTATTTATTTACTTACATCCCAAATACTGCCCACCCTATGGTCCCCACTCACAAACACCCTTCCCATCCCCCATCTTCTTCTTCTCTGAGACAGTGGGTTCCCCTGGGCTCCCCCCCCACACACACACACCCTACCAGAGTAGGTGAATCTTCTCCCATTGAGGTCAGACAAGGCAGCCCTTTTGGGGAATGGATACCACAGTCAGGCTACAGCTTTAGGGAGAGCCTCCACTCCACTCCACCTCCAGGTGGAGGGGAACCCACATGTAGACTGAGCTACAGGTCTGCTACATATGTGCCGGGGGTGGGAGCTTTTTCCAGCCAGTATGTGCTTTGGTTGGTGGCTCAATCTCTGAGAGCTCCCAGAAGTCCAGATACGTTGAGTCTGTTGGTCCTCCTGTGGGGTTCCTATCCCTTTCAGAGCCTTTAACCCTTCCCCCTACTCTTCCATAAGAGTCCCCAACCCCTACCCAATGTTTGGCTGTGGGTAACTGTCTGTTTCAGTCAGCTGCTGGGTGGAGCCTCTCAGAGGACAGTTTGCTAGGCTCCAGTCTGCAAGCATAACACAGTATCATTCATGCTGTCAGGGATTGGAGTCAGGCTCTGTGCATTGATTTGGTGTTTGTCTAGAGAACTTCAGAGATTTGCCTGATTGTTCCTGGGCAGCACTGAAGCCACAGACATGCACTGCCTCATCTGTTGCTTACATAGTACTGGGGCTCTGATGCCCTGTGGACCTCATGTCTTTACACTAGGCCAACCATCGAGCCATCTCTCCATCCCCATAATCTAAAATCTCCTATCATTGCATTCCCTCAAAGCTCCGTGAGATCCAAATTTTCATGAGGAGCTTAGGATTTTAGAGAATTGGAGATTAGTGTCCAACCACTGCCGGGTGTGAGGCAGAGTCATCAGGGCCTTCTGCTGATGGTTTCTATACCTGCTGGCCTCCTGTGGCATCCTCTCAAATGGGCATGTGACAGGAGGAAGCAACTCTGTGACCCACACAGACAACATCCCCCAACTTGTCCCATGCCTGCTTCTCCAAGAGTATCTGGGCAATGATGTCCGTGCCTCTCCTGAGTTGTTTTAAATCGGTTTTGTTGCAGGTTCCTGCTAATCAACGCTACTAGGTACTGCTCAGGAAGTTGCTGCTCCTGTGTCTTTTCCTGAATGTTCTTCTAAAAGAATCTTTATAGAAGTCTTATAGCTCAACAGCTACACTGAGCTACCAAATGAGCTATGAGATGTAGAGAAAGGCAGTCAGCCAAATTCTAAGTAGGGTTCCCACTGTATATACCCACTGATTCTTTGTGGAAGAATGTAGAATCCATGTTAGACACACAGGTGTGTGTGTGTGTGTGTGTGTGTGTGTGTGTGTGTGTGTGTGTGTGAATGGCACCTAGGTCTCAAGCTTCCAAATCATTAGCGATTCGATGCTAGCTCATGGGAGGAGCCTGTGAGAGCATCATGGAGATCCTCGGGCCTCTTGACTAATCTCAGTTCTCTCAGTAACGCCATCCTGCTTTGAAGACAAGTGTGATCTAAGTGTGGAAGACAACAGGGGCAATACACAAATGAGCTGTGGCTATATGGTGTGGCCATGGTCTCTCAGCAGCGTATGTGCTCAGTACTATTTATAGCTGAGAAGACCAGAAGCAGCCCCACTAAAGCCTTAGCTGTCCTGGACATTATCGTGGTCCCCAGATAAACTCAGTCCATGGAGACTGGAATCTCAAGAGCCAGTTTCACCTCTCAAAGAAGGCCCTGCTTCCTCCCCTTCCACTTGGCCAAGTCAGACCAGGCTCCATTCTGCTCAGCGTGCTGGGAGCAACCCAGAGAACGCCCCTCTACAACCACTTAGGGGTAACCCGGTCATGTCAGTGACCCCACCCCCACTCTGCCCTTTTCCTTGTAGAGAAAGCCCAATTGCTTCCACACGGGAAGACGTCTTCAAGTTGTGCTAGCTCTCTACCATCCAAGGTCTGTTCTTGCAGCCTCTAGTGATTCAGAGCAGACACCACAACCAATAGCTTCCCTCCTTCAGATGATCATCATCTCAGGTAACAGCCAAATCATCCCTGTGGATCAGAAAGATCCAACTACTAAAGAGCATGCGGTACCCCAGACTCTGGGGTGGTTAAGGAGTCAAGTTCCAGCTTGAACAGCCTCCCTGCTAGCTGTGCATTTGGGCAGCAACTTGCACATCCAAAGCCTCAATTTTTATGTTGGGTGTTTATGTTTGGCATAGCAACCAGGTAATAGAGATTTGAGTAGATGTCAAATAAAAGGATGAACTTAATAAGTGGAGGCATAATTGCTACATTGTAACTATGTGTTAAGATATAATTATTTGACTTACAGAGTGAATAGACTGTGGGTTTTTTTTTTTTTCATCACATGACAAATGCCAAGGAAAATAACTTTTTAAAAAGCTAACGATTATTTTGGATCCTGGCTTCAGAAGGGCCATCTTCAGCAGACTGGATTCATATTTGTGACTCATGGGAAGTACATCATGGTGGATCAAAGCTGCCTATCTATGGCAGCCAGGAAACACAACACAATAAAGGTAGCCTGTAATACACAGGCTGTGCAGATACCCACGGTCAGGGTAGACTTTCACCCTTACTTAATTATTACTGGAAATGCCCTCATAAAAAACACCCCAACGTGTGCTTTACTAATCTATTTGGTATTTCTATAGCCAATCAAGATTAATCATTACATTACAGGAGATGGCGTAGCAGCTAACAGCTTTGCCATGTATGTATGAAGATTCCCAGAACCCCTACAAACTTTGGGTGGGTCTGGCATCCCATAATTTTAATGCTTGGAAGGTGAAAACAGATGGACAGAGCAAGCTGGCTGGTTAAACTTAACCATATCGTGAAGCTTTGAGAGAATACACTACCCCAATAAAGAAAATGGAAAATTATTAAGGAAGACTCCTGATGTCAGCCTGGACCTGCCACATACATGCTCACACATTTACACGTGTCCCTACACACATGGGCATGCTTACACATATGTACTTTCTTTCATGGTGGCCGAAGATGCCCCCAGGACCCTTCATAAAAATGTATACCATTTTCCAAAAGCTCCAATCTGAGGACCAAGCCCTTAAAACGTGCTACTTCGAGGAACACCCAACTATAGCAACGATGGCTGTAAGCTTATTAGGAAAACATGGGCAAAGAGAAACAGCCAGAGAGTTAAACCATGATGTCAGCGGAGGGTTCGCTTAATGGACAAGCTCAGAACAGTGGAAAAGCAGTGTTTTCCTGCAACAGAGATCAGTGGACTCAGGAGAGCAGCAGACACGATGTTTCAGGAAACTTTGGAACCACTGTAGGCCTCACTGTCCTGTGTTCCTCCGTTTCCCAGAGTCATCTGTGGTGCATAGGCTCAACTTTCCAACGATTCCAAGCAGTAGTTTTTCCTCTATTGGATCTTTCCCTGATAAAATAAGTAAGGTGGCTTGTATTTTCAGAAATGGCAGAGTGCCTTTATCCTGGGGTTCTACTGTGCCCACAACAAAAGAAACACATAAAAAGCCCACATCTCAGGCCTCAAGGGAGTCCAGCTCACTGCCAGCCTTACTGCAAGGGCAGCTTGATAAGCCAGATGTCAGCAAAGAGGAATCTTCCCAGCTGTCTTTCCCATTTAAGAAAACCTTGTTTGTTTCTATTACTTTCTATTCATAGGACACAGCACAGGGGGAAACCCCTCATTCATTCTGTTAAGTAAAAAAATAAAAGATGCTCATGTCTGAGCACACTTCTTTTGGGGTATTTCTCTTTGTAACTAATCGCATCCAAAGGGCACGGCCCCTCGAAACCCAAGTCCCTCGATGCCAGGCTAATCTGGTATTGAGAGAACTTTCTGCTGAACAGGCAGGGAGGGAACATGTTGGGAAGGAGGAAGCTGGACTGCTTTTTATTCTCCCTTCCACGGGGCAGGTTTCCTCTGCAGCCCTCCAGTCCCCTCATGGTGACCACTTGCTTTACTCACTACTGAAGCCTTCCTGTCCATCTCCACCATCTATCCGATTCTTCATACTATGCTAAGGAAGCTTCTCACTTCTGCCTGGCGTCCCCAAGCCCTAAAACTAATGGAGTTGCACAGGCTAACTGGAGGTGCAGCCCTACACAAAATGCTGGTGGGAAGGAGATTTCTTCAAGCATCACTGGACACAGTCTTCATGTATCATACACCTCTACATGAGCCATTAGCTCGGAGGATGGTAATAAAGGAAATTCGGGGGAATAAGAGTGTAGGTACCAGCTGAGTACACCCTGGGGCAAAGATGCTGGCTCCAGACACTTGATGGAGATGATGGATCTTAAATAAACCCTCTTAGCTTGAGACAGAAGATAGGCTGAAGACTTTTTATTCTATATCTATCTATCTAGTGCCCTGGGATGAGTCACTAAATCCCTGAGGTCATCGTTGGAAATGCCAGAGGTATAGCCATTGGTCTTAGGAGAAGTGACATAGTTTCCTTAGAAACTTATTCTAGCAAGCCCAAAGCCAAGTTCTGTGAGAATGTGCTCCTGAACCTGATTAAAAATTAACTTGACTGTTTTTTAAATTAATTGGTTAATTAGATGCAATTATTGGTTACTCGCTGCAAGTGAATAATTAAATCAGTTGACTTCTGTTCAATAGATAAAAGTAGGTTAATTCAAGAGGCCCACATATATATATATATATGCACACTTTAGTCATGCTTGATAATAAAGATAACCAACAAAAGATTTAAATACACACACACACACACACACACACACACACACACACACACCTCGAGAGACAGACAGAGAGACAGACACAGACAGACAGAGAGATCCTCTGATACCAGGATCAGAAGAGATTCTCTACTACAGTGAGCAGAAGAGTTCATGTACAACAGCAACAGGATTGGGCACATGTGGAGGACGGTGCTTCATGCAGAATGAACTGAATCCTGTGTTCACACATGAAACGCAGAGTGTGCTGGAAAGAACGTATGAAGGCAGAAGCAATAACATGGCGCCATCATCCCATAGCAGGTATAAAAATAAAATATACGACAGCAGGAACCGTACAAATGATCAAGGGGAGACGTTAGAAGCATAGTATTGGAAAGCCGTTATCAGATGCGTGAAGACGTACCACAGTGTTTGGAGGAAGACGTCACTTAATTTTGAAAGTGTGCTTGCTGCACACTTGATGGCAAGCATTAAAAAGCTGATGATAAGAGAATAATTCAGCAGCAGATATAAAATAGAATCGTAAAAATGCTCAACGATCTGGAAGGAGACATAAAAATTAAGGGATGGAGGAAGAAAATTAGAACAAAGCAAATAGCTCAACATGCTTGAGTGTGATATACCAGCAAATGCATTTATATGAAAATGCCAGTGCTGGACATTGGTCACCATCCTACAAGTTATTGGTCCCAGGAGGCCCCCGAGACAGTCTAAGCAAACAGGCCATTGCTATTTCTTCTGGTTATCCACCATAACTAGATGGTAAGACTTTATCCTTAAAGATACTATGGATTTTGGCTACAGAACATGGAAAAATTAGTCTTGAAATGACCAGGGAATTCTCCCAGCTGGCTAGCTTTCATAATACAGGAAGGTGATAGGCAGACTGAGAAGAGGCCTCAGTGGTGTTTTCCCAGTGTTTGATCTTACGGCTACAGTAACAACTTGCCAGCAAGATGTATCCACTAGTACAATAGTGGCCACACTGTGTAGTAACCAACTGCTCTTGTGTTAGGATTTACATCCTGCTCCACAGGAGAGAATTTGTGTCTAATACTATAAACATGGTCAGAATCTTTGGCTGCGGAAACCATAGTCCCAAGGAAAGAACTTGTTGATGCATTTGTTTTTCTGAATGGTCCTGTTGTCAAACTCCCTTCTAGCTATTTATTTCTGTTCACAAATATGTGTTGCTCTCAATGTTGATCAGAAAAGTTTCTTATCACAGTGGGTGGTGAAAACAGAGACTACGAACTATTCAAAGTTCTGAGAATAAGCAACCAGGGGTGCTCAGCTATAAGTGGAACATCTGTACCGTGCCCCTTGCCCTGCCTAAGGCTCAAGGAACACAGAAGAAGGGGTGAGAAGAATGTAAGAGCCAGGGGATGGGGAGAAATACGGAGAAATTCTGTTCTGACGGCATGGCTGCTGGATACAGAACTCACAGCAGCCAGAGCCAATAACATTAAAGCTGCACAAGATGAATCTTACTTTAGCCTCAAGCATGGAGGGCAGAGGAGCTTCCAGGGCTCCATCTGTCACTCGGGAGTTCTTGACAACTGATGGCAGCTGAGGAAGGAGAAGTCACACTTTTTTTTTTTCTTTTTGACTAATGAACAGGTTGTTCCAGTGACCTCAGACCCATGTGCATGTGTACAGTTTTAACTGGACTGATTGAGTTGATTGTTTGTCTTTTAAGAAAACAGGATGCTGGCAGGAAGATGTGCTCAGGATCCCATATGAGTTGGACAGAGGGAGTGAAAAGTGAATATGACCAAGATATATTTATACAAGTATGAAAATTACAAAAGAATAAAATTTAAAGCAGAAATACGTGCACCAACCCAACATCCTAGTTAAAAGACAGACTGTCAAATGACTTTAACAAACAAAAAAGACACTCTTTGCCATTGTGTGTGTTACAAATATACTTTAAATATAAAGATATAGCAAAGTAAGAAAGTAAAAGTACACACACACACACACAGAGAGAGAGAGAGAGAGAGAGAGAGAGAGAGAGAGAGAGAGAGAGAAAGAGAGAGAGAGAGAGACTATGTAAAACTGAACAAAGTGCTAGCATGCATCTGGTGAGGCAAATTTTAAAACAATATGACCAAGAGCAATGAAGGACATTGTATAATGACCAACACTCTAAACAATAGGCAGTTCTGTAATGTTAAACAATTGTCCACTAGGATGCGGAGGGAAAGAATCATGGCACAAAAGCTGACAGAACAGAAGAAAAAAGGAGCAAATGGCAGTTTTGCCTGGAGAAAACCTTCCTCCCTTAGCAATCAGACAGGAGGAACACAAGCTGGAGAGCCTTAGACAAAATAACACAGAGGTACCTCTGATTGTGGTTATAGGGGTCCCGCTGTGAGAAGGCAGCTAACACAGATGGAGAGAGTAGAAGCCCTTTGATTCCTTGACAGAGCTGTTTGGGAAATGTATTTAAATAGGCTGATTTGTTTGCTTTGAAAATAGTATAAAGATTTAATGATCAAGTCAAGTTTGTTTTTGTAGTTAGAAGAGGAGAGTACAGAATTCACCTGAATCACGTGGGGATTTTCACCTGCAGTTATGAATTAAGATAGGGTAAATTGGTCACTGACTCCAAGTAGAGAGTGGTGATATTTGCAAGTTAAGGTTATTAGAAATAGAAATCTGTATACCAAGCAGAGTGAATACAGACATATATCAGGGAAGTTATTAATAAATGAAGATCTGACTCTCCAGATTGAGAGAGGGACAGATCGAAATACTCTGAGTTAAAGTCCCGGCTACAAGTTGCTTACTTATTGATATTGAAATTAATAAAATGTGTTAGTTTGTTTTATGAATTACCCCATTAAGGCCATGTGGCTTGTCAGACGCCAGCTAGTGAGGGTTTGTGGTTATTTTAAAATTACCACAACAGGAGGCTCACATTCTCTTAACATGGGATCCATGGGAATTTGAGTTAATTTCTTAATATGACAGATTATTAGAATCCTAAGAATAAGATCATATAGTTTTTTAGTTTATTCATTTGTTTTATATTGTTTTAAATTTCAAAATGGGTGTGATGTTAGGTTTTGTAGTTTTATTATTTCTCTAAAAGAAAATACAAAATACAAGATATTCTGGTTACTTGACCTAAGGTCACACTATTTTGGGAGAAAGATTTTGTTTTTGTGTTTTTAAAAAGGGTGCTTACACTCTACATGCCTTCCAGAGTTATATGGATCAGATTTGGTAGAGGGAGACCACCTGACTAGATTCAAGAGAAGCAAACAAAATATATCTTGATAATAAAATGTTTTGAGATTTGTATATTGCAGAATGTGCAACTATGGTGAATTTTGTCATCAGAATGCTAAACTGGCCTGCTTAGATTCCTGATCTCAGAGACTAAAGCAAACATTGGTGTGGCCTTCCTTCTTGAGGCCTGGCCAGCTTTCTCCATCTCCTCCCCCTTCTAGATTCTCAATGCCCATATCCAGCCTGGAGGAGCTATAAAGAGTTGTCACCCAGTTCTCTGGACTTTGGGGGCTGAAGGTGGTTATTCTAAGGTTGTTTCATGAAGAATTTAGAAATGGTCATAATTTAACAGGGAGAATTAGCCAGATTTATTTGAATAGCCATAATCTCCTTTGGTAACTAAGCTAAAGTTATATCTTACACTGGTAGAAATCTTTCTAAATTATACAAAGTTGAGGTTATAATCTTTACAGTAGTATAGAACTTATTTGATAGAGATTTAAGGTTTTCATTGGTATAATTTCTTATTGATTTAAAATTGAGATTAGTATTGTCACTTTCATATAGGTATTGTACCTATACAATACATTTGGGAATACAAGGCTTAGACCCAGTCCTATAACTGCTATTGTACGCTGTTTTTCATTGATCAAACAATATTAGTTAAGGGACAAATAGCAAACTCATGGTTGTGAGTCAATTAAAAGGGTGTTTTTGAGATATTTCAATTAGAACTGGCCAAGAGTAGTCAAGGCTTAACAGTTCAGAAATGCTTTTTGTAAATAGATGGTTCTCAAAAATGCCAAAAATCCATACTGTTCCCCCTTTGGTGGATGTAATGAAGAAACTGAGAATTTCTACCTCCAGGTGAGGTATTTTGTGGCTAGGCAGCCACTGGGCAGAAACTGCCTATTTTATCTACAGACTAATGCTGTCCAGAAAGGAACACATTATGCAGAATAGACAACTGATCATCTTTGCCAAGCCAAAATTATCAGCCCTTCAAGATTTTTGCATTTCAAAGGTCTGTCAGTGATCTTGGGTCAAAAGGCTGAAGACTTGCTCTCACATGTTGCTAACAGGACTGCTAATAAAGATTTGTCTCTACAACCTGTCTCAGTTCTGGAAGCCATGTTAGGTTTCTTATGTTTTTTAGATATTTGGCTGTTCTCAGATTTTTAATGGAGTTGAAGACTAATTATTTTTATAGCCTACCCAAGCTAATTAACTTTTAGAAAACATAGTCATTTAGAATATTTTTAAATGGTAATAGTTGTACACAGCTTACATTTAAGTAAACAGAAATGGTGACGTATAGATTGATGTAGAGGCAATACATGATTGGTCAGTAGGGAGTTAGGGAGGGAAAAATCTAGGAAAGGGGAAGAGGAGGGAGGGGAAAGATTCGGAAGGAGGCAACATGGAAGCAGAGATGGATGTTTCTCTCAGCACATCTCTAGATTGATAATGTTATTATGATTGTATCTAAGGGTTACTATGGGTCTATTTATCTCATATAGATGGGCAGTTTATATCTTTGTCCATTGGTTGTAAGCTTATTGTGTAGAGGGTTTGTGGATTGAGAATTTAACTTATGAACCTGATTGATAAGTTAATGATTGTGGAGTCATATTTATACCAGGTGGTATAGGAAAGTGAGTGAAACAACACACAGGAGTGGGTGGAGTGAACCACACCTGAGTTCTTAGAGGTAGCATGAAGCTGATAAGGTAGACATAACCCACATGTGGCCCCATAGGAGCTGGCCCAAGCACAGGTTAAAAGTTTATAACATTTTTAATATTTACCACAACAAGTAACAATAAAGAAGACCTCAACATTGGTAATCAATAAGACCTGATAATTACTTACTTACTTACTTACTAAACATACCACCCAGTGCAGAATATTTAACCAGATACCTCATATTCTGGCCTATAAGCAAGTCACCAAATCTCAAAGGACAGACAATAGAAAGTGGATGTATCACACATAAAAGTAACTAGAAATGATTAATTTATATCAAAAAATTCTCCAAATCTTTGCAGTTAGCAACATAGTTCTAAACATAAGAAGACGCACATAAGAAAGAATCATTCTGCTAAAGGAACATGGCAAACAAATGATTCCTAATGATGCATTGCTATGCCCACAGAGCAGAGCTCAGTGCTTATCAGAAAAGCCCCATCTAGAATTAAACAAGAGACCCACAACCGGACAATGTACAGAGCATGAGAGACTTTGGGCACTCAGTCCTTAATGGAAAGTCTTTATCGAACCCCTCTCCTCAGGGCTCAGAGAGCTATGTGGAAGCAGGCATGGAAAGAACAAGAGAGGTGATGACTTCAAGGAAACAGTGTCTTCTGGACAGGAGAATTCATACATAGAGAAATGCATAGAGACTGGGACATCGTGGACAAGACCTGAAAAAGGTTCAAACTGTATAGGCTCCCATTGCTGAGAAGGGGAAATGGACACAAATTCCCACCACTAACCAAGAAACTGCATGCAATTTTGTCTGATGGGAAATATATACACTATACAGAAAACTACACTTCTCCAATAGAATGTCGTTGTGTATAACAATTACACTCCAGGACAGCTGGCCAACACAACAAACTGTGTGTGAGTGTCTGTGTGTTTGTGTGTATGTGTGTGTGTGAATGTGTGCATGTGTATTTGTGTGTGTGTGTGCATGTGTGGATGTGTGTAGATGTGTGTGTGAGTGTATGTATGTGTTTTTGTGTGTGGATGTGTATATATGTATGTGTGTTGTGTATAAATGTGTGTGTATGTGTATGTGTGTGTTTACCTTATTGATTTTGATTTGTTTTAACTTTGTATTATTTTCATTTGTTTGTGTTAGTATGAGAGACAGAAAATTATGTTGGGTGGGAAGGATCAAGGAAGACTTATATATGATTAAAGGATCAAAATATATTATATGAAGAAAGTTTTAAATAAAAATTTAAAATAAAAGAAGTATAGAAGTAACATAAATGCTTTTGAATTGGAAAATAAAATATAATAAAAAATAAAGTATGCAGTTAAAATAATCTTTCAAGAGAAATAAGAATTCCTCAAATTATCTAGTCTTTCTCAGTAATAAAGAAAAAAATGAAACAAACCAAACTTTAAATTGAAGGGAAAGTATTAAAGAAAAGAACCAACTAAATTGACAACAAAAAGAATATAAAATCTGTGTTTTCAACACCAGAGATACTTGAAAAGATAATGATGCTGACAGTTCTTTAGCTACACTGGTAACGAGTAGAAAAGAAATAAAATGATCCATAGAAGGAACATGATACCTAACATTGCAAGAACATTGACATTTTTCCTGTGATAACAGGAACAATACAACACTGGAGTCTCCTCACCTCCATGTGTCGCCATACAGGACATTCTAGCAAAAAGGAGCAACTGAAACCAGAAGGAGGAGGAGGAGGAGGAGGTGGAGGAGGAGGAGGAGGAGGAGGAGGAGGAGGAGGAGGAGTAGGGGAAATGAAGCTGCCCAGGGTCTCAGACTACATGATTATCTACACAGAAAATCTGGGCACTATCTCAAAAATAGCTCCTAGATCTAATAGATATTTAACAAGGTTGTGCACTACAAAACCAGCAGGAAGTCCAGGTGTGTTTTTATATACTAGCAGTGAGCACACAGAACTTGAAAATGTTTAAATAATATCATTTGTGATGATTTCAAAAGTACATAGGTATAAGTCTAATAACTATGCATAGGTTCTTTGTGCTTAATGCAAGGAACCACTGGCTTCAAATGTCAAAGATGACCTTGGGGAATGGAGACACACAACACGTTTGTGGGTTGGGAGAGCTGGTGTAAAGGTGTTAGTTTTCATCTATACAGCCAATGCAGTTTCCATCAGATTCTCAGCAGGCTCACAAGGATAGCAAGAAGCTGATTATAAAATGTATGTGCAAAGATTAGGAACTAGACTTGCCAAAAATAAATAAAACAAAATAAAAGTAAAATGGAGGAGTAAGAACATCTGAGTAAAAGCATAATGTAAATAACAACAACAACAACAATAATAATAAATAATAAATAATATAAGTCAAACCGTGAATAGGCCCTGGCAAAAAGATAGACAAATGTGTCAACATAACAGAACACAGTGCAGAGGGCATTGTGAGCCACAAACTGGAGTTATGGATAGTTGTGAGCCGGTGCTAAAAACTAAACTCAGGTCCTTTGTAAGGACAAGTGCTCGTACCTACTGAGACATCTCTGCAGCACAATAAAGAACCCTGGCATTTGTGGCTTTGACAAAGGTATTAAGTCTAACATCATCAGTGGTAAGTACCAATTTTATT
Source organism: Micromys minutus (assembly GCF_963924665.1). Lineage (NCBI taxonomy): Eukaryota > Metazoa > Chordata > Mammalia > Rodentia > Muridae > Micromys > Micromys minutus. The sequence goes on from NC_137971.1 coordinate 6,666,189, forward strand.
AATATTTCAATACTGTGTACTGAGGAAGGCATACTATCTCAAACATATCCTTTAGTTTAGCTGTAAGAAAATAGTAGATAAACCCCCAGCTGAGCCAAATCTACAAAGTAACCGTCCAGAGCTCTTCAAAATGGTTAAAGTCACTGAAGAGAAGGAACAGAAAATGTCAGAGATGGATAAGGGGGTGTCATGTTAGACCCTAGGTTAAAATGAAATAGCATTCGTCGGAAAACTGGTGAAGTTTGGATGAAGTCTGTGGTTTAGTTAATGATTCATCATCATCACTATACTATGCAAAATGTTAATAAACATTACAGGAGACTGACTTAAGCATTTACATAACTTCCCCATAGTATTTGTTGTGACAGTCTTTGGTAAGCATAAACGTATCTAAAAATAAACAAAAAGTTATATCAAGCAGGATATATAAAACCATCAATATAAGACCTCTATCAAACAATGCAAAATAAAAAGGAAGATCCATTAAAACAGCACATTTTAGAACTATCCAAACTAAATTTCATGAAACAAAAAAAGGAAACTTAAGTGACCATTGCATTTTAGACAGAGCCATCTAAGAAGACATTGGTGAAAAGCTTGTCAGTATGACAAGCTTACTCAGGAAACCACAGATGGGGAGGCCAGGGGTAAATGAAGATAGTGAGCAAAAAGTGAAGACAAAAAGTGGTAAATAGAGAAAGAGCCATTCCAAGATATAAAGAATGTTCCAGAAAGAGGAAAGAGTTCAGACTGAAAACCCAATCACCATGAGTAGAGTCAATTAACCAGTTTTAGGGTTGCTACCTCACACCCTGTGCAAACCAGTACAACTACCTGAGTATTACCTTTCTGAGACACTCTTCAGCCCGTTGGCCTAGCTACCTGAGGCATACCTTGCTTCCCAAGGCTACTCCAGTTAGCACCTTGTCTCCCCAGTCCCTCCAGTGAATTTCTGTGATTTGTTTCACATATAGGGAAAAAAATGAATTTTTCCCTAATCTTCAATTTAGTATTTCTTTGCACACCACACACACATACACACTGATTTTTTTTTTCATTTACATCATATAACATATATTCTTTGGATTCTTTTCGTTCTTTGTACTTTGAGAAATATACATGCATGGACCCACCACCATGATTACTTTCAGAACAGACCTACTTATGATTCAGAGACTATTACTGTATCCCATATGGAGAAAACTGTACTCCAGACATTATATAGCAAGCTTGCCTGTGATTCTCCAACTCCTAAGTCAAGAGCCAGGCTTCTGTCCCTGCACTGTAGGCCACCGAACACAAGCGCTCTATGCCACTCCCCGTGGGGTGTCTACACCCAACTCTACATACTCATCTCATTGCTAGACACAATGCCACCAAGAAATCTCAATCGAATGCCTGCTCGGCCAGTCACCACTATGGGGGCATGTTCAAAATGTGACCCAGCTTTCTAGAAAAAGTCACAAAGGCAAAAATAGCATCACTGTCCATTAGAGGGGTTGGAATAAGTGAACTTCAAGAACCAATGCTGAGTTCTAACTCAAGATCTACCACAGGTAAGTTCAATCCTCCAGCCTGTTCTGGAGTCACAGACCTCGAGTTCATGTCTCTGCATCCCCAGTACTTCCACGGCACATGGTTAAACAGCTTTCATTGAATAAATTCCCGCATCAATGAATGAAAAATGATAAACTTAAATATCAAGTGGTTTGGGAGAAACGTCTTGGCCACACAGGCATGTTCTTGTAATGGTATTATACCTCCTTCCCATTCTGTGGGAAGCCTTACAGCCCTACTCACAAGTCTCTATAAGCAAGATCCTGGTTCCTGTGGTTCTACACCCTGAACTGTGACACTGCTGTTAGTCATCTGCTGACTACAGTATAGGTAAAGACACAGTGCAGACTTATAGGTAAAGTCCTTTCAGACATGCAGAGTTGTATAGCAAAACAATCCAGTATTAAACTTGCATAAGGATGGATAGTAGGTGGAATGTGGGTAACTGACTGGATGGTTAGATGGATCAAAAGTCTTGTCTACACTTAAGACAAAACCACACTCACATAATAACTTATTTTTCTTGATAACCACACCCTCAATGCCTAACATGTCTTTGCACATGATGGTCTTCAAATAAATATTTGTCAAACACACAGGCAACAGAAAGAAAGTCCTGACACTGCCTTGTGCCAAACACTGAAGTGTAGAGACACATACCTTGTCCATATGCTCATGTACGTTTGACACCTTTAACAGCTTGTCTGTCAGATCTACTAATAGGCGAAAGGTAGATTCCAAGACCTGTCCTTCCAGGCTGACTACTTACGCAGTCCATATAACTGAATATACTTTAGGAGTTGCAGAGTTGCTTGCTAATGGCCAGGAAGAGTGCTGAGCCCAGGGGACAACTTCCCCGTGTCCCCAAGACCAGCCACTTAGATGCTGCCAACTTTCCCTCATGACAGCCTGAAGAATCTAAAGTGACAGTCGCCAGGCGCAGCAATCCTTGCTCAACTGTAAGAGAAACTATCATTGTCAACCTTATGAGACTCTACAAGAAGTCATCCAAGATTAGTGTGGAGAGCAGAATTAACATCAGGCTATGTGGTCTGTGCTCCAGGCATTGAGGGCGAACGAAATCCTCTTTTGTCTGTGTTTCCTTTTGTCATGTTGAGTTCTGGGGAGGGGCGTAATTTCCCCATACCGCCCTGCAGGGCAGTCCATCCTTCAGCCACTGCCTCTGTGTGACATGCTTGCTCAGTCAACACCAGCTTCGAATCAGTGTGAATATGTTTGACTTAAAAATAGCTGAGTGTTGCTTGGTCCCCTGGGCATTCTCTGAAGAATGGCTGCCAAAGAAAGGCTCAACTCTGAAAGGACAAGGATTTATAAGAAGAGAGACTGCATTTCAAACAACACGAGAGGGTTACTGTAGACAGGAGCCCCCTTCTACAGAATATGCAAAACCAACATGAATAGAGAAGGCAGGCAGTGGAAAGTTCTTCATAAAAGAGCATGCAAATTCTAGCCTGTGGAATGTGAAAATTAAGACCTGAGGCACCCTGACTATCATGGAGGAATAAGGAGTTCTTCATAAAAGAGCATGCAAATTCTAGCCTGTGGAATGTGAAAATTAAGACCTGAGGTACCCTGACTATCATGGAGGAATAAGGACTTGCCAGCAAAGCTCAATTTGAACATTTGCCCAAGCTGCCAGGGCACACTAGAGTAACTTCTGTGCCAGTCTTTGGTAACAATGCATGGTTTTCCTTATTGTTTAGGGAGTCTCTACCCCGTCAGCCATTCTCCGGCCTACCACACTGGGGAACATTTTCTCTTTTGTATGCAGAGAATATTGCTCTGCTCATACCCAGATGGCTCTGGGGCCAAGGAACCACCTCGAAGCCTGTTCATGAGTAGGCAATTCACCACCTGCCCCAAGAGGGTCCAGGAAGTCTGTGGTCCATCCCTGTCCCTTTCCTTTATAGAAGAATGGGGCATGAATTTATTGCAAAGTTGCTTTTATAATCTTGCCACAGTCTCTGCCTTTCTCCACCCCAAGAGGAGCCTCTGAGAACTGCATCTCATGGCTGTAGGGCTGCCAGTCCTCAGACAGACTCACCCAGCAGGAAATCCTCAGAAGAGAAAAGTGACTGCCAGAAGAGCTTCTACCCCACCCCCACCCCTTCCTTGGCCACCATCTTGGTTTGCTTTCTCTTGCTTTGATGAACTCTAGAAACAAAAGTCACTTGGGGAGGACGGGGCTCACAGTCCATTGAGAAGAGGACAGGAGCTCATGGCATAAACCTGGGGGCAGGAACTGAAACAGAATCCTTAGAGAAACATCGTTTCCTGAAGTGGTCTCAAGCTTATTTATCGTCAGCTACTTTTCTTGCCCAGAGCTGGCACCGCCCACAGTACGCTGGGCCCTCCTACATTAATCATTTATCAAGAAAATGCCTTCCAGACTTGGCCTCAGGACAACTGAATGGTGTCACTTTCTCACTTGAGGGTCCCTCTTCTCTGATGCCTGTCCACTAGCCCACACAGGTTCCCTGTGTGAATAATGCTTCCTGCACACTGTAGCCACACCAGGGAAACCCCTCCACACAGCCCCAATAACTAGTGCTCTACCTTCAGCCTAGAAACTGAAATTTGCCTGTTCTTGATGATTCTGGGTCCCTTGGAGCCCAGGAGGTTCCCATAACCCTTCCTGTGCAGCGTCCTGCTGTCCTGTAGGTCTCCCCCATAACTGCCTATGTGGTGCCTCACCGCCCTGTGGGTCCCTTTGGTCCTGCCTGTGAGGTTACTCCTCACCAAACCGTCTGAGCACAGCTGCATTTGTAGAGTGTCCTGGCTGGTAATGAGATGATGGAGAAAAGGCGTTGATCTTTGATCAGTCAAGCCCAGTCCCACATACAGCCATGCTTCTGACTAGCCACATAACCTTGAGCAAATCCCTGGCCTCTTTAGGCTGGAGCCACCGGATTCTCTCAGCTGAGGAGTTGGAGTCATCCAGGTTCCCTCGGGGTCTCCTCTTCTGCACACTGAGCAGTGGTCTCTGGGTTATCCTTCTAGAAACCACGCAGAAAGATAGATGGCAATGATTCTGATCCTTTTGGCCACATTTAATATTGATAAGCAAGTATTAGGTGACCTTCTAAGTAGACCTAAAGAAAACTGGTGTCAACTCACACAAGGGCTTGTCTGGGGAGTCCCAAGCTACTGTTAAGAAAACTGGGCACCAGTTGTCCACACAGGACCCTGCTGAGTCAGATTTTCCTTCATGCCATTGACAAGACCAGAGGCAAGCAGGCAGTCACTTCTCTGTGAGGAGGGCAAAGCCCAGGAGAAGGGCACAGGTATGTACCCTCATAACCTGCACTTGCTGCAACCCAAGTGGGAGCTTTGGGGACACTGGTCACAGCCACACCCAGCACCTCCAGCTGCTGAAGATAAGCCGTGAAGCTTGAAGGCTTTATCCCTACAGCTTCTCCCCCTCAGTGACTGGGGTCCTCACAGCAGCATCCCCAACAGGTGGGCTGGGCAGGTGGATCTCACAAGCGCTGTGGATGACAGCAATGAGTATTGTGTTTTGGAAAGGAGATTTGCCAAGCTGTGTAGCTGGCAAGGAAGAGCTGGACCAAAATCCAGGCGATACTTCTCCTCTCTGGAAACACGGACTAAATTTATGTAAATGATTAAGCTAAATTACTGGCTTTAAGGACCCTCGTGTTTGGAATAAGGCCAACCTTTGTGTTCCATCCATGACTAAGAGCATCCCTGGGCTGCTCTCCATATCAATGACAGCCCTACCCTGAGGTACAGACGACTCTCCAGAGAACCTTGACTTCTTATCTGCACTTTCCCACGGACTTTGGGAACAGTCCCACACAGGTTCTGCTATATGGGTCAAGGCTGCTGACATCCTCCCCATTCAGAGACTACTGCTGCTACCATGTCTGTTCTACAGCCCCTGCTCCTTGAGCCCAGCTCCCCTCACCGCCCTGTAATCAGTCAACAAACATCAACATGACTCCACTGTGGGCTTGGCTAGCGCTTGGAGCCAGAGGCAGGAGCTGTGTGGACAAGGTCTGGTCCCTGTTTACAGTAACTGAGGAATGGAAACCGTGCTATATGAACTACAGTATATGGAAAGAAGGTGTATTCCCTGGTGAGCTTGGAGGAGAGGCAGCTTGAGCTGCCTTAGGGAGACACTGAGAGTGGGGTCATAATGAGCTGTGAGCGTCCAGAGCACTGCAAGAGGAGGCAGCCTTCCAGGAACAGAAGGAGCCATGTGGGTGAAGACAAAAGGGATCATGGTGCCCATGTATAGCCCACCATTGAAGGAACACCGAGGACAAGGAACGTGCCACTGGTAAGTCAGGACAGGTCAGATCATGGAAGCCCAGTGACAGAGGATCTCTCTGAGTCCACCAACATGGTAGTGACTTTAGGAGGGGACCATGGCTGTATTTTGGCTTCACAGTCTTCCAAAGGTCTGCAGGTGAGTCACAATGGATTAATAGTTCATGTCATGACTGCCACCAAAGCATGGAATCCATGCTGGGAAACAAGTATCAGCAATGGTGACCACTACAGCAGCTGACAGGAATGCAGCACTTAGCACAAGGGAGGTTGGAATGGCTGTCTCCCATGTTAGGAATAGTCAGCGTTTACTGCAACATCTGTCTGACTCATCTCATTCCAGCTGTCAGCGCCAGCATAGCCAGTGAGACACCACTGCATTGCTGGCATCTCTGAACAGAAAAGCATGTCACCTGTCTGGATCATCTATTTCCGGGCTGGATGCCACCACTAACCAGCCCAGAGCAGTGGGAGTGATTCCAGGAGCTAAGAACCACACCTGTAACTTCACAACACATAGGGCTGTGTGGCACATGTTCAGGCTGCTGAAATAAGCCAAGATGGATGTCCCAGCCCTCTGCATCGCAAATGCAGCAGCAACAGCAAGGGACCAGTCAGAGTGAGACTGATTGATTCCCTTGAACCTTGCTTTCTCCATGATCAATTTCTCCTGACATTCATCAGACTCTCCTGCCTGCTCCTCTGCCCTTTGAGGGGTGGGTTCTTCTCACAGAAACTGTGCACAGAATGCATCAGAAGAAACATGATGGCCTCTTTTTCTGCCTTTCCTCTACTTTTAAGTGGAGAAAAATCAAAGTTGATGAGGCTAGAGAAAAGATGTCCTGAGTATTGCAGGTAGAAGGCACATGGTCTCAGGTGCTGGTGGATCACAAGAGGCAGAAAGTGCCCAAGAGAGGGGCAGGGTTTGTAGCTTCTTATACGACAACTGTTGTGTGATTGAGTAAATAAATACATAAATTAATACATAAATAAATAATAAACTTCTTTCCCTGCCCCTGGAAGTGCTAGGCTTCCAAACTAAACGTTCATAACCATGGATTCTGAATAATTTCCACTTACATGATCCCTCCCTTTTTGCTGCCCATATGGAGAAATTAGTCTATGAATACCAAGGTTCTTAATGGTCAAGATCTTAGAAATACGTGAAGCACTGCTGGAGATTTGGAATGGTGGAAGGTTGTGGGACTTTGGGCTGGGCTGGGTGCCAGAAGCCCCACACAGATGCAAGTGTCTTCTGCCGTCTCTACTGCTGGGTCCTGCTGGGAGCGCGGGTACAGGGGAAAGACGGAAGCCCCAAACAGAGAAGGGGGAGCCAATTCAGCCGCTTCTGTAGCTTGGTCCATCCTGTCCGGGCCGGGCTGAACCGAGCCAGCAGGAGGCTCCAGTGCGGGATGCAAGAAACTTCAGGAGGGGAAATCTCTTCCCAAATGGCAGTGTTAACAGTTTTTATAACAAAAGCTCTCAGACGGCAGCAGAATGATTCTTTCAAACCTTTACTCTTGAGCAAACCCCCCATTTATATACAGTTTTTGAAATGGTTCAGAATCTGACAACAGGTACCTCCTATTGGCTTGGCCTGAGGGCTTGGGAAAACCTTGTTTACATATTTGGGGGTGTGGTCCTGCTTCTGCCTGGAGCTTATATGACCTGTGGTCAATCTTCACCTGTGGAGGGGGGAGGGACTTGGGAAATAGCTGAGCCTACCTCACCTGCGGAGGAGGGACTTGGGGCATGGCCGACATCCCCAGGGTCAGTGAAGTTCTTATGGCAGCATGGAGAGGCCTGATTCTCGGGAGACTAGGAAGCTTCCTATGTTCTCACTTAATGTTCCTCGGGCTTCCCTTATCTTGACCAAGAACAAGGGTGCTCTTCACCGCCCACAAATTTCCACACAGAAGGTGGCCGGAACAAGCAGAAGGGAGGGACATCCTTACTGGGCATCTCTCCTGTCCAAACACTAAGTGGGGGGAGGGGTGTCCATCTACCCCATCAGGTATTTCTCCCATTCCAAACACTAAACATGTTCGACTCACCCACTTCAATCCCTGAAAGGATCCACTGTTGCAGCAGCTCACAGATGTGAGACCTAAGGCAAAAGGTGAATTTATTTGTCCAAGGTTAACAGCTACAACAAAGCAAGTCTGGATTTACGCTGCAGGCAGCACGTCATTCATGGTTTCTTGTAATAGATCTCTTAGCCGGGTTAGAGCCCCGTGGTGCAGTCTGTATGAGCCGAAACCCAGGCCTCTGAGATAATGCAGGGCTGAGCCTAGACTCAGGAGCAGGAGCTCAGAGATCATTGGCCACAGCACATCTTTACACTACATCTTTCTGGAGCTCAGGTTACATACCACACCTGCAGGATCTTTCATTATCTAGGTAGACACACAAGCCTCTAAAACCAGCCCCTCTTCCTGGACACTCTGGACCTGGGGTGTTTAAACCAGCAACCTGGCCTATTCTTGGGGACATGATCTCAAGCAAGAGGCCTGCATAGGAGAGCCAGTTGGGCAGAGACTTCCAGGGCTTCTGGTAAAGGGAGGGAGTAAAGATTTTTTAAGTGGGCACAAACTACTGAACTACAGACACTTCTTGACGTTGGTCTGGGTACCACAGTGGCACCAGTAATGTGCCTATGCACTTCTACCTTAAAGCTGTATATGTCAAGGCCTGTGGCAGCCCCTCACAGAGAGTGTTGGTGACACACTGGGGAACAAAGCCCTATTCCTGGAAGCAGCTGCAGGAGGAGGGGCTAGAAAGGCATAGAGTTTGTAACACAGTTAGGTGAGCCCTGATTCAGGCTCCGGGGAGCTCACAAGATGGTGGGAGGGTTGAAAAGAACCCGGAAGCATAACTGATATCAAATGCCACTGTTTCAAAAGCTCCAAACGACATTCAAAGCATATGGGTCACCCGGATAAAAGGTATTTTAATGAAAATCTAATGCAAAGTTTCCTTGGAGAATGCGACAGACTCTTCAGGACATATTCTATGAGAGGGAAGCTGTTTCCAGAGAGACTTATTAAGAAACCTAGACTCTGTCGAGGACCTTGGCCTATACCTTGATGCTCAGAAGCCTTGGGGGGACCTTCCCATTGGCATCCAAGTGATCTGAGCACATCCTCCCATTTCCCTCATTTGGCACAGGGACGAGGGGACTCTAAGGCAGGGAAATGGTTCCCAGAAAATAGACGGGTTATGCAGAACCACAGCCAGGAAACAAGAGGAAAGACTGAGTAGTCAAAGGGATCTGGGAATGAGTGAGTTTTTCATAACACATTCATTCTCCTTCACCTTCCCTTTAGAAACGAGGCCATGTTAGCCCTGGTCGAGAGCACAGTGTGATCTCAGAAATGCCTGTGTCATTCACGTTCCCGCTGTCCTCACAGGAGTGGAGAAGATGTGCACCAGCAGTGGAGACTTAGAAGAAGGCAGGGGAGTCCTTCCACGTGCACGCTCAAACCAAGCGATCCCAGGGCTATAAGTGAGGAAGGAAAAGTGGGGACAGAAAAGGCTTTTGGCATCTACAAAACTGCAGACAGGAGGATTAAGTCCAGGAGTCCCGCAGCACAGTAGGGCAACTACTGTTGATGGTAGTTTATTATAGTTTTCAAAATGACCAGAAGAGAGGATTCTGAATGTTTCCAACTCAAAGAAATTTTTTAAATGGGAATAATAGATAGGCTAACTAACCTGATTTGATCACTGCAAAATATATAAATATGTGTGTTAATATTTATATATTACTATGATCATTAAATTGTTTTAATGAGGGAGCTAGAGAAATGAGTTAAGAGCCAAGCACACACATCTGGTGGCCCACAAATGCCTATAACTCCAGATCCAGGGATCCAGCATCTTCTGTCTTCTTCAAGTTTCACTAACATGACATTCAGTTACACACACACACACACACACACACACACACACACGTCATTTACTTACACACAAACGGTATTCACTCACACATGACAATCACTTATACACATGAAATTCACTTATACACACATATGGCATTCACTTTAAATACACACACACCACATATTTAAAGGTAAAAATTCTTAACAATAAGGAGTAAATCCCACCAGGTTCTTTTAAAGTCCTGTTCCCATGTGCCTAGGGGAAGAGGGGCCCCTTAAACATGACCCTGCTGGGTATTACTAGTGAGTCCTCACCCCTGGCCACTGTGCTGGGGGCTGCCCTCTGCACTTTATGGTAGACACTGACAGATCTAGGCACCTGACAATAGGGATCTGGATGATGTCCAGGTCATTCCCAAGAAGTGGGGTCCATGGGGAGGCTGTCCAGCCCCAAGTTTTTCCTGTTCCAATGTTTTCTACTCACATAGCCCTATCTGCGGCTCCTCCTGTACACTGAACATCCCCCAGGCAGACCCAGCCATGACTGGTCCCTCTCCTCTACAGTATTCTTAATGTATGCCTGTGCACACACACAAGCACACACGCCAAGATCAGGGTCTGGACAACCTGAGTGAAGATGGAGTGGAAGAGGGAGGAAAGAGCTCAGAGAAGCAAATGAGCAAAGGGGTGGGAAGGGAGGAGAGAAACTTTCCTGATGTCCTTTTACCAACTCCACAAAATTGACCATTGTCTGCCACGCTCTACACACAGAACTAAGGCCTGTAAGGAAGCAATGGTCAAGGCCACACCGTTCACCAGTGTGGGGCTCATGGTTTACACCATCACCCACTGCTCCACATCCTGCATGTTCCAAAGGCTCAGAGGTATGTTCGTTTCTGGCGACGTGGGATAAGCAGTCAAACTCCCACACTCCACCTCCCCAAGGGGCAACCTGAGGAGAGCCGTATTTCAGAGGGTGGCAGTCGGGGCCTTGCTCTACACTTTCACCAGTGATCAAACAGGGTAGTGGCATGGAGACCTTAGTCAAGACCTTCGTACTCAGCAGTTTAAAGTTTGACATCAATCTCCAGCCTTGGAGACACTGTTGTAAGAGACCCTGAGGACCAAGACCACGAGGAGCCCAAAGCAAGTCGGGAGTTTGCAGGGCGTCCCCAGGGCCTCCTGCCCGACCACTGCCTCCCCCTGACTTGGGTTTTTCTGCCTGGTGGAGAAGAAGCGTCACCCCAGTTACTCTGTGTTTCTTAAACAGCATTTTCAAGTTGGGCCAAGTTTTGAATTATTCAGTTTCAAACAGCAACAGGTTTGACCCGAGTTGCTCCATTTGAGTGGGGGCGCTGTGAAAGAATCACCCTCCATCTTGTTTGCAAAAGTCAATAACCAGCACCTGCCAACACAACTGGTACTCCACTTGTGCCCATGAGTAACTACACCTGTGAGCACTTCGCACATCTCAGAAATACCAACCACATGAGCCTCACAATCACACAGACACAACCCCTGTGCCAGACGCTATAAAGGAGCACCCCAAAGTGAAGAGGTAGTGGTACTCTGGCCCATCCCCCACTCGCTTGTCATTACCAGGATCTGGAGAACCTGCCAGAATGGAATTCCTCTGTCTCCATTCCCAGGATCCACACAACTCACTGGAATGCTCCTGCCTGAATCACACAGCACACTTCAAATAGGCAGGCAAAATGCCTACCACCTAGGTAGGCAGTGACAACCTTATCCTCTCCTCAGATCTGCATCTGTGGTGCAAAAAGCATATCCAGTTCCCTGCAAAGACTCTTGCTCTATATCTATCTATCTCCCTCTGTGTGTGTGTGTGTGTCTGTGTTTGTGTGTGTGTGTGTGCACGCACTCACAACTCTGTCTTTCTGTCTTTGTGTATCTTTGTCTCTCTCCCTCTCTCTCTCTTTCTCTCTCTCCCTCTCTCTCTCTCTCTCTCTCTCTCTCTCTCTCTCTCTCTCTCTCTCTATATATATATATATATATATATATATATATATATATATCCCTCTTTTCCTTTCCCCCTCTCTCCTTCTGTTTCCATACAGCCCCCTGGGACTCTGCAGCTTCTTCATCTTTTTCAGAATCTACACCAGCAGATGTCTAAGTTAATATATAATCTGGGAGCTAATGTTAGTAATTAAGACAGGAATAAAAGAATCTGTGCTTGTCAGTGGTCATGACTAGCAAGGGAACTTAGTAATCCTTGTTAAATTTAAGCTAACAAACCAGGTGGCATGTGGATTTATTGCTTTTCTGACATTGTGGAAAGACACACGTATGTCTTTGTTTCTAACATAGTATGCTCATAATATCTTCATGGATGCACCTGATACAATTCTTCTGAATTCTGTAAATTTTGAAACTCTGTGTGTGTGTGTGTGTGTGTGTGTTCAATATAGACTATGATGAAATTACTGTGAATTAAATTGTATGTCCTTCCCCAGATTAGCACTTGGAAACCCTAACTCTCGGTGTGTCCATATTTGGAGGTAATGCAGATCCTAGAAGTTGAGAAGAATGGATTGTCAAGCCAAGGTTACCGGTGACCACAGTAAGAGGTATCCACGTTAAGAGAGGAGGCTTGGAGAAAACCAGCCCTGTCGACGCCTCACCGCTGGCTCCCACGTTCAGAACTCTGAGAGAATCTATTCTGTTCTCTAAGGACCCTCGCATGCCTGTAGAAATGTTTTGTGTCCACCATAGCAAGTTGCCACATAGAATAAGACTCCAGGAGAAAGGGGTCCTGAGAGGAAGAGGGCAATGGAATGGTCGGGACTGGCAGTGGGAACAGCTGTGGGGAGTTGTGCAAAGGAAAGTCCGACACCCCTGCTTTCCACACTCAGCAAACAGCATCATCGACATAAGGAGTTGGAATTTCAGGCACGGACTGCTCTCCCAAGCTGGGAACCTCCCAGCAGCTCCAGTCCATCCTCTCTCAGCTAATGTGCACTTCCAGCTGGGCCAAATAAGGAGAAAGCTGCCACCAGGGCCCCCTACAAGCCACACCAGGCTGTCCTTCTTCAGAAGGAGCCCCGGCAGTGAAAACCAACATGAAAATGAGACTTGTAATTTTCCAAAGCGGCAGAAATGAGCGCCAAGTCTGAGTAATGCACCATTAGGGTAGATGGGAGACCAGGATGGTCCATTCAGGGAGGAAGGGACAAAACAAAGGGGCCTCTTTCAAGGAGTTGGATGAGCCCGGTCAAAAACAGAGGAGATGCTGTTTCCAGGCTCCCTGTAGTTCCCAGAGATATGCCCAGGCATGTAGCTCATTGCTCATGTGTAATGTTACTAATGTGTTTGTGTGTTCAGGGCTCAAGCTCACATTTCATATTCTGCTGTCTTCCATGTTTCCTGAACTTCCCAGAGCCGTGACCACCGAGATCAAATGAAGGCAGAAGGGAGCATTATCTGATGTCTTAATGAAGCAGCCTGGTGTGGCAGTGGGCTCATTCAGACTTAACAAACTTCAGACAGCTTTACGCTGGATCGAAGAGTGGGGGTGGGGTAGGTCTGGGAGGCAGCTCAGTCACTAACCCAAAGGTGAGACCGAGTGAATCTCCAGCATCTACACAAATAAATGCCAGGCAGCTGTTGGCTGTGGCCCACCTGCCAGCACCTAGGCCACCTGGGCACAGTGAGAGGGGCTCCCAGAGCAAGCTGGCTAGCTAGACTTATCCAGACTGGTGAGTGAGAAACTGCCTCAGTCAAAATGGTAGAGAATGATTAAGGAAGATACCAGGTGTCAACTGTTAGTGTATCTGCAGGTGCACCCACACATCTGTTAGTGTATCTGAGGGCACACCCACACATCTGTTAGTGTATCTACAGGTGCACCCACACATCTGTTAGTGTATCTGAGGGCACACTCACACATCTGTTAGTGTATCTGAGGGCACACCTACACATCTGTTAGTGTATCTACAGGCACATTCATACATCTGTTAGTGTATCTGCAGGCACACCCACACATCTGTTAGTGTATCTGAGGGCACACCCACACATCTGTTAGTGTATCTGCAGGCACAGCTACATATCTGTTAGTGTATCTGCAGGCACACCTACATATCTGTTACTGTATTTGCAGTCACACTCACACATCTGTAGGCATATCTGCAGGCACATCCACACACATTTTATTACACCCCACATGCACTGGCCCACAAAACAAAGTGAGTGTGTTATACCTGTGTACCTAGAACAGAGTACACGTATCATGTGTGCCATCTTCTCTGAGTGATTTACAACAAAAAACTTTAAGCAACTGGTATATAAGCAACTTAGCTGCTGAGTAAACCCCATAGCAGCCCTTTTAATGGTGTGTATTAATTACGTGCAAGAATGAGCAGGTGTAACACCAAACATGCAGGTAGCATGTTTTCGACATATTCATGTCCACAGCCACTTCCTGTCTCTCCCACTGCTTCCTCCATCTTACCTCATAGCCCCCTTTTACTTTCATGTCTTTTTGCTACAATCCTGCATACAGCTGAATATTTGCAAAATTTGTCACTCTGAGTCTGGTTCCTTGGGCTCCCACTTCTCCTCACTGAAGAACTGTAGACCAACAGATGGAATAAACCCTTTGCCTCACAGGTTGCTTTTAGCCACAGCATCCATCACAGCAATGGAAAAGCAAACTAACACACCATCCATTTCTATTATAGTCCACAAGACGGAAAACCCAAGGGACAGAAAACAGATCAGTGGTTTGGGGAACAGGGCTTATGGAAAGGGCCTGGCTTCAAAGGGACACCATGAACCTTTAAAAATAATGGATGTTTTCAATCTGTCTATTGCTGTGGTAACCACACAAGTATGTGCATTTATCAAACTTCTCAACTTACAAATGCAAAACTTCATATAAATTACACCACAGTAAGCCTGGTGTTTCAAAATAGGTTAGAGTTAATTCGTGTAAATAAAATGTGACAGGTTAAATGTAAATGTCACTAATTGGCAGATAGCAAACATGGGAAGGCTCTCATTGGGGCCCCACATTATTAAATTAGACCAAGTTTTCTGATGACAGAAACCTGTGTTCTCTGTACTTAGGGAGCCCAGAAGATACAGGGTCCTTCAAATGAGCAATCTGATATTGTGAATAAATCACATGTTTGCAGACCAAACCACTCCTCAAAACAGAGGCGGACATTTAGAAGGGTGCAGTGGAGATATGAAGAGAAACACACTTGGTCTGGAAAACAGCAGAGATACAGGGACTCAGGCCTGGTGAGACTGCACTGTGAGTAGCCGGAATGTGAAGAGGTCTGGGCCTAGGGCACAGAAAGCACCCCCCGCCCCCCGATTGGTTCAGGGGAGCAGGAACTCTGCCATAGGGACTCGGTTTCCACCCGAGAACCAAACGCTCAGGCCATCTGCCACCAGGAACAGCAGAGATCCAGGGACACAGACAAGGTACACGGGAGAGACTGGAACCAATCACTGACAACAAGACCACATACTCACAGACAACAAGATGGCTAGAGGAAAGTGAAAGAACTTACCCAATGGAAACCAAGACAACCTGGCAGCACCAGAACCCAACTCTCTCATCACCGCAAACAGGGGAATGCCAAACACTCCAGAAAAAGAAGATTCAGACCCGAAATCATACCTCAAGATGATGATAGAGATCCTTAAACAAGAACGGGAGGAAAAGCATAAAGAAATAGAAGCTGTTAAAGGGGAAACAAGAAAAACACTCAAAGAAATCAAAGAACTAGAGGAAAACAGAACCAAAGAGATGAAGGAATTTAAAATGGAAATGGAAGCAATAAAGAAAACACTAAAATAGACAATCCTGGAGGTAGAAAACCTAAAAAAGAAATCAGGAATCACAGATGCAAGCATCTCCAACAGACTACAAGAGATGAAAGAGAGAATCTCAGGGGCCGAAGACAACATGGAAAACATAGACAAAACAGTCAGAGAAAGCAAAAGCCAAAAAGCCCCTAACCCAAAATATCCAGGAGATCCAGGACACAATGAGAAGACCAAACCTAAGGATAATAGGAATAGAAGAGGGCAAAGAATATTAACTAATAGGCACAGTAAATATCTTCAACAAAATCATAGAAGAAAACTTCCCAACCTTAAGAATGAGATGACCATGAGCATAAAAGAAGCCTACAGAACTCCAAATAAACTGTACCAGAAAAGAAATTCCTCCTAACACATAATAGTCAAAATGCCAAGTGCCCAAAGCAAAGAAATACTAAAAGCAGTAGCAGAAAAAGGTCATGTAACATATAAAGGCAGACCAATCAGAATCACACCCAACTTCTCAACAGAGACTATGAAAGCTAAAAGATCCTGGACAGACATCATGCAGACCCTAAGAGGACATAAGTGTCAGCCCAAGCTGCTATGCCCAGAAAACTCTCAATCACCATAGGTGGAGAGACCAAGATATTTCAGGACAAAACTAAATTTACACAATATCTGACCACAAACCCAGCACTACAAGGAATTATAGGTGGAAAACACAATACAGGGAGGGAAACTACATCCTAGTAAAATCAAGAAAATACCTAAGCAATAAAACCAAAAGATGAAAGACACACAGGCACAATTCTACCTCTAAAAGCAAAAATAGCAGGAAACAGCAACCACTGTTCCTTAATATCTGTTAACATAAATGGACTCAATTCCCCAATAAAAAGACATAGGCTATCAGTTTGGATACATAAACAGAATCCAAAATTTTGCTGCATACAGAAAACTCATCTCAGAAAAAAATACAAAAAATATCTCAGAGTAAAGGGTTGGGGAAAAACCTTCCAAGCAAATGGCCCCAAGAAACAAACTGGAGGGGCCATTCTAATATTGAATAAAGTAGATTTTCAACCAAAAGCTATCAAAAAAGATAAGGAATGACACATTTTACTCATTACAGGGAAAATTTGTCAGGAGGAACTCTCAATCCTTAACATATATGCTCCAAACACAAGAGCACCCACATTCATAAAAGAAACCCTACTAAAGCTCAAAAAATACATTGCAGCCCACACAATAATAGTAGGAGACCTCAACACCCCACTCTGATCAATGGACAGATCATGGAAACAGAAAGTGAAAAGGATGCAGTGAAACTAGCAGAGGGTATGAACCAATTGGAATTAATAGACATCTACAGAACATTTCATCCTAAAACAAAATAAAACACATTCTTCTCAGCACCTCACTGCACCTTCTCCAAAATTGACCATATAATTGGTCACAGAACAAGCCTCAATAGATATAAGAAGATTTAAATACTACCATGCATCCTATCAGATCACCATGGTCTAAGGCTGGTCTTTAATAACAACAGAGAGAACAAAAAGCCTATATACACATGGAAACTTAACAATGCTTTATTAAACGATAGCATGGTCAAAAAAGAAATAAAGAAAGAAATTAAGGATTTTCTGGAATTTAATGAAAATGAAAAAACAACATAACCAAAACTATAGGATGCAATGAAAGCAGCACTGAGAGGAAAACTCATAGCTCTGAGTGCTTCCAAAAAGAAACTGGAGAGAGCATACACTAGCAACTTGACAGTATAGTTGGAAGCTCTAGAACAAAAGGAAGCAGATACACCCAAGAGGAGTAGACAGCAATAAATAATCAAACTCAGAGCAGAAATTGACCAAATAGGAACAAAAAGAACCATTCAAAGAGTCAACAAAATCAAGAGTTGGTTCTTTGAGAAATTAACAAGATTGATAAACCCTTAGCCAGACTAACGAGAGGGCAAAGAGAGAGTTTCCAAATTAACAAAATCAGAAATGAAAGTGGGGATATAACAACTGAAACTGAGGAAATTCAAGAAATCATCAGATCCTACTACAAAAGCCTATACTCAACAAAGCTGAAAAATCTGGAGAAAATGGATGAATTCCTAGAGAAATACCAGATACTAACGTTAAACCAGGACTAGGTAAACCATCTAAATAATCCCATAACACCTAAAGAAATAGAAGCAGTCATCAAAAGCTTCCCATCCTAAATAAGCGCAGGTCCAGATGGATTCAGTGCAGAATTCTATCATTTATTGACAACCTAATACCAATACTCTCCAAACTATTCCACAAAATAGAGACATATGGGACACTACCTAACTCATTTTAAGAGACCACAATAACCCTCCTTTCTAAACCACACAAAGACACTACAAGGAAAGAGAACTTCAGACCAATCTCACTTATAAATATTGATGCAAAAATACTCAACAAAATCCTTACAAACTGAATCCAAGAACACATCAAAACGATCATTAACCATGATCAAGTAGGCTTCATCCCTGGGATGCAGGTATGGTTTAATATATGGAAATCCATTAACATAATACACCATATAAACAAACTCAAAGATAAAAAAACACATGGTCATCTCACTAGATGCTGAGAAAGCATTTGACAAAATTCAACACCCCTTCATGTTAAAAGTCTTGGAAAGAACAGGAATCCAAGGCCCATATCTAACCATAATAAAAGCAACATACAGCAAACCAATAGCCAACATCAAACTTAACAGTGAGAAACTTGAAGCAATCCCACTAAAATCAGGGACAAGACAAGGCTGCCCACTCTCCCCCTACCTATTCAACATGGTACTGGAAGTTCTGGCCAGAAAAATTAAGACAGCAAAAGGAAATCAAAGGGATACAAATTGGAAGGGATGAAGTAAAAACATCACTGTTTGCAGATGACATGATACTGTACGTAAGTAACCCCAAAATTCCACCAGAGAACTTCTACAGCTGATAAACAAGTTCAGCAAAGTGGCTGCATATAAAATTAACTCAAACAAATCAGTAGCCTTCCTCTACTCAAAGGACAAACATGCAGAGAAAAAAATTAGGGAAAAGATACCCTTCACAATAGTCACAAACAATATGAAATACCTTGGGGTGACTCTAACTAAGCAAGTGAAGGACCTGTATGACAAAAACTTCAAATCTCTAAAGAAGAAAATTGAGGAATATCTCAGATAATGAAAAGATCTCCCATGCTCATGGATTGGTAAGATCAACATTGTAAAAATGGCCATCCTACCAAAAGTAATCTACAGATTCAATGCAATCCCCATCATAATTCCAACCCAATTCTTCATAGAGTTGGAAAAAGCAATTTTCAATTTCATCTGGAATCACAAAAAACCTAGAATAGTAAAATCCATCCTCAACAACAAGAAAACATCTGCGGGAATCACTATCCCTGACCTCAAGCTATATTAAAAGGAAATTGTGTTAAAAACTTCATGGTGCTGGTACAGAAATAGGCACGTGGATCAATGGAATAGAAAAGAACATTCAGAAATGAGCCCTCACATAGATGATCACTTGATTTTTGACAAAGGAGCTGTAAACATTCCATGGAAAAAGGACAGCCTCTTCAACATATGGTCTTGGTCCAACTGGCACTCAGCATGCAAAAGAATGAAAATAGACCCTTTCTTATCTCCTTGTACAAAGCTCAAGTGCAAGTGGATCAAAGATCTCCACATTAAACCAGGTACACTGAAACTATTAGAAGAGAAGGTAGGGAAAATCTTAGAAGACATGGGCACAGGAGAAAATTTCCTGAACAGAGCACCAATGGCTCGTGCTCTAAGGTCAAATATCGACAAATGGGACTTAATGAGATTGCAAAGTTTCTGTAAGGCCAGGGACACTGTCAAGAAAACAAAACAGCAGCCAACAGAGTGGGAAAAAGATCTTTACCAACCTCACATCTGATAGAGGCCTTATATCCAAGGTATACAAAGAACTCAAGAAGTTAGACACCAGAGAATCAAACAACCCTATTAAAAAAATGGGGTACAGAGCTAAACAAAAAGTTCTCAATTGAGGAATATCGAATGGATGAGAAGCATCTAAGAAAGTGCTGGACATCCTTAGTCATCAGGGAAATGCAAATCAAAACAACCCTGAGATTCCACCTCACACCAACCAGAATGGCTAAGATCAAAAATTCAGATGACAGCAGATTCTGGCAAGGATGTGAAGAAAGAGGAACACTCCTCCACTGTTGGTGGGGTTGTAAACTGATACAACCACTCTGGAAATCAGTCTGGCTGTTCCTCAGAAAATTGGACATAGTACTACCTGAAGACCCAGTTATTCCAGTTCTGGGCATTTACCCCAGAGATGCTCCAACATACAACAAAGATACATGTACCACAATGTTCATAGCAGCTCTATTTATAATAGTCAGAAGCTGGAAAGAACCCAGATGTCCTTCAGTAGATGAATGGATACAAAAATTGTGGTATATTTACACAATGGAGTACTACTCAGCTATCAGAAACAATGACTTTATGAAATTCTTAAGAAAATGGATGCATCTAGAGAATATCATTCTGAGTGAGGCAACCCAGTCACAAAAGAACAGACATAATATGCAGTCAGTCATAATTGGATCCTAACACCAGAAAGCTCTGAACACCCCAGAAACAACTTACAGACTATATGAAGTTCAAGAAAAACAAAGGCCAAAAAAAAAAGAAAAGAAAAATCATTATGCTTAATCTTTACATACCAAGAAAACTTTGACTATTCCCAGGTTACATCTTGTTTTACATGTACTTTATGATCATTATAACTAGTAAGATTTTAAGGCATACTATTAAACCTTTAAAAAATCAAGTACTGACAAAAATGTATTCATATACTTTTATGCATAAATGCTTTTAAAATCTGTATATTTATCTTTGTTTTTTAAAATAAAGCTGTTCAATTAAAAATATGTTAAAAAGCAGCCATAAGGAGTCAAGAAATAACCCACAAAACTATGTAACATACATGAGCTAGTATGACACTAATCATTTACATACTAACATGAGAGTTTACTAAAAAGAGTGTGCTGGATAATGTAACTTGGAACATGACCTACATCAGCAAAAGCTGAACAAACACTGAATAGGGATTCTGGTTCTGTTATCAGAGTAGTCATTTTTAATCAGTTCTGAGGATCCATCCACGGAGAATTTCTGGAAAGTTACCTCAGCAGGAGAGGAGCAGCATCATGGGCTGTATGAAATGGCGGTAGGCTTGGTGTGTAAATGAATGGACAAAGCTCCACCAACACAATCTTATTAGGAAGACATCTTCAATAGCATTTCAGTATCACTGGAAGACATCTTTGACACAGACCATCAGACCCTTTATAATTATTGTTGCTACCTTCAGAACAGGCTTTAAAATTTGCCTTGTCAGACATCTATATTTTCCACTCTCATCTTTGCCACTACCATCGTTCCAATTCTTTCTCCAACACCTATCCTTCCCACTCAAATCTGCACTCACACCAGAGCCATAATGGTCTTATCCGGATCTAAGTTCACTACTGCCATTCTGTGCTTGACATTTTCAGTATCTCCCCTACTATTGTAGAATAAAAATATATAACTATCACCAGTTACTAGTTTTGGGGTAGTTTGAATGAGAATGTCCCTCTTAGGTTCACATATTTGAATACTTGATCTTCAATTAATTGGGATTTTAGGGAAGTTCTAAGAGGCGTGTTAATAGAGCCAGCTCTGAGTTTTCAAAGGCCCATGGCATTAGTGAGCCATCTCTGTCTCGTGCTTGTAGCTCAAGATGCACACTCTCAGCTACTACCCCAGAACCATGCTTGACGCCTGATGCCGTGCCGCCTGCAATGACTGTTATGTATTCTATAAGCTGCAAATAAACATTTTCTTCTATAAAAAAAGAAAGAAAGCAGAGGAAAGGGGGGAGGGTTACTACCTGGGTCTGTAATAAAATCAACTGGACTTCCCCATACAACTTTTTTCCAACACACATTCTGTAGAATCCTTGGGAATTTGGGCCTTTTCTCCATCTAATTACTTGAAGTAGAATACTGTCTTTGGAGCAGGAAGCAACAGCTCCTGGCCAGCCACAGTCCTGACAGGAAACAACCAGCAGCTACAGCGGCTAGAGCTGCTCAGCGACCGTTCTACACAGTTTCATTGTACATCCACTTATAATTTTTTAACTTACACTAAGTGTAAAATATAACCCACAGTAGTTCCAGAAGGCCTGCCCATTAGAACTTTTTCATCTCAGAAAGAATGTCCAAAATTGTTCACCCAGCTAAGGGGCCCTTTTACTTTCCGTGGTAGACCCACATTCATCATGAGTGTGCTGAGGCTTTCTGGGGGGCTGGCTTCTGGACTCTGGTTCCTGGGTTGTCCATGTATCACTCGTGTATCTTTAAACGAAACCTCAGAGTCGATTGACTGTGTTGAGTGCTTTGCAGTTGGTGAGCTATTTTGGTGAGAGAGATGTGCTCTGGCTGTTTATTCTCTAGAGTCACATCACCAGTGCTGGCTGCCAGTGAGTGTGTAGCATCTCCAAGCCAAAATGGTGCCTTTCTGCACAAGATGTTCCAAACTTCTTTTTCTCTGCTAGGAAGCCTGCAGGGCTTCGGTCTGCTATCCCAGCCGACGAGAATCTCAGAAGGAGAAGACATAACTGAGACCCTGATGGACTACAAGAAACATGTCACGTGAGTCCTTAAAGCTGCAAAGATGGGGAGCCCTTCATGGCTGCAGCAAAAACAAAGCCCTTAAAAGTGGTACCAAAACAATTGCATCCATATATCAGGTGAGCTAACCTATGCCAAGTTCTGTCTTCCTCGGATCCCTTCTGTAAGATTTTGTATCGCTAGTCTGAAGTGCCTGGAAACCAGATTCTCTAGGTGTGAAGGGGGAATGCAACCTTCACAAGTCCCTAGGATGTTCAGAGAGCTGGACAGTTCAAACAGCCATAGAGGAGCTGAATCATGAAGCCCGTTCTGGGTCTGAATCGGGGATCAACATCCACAGAAAGAACAGATGCAAGGCTGGGCTCACATGAAGCTGCTTGTTGGATGAACCAACTAATGTAAACAGCATCATCTGTAGAGGATGAACATCCTTATGAAGTTGTGGATGTAAGATAAATGTCCTGGGTCTCAAGATACAATACCAAAAATTAATTTAGGCTATGTACGCTAGGGAGCCTGGGTTTTTTCCAGATAGCCATGTTTGGGCTGGTAGCACAGGTGGGAGCAGTGGCCTCGCACACCAGGGGACACCCAACATGCCAGGAGCCCCCGGGAAGCAGCCAGAGCCAGGACTTGAGCCCTGATGGCTACAGTGACAAAGCCTCAGCAATGGCCTAAGCAGTGACAAGCTGGCCACCCAGCAGTCCTTGCAGCCTGTCCCTGAGGCATCTGCAGAAATAGGAATGCTCCATCCTGAGTGCCCGAAGGAGGACCGCTGGTGTCCAGGCAACAAGCATTAGTAAATAAATTACTGCAAAGTAAAAAGAAAGAAAAAAGTACATATGGACACAGCAATAGAGTGACCCAAGCGCCATCGGAGCGCTGCGGAGCTCAGACTCTCCAACTTTGAAAACTGATTCAGCATGGCAAAGCTAATACTCACAGGCTTAGAAACCAAAATCACCTTAAATACTGATGCATTCGATGGGACAGAACACCGTTTCCTTATAAAGCACTGGATGAACAAATCACTAGTAAGATAATTTTATTTTTCTTTTACTATGCAAAGCATTAGATCTTGTGGTGTTTTGAAACAAAATGTGTTTGGGTGACTCTCTTTTCTCCCCCTCACTACCTTCATCTCCCTGTTTCCTCTTTCATGTCACACATGTCCTTTGTTCATCAGTCCATCCTTCCTCATCTTTTCCTTTTACCCTCTCTTTGTCTCCTTTCTCACACTTTAGGTTTCACTTAAACTTACAAGCACACATGCATGAGCACATATATACACACATACATGCATATACAAACACATACACACTTACATATATGCCCAAATACGTGTGGGCACACACACATACATACATGTGCACACATGTGAGTGAGTGCACACAGACATACATGTGCGTTTTGCAGGCTAGGATCCATTATGAAGGAGTATGTGCAATTTTGTCTCTGTGTTCGGATCACCTTGTTTAATATCATACTTTGCAAACACATCTCCTTTTCTCCAGATTTCATGATTTTGTTTCTTCATTGCAGCTGAATAAAATTATGCTGTGCACCACGTCTTCATTGTACATTCAGGAACTGGTGGGCACTGAGCCGATTCTATCTCCTCACCAAACTGGAAGAGTACAGAAGAAAATGTGGCTTTGCGAGCCTCTGCGGCAGGCTATGCCGTCCTTTGGAGACAGGCGCAGGAGCTGTGTTGCTATGTCATACAGAAGTTCTGTTTGAATTTTTCAAGAGACCTCCAGACTGCTTTCCGCAATGGCTGGACCAGTTGGCACTCCCACCTACAGTGGGTAGGAGTTCCTCTTTCAGAGTCAAGGACACCACAAGAAAACCTATAGAATCCATTAACCTGTGCCTGTAGGAGCTCATAGAATCGAGTTACCAACCAGGGAGCACAAACGTGAAAGACCTGGACCCTCTGTGCATGTTACAGTTATATAGCTTGGTCTCCTGTGGGACTCCCAACAGCAAGAGCAAGGGCTATCTCTGACTCTGGTGCCTGCTTTGGAGACCCTTTCCCCCTGCTGTCCTCAATAGGAGAGGATACACTTAGTTTTGTTTTGTTACTTTTTTAACACTCAATATTTTTTATTCCCCTTCTGGTCCACCCTGGTCCACATCGCATACCTCCTCCCCGGCTCCCCTTGTCTCCCACGAGGATGTCCCCACCTCACCCACCCCACCAAACCTCTAAACTCTCTGGGGCCTCCAGTCTCTTGGGGTTAGGTGTATCTCCTCTGACTGAACCCAGAACCTAGAGTCCTCTGCTGCATATGTGTTGGGGGCCTCATATCAGCTGGTGTGTGCTGCCTGATTGGTGATCCAGTGTCCGAGAGATCTCAGGGGTCCAAGTAAATTGAGACTACTGGTCCTCTTACTGGGTTGCCCTCCTCCTCAGCTTCCTCCAGCTTTTCCCTAATTCAACCACAGGCTTCTCCAGCTTTTGTTGATTGGTTGTGCACAAATGTCTGCATCTGACTCTTTCAGCTGCTTGTTGGGTCTTTTAGAGGGCAGCCATGATAGGTCCCTTTTTGTAGAGCCCACCTCCAACAGAAAGATGGTATCAAGTGAGAAATAGGGTTGGTATTCCACAGTCAAAACTCTGACCCATAATTGTTCCTGTCTGAAAGAATTGCAGGGATGCAAATGGAGAAAAGCCTGAGGAAAAGAAGGTCCAGGAACAGGCTCAAAAGGGGATTCAGCTCCAGGGGAAGCCCCAAGGCCTGACATCCTTACTGAAGCTATGGAGCGATCATAAAAAAGAGGCACTTAGTATTACTGAAACTTGATAGGCCAGGGCTGGCTGATACCCATGGGGGACTGACCTTTACTGTGGAGAAAGGGCAGAGAAGTGGACATGGGAGGTGGGGGAGGAATGGGAGAGGACCGAAGGGAAGCTGTGGGTGAGATGTAAGGTGATTGATTAATTAATTTTATAGAGGTTCTCTTTCACGCACCGTCGGTAGGATTTGTTGTCAGATGTCTTCAGGGTAGCCATTCTGATGGGACATGTGGTACCACAAAGCAGGGTTTTGTTTTGTTTTTTTTAATTTTTTATTAAATATTCCCTGTATTTACATTTGAAATGTTATCCCTTTGTCCGCCCCGCTCCCATCCCCCTCCCCGTCTACTCTTCATCACAAAGGTGCACTAGCTCCCAATCACACTCTCCAACTCTGCCTTGGCATTCTCCTACATTGGGAAAATGTGCCCTCCCTGGACCAAAGGACTCTTCCCACACTGATGCCAGACACTGCTATTCTCAGCTGGATATACAGCTGGAGCCATGGGGCGGGCTCTCAATTCGTGCTCCATGGTTGGTGTTCTAGCCCATGGGAGCTGTGAAGGATTTGGTTGGTCAACAATGTTATTCTTCCCATGAGGCCACAACCCCCTTCAGCTTCTTTACTCCCCACCCCCACCCCAGCACCATCATGAGGCTCCCCTTGCTCAGTCTGATGGTTAACTGTAAGCTTGCTCAGCTGCATGATTCTGGCAGAGCCTCTGAGCTTGGTTCCAGGCACCAAGCACCTTCCAGTATCAGCAATAATGCTTAGGCCCAGTGGCTACACATGGGGTGGATCCCTAAGTGAGGCAGCCCCTGAATGATCCCCTCTTCAATCCCTGCTCTTCCACTTGATCCTGTACTTCCTCCAGTGACTGTTTCGTTCTCCCTTCTATAAAGGACTGAGGCTTCCACATGTTGGCCTTCCTTCTTTTTGAGCTTCGTAAGTTCTGTGAATTGTTTCATGGGTATTCAGAGCTTTCTGGGGCTAGTATCCAATTATCAGTGAGTACATCCCATGTGTGTTCTTTTGTGACTGAGTTATGTCACTAAAGATTATATTCTCTAGTTCATCCATTTGCCTAGGAATTTTATAGTCATTGTTTCTAATAGCTGGGTAGTACTCCATTGTGTAAATGTACCACACTTTCCGCATCCATTCCTCTCTTGAAGGACGTCTGGGTTCTTTCCAGGTCCTGACTATTATAAATAAGGCTGCTATGAACATTGTGGTGCATGTGTCCTTGTTATTTGTTGAAGTATCTCTGGGGTATATGCTGGGTCTTCAAGTAGATCTATGTCCAATTTTCTGAAGAATCACCAGACTGATTTCCAGAGTGGTTGTACCAGCTTACAACCCCAATAACAGTAGAGAAGTGTTCCTCTTTCTCCATATCCTCAACAGCATCTGCTGTCATCTGAGGATTTGATCTTAGCTATTCTGACTGGTGTGAGGTGGAATCTCAGGGTTGTTTTGATTTGCATTTCCCTGATGACTAAAGATATTGAGCCTTTCTTTAGATGCTTCTCGGCTATTTGGTATTCCTCAGTTGAGAATTCTTTTTTTATCTCTATACCCCATTTTTTAATAGGGTTGTTTGATTCTCTGGAGTCTATTTTCTTGAATTCTTTGTATATATTGGATATTAGCCTTCTATCAGATATGAGATTGGTAAAGATCCTTTCCCAGTCTGTTGGCTGCCATTTTGTTTTCTTGATAGTGTCCTTAGCCTTATAGAAACTTTGCAATTTCATGAGGTCCCATTTGTTGATTCTTGATCTTAGAGCACAGGCCACAGGTGTTCTGTTCAGGAAAATTTTCCCTGTGCCTATGTGTTCTAAGCTCTTCCCCACTTTTTCTTCTATTAGTTTCCGTGTACCTGGTTTTATGTGGAGGTCTTTGGTCCACTTGGACTTGAACTTTGTACAAGGAGATAAGAAAGGATAAATTTAAAAAAAAAAAAAAAGATAAATTAGCATTCTTCGGCATGCTAATTGCCAGTTGAACCAACACCATTTGTTGAGGAGGCTGTCCTTTTTCCATTGAATATTTTCAGCTGCTTTGTCAAAGACCAAGTTACTATAGGTGTGAGGATTCATTTCCGGGTCTTCATTTCTATTCCATTCATCTACGTGCCTATCTCTGTACCATGTCTTCTTGTATGTTCATAGTCATCTCGTTCTTAAGGGTAGGGAAGTTTTCTTCTATGATTTTGTTGAAGATATTTATTGTGCCTTTTAGTTGGGAGTCTTTGCCCTCTTCTACACCTATTATCCTTAGGTTTGGTCTTCTCATTGTGTCCTGGATATCCTGGACATTTTGGGTTAGGAGATTTTTAAGTTTTGTATCTTCTCTGACTGTTGTGTCTACGTTTTCTATGTTGTCTTCTGCTCCTGAGATCCTCTCTTCCATCTCTTGTAGTCTGTTGGCGATGCTTGCATCTATGTCTTCTGATTTCTTTCTTATGTTTTCTATCTACAGGGTTGTCTCTTTTGGGGATTTCTTTATTATTTCTATTTCCATTTTTAACTCCTTTACCTGTTTGGTTGTGTTTTCTTGTAGTTCTTTGAGTGATTTCTCCTGATTCTCCTGTAAGTGTTTAAGGGAGCTATTTATGTGCTTCTCGAAGATTTTCATCATTATCCTGAAGTATGATTTTAAGTCTAAATTCTGTTTTTCTGGTGTGTTGGGAAATCCAATATTTGCTTTGGTGGGAGAACTGGGCTCTGGTGTCGCCATGTTGTCTTGGTTTCCATTGCTTAGGTTCTTGCGATTTCCTCTTGCCATCTTGTTATCTGTGGTTATAGTTGATCTTGTCTCTGACGAGAGCTTTTCTCTCCTGTAGTTCTGAGGGCCGGTGGGCTCAGGAAGGAGATTGCTCCTGGGTGTTTGGCTCTTTGTGGGCAGACAGTAAGTTCTGATGGTAATGACTCAGTTCTGTCACTATGGGCTCAGGTCAGAGAGGACCTGTGAGGCTGTCCTGGGAACTCAGACATCTGTGTTCAGATCCTGAATCTTAATGGTGGTCACCTGGCCCTCTCTCTGGGCCCACACTATCTGCACTCTGAGAGATCTCAAAGATCCCTCCTGGACATCCAGTTGGGGTACACAACTGACTCACTGTTGTTCAGGTCTTAGAGTGCTTGCCAGGCTGTTCTGGGAGCTCAGCCATCTGTGTGCAGGTCCTAAGTCCTGTTGGCAGTCACTCAGCCCTCTCTCTGGGCTGGAAAGGACCTGATCCCTCACAAAGCAGTTTTAATCTACACAGAAAAGGAATATTGAACACTTGAAAGGATACTGTTATCTTCTTTTTTAGGAGTGTCTATTCATTTCATTAGCCCCATTTTGTTGATTGGCATGTTTATCTGTTGTTTGTGTTTAACTGATTCAGTTCTTTGTAAACCCTGGATATCAGCATCCCATCTGAAGTACAACTTCCTCCAACTATCAGGCTCCATGACCATTTCTTCTGAGATAATTTCATGTAGTTCCACCTGTTAAATCTGTGACCAGTTCCTGGCCTACCACAGTTCCAGTTCAAATAAATTCTTGCCTGAGCCTGTATCTTGAAGTGCACTAGCTCAACCTCTCTCTAAGAGTTACAGTGTTTCAGATTTCAAATTAAGATTACTGACCCATGTCGGGTTGATTTTTATACAAGGTAAAAGACACAGGTCTAATTTCTTTCTTCTACATGTGGATAACAACTATGACAAGCACTATTTCTTGAAAATGGTGTCTTTTATCCACTGTATGTGTTTGGCACCTTTGTCAAAAGTTAGGTGGCCAAAGCTTTGACCATTTCTTTCTGAATTTATCTGCTCTGTTCTGTGTGTGTGTCTCTTTTGATGGCAGCCACCATGTTGTCTCTGGTACTCTAGATCGATAGGATAAGTTGGTGTCAGATGGTGTGATCCCTCCAGCTGTGTTCTTTTCCTTAGGGATTTCTTTGCCTACACACTTTTGTGATGCTGCCTATAAATCCTTAGATTGATTTTTCTTGTCCTTTCTTAACTGACATTGGAACTTTGATGGGACTTTTCTTGAAGCTATAGATTACTTTCAGTAACATTTGACATTCTCATGTCAATTCTGAGAATCCAGGAGCTCAGAAAGGCCTCTCATCATTTAATGTCTTTTTTGAATTTTTTTCTTAATGTCTTGGAGTTTTTGTGGTAGAGGTTCTTCGCTTCCTTGGTTAGATTTATTCCTATGTATATCCTGTGTATTTATATCTTAGCTTTTATGAATGAGATGCCCTTCCATACGTCTTTCTATGAAAGATGCTTATTGTTATACATGAAACATACCCATTTTTGTATAATGCTTTTATGTCTTAAGACTCTACTGAAAGTGTTTCCCAGCTATAGAGTTTTCTGGTAGATATAGTCTTTTAAGTATAGAATCATGGTGTCTGTAAATGAGGGCACTTTGAGTTATCCATTTGCCATTTTGGGTTATCTCTGTCTATCGTCTTACTGGTCTGGCTAAGACTTTGAGCTCTATACTGAGTAGGAAGCATGAGGTAACACCTGATCTCTGTCTTCATCTTAGGGATATTCTCTCAGTTTGTGTTTTCCTGGTGTCATGTTGCCTACAGCATATATTACTTTGAGATGTACTGAATCCATCACTAATGTCATCCATGACTTTGAGTTTCTCCAACTGGACCAAAGCCATCACCTCCTCAAGCAGAACTGTAAGTCAAGCTTTCCCCAATGACTCATGAGGCCAACATCTTTAAATAAAAAAATGGGACAAAAAGTGGAGAGAGTATTGGGCTATTTGAATTTGGGCCAGTGTTTGCAAATGCAAAACAAGGCACAGCTCTGGCTCCCCTGCCTTTGTAGATAAACAACAAGATGACCTTTTTATGTCAGAAAGAAGCAGAGAAAATTCCATCTCCCTGTGGAATGTTGAGTTTGGAACCAAGTTTTTCTGTGTTCCTTCTCAAAACAGAGATCCAAAAAATGTCCCCAATAGATAAGTGATAGGATCCCTGTGGTCAACCCAGATGTTCAAACAACTGGTTTTGCTTCTTTTCCAAACAAAATATTACAAGTGCATGCTTAGAAACTTCCCAACAGGAGTAGAAATCCTGGTTCCCTGCCATGCAGCACCTTGGGAGTTCAGGAGGCGACGCACTATCCAGTCATTAGGTTTCATGAAGCGAGCAAGTCCTCATTCACCTCTCTGACATTTCAGAATGAACTGAGGCCATTTCTCCGAACTCCTTCCCAGGGAGAGCATCTATTTCCAAATGGAGAATGCTACAGAACTGCCCAGGTTCCACAAAGCTTTCTGGTCCACATCCTCTCCTTTCACTATCCCCAAACTTCTCCCAAGGGGGGAAATATATTCCCAGGCCCCACAAACATGACAGAGGGGACCAGGATGGCTATAAGAGTCATGTTCTCACTCTTCTCACAAATAATTCTTTGTGCCCCGACCAATCCCAACAGTTAGGGGTGGGATTCAATGATTATTCTCTTTACAGGATAGCTTTTTAAAAACAACTCTTCAGAGTGATTTTAAAATAGAACTTGAGTTGCAAGTCTTTGGTTCACATGAGACCTTCCCGGAAAAGGTCAAGCACACACAAAGTGGTCCGCCCTCTCTGGTTTTAATCTACCCCAAGATATTTAGTTCAACAAGAAATACTCTGGGGGGAAAATAAGCACTTAGAAATCTTTGTCGGGTTCTATTTAAGCTGCTTTTAAAATAACTCTGATACAAGATCACTTTATCAGAGTTGAAACCATAAGTGATTTCTGCGAAGCTATCCAATTGGAAAGAACAAAGAGGCAGACAGGGGCGAGGGGGGAAGAGATGCTCTTAACTTAGAACTTGAGGTTTCGAGATGAAATGTGTGCTTGGTTAATCACAATTATCAAGATAATAGACCTAGAATCAAATGAGAGACGTGACTCTGGGGGAACCTGTGAGGACATTTCTAGGAAGGTTTGACCAAGTGGGGACGAGCACGCCCAGAGCGGGCGGCAGCTGCTGTTGGGTGGTCCAGATACAAGGGGAATCCATGCCAAAGCTGTGTTGCTTGTCATACTGCATTAACCCTTGTTGGTGAGCACATCTCTCCCTGTGGTTCTTGCTGCTGCTGCTGCTGCTGCCTCTATCCTTCACTGACATCAGACGCCCACTTCTGCAGCCTTCCAATGTGAACTAAAGACCAGTGCCTCTCCAGGAATCTTCCAGCCCTTCAACATCAAATCAAACCTGCTGAGACACCCAGCAAGCGAGACTGAGCAGCCCTGAGCTCTTGGTCTCTCTGGTGTGCAGGTGTTTTTTGGATGAGCAACTTCCTATGGTATTAGCCATTCTACTAAATCTTCTTTTGCAATACATACACCCCATCAATTCTGTTTCTTGGAGAACCTATGTGACACATAATGGTTAGGAGTTGACTACATGACTGTGTCTTTTCTCTACAGTAGAGGCTTTATTGGCAACCATCTCATAGATCATAAGTCCTGGACCAAAGATGCAGAAAGAACTGACTCTTCTACTTCCAGAGCCATCACAATCACATATCGGTCATGATTCCCAAGGAATAGAAGGGACAGCACCCATCTGTGCCCAATAACATCTGTAACAGTAGAGTCTAGATTGCTAACAGGTATAGCATATTCCACAGGAGATTGTCTAACCCAGAATAGCTCCAGAACTGCTTACAGGTTGAAGGAGTGAGTGAAGGTAAAAATGACTGGGCGAAGTTACTACACACATGCACAGAAAGGAGTAAAGTATGAACGGACAAGACAAGAGCCATGTGGACCGGGAACGACGTTTGGATGGTGTTTGAGGATGGGGAAGCTAATGACTTAGTTCATCCATGGGTGAATGGCTGAAAGCCAAGATGAACACAGTACTGGGAAAGGCTGCTGAGGAAGGGTGACAGCATCTATAGTGACCTGACAAATGGTTCTGCTGGTCACCTACAGTTCCCAAATGCAGAACCATCGAGTCAGTCTCCCAGCAGACACAAAAATCATGGCCAACTATTTACTTAACAGTGAAAAACTGGGGAGCATATGCTGCATGGAAACCCATCATCAGCGATGCATCCCTGCCAGTTCACCAGTGATGAGAGGAAGCTGAAAGGTCCGCTCCTGAGCAGGACCACTGTGCAGAGTGCAGGAACGTGATGGGTGGGGGTTACAGGCTAAACTTTCTGCTTTGGCTCTTCCTGGGCTGCCTCTTTATTCTGGCCACACAATTACTTTATTCCCCAATATTATAGTCACCCACTAGTGCCTATAGGGAGTCTGCTTTGGCTCTTCCTGGGCTGCCTCTTTACTCTGGCCACACAATTACTTTATTCCCCAAGGTCTATAGGGAGTCAGCCCTGGTACTCACATACACAAAAACCCATAAATAGCCAAGTACGCATTATATAAAATACTATAGTGTTTGTATATAAACTATGTACAGATCTTTCATGTTTTAAGTCACCTCTAGACTATTAGAATAGCAAATGAATTGTAAATGTTATAAACATTGTACTAAATTGTTAGAGGGAATGACAAGAGAAAAAAGTCTGTTCATGTCCAAGTATGGGTGTGATATTTTTCTGCTAGCACTTGGTTCAGTCCAAATATACAAAAGCTGGTTTTTTTTTTAGTTATTTTCTGTTGTTCTTTACTTCTGCCTCTCTTTGCTTTAATGACTACCAAAAAAAAGTTTCCAATAATTAGGGCCCTAGATCCTATGTGACTTATGAAGTTACTGTATTATGCACCTGCTGGCTACCTGTTCTGGCTTCTCTTCCCACAAGTGGAGTAAGTGTCCTGGCAAACGAGGCTTGAAGGAGAGTGGGTTCGCTTCGCTCACAGTTCCACAGTGCATTCACGGTGAGACATTCGGGGTGGCGGGAACCCTAAACAGCCAGTCACACACCCTATCCACCCTCAAGAGCACAGCAAAAGGAACCAATGCCCACACTCCTTCTGCCCGTTCTCTTTCTCTACTTTTACACAGCCTGGTACCAAACTAGGAAATGTTGCTATGCACTCTGGGGCTGGGTCCTCCCATGCCAACCTACGCAGTCAAAATCCTCCCCACAGACATGCTCACAAGCCAGCCTGATCTAGATCATTTCTTAGGGGCTCTCTCTTCCTGTGGTCTAGATCTAATGGCTAGCTCTAGAGCCTAGAAACATCCAATTGGCAATTAAAAGTAACCAGCCCAGTTCCCAAACAAATCCATTGAGGAAATTAGTACATTAAATATGAACCATGTTGCCAGCACCATCCATGTGTGCCTGGATGTGCTCACTGGGCCTGAAAGGACACATGAAATTTTCCTCATGACTGTTATATATGCCACACATATATAATGTGTGATATATATCGTGTTTGTCATTTATGTATTATGCATTATGCATGTAAGATGAATGGATGCATGGATGAATGCATGGATAAATGCATAGATGGATGGATCTCCATCTTCAGCAAGGAAGCTGGAAGAGTAGAGCTTTTCCTGCTCATGTTTGTGCAGGGACCACTGTACAAATGGAGTGTCTGAGCACCAGTGACCCCAGAGGTGACAGACATGTGTTATTTATACATGTGGTTCTGTGCTACCTCCATCTTCTGGACAGAGCATAAATTCTTGGCTTCTCTACAGATGTGAAACCCCATGGCTTTAGGATGAGAGGAACCTACAGGTTCCTCTTGAGCTGATGGTTCCTTTAGTAAATGGACCACCACTTAACATGGCAAACTCCCTGTGTGCGTTTAAGTGGAATTCAATTACCCAAATTAAATTCATATAGATATGCTCCCATTTCCAGGAATATGTCCACTGTATATAATGAGATGAACTTATAACATTGTTTGGCTTATCTGGAAAGGCTGTAAGGTAAAGTGGTAAAACAGCAGGTGAGAGAGGAGACTTCCCGTGCTTGTTGCTGTCCGGCTTGCTCCTGCCCCAGGGCTTTTGCACTTGCTCTTCCTTCTGCCTGCACCAATTACTGTCTCGCTTGAAAATCAGATACTTGCAGTGGCTGAGTCCCTGCGTCATCCAGACCTCAGCTCAAGTGCATCTTCTCAGAGAAGGTTAGAGGTCATGTGAGTTCATATCATTCTCCCTTCCACAGTCTGCTGGTGCTCATCGGTGCATGGGCTATAGGCTCTGTCAGTGCTGTGTTGTGTTGGGTGTGCACATGAGTACACGTGGTGTCTGTGTGTACATGCCACGGGCACATGCTGTGTCTGTATATACACTCCATGAGCACATGCCAAGTCTATGTATACATGCATACAGGCATTGTGCACACACAACTCTCCACGTGTATCTAGGAGAGCAGAGGTTGACGTCAAATATTCTCCTCAATTGATAACCACCTTGTTCTTATTTCTTTTTATGCTTTGGCAATGTCATACATGATTACAGTATATTTAGAGTATATTCATTTTTTTTGGACAATTTCTCTCACTGTACCCAGAGGTTGAGCTACACTAGATAGCCAGTGAACCTCTTGCACCCTGCTGTCTCTGCTTCCACAGCTCCAGAACTATACCACACATTACCACCTCTATGTAAAAAGCCAGGGGCGTGCTGGACATCGAACTCACATCTTCATACATTGCCCACGTAGTGGTTTCCAACTTCTATTTATTTATTTATTACCAAATGCAACCAATAGATTGTAAACCTCATGAAGACATGGGTTTTGTTTTCTTTTCCTCTGTTCCCCAGCCATTATTTCTAGATTCTAGAAGTGCTTTCAGAGCATAAAGGTCAATAAATATTGAATGAAGGAACAAGAAAGCTAATGAGTTCTCAGTGATGCCTCAAGTAGATTCTGGAAAACCTTCAGAACCCAAGCTGCCGTGTGCCTGTGACGATCTCTAGCACAGCTGTGTCCCCAGTACCCTCTCTCTGACACAGCCTTCCCACTGGCCCTGGCCAAAGAATGGTTTCTGCAATCTCCTCCTCTCTATTGTTTTATTTCTCAAATTAAATGATTAACCATCTTCCCTTCTGATTTCCTCGGTTAGTCAATAAAATGCCTGCCTCATGTCGGACAGTGTGCACAAGCAAACAGGAAGTGACTAACGGGCACATCAGAAGTGTGTGGAGACTAAATAGCCAAGGAGAAGCCTGAGATCAGAGCAGGGGCTGGACAGATGAATCAGGACAGCCGGCTGGGACTCGGAAGAGGAAACAGAGGACATGACGCTGTTGAAGGAGTAGACTAGAGCAGTTAAGGACAGGACAGGGGGATAGAGTGAAGACTGGATTTCTACTACAGCCTAAGAGCAAGCACTGTCTACACATGACCACCAACATGATCCTCCTCTTGCAGTGGGGACAATTAACAGAAGGAGACTCATGAGCTAAGACATATGGAGAATATCCAGGACATGTGGCATCCTACACACCTACCTCTCAGGTCTCTCTTTTGGAAGAGGAAGGAAACAAGAAGCAGACACTTGAACCAGATATGACATAGAATCCAGAACTTCCTAGTGAGCGCCATGACTTTCTCTGCTGCTTGTGGAATTTCTGCCCCTCATTCGCATACCTAACGCTAGGGGGCAAATCCACAGCTTTCTATATGTTTTCTCTGGGCCACATTATACTCATGCTCATAGGCTTTGAGCAAGAAGCTGAGCTGTGACTCGATTTACCCATTGCTCTTCCAGCATCCTCTTCAGTATCTGAACTCTCCTTTTTCTCAGAAGCTCATTCCCCCAGAAAGCATGCCTGCCCTTCTCCTGAAGATGTGCTGGCCACCTCAGAGGGTGGTTTTAATCGACTAACACCCTCCCAGCCTACTAGTATCCACCAGTCAACTACACAAGTCAGAATTTTACTAAGTAGCTTCTGAGCAAATGAGACAAAGGACGAGTACTTTCCAAAGGAACTAGAATCTGGGAGAATCCCGAGTATGGAGACCTGGAGGACCGTTGTAGACAAGAAGAGGGTGGAGTCATGTTACAGAAAGGAAGGAGGAGAATAACGCTGAAGGATAAAAGCAATACAGGGCCACGCCTACCACGCCTTGACTCTGCCCACCATGTCTCAGCTCCGCCCACCACACCTCAGCCAGCCCATCCTCTCTCCAGCGGTACAGCCCCTGGCTCCCACTCACTAAAGCAGTAGCATTATCCAGCTTTCAAGTTCATGAAGGCACAATGAAGAAACATCCCTGGGTAAGACCGCACTTTAGATGGGGCTAGTCAACCAGAAAATAAAGAACAGAGAAAAAAGAGAATGAAAATGTGAGTCTGACGAAGACCGACTTCTCAATTTAACCAACATGGAAAAGGGCCCTTATCCATAACGGGGCTCAAAGTTCAGGACGGTCACGCACACATGTGCCGTCTACACTGTACGCAATGTGCAGTAAATGTGAGCTGCAGCATTGACCTCCACAACCCACAGGAGCCCTGACAGATCCTCTCTGTAAATACTTTTACTGCACTGCCTGACTGGGCGTGAATGAGGAAGCAGGTCACAATCAGGTAGACTGTAGGCACCGCGCTTTTTAACACTTATGATTTTGATCTTGTCTTTTTCTTAAATGGGTTTTATTAACAAAATTCCTAACTGGGCCATTCTGTTGAGACTGAGGCAAAGGAGTTATTATTCATGGACGATCTGGGGACCCAACTGTGTATGACTGTACCCAGGTTAATCTGTACTCATACCCAGGGACTTGACACAGCCCAGCCAGGCCCCAGCTGGTGGCAGACTGGAGAGAAAGGCTGAATCACTGACAAGACAGGATTTGTAATGGCTTCACAATGGCCCGTGCAGCTGGTCCTGGAAGTGCCAGACAAATTTGGGCTCAATCACAGCCACGAGTCATTTCTACAGCTATGAATGCGATGCTAAATTTGTATTGTTTTCCAGTCTGTGAGCAAGGAGAGGTGAGGGAATGCTCAGAGTCCCCTGTAGCAGTTCTCGGGCTGCGACATCTCCATCCCATAGTCCAATGTCTGATTCATAGAAGAAAACCACCCTAGAGAGGGCATCTTGGTTGCACTTGAAGATAGTCTTGGATAGTCTGAGCATCTCCTTCATGAATAAAGACAGACCATGAAGAACTAGCATAACTGTTCAATGAGGAAGCAGGGGCTTGAGCTAAGCAAGACTGGCCTCCAATGACCATGATTTTCTTACCTGTATTCCAGTGCTAGATACTCACCTACAGCAGAAACAGTTATTTGAGAAGTTGAAAAGTTGGGACATAACATGAAAAAGGGAATAACAGTGGTGTGGAAAGATACTACCTGATTCCCAGAGCCCCAGAGTCCCAGAGCCCCAGATCTCATTTTCCTGGGGACCAGGTGCCTCATAAGGGCCAAGTCCCAGGTCCAGAGTCCATCCCTAGCTGTGTTCATCAGTCCAGATCCAGGGGCTTCTTAGAGAATAACAAGAGACTTTTTCCAAACCACGCTCTATGTAGCTTTTAATGGAGAGGAAAACATTGCTGAAGCAAAGTAAGAAAAATGAATCAGAGGCAAAATCTTGACACGGGGATCTTCTATGGGTAATGACTGTCTAGACACAGGGATCCCCAGCATATAATGACCATGTGTTTGAATAGAGAAAAAGGCTGCTCATGGCTGTTGCTATCAATGGCTAGAAGGTAAAAATACTGTACCAGTGATGGTTTCAAAATGTCTCAACAGCAGTCACTATAGGACGGCGTCACTGGGAAAGGGAAAGAACTTCTGGGCAGGGTTAATCTGTGTTCATCCTCCAGGGGATGTGGATATAAATGTGAGGGGGATAGAGTAGCTGCACTCTGTGGGGTAGAGAAAGAACTTTGAAAAACCCACAAGGGCTCCTTTTGTTACCAAGTACTAAGCAGACATGAGCAGGGACAACTCCAAAGGCTCGGAGTCCCTGTAAGATGAGTACATCCTGCAACCAAAAGGCTGAGAGAGCTTTCTTTCCTCTCCGCCATCTGCCGCAGAACCGCTGCCAAGATGCAGGTTTTCATAAGGGCCCTGTGGGGTGACCATCCAGCTTGAGGGTAGAGAGGGTAAAGCCAAGATCCAGGATGAGGATGGGATTCCTCCTGACCATCAATACTGATCTCTCAGATAAGCAGCTGGAAGGCAGCCATACATTTAAAAGGAGCCCATCCTGCATCACGCATGGAGACCTCATAATGGTGCTAGAAAGGAATGGAAGAGTCTTCCAGCAGTGCCAAGGAGAACATGCATATGAGAAAGAAGACAAGGTTGTCTGTGCTGGAATACTATATGGAAGATAAAATGGCAAATTATCTGCTGTCTTCATCAAGAGTGTCTTTCTGGTAAACGTGTGTATGATCTGTAAAGGGAGAGAAAAGACTCGGGGGAAACGGACCCAGCAATAGTGGAGACAGCAGGCAAGTGTTGAGTTCTGAACCCATTATACGCACACTCATAATGACGAACAGCATCAACGAAGAAAATACCAAAGACAAGAAAGACCTGGCAGGGTGGGGTGTGGGGCAGCAGCCATGAAGGCTGGAAGCTGAGTTGTATCCCCAGGTTCCTCGTGGTAGGAGAACACTACAAAAGAGCCTCTGACCTTCATGTACGTGTGCAGAGCCACACATAGAATAGTAAACACGTAACTGAGACGTGCATACCCACACATATAATAAATAATACATAAATAACATCCATTATCACACATATAATAAATAATAAATAAATAACATGCATACCCACACATATAATAAATGATACATGCGTACCCACACATATAATAAATAATAAATAAATAACATGCATACCCACACATATAATAAATGATACATGCATACCCACACATATAATAAATGATACATGCATACCCACACATATAATAAATAATACATGCATACCTATACATGTAATAAATAATAAATAAATAACATTCATAACCACACATATAATAAATAATAAATGAATAACATGTATGCCCACACATATAATAAATAATAAATAACATATGCATACCCACACAAATAATAAATAAGTGAATCATAGACATGCACAGCCACTCATATATTTGTACTCCGTAATGCTTTATGGCCAAGAAGATTAGAAAAGTGCATCAGATCCCCTAAAACTGAAGTTGGAGGTATCTGTGAGACACCACATGGGTGCTGGAAACTGACCCTGGGTCCTTTACAAGAGCAGCACGTGCTCTTAACCACCGAGCCATCTCTGCAGCTCCAATAAATAAATCTATACATTAAAGGTAATGCTAAAAGAAAGGAAATGGGGGTTTTAAATGTCAAAATATATCGCAGTAAGAATTTTCCTGAATATAGCTGTGTTAACTTGGGTCACTCAATGGAGGGAGGTGGAAACAGGTTTACAAACACTGCAGAGATGTGTTGTCAGAAGTTGGTCCACACAGCTGAGGAGCTGGTAGATAAAAAACATGGGGGATCGGGGATCAGGCTCACACCCGAGGAGCTCACACTGCAGGTGAGTCCAGAAGAAGCCATTGCGGGAGTCCTTGGGAGCTCCAGCTGCAGGGAAGCAGGGCCAGGCTTCCTTCTAGAAATCCTTCAATTAGTCCCAGAAGCCCCACCCTCCCAACAGAAAGCAGTCTGCTTCTCTCCATGTCCCTGACTTAAACTGAAATGTTCACCTCACCCACAAACAGGAAAATGGAGGAACAACCTGCACAGAAACCTTCAGAATAGTATCTGACCAAATATCTGGACAACACATCCCAGCCAGACTGACATATCAAATTAGCCATTGTCGTTTAATCACAAATTAGAAAGACTCAACAATTAAAACAAAACAACAAAAAAACAACAACAAAACAGAAACAGAACAAAAAAAAAAAAAAAAAAAAAAAAAAAAAAAAAAACGCTTCAACAGAAACAGAAAGGTAAGAAAGAAGAAGCCAGCATCTGCCATTCTGGTGACTAGAATCAGAAAGAGGCAACGGGATACGGCAGAAGACATCTCTGAAGAAAAACAGCCAAATTTTTTTTAAATTTGATTTTAAAAAAACTATAAACCTACAGATCTCACAAGCCTGATAATCCAGAGCAATATGAACATGAAGAAGACTGATCAATGACATACAATAAAATTGTCAGAAGGCAGTGATAAGGATGTATTGAGCAGGGGACCTGGGGGAGGCAGGACACGGTTAAATGTGGTGTGATTGCCAGGACCTGGTCAAAAGCAATAAAATCAAAATGACACAGAAGAGCGAGATTGGTTAATAAAGAAATAAATGGCCTCTGGGATGGAATCAAACTTGAATGCTGTTGGGAAAAAACCCGAACACAAAGGGCTAGAGGTAGCTCAGTAGCCGAGCACTTACTCAGTGGGAAAGAAGAGAGGAAAGGAAAAAAACAAAAGACAGTAGAGGAAACCTGCACTGTTTTACTGACGGGTCAAGAAGAGGTACAGAAAGTTCCCCACAAAGAAGAGCACCAGGCACATTCCATATGTGTGATACAGAAACTGGGGAGTCAAGGTCCACATGAGGATCTCAAAGGAAGAGCTGCAGAGCTAAGTCCACAGAGTTCCCTCCACTGCAGAAAGCGTCTGCTTTCCTCAAAGCCAGTAAATGCAAAATTCTTAGAATGTAAAATAGTAGCATTTGTATCAATAAAAAGAATTTCTTTTAAAAATATCTTAAAGACATTTTGCTTTTTGACAGTACAAAAATGCATTTGCCTGTAACATTTAGAAGTGGAAAGAAGGGTCATAGTTGACTAGAAGGAAAGGAAATATGTTTTGTGAGTTTCTCCATGAATTTGTAAACAAAAGAAGCAACTAAAAATATTAACTAAAAGATCTTTGGTTAACCATGGAGATAAGTAGAACCCTAAAACAAACGCATAAAAAGGGGGGAGGGAGAGTAGATGGGACTCCTCAAGAATAATATGATTTTAAACATAATTGCACCGATAATTATATTAAAATTCAGAGATTGGCAAGCCAGTGAAAGAGAACGGTCAAATACAAGATGTGATATAGAACTGTGAACAGACACGACAAAAGCCAACCATAGGAAAGCAGTGTGGCTGCTTTTGACACAATGTTTATCAAGCAGATGTGACCTCTGTACTATGCACCTCGGATACAAAGTTTCAAAATATGTGAACACAAAGCTAGCAGAACAAAGGGGAAACAGATGGAACTAGAACTAGTGTTCAAGATGCCAACACACCTCTCAAAGTAGCAAAGAGACGTTTGTAAGGATGTGAAAGAACCGATTGATTGCTTGGGAGATATTCCAGAAGCAACAACAGAGAACCATGCAGTTGTGTTGTGTGAGAACGGAGTCTAACCACATGCAGAGACTGGGGAAAGCCTGGGCATCTCAGCACAGGGTGGGTTCAACCACATCTCTCTGGAGAAAAGAACAGCCTTGGTCTTGGTCACATAGGAACAGGAACCATCAGTCTTAGACAGAGTGAAGGGCTAAATGCGGGAGGACCCAGGAGGGTGTTTTGTGTAGGCAGAAGCTCCTCAAATGTCTAAGAGGACACTAGCCACAAATGTGGTCACTTAGACTACATTAAATGGTTCAAAACGTTTTTTTCAAAAGAAGATAAAAATATCAATGCTATGCAAAGAACTTGTAATCCATAAGCGAGGGTGAGGGACGAAAGCAAGGAATGGGAAAATGGCTCGAAGAGGAAGCCGCTGGCTCCTACAATAGCCTGGGATTCACTGGGGAACCACCAAATTAAGATACCACAAACAGGGACCACAGTGTCTCTCCCGGAGTGGAGACGAGATGGCATTTCAAGTGTCTATGAGGACTTGGAACACAGATACTGTCAACACTTTCATGAGTGGACTGTAAATCCGCACAGCCATATTGAAATCCGTTCCACCGTGGGTGCTAAGTCGAAATACTCGTTCCTGTAACCAGAGTCTCGGCCCTGGCTGCATAGTCAGCGCACATCCACATATGTGAATGCACAAAACTGCTCATAGTGACCTGCCTATAACACCCCAAAGTTTGAATAATCAAAATGCCCATGGGCAGTAGAAGAAAATGTCATTAAGATGCTGGACAGTGGTAAAAAATGTTCTTATAAGGCTGCTCCACACCCTGGGCATCACTCTTGCCTCCAGGTTCTTGTCCCAACTTCCTGGTGACGGCTGTGAACTTTACCCTCCTCCCCAAACAAACAAAACACCAAATGAGTCTCAGCCATTCCCTTTGTGAAACAAGTTTAGAATGTTTACTAGAATGATAAGGAATAATGTGAATATTTAGTGGCTTACTACCGTTCCTGTCATAAGCTTTAAACTTTGTAGTCCTACATAAAATTGTAAAGACAAATTACATTTAAGAAGAATGTTCAGCCTACCAATGTATCACATAAGTATAATGTTGAGGCAAAGAAGTCAGACGTGTGTAAGATAAGCTTCTGTATTTACAGCTGGGGGCCAGGGAGATGTCTGAGAAGTTAAGAACACTTGCTCTTGTAAACGACCCCGGTTCTGTTTCTAGCACATATTCCTACTGCCTCAATACCACCTATCCCTCCAATTCCTGAAGATCTGATCTCTCTTCTGGGCTCTCAGGAAAACAAACATACATACACACAGATAAATGCTCATCCATGGAAAAATAAATAAATCTTTGGGGGCCAGAGAAATGGGTCGGCAGATAAGAACACTTGAGCATCTTACAGAGGGCCTGGGTTCAGGTCCTAGGACCTACATAGTGGTTAAAAGCCACCTGAAACTCCAATTTCAGGAAATCTGATCCCCCTCTTTGTTCTCCCTGGTCAACAGGTGTGCATGTAGTGCACGTGGATACGTAAGAGCAAAACGTGGACAGATAAAATAAGATGAACAAACCTAAGTATTTTGAATAAATACACCTTTCAAAACAAGTGGACCCGAACTACATGAGGCATTAGAAGGTGGGGGAGTGGCTGGATGGGGAGGGCTGGGGTGTGGGAATGAGGCATTCTGGGATTCTGACAGCAGCACAGAGAGGTGTGTTCTGTTCTCTAGGTGTAGTTAGGACCTGCGCCTTTTTCTAGATGTCTGTTAAGAGCAACGCACACCTGGGGTGAAAACGACACGTTTCCCTAAAACTTTGGAAAGGGGCCCTGCAGAGTAGAAAGCATGGGAGAGGAGAGGAACAAGCTTTCCTATTTTCAGGACAGCCCAGAGGCGGCAGGTGGGTAGAGCTCATCTGTGGAAACAAATCTGTAGGAAATCGCCTCCCAGTCCTCAGGGATGGACAGCTCTGGGCAAGCATAGCTTTTGAAGGCAACCAGCCCTTGCTCCGCCTCTTCTTCTTTCCCATTGGTCTGCCATCAATTTCTCTTCTCTGGCCTTCTCTCTATCTTTATCTCACACACACACACACACACACACACACACACACACACACACACACCTCATTCCCATCCCCTCCACTCCCTGTCTGTTGAGCATGAGAATGAAGTTAGAGACAGAAGACTCACCCTGGACTTTGCCTACCCTAAACTGCTCTCTCAATGGGAGCACAGGAAGGAGATACGGCCCCAGAGCCCAATTTCAAGAGCCAGAAAAAAATTGGAAGCAGGTCACCATGAGTCTATTGATGCCTTCCTTGGGGTGGACAAGAGCATTGTACAAACACGATGTTCTTCTTGTCAGCGAGAAATAAGAAGCTCTGTCCCTTCACCCTGACATCAATCAAAGCACCCCAGTGATGTCATCTCTTGATAAATAATTCCTCTGATGACAAGGATGTCTTGCCTCGGGACCATAAAGTCAAGATTTAAGAATCCTGTGAAGTAGGAACATTGGGGGCTAATTAGAATTGTCTGGAACTGGTCCTTAGATCACCAATGAAGCAGCCCTGATTTAATGCCAAGTTCGAGAGGAGGGACAAGCAACAGCATGGGACATCAGCTGACCTTCTGTGCCTCCCTTAGATCATCTGTCACCAAATGTCCACTGCACCAACTGGACTCCTGTGACATTTTGTGAGTCAGAATGGCCCCAAGACTGCTTTCTGAGCTACCAAGACAGAGAAGCAATGTTCTAAATCTTCCTTTGTCATCTGTGAACCTAGCTGCCTTGCCATGGCCACTGCGAGTGTCCTTCCAGACCAAGATGAGGAGCCGTCCCCTGATGTCTAATCCTGTCAATTTGACACACCTGGGAAGAGGAAGCCTCAATTGAAGAACTGTCTCCAATAGATTACCCTGTGCACATATCTCTAGGGCATCTTCTCGAGACGGCTCATTGATGCAGGAAGCCGAATCCTCTATGGGTATAGGAGGCCTGGATGTATAAGAAAGGCAACTGAACATGACCTTGAGAACAGTGAGCAGCGTTCCTTCGAGGTCTATGCTTCAGCTCCTGTCCTGGCTTCCCTCAAAAATCAGTGTTGACCTGGAAACGTTAGCCAAGCAAACCCTCTCCTGCC
This sequence comes from Micromys minutus, assembly GCF_963924665.1. Lineage (NCBI taxonomy): Eukaryota > Metazoa > Chordata > Mammalia > Rodentia > Muridae > Micromys > Micromys minutus. Next base: position 6,710,637 of record NC_137971.1, read on the forward strand.
TAAGTGCATTGAGCCAGTGTTTGCCACAGCATCGGAAGAGTAATTACAACACCCTTCTATAGTACCTCCCAGCGACTGTTCCCCACAACACCGGGGCCCCTTGTCCATGGCCATGTTATTGCAGGGCTGACATGGCAGTGTATTGCTTGATGTAGTTCTCTGCTCCATCAGACTTTGACCGCAGGAGGGTGGAGACCATACTTATACATTATATTCCCTACCGCCCTGCACACCGCTTAGTATCTTTATTACTCTTGTTGATAACACATGCGAGATGAGGCAATATAAAATTCAACTCTGACAGACATATTATAGCTGCTGTGACATGGCCCCAACACCTCACTGTCACAAGACAACTAGTCAAGGTGATGTATATTCTGCCGATAATTTGCATATTAAAATATAAATTATTAATATCAAAATGCTCCCTAAATATTTAATCATTGTCTACCTGCTGCTAATGTCTTTAGCTTGATTTTTTTTTTAATTTTCAGAGATTGTAATATAACATTTTTCCCTTCCCTTTCCTCTCTTCAAATATTCTCATGCACCTCCTTCTGCCTGGTCTCTTTCAAAATCATGACCTCTGTATCTTGTTACACACACACACACACCTGGACTAACAGTTTGATTTTCTATACACATTTATGTAACCAAACTGTTAGTCCAGGTGTGTGTGTGTGTGTGTGTGTGTGTGTGTGTACTCTTCCAACTGTGTATTCTTCCCTATGGAAGACTTTTTCAACTTTCCTCAGTTGCCTGTAGTTTTATATGTATACATACATATAATATGTATATATATAAAATATGTATAAATACATATAATATGTGTATACACATTTATGTAACTAAACTGTTAGTCCAGGTGTGTGCATGTGTGTGCGTGTATGTATATGTGTGTGTGTGTACACACATCCAATTGTATGTTCTTTCCTATGGGAGACCTTCTCAACTTTCCTCAGTTTCCTGTAGTTTTAGAGTTGAGGCCTCCAGAGCATCTCATGTCTCACATTAGCATGTTCCACATTAGCATGTTCCACATTAGCATGTCCATCGATACCATCCTTGGTCAGACCATGCTGTGTGCCTGGTTTTTAGGTCCGTGGAGTAGAGCATCGTGGGGGAGTGCATAGCTCTCCTGTGGACAGATCTGTGGGCTGCACAGGACTTCCCCCATCTGCAGTCTGTCACCAAGGACTTTCATACAGAGCTTTTGCATAGCTTTGTGTGCCTCTAAGGGGACTTTTTCAGGCACAAATTCTACATTTGAAATGTTAGGTCCTTACAGCCCCCTTTCTTTCCTCTGTTGAACCACTTCAGTTTCTACACTCAACAGTCTCCCAGAAAGGACTGCTGATTGCCCAAACAGGACTCTGTGAAGAGAAAAGGCCCTGACAAGGCTCTCCCCATTTCCTGGTAGAGCAGCATTTGAGAATGGGTCCAGGTGCTGAACTCAGTCCCTTTTGTAAAAACACAATACAGCACTTTCTCCCCACTGGGCTCACAAGATTATATCATACTGGTGCATGCTCAATTTGCCAAATATTTTCTAACCATATCTTAAATTAGAAACGGTATCAGCAGTAATTTATGAGGTTTTTTTTTTTTTTAAGTTGATAGTTCCAATGAAACAGCAGAGTCTTTTCTTAATTAGTTTCCTCTTGCATTGTCTACTGGGAAGTTCAACTCTTTTTGACCTGAGACTGTTGCTCTGTGCAGGTGTTCTGCTATTTCACAGCAGGGTGAGGGTGCAGTTCAGTGCTCGGCGCTGCCTAACAAGTCTGAGTCTCAGGGTCCGTGGGTACATGCACACACCTTAGTGCAAACTGCCAGGGATTTGTGTCAAGGGTGATAGCAGCCGGCCAATATCTTTATAAAGAGTGTGTGTGTGTTGCTTTACGTTATGTTTTAACTGCTAGAGAAGGGAGACAAGGTCATCAGTGGCTGAAGAACAGGAGGGTGAGCCACCGAACAGCTCAGCCAGCAAAAGGCACCCACCAAGACACGCCTATCCCACCAGAACACGCCTATCCTACCAAGACTAGGACACAAAGACGCCTATCCCATTAGGACATGCCTATCCCATTAGGACACACCTATCCCACCAAGACTGGGACACGCCTATCCCACCAGCATTTCCTACCGTGCGCCATGACACAGTTAATTCTCGGTTGTATCTAATGTTGGCCTAATTATTCCGGGGTGTCAAGCCATGAGCAGGAGAGGAGAGACCTTGAGCTGAGGACTGGACACAAGAGGGAGAGAGAACAGTAAAACCGAGACTTGGATGAGAAGCTGGCCATCTCTCAAATGTGCAAACCAAAGCCTTCCTTTCCTCCCTTAGCTTTGAATAAGGAAGGAGAGCGAAGCTTCTTACGCCATCCTAAGCAAGCAGGTTGGCTATAGCTGACAATGTCTGCTGTGGCTTCTTGCCATGCTCTTCTATTAGGGTCAAGGTGGTTAGGAGTTTGTCCTCCCTGGGGAGCCCACGATGCCCTGCTCTGCCCTCTTCCCTGAACCCATGTGTTTATGGCCCAGCCTCAACACTTCCCCGGCTAGCTCCTACTGATTTTCTTAGCAGTCTCTCTTAATATTCAGTTCGATTTTTCACTGATCTCTGACACCTTTGATCTCCTTCCTCAAGGCTGGTTTCCCTGACCTCCTGGGACTTCTGAGGCTGTAGATCAGTCTCCAGTATTAGCCTTCGGATGTGCCCGCCCCCAACCCACTCTGCAGCCTGTGACAAGCCTGGTTCCGCAGCACCTGCAATGACTGCCCTTTAGCCCTGGGTCTCCGGACACTAAAATCACAAACGAGCAACAGAAGGTGTGAGAACAGAATTCAGCAGCTCGGTGGGTCTGGTGCTCTCAGAACACCTGCACAGGAGCAGAGGTGGTAATGTTAGTTACACCAGGGATGCTTAGAATGCTTAAAAAGAAATGGATCTGGAAATGACAAGGTTTTAAAACTACCTCTCACAGGGTACTTCTATGTTCTTAGGACTAGTCCCACCAGCCTGTTGTTTAAAAAAAAAAAAAAAATCCCAAGCATTCAATTTTACCAGTGAAGACTCAGAAGGTAGATGCTGTTAGCTCAGAGAGACAGAGGAGGCATCCAGCTGACCTTCCTACTCCACCCATCTCTGAGAAGGATCCTTCTCCACAGCGTTTTAAATCCCCCTCCACTCAAAGACCCTCCTTTCCATTTATTTATGTCAACTCCTGTCAGCTGCTCGCTTGCTCTGCCTCTTCTCCTAGGGCTAACTTCACTTAGCTCTTGTATTAAAGGCATGGTCTGGGGCTGAGCCACACCCAGCAAGCTTTTTTCAGGGTGCAGTCTTGGAGTTCACAATGTGATCAAATATCCTGCAACAGTAGCCTGCCTTCTTGAGGCCCCTGCTCAAATGACCCTGGGACAACCCCGGCAAGTGCACAGGCGAACTGACCATTGTCCCTGTGTCCTTTGATCCAGCCTGGGCATCCCAGGAAACAGCACCTGCGGTGCTCACAGACACGCCCACCATCACCACGCCTTCCCCCTTCCTTGAGATCATTGACACAGTTCTACCTTCTCAGGGCCTCTCCCACCCATGAAGAACTCTGCAACTTTGCCACCATTGTCCCTTCAAACCACCATGACCTCAGGCCTAGGCTATCCTAGCCTCATGAATGGCTGGTAGAATGAGCGCTGAAGAACAGGAGCTACTGTGTAAACACTCCGGTGGATTCTCACTGCTCCTGAAGTTAAGGTCACAGCCTTGGTTTACAGAGGCCTGTGTGACCCCTAGTCTCATGTCTCTCCCTTCCGCTGCATCCTCTTCTTCTAATTGCTCAGCCACCCTGTCTTTCCCTGCTCTGGAGCCTTTGTCGCTGTTGCTCATGAGCATCCTGCATCTCAAAGGATGCTCTGTACCCACCCAGCTCCTCCCAGAAGACTCCTCCTCATTCTCCAGTCTCAGCTCAAACACCACCTGCTCGCAGTTGCTTCCTGACCCTCTGACAGCACTTCTCATGGTATCCTGCATTTCCCAGACAGGATTGATATTAGTGGTACTTAACACTGTTTGCTGAATGACTCTCTCCGCTTCACTCAGAGGCTGCCAGGTATAATCCTACATCCTGAACGTGAAATGCAAAAAGGGTCCAAAGTAAATACTCAGTACACGGTACAGTACGGGCAGGTGGGGAATGAACGGGGAAGGAGAGAGGGGACTGCAGTCTAGATTTATTTTGAACTTATTCCCCTTTGTGCTTTGAACACAAGAAAGAATAATTTCTTTGATGACTTGAAAGGAAGCTATTGCTTTGGGGAAGCAGGGAGTGTGTTCGTGTGTGTGTGTGTGTGTGTGTGTGTGTGTGTGTGTGTGTAGATTTATCTTCTTTTTTCATCCTTTCTAAGGGAGATCAAAAAAAAATCAAAGCTTATATTAACAGATAAAAGCCTGGTTAAAATATAAAGACTATATAAGAAAAGTTCTGTTACCTGTGACAAACCCCAGAGTCCCCAGAGTACCAGTGGCTGACCAAGGATGAAGGCATTCTCTGCGCTTATTCCTCTGGCCACAGTGTGTTGATCTTCTTACAACCCTTTCCTCTTTCAAATGTTGCACGTGACCCCTGAAGACATTAAAGTTTCAGATTCTTTGAGAACATCAGTGTGACTATAGAAACCTCAGTCCTGGTGTGCCACCAAATCTGTCCAATGAACACGGAGATATCTGGCCCAAAATCTTTGCCACAGAGTTCTACACTTTAGGAGCAGCCTGACACTTCCTGGGTTCAAGGCTCCTGCGCTACGAAGGAAGATTAAGTACATTCTCCTGGTACAGAGCTACGAAATTAGTGTTACAACCACCCCACTTTTAGATCTTCAGCCGTGGCAACTTTTGCGTACTCCAGTTCAGAGAATATGGTTTAGAGACGTGTCTACAAGATCTAAAAGACATTTGGTTCAGAGTATATGTGTGGGGAAGTGGAGAGCTGAGAAATAGCATTGTTTGTATGGTTTTTAAAGTACCCACTGTACCTGGGTATATAGCTCAGTTGACAGAGTGCTTGTCTAGCATGCATGAAACACTAGATTCAGTTCCTACTCCACATAATACTTGGTAGGAGCATGGGTAGAAAGTTCAAGGCAAACCTGAGCTATGTGAGGAACTTATCCAAATATCCCCCACTACACATGATCATGAAATAAGAAGTCTTGCTTCTTACTTTACTCTTCTGCGGGTGGCTTCAGAAGTGGTGTCCTGGGGTGTTCTAGTGCAGGGGAAACTGTCTGCATGTTTTCCAAGACAGAGCAGGCTGTGGGTCACCTGTGCAGGAATCGCAGGAGCTGGTTAAAATGCAAGTGTCTGAACAGCACCATAAACCTAGGGAGAAATTAAACCAAATCCACCATGGAGCAGGGTGCATGCATAGGATAAACGCTCACAGGAAAAGCAAAAGGCTGAGTGCTCAAATGCACTCCATAATGGGAGGACCCCTGCTCCCAAGGCAAGAAAGGAGACTCATTTAACCAGAAAAGAGACCCATTTAACCAGATATCGGACAAGTCAGGTATAGGAGGAAGCAAGGGACAGGACTCATAGAAAGCCAGTATACAAAGTCAATATGTAATTGTGGTCAGGTAGCAAGCGGGACTGTCTCCTCAAATGAGTCCACCCTGGAAGAATGGGGAGAAGTGGGATAGCCTTGTGAGCATGCTCAGCAGTGTGCGTTATCTGTAAACATCCCATCTGGCTGCACGGTTTCCTCTGTGACTTCAAAGAGATGCAGAAAGCACTTCTACAAACCACGGCAGGATTTGCCGTATGCTGTTTAATCTTTGCTCTCATTGCTACTGAGTATAAAATGCCATGGTGTGGTTCGGTCTGCTGAACACGTGCAGTACTAGAACCTGTCACTGCAATTGTTCTCCTTCAAACCTGAACTGAGGGCCACCAGCACAGGAGCACAGCTCCAGAGACTTCACAAGGCATTGCCTCTACCTCCTCTCCTCATGCAGAGCAGCAGACGCCACATTCTCCGGCCGCTTCATTCTGCTTCTTAGCAAGGCATATCCAGAAATATGAGAAGTTCAGTCCCGGAACTGGAGAGGCGGCTCCAAAGTTAAGAGCACTGGGCTCGCTTGCAAAGGACCTGAATTCTGTTCCCAGCACCCACGTGGTAGCTCACAACCATCTCTGCCTCCAGTCTCAGGGAATCTCTCCCCTCTTCTGGCTTCTGCAGGCACTGCATACATGAGGTGTATAGACACACCCATGTGCATAAAGTATAAGTAAATAAGTAAGACTTAAAAGCAGGAATTACAACCCCATAGATTTGTACACGAAGGCAGTCTGTAAACCCTCCAACCTGCATGTCGGTGCTTCATTTCCAGTGTGTTCCCACGCATCCCTGACACAGACCCACAAGGCGTCTTCAAGTCTCCCAGTACTGGCCCAACCACACAATTCTACTATGCGTGAGATCCGAGACGATTTCACCCTCAGAATCAGAGAGCCAAAAGACCCGCCTGCCGTGTGATCCTAAAATGGGAAGTGGCCGGGAAGTAAATCCCTTAAGAACATTTAAAAGGCCTTAATGTGCTCTAAAATATGCCCTGTTTGCACAAGGAGAATTTTTGATGGGCTCTGAGGCCTCGAGAAATTTCAAAAATGTTCTCTGGAGGAATCTGAAAGTCACTAGGGAGAAAGCAAAATATTTTCAATGACTGTCCCTGATGTTATGTGACAGCTCAGGCCTGCAGTCATTTCTCGTGTGATGGTGGACTTGTCACCTAAAGCACTGGCTGTCAGATGACCAAGAAAGTGATGACCCGGGTGGAAGAGGCAAGTGAAGCCAGATACAGCTCTACTCTCAGCAGGCCCACCCGGGAAGCTACATGAATGGGACTGTGGAAGAGTTTGTCACACTGGCCTCAGCAGGGGCAATCAAAATTGGCATGCCTGGAGCACAGCCGAGCTGGGTAATCTGGAGAGGGAAGACTTTGGAGATCACAGGGAGCTCTACCGAAGGTGGGCAAAGAGCTACAGGCCATCCAGCCATGCTCAATGGATGATTGAAAACAGGGGCTGGGAAGATAGTGCTGTCTTACTCAGGGTTTTACCACTGTGAACAGACACCGTGACCAAGGCAACTATTATGAAGGACAACATTTAAGCGGGTCTGGCTTACAGGTTCAGAGGTTCAGTACATTATCATCAAGGTCAGAACATGGCAGCATCTGGGCAGGCATGGTACAGAAAGAGCTGAGAGTTCTACATCTTCATCTGAAGGCTGCTAGCAGAATACTTGCTTCCAGGCAGCGAGGAGGAGGGTCTTAAATCCCAGACCCACAGGCCATGCCTACTCCAACAAGGCCATACTTCCGAATAGTGCCACTCCCTGGGCTGAGCATATACAAACCACAACACTTGCCTTGCTTCTTGATCCTCAAAAGTCACATTGAACCAGGGGTGGGGGTGGAATAGGCATGCTGGGAACTGTAATCGGATCCCAGTGGTGGAAAGGCAGATTTCTGAGGCTTGCTGGTGAGCCAACCTAGTCTACTGAGCAAGCTGCAGACAAGTGAGAGGGATATACCTAAGTAACAACCCAAGGCTGTCCTTTGCCTTCTACATGCACACTCATACTCATGGATACTCACCATTAACATTCCTGCTCGCGCGCGCACACACACACACACACACACACACACACACACGTCACAGAGAGAGAAAGCCACTGGGAAAGAGCATGTATCAGTTGTTCTGAGTTTGCTGCTGCTGCTATGCCTTCCTATGTTCTGTGGAGCATCGTTGGCTTCCCCTGCATACTGTCTGTGCAGCAGCCTCTCTAACCAGAATGAAGACTACAAGTAGACACGTCTGTCTCAGCTGTTCTCACTTGACAGCAGGTGACCAAATCATCCCATCCTCTCCCGAATACTTTTTCCAAAAGCCATAGACTCCAGGCCCTGCCCAGTGATGCTGCACACCTGGCCCTAATCAGGCAAGACAGAAGTGTATCATCCATTTATAATGATCTTCTTGCCAACAGGCAGTCAAGGGTTAGGTAGTCCTCACTGAGATTGTGAGCCAGAAAGGTGAGCGTCCGGTGGACCGGTGCTGAGCGATAGATAGCCTTTGCATCATTCCGTAATTGCCAAGGGATGGAGATAGAGATATACAGGACTCGAGTTTTTAATTAATATTTCTTTTTTTTTTTTTTTTAGGAAATATCAGAAAGTGGTCAACTTATAACTTAAAAGCAACATCTGTATGGTTCTAGCTAAGAGACGTCTCAGTTTGGTGTACATAGTTCAGATTGCTTTTAACAAAGCAGTAGGAGGGTGAGAGGGAAGCTCAGTGGTAGAGCACGTGTCTAGAATGCACAAGGTCATGGGTTCAACCCCAAGTAGCACAAACTAAGTTAAAGCAATAGATAGAGATACATCACTCACACACACACACACACACACACACACACATTCACAGACACATGCATACACATATATGCACACATACATGCACACACACACACACACACACACACATTCACAGACATATGCATACACATATATGCACACATACATGCACACACACACACACACACACACACACACACACATGCATGCACACTCACAAGGGGAGGTAGAAATTTCTATCCTCTCAGTCCTCCCCTCAAGGCCTGCTCCTCAAGGTCAGAGATAGTAGGGTAGCAATGAGCTATCTGCATTACACATTCTATGATTGTCCTGGCAGCTGAAGGAGGAGGAAAAAGAAAAAGAGGAGGAGGAGGAAAGAAAAGAAGGAAGGAAGGAAGGAAGGAAGGAAGGAACTTCCAATGGAAAAAATATCTGAAGTGTCCTGTATTGCCCTGATTGTATATTCCCAAATACCAGGAGGGGGGAAAGCATGAAGCTGGCCATTAAAAAGCATTTATTGAGCACCAACTTCATTCCAGGACCTCTGCTAGATGCTCAAAGAGACAAGATGTAATCAACAAGGAAGCCCTATGTTTGAGAAAGTACCACATAATAAAGAAGCAATCGAGAAAACGAGCAAAGCATTGCAGAACAGAGAAAGGACAATAGTGTATGTTCCTGGAACACAGGCATTTCCACTGTGAAGAACAGAAAATGGCTTCATCAGGAAGCTATGCCCTGAAGCCACGCCCAGCTGTGCAGAGTGCAGAGATTTCAGCAAACCATACACACAAGAGTCCTGACCTATCCCTGTGCTCGACAGTGTCACACACGTGTTCTTTTATAGAAGATACCCCAGGGGTCTTCCACAGCTGAAAAATGAAAGTTGACCTTCTGGCTTTATTTAGCAAGCTCAAGGCAGATTGAGAATTTGAAAAACGTTCACAGCGCATGGACAACCATTCTACATGGGCATCAACCAGAACTTCTCTGTGCTCACTGGGCACAGCACCCCCAGCCCTCCTCTGTCACCTACCAGGTTCAAGGCACCCTTCCCTCCAAACAGTCTGGAGCAGACAGAGCTCACGTTTCACAAAAGGCTGGGACCTGGATTTATTCTGGGTCATTGTGCCCCATTAGGGTTTCCATGGTTACAATGGGTCTGTGTTATCTGGACTTTTGATGTGCTAGACACTAGGGCAACAGCTGTATTGCTTTTTTTTTTTTTTTTTTTTTTTTTTTTTTTTTTTTTAGTAATTTGCCAAGAAAATGGCAGAGGAGCAAAAATGTATAAATGCTGAGCAACACAGGGTCCCAGTGTTTAAGGGAGAGTGATTAGGAAAAGGTCTTGTCCAGTGAGAAGTGAAAGCTCCATCCTTCCTCAAGCCACTGCTCCTGAGATCTACAAGGACAGAGACCCTGACTGACATATATCCAACACATAGAACAAATGCCCAATAAATATAATATAATTGGGTCATTGTATGGTGAGGTAAAAGGAATTATTAGAATTCAAGCAAAGAATCAACCTTGGTGCTCTCTCTCTCCCTCCCCCCCCCCTCTGGATGTCAGAAAAAAAATTAGAAGTAAAGTCTTGTACCTCTTTGCAGACTGGAGAACAGAATGGGGTTCACTAGATAAGAAAAGGGATGTGTGCAGTTACAGCAGAAATGGAAGCATGCTGAACACACACACACACACACACACACACCACCCAAGAAGCAGAGACCAAGATGGCATTAAATGGCAAGAAGCTTGAGGAAGTGCCTGTGACAGAGAGGGAGTGGAAAGAGAGACATGTGAGCACAAAGCAGTTCTAATAGCAATGGGATGGGATGGAAGGGAGATGGAAGAAGAGGGGCTGAAGAGATCAGAACTCTGGGAAAGACTGGGGTAGAGGAAAGGCCCCGATGGAGGCGTCCATCCTAAGCAGCAATGATGACTCCAGGGTCTCTGCTACACCTAGTCATCAGCCAGTCAGGCCCAAGGCAGACTCAACATGAACATCACAGCAGATTTAGAAGCGAAACTCCCAGGTCAGCCGTGCTCCCATGCCAAGGAGATCTGAGCAAGGCTTCCTGTGATTCCCCGAGGGGGTGGGATTAGGTTGAGGAGCAAGAGACAGAAAATCTTTGAAAGACTGGAACCAGTGTGTGCAGGGGTGGGGAACAGCTGCAGAACGCCAAGGCGAGACAAGGAGGTGATTGAAGGACTACGTCTACACCAACTTCCTGTCCTCTATCTATTCTTGCTTCAGCACAGAACCAGCTCAGGTTTCCTTCCAGCTAGCGGCAGCCCTGAGACCCAGTTCTGGCCATAAACATGGAAGCAGAAATAGGCTGTATTTTCCTGATATAAAATAGACTGTCATGCGGTTGACTTCTTCCTGCCTTCGCCTCTTTCCCACCTGGAACATGGACCCGAGTCAGGCAGGCAGGAGAAGCATGTTACCACGTGATAACAAGCCGGAGAATGGGATCTGCACCAGAGATGATGGAGTGCAGACAGAGGAAGCTTGGGAAATCTGCAACATGGTGGAGCAGCCGAGTGCAAATAGTCTACACCAGAATTCTTATTACTACAGATTAGATCTCGTATATATCTATATAGATGTAGCTACAGATATATGGACTCCATATTACAGAACAAAATCATAGAGTTCGGCTATAAGGCTAAGCTAGCATCACGTGTAGCCAGAACCCAAGCCTAAACAATTCAGAGAAAATTCAGGCAGAGGACATCTTTGAAGCCAGTGATGTGTGCCTCCTCCATCCAGAAATATGACATCCAGTAAAATCAAAAGGACCAACCGGTACTGTAGTATACCCTGGAAAGTAAAGGGGTTCCCAAAGAAAAGTGGGCATTTGGGGTTACTTTGTCTTTAAAGTTCATATAGAGCCAGAGAAGAAACTACCCCAAAGGAGTTCTGCCTGCACATAGGATGCAAACCAGGTAGGGAAACACGGCAGAGGAGTTCCATGTTAATCTCTGTGAACCTTTACATCCTGCCCTTATTCAAAACCAACTGAGCATTTCATTCTCAAGCCATTCTCTTACACACACACATGCACACATAGGCATGCTCATACACACACACATGCACACACATGCACACATAGGCATGCTCATACACACACACACACACACACACACACACACACACTTTCCAAGGAAATTTGGTAACAGTGGTATTGTCTTTCCACTTTTACTAGGAAAGACTTGGTTCCCAGTTGATACACACCAACCCCTCACCCCCTGCCAACCTCTAGCACCCCAGTACCTGAATGAACTTGGCTCTTAAAATAAGGTCTATTTACCTGACTTGATGTCAATTGCAAACTCAAAGAATTTAAAACCATTGTAAGCACTCCTTTCCTGGAGTGATGTAAACATCTGTCCCCTCCTCATATGATCCAAATGACAAAACCCTCTGTACAAGGTAACCAATGAGTTCATCATGCTTAGTTTCAGAGCACTCTAGAAGTTACAGGCAGGTGCATGGGCAACCTTAAATCGGCCAGAGTGGAAGGTCTATTCCTAGTGTAGAAGATATCTTCCTCATATGTGGAGACCACCCTAGGATAACCTCCCCAACCTACATGCTCTAGTCCCCAAGGACACAAGTGGGGCAAAATTCCTTTCAAATGGATGGAAACTCAGATGAGGGTCCAAAGACCCTCTCTCCCTACTTACTCTCATGAGGAACATCAGCAATCAACTTGCAGGATCAGTTTTAAGGAGGCACAACTGATTTCACGAAGAACCTCGCATCTTCACTCTGTGAACAAGAATTCCTAGAAAGAAGCTGTGTCTACAAAGGCTAATGGATACAAAGGCTGGCTAATGGGTTAAAACTTCAATGACCTCTGTGAACAGATGGCTACCATAAAAGAAAACTAAAACCAATCCAAAGGTGGAGTTGTAGAGTTCAATCCCAATGGATACACTTACAAAACAGCCCCTGCACCTAAGGCTCAAGGAACATTGTGAAGAAAGGGCAGAAATAATTAAGAACCACAAGATCAGGAAGTTTATTGTGAAACTGTGTCTCCTAGAAATGTCGGAATCTAAACCTACTATAAAGTCCCACTGACATAGCTGCCTGAACATGAACTGAACAAGGAAAACACCAATAGGCACACCCAAGCGAATAAGAGAAAGCCCCAAGGCTTTATCCCTGCACAAAAAACTGCAGGCAACTAAAGCATGCTGGGGGTGGTAGGAACAGTCTTTTTAAGGGAAGAGCACACCAAATGATTATCCAAACCCAATGGTCAGTCACAAGAGCATACATGAGAAACATTATGGAGACCAAGCAGGTAATATTTAGGAAAATGTGTGCATATACATATATGCATCAAACAATTATTAATGAGAAAGGGGGCTAGAATTAAAATTTTAGCAAGGATGGGTAGATGAGAAGGTTTGGAGAGAGGAAAGTGAAAGGTGAAATAATATAATATTACAAAATAAAAATTCAGGAAAATCTCTTCAGTGATACAGATCCTAATTACAGATCCTAATCTTGGGCTACGTTCAAGCTGCCTAAAGAACCATTTCTTGCCCACCTGTCTCAGAGCTATCATCCTATGACTAGTAGATAAAGCCAAACCTAATATCCTGATAAACAAATAAAAATCTTTGGAATTTACTAATCCAACAAAACTCTATACTCCACCAATCAAAGGTCTACGGAGTCTCTCAGAAAGTCCCTGAGGCCTATGGCTAATATTTCTTCTCCTTACTATAACTTTCATTTTAATGTTCTCATCAGTGTAATTTTAAAATGTTTTGATTTATGACTGACTTTGTTTGATCAGTATAAAAACTTCATGAAACTGTTTGCACATTGGACCATGGAATTCAGAATGACATGAATATGTGTCCCCAGGCTACTGTTATTTGTATTTGGTTTTAGAATGAATTCTCTTGTCCTCTCCTTTTCCAGCTGCAACCATGGAGGCTGTTCCAGAGAAGAAAAAGAAGGTTGCTGTTGTGCCAGAAACCCTTAAGAAAAAGGGTACTTCTGTGCCAAAAACCCTCAAGAAAAAGGTTCCGGCTGTGCCAGAAACCCTTAAGAAAAAGCGAAGGAATTCCGCAGAGTTGAAGGTGAAGCGCCTGAGGAAGAAGTTTGCCCTGAAGACACTGCGGAAGGCAAGGAGGAAGCTCATCTATGAGAAGGCAAAGCACTGTCACAAGGAGAACAGGCAGTTGTACCTCACTGAGATTCGGATGGCTAGGATGGCAAGGAAGGCTGGAAACTTCTATGTTCCTGCAGAACCAAAATTGGCATTTGTCATCAGAATCCGGGGCATCAGTGGAGTGAGCCCAAAGGTGTGCAAGGTGTTGCAGCTTCTACGTCTTCGACAGATCTTCAACGGCACCTTTGTTAAGCTCAACAAGGCCTCAATTAACATGCTGAGGATTGTGGAACCATACATTGCGTGGGGGTACCCCAACCTGAAGTCAGTAAATGAGCTCATCTACAAGCGAGGCTATGGCAAAATTAATAAAAAGCGGATTGCCTTGACAGATAATTTCTTGATTGCTCGATCTCTTGGTAAATTTGGCATCATTTGCATGGAGGATCTAATTCATGAGATCTATACAGTTGGGAAACACTTCAAGGAAGCAAATAACTTCCTGTGGCCCTTCAAATTATCCTCCCCACGAGGTGGAATGAAGAAAAAGACAACTCACTTTGTAGAAGGTGGAGATGCTGGCAACAGGGAAGACCAGATAAACAGGCTTATCAGACGTATGAACTAAGGTGTTGCCCATGGATTTTTATAATCTGGTCAGTTAATAAACAGTCACAGCTTGACAAAAAAAAAAAAAAAAAAAAAAAAAAAAAGAATGAACTCTCTTTAACCCACTTTTAGGTGAGAGCTGTAATCTTTTACTTGACAGCTCTAAACACTACATTCTCAAAGAACACACACACACACACACACACACACACACACAGGACAAGTAGAATACATTTTTCTCTCTAATTCCAACATAATTAAGACAAGTTACTCCTCAAGATTCCCAGATAATGGTTCTTCCCCAATTCTAATAAGTGTAAGACAAACACCCAGACCCATTTTTCTCATCCCATCTGTCCAACTGGTCTACCCTACTGGAGGAAAGGGGAGGATGTCCCACTGCCCAAGTGTAATGAAAGCTAAGAAGCACAAGACAATCGCTGTGACGAACAGTACAGCTCACAGTAATGGCAAACAGCTCTGCGGGCTACACTTCAGATGTCAACATGTCAATCACAGAATGTCAGCAGAGAGCATGACTTAGCAGGCCAAACACTGGAAATCTGATCAAACCTCTGTCCTCCCTGAAGGCACAGCTCACAGTCTAGAAAATTAATTAAAGCTTCCATAGGACATAGAAAATTTTCTGTTGTTTAACGAGTAAAGCCATCTCCTTCTCCTCCTCATACAAGACTTGTGCCAAGTCAATCTTCAGAAACCAAGTTCCACATTTATTTCTGGTTGTCTTTAGTGGAAAAAGGTCCCCCTGGTCCTTTTCAGATGTTCCGTCAGTCTGGAGACAACACATTTGATTAATGACCATGTAAGTACATTTCCAGTCAATGACCACTGCCATTAGACAGAGGGACCTCAGAGCTGCAAACATGAAGCCTATCAACAGCATTAACAGCTAAGTCTTTGATTTTTAAAGGGGGTCATTGCAGGGCTGAAGAGAGGGTTTAGTCAAGACCACTGGCTGCTCTTTCAGAGGACCAGAATTTGATTCCCAGCACCTATTTGGTAGCTCATGATTGTCTCCCCCTCCCCCACTATGTAATATGATTTTATTAGCTTGGAAACAGCCTGAACCAAAAGAATTAAAAATGGCCAAAAATATTTGAAAATAATAGTCATTTGCTTCTCACATGAATACTTTCAGCTGGACATTAAATCACTAAACACATGGGATCCCAGTAAGGCAGGTAAGCACCCAGTGTTGCTCATGTGGGCACTCCTAGGTGTGGAATCTTGGTAGCACCGGGACTTTTCTTCCCAGTTGTTTGGAGGTTGTTCCAGAGTAAAGTAACAGGCAACAGACCAGGCTGCCTGTATTGTCACTGCTCGTTCTGTTGGTCCTCTGTGATGGAGGCTGACACAGAACGTTGTCCCTTGTTGACATCACTGATGCACACCCACTGTCCACCCACTGACTCTTTCCATAGGGTCACCTTACTGTTTCCACCTGTCACAGCCAGGATGTTCGCTCCGATGGACCAGCTCACATGCCACACAACATCACCGATTGTCTTTAAATCTAGCTCTAGGAGGTCTGGTGCCTTCTTCTGGCCTCTAAGGGCACCAGGAACAAACATGGTATATAGACATACATGCAAAAACACCCATACACATTAAATAAATAAATAAATAAATAAATAAATAAATAAATAAATAAATAAATAAATAAATGTAGGGGGATCTCATTGGACATGGGCAGACAAGGCTTTGTAAATTTGGCACTTCCCATGCAGTTGACTGGGAGTCTGACCTTCTTTGAGACCTGAAAAATAAATATAACTCTATAAAGTAGAAGAGACATTGTGATAGCAACAGAAGCCAGCAGAAGCTAGGCACCCAAAGGGGTGACAGAAAATGGAGGCTGCTGTGTTCTTCTCTTCCAGGTTCACCTCCCACCCTTTCAATCCAACTACAGATTGCTAAAAAAAAAAAAAAAAACAGCCACCAGTAGCCTAGAAGGCCTCGCCCTCAACCTTGGACTCCCAATCCCTACACTCTGACTCAACATCCTAACTTTTCGTCTGACCTGCTTGGTTCAGGTTTGTCATTACTTCCTTATTCCCTTTACAACTCCAGCAAATTCCGACACTTGCTGTGAAATAAAGAAGTGTCTTCTGTGCCAACTTGATCTAGATATGCCCCAGTTATTCCATCAATTAAAACCGTGATGCTGTAGATGTGTGCTAAGTAGGGAAGATGATTCTAGATAAAGTCCCATGGCTGGTCCGAGCCTCCATGTTGCTCTGGAGCCTCCCTGATGGAAATGAGATTTTATTGTAGGTCGTAGCCTCAGACCACACACGAGCACCCCTGCCCACTTTTCTGGAAAGCCTGTACGTTGGATGTTAGACTTCCCCAACCACCCGCACAGTAAGGCTCTAAGGAGGTATGTAAGGATGTAAAGTTGGTGCACCCTCTCTCCTCTCTCAGAAGCACACATGCCACAGTGAGCCCTTCCTTTAGAAACAGGAGGAGAAAGCGTCTCTAAGATCTCAAGATTTTCTAGAGCATGTGATTCCATGCACCAAAGAAAAGGCTCCAGAAAAGCAATGTCAGAAAGAAGGAGCCAGTGAGTGTCCTGTCTCTTCAGCAGTGTAGGCTCTGTGCCGTTCATGGTCTCTAATGTTTGTTCTCACCTTCAGCTCACAGTAGGCCTGCACATGCTCTTCAGAACTCTTTTCTAACCCCTTCTTGCTGTAGTCCTGATTCTTCCACCCAGTCCCATGCTCCCAGAATAAGACTCAGACTCAAATACACTTACAAATAGCTTGGCCTTATAGCTAGCCTCTTCTTTTACTAGATAATAGCTAAAATCACCCAAATGTTTTAGCCTGCATTATGGCACAGTGGCTGGTTACCTGTGCTCAAGTACCTTACATCTATCTCCTCAGATCTCGAGGAAAATCTCCCACCTGGCTCTATCCCAGAATTCTTTCTCCTCCCAGATGTTCCACCTCCCATTTCCTGCCTAAGCCATAGGCCTTTAAATTAACAGATGATGTATCCATACAGTCGACAAGACATTCTCTCTACACCCACTCTATTACTGGGCAACTTCTTGCAGAGTCATCTGGCTCCAGTTGTACAATAAGTAGACTCATAGGTCTTCCTGAAGAAGGAAATACAATGTGTTTGGATAATCCAAATAAAGGCCAAATAATGGAAAAAAGGCTTCAGAACCTAATGTTCAGGGTCCAGCAAATTTCCTATTTCTGACCTTTTCTCTCACCATCTAGGATGTAGATCTAGCATTAGGGCTGTGGTAGATGCCTGATATTTTGTCTCCTTTGAATCAAATGACTCTGCTGTGCCTTAGATGTGGCATCCCATTCTCAGACTATGTGCTATGGGAGGGAATGGTGAGGTGAGCCTTGCTCCTCCCCCTCTAGGCCTTTAGTGTGCACACAATTACTATCTCCTTCACAGCCTCAGCCAGAACCACTATCACTTGCCAAGATGGAGTAGGATGTCCAGTGTCAACAGATATAATCAGTCTCGTCCTCTGTCTTGGTTCAGGCATGAGCAGGAAACCAACACACCCAAGTGTGTTTTTAGATTTTAAGTAGGTGAGATGCAAACTGGAATTACTGGCAGACCCTTCTCTACCATGAATGGAATTTCTCTGGAGAACAAAGTCAACATAAAGAAATGCAAAGAAGAAAGAGAGGAGGAGGAGAAGGGGAGATGAGGGGGCTGTGGAGAGTTGTGATTATATCATTTGTGTAGCGGGGTCCAACCAAGCCTAAAGTCATCTAGATCTAATCCAAGGGTGATTTGGGGTTTCAGATTCATGATCCCATAAAATGAGCATGAACTCCAAAGAGAATGGAGCTGAGTTGCTGTTGGCTGCCTGCTAAATAAATAACTAAGCCTTTTAATACAGGCATCATTTGGAAGCACCGTAAGATCACAGAGTAGCGCCTGGTGTGGTAAGCTTTAGGCAAATGCTGCCATTTAGGAGCCCTAAACAAAATCCTCCATTTAAAGCATCGGTCCCCTTGCTCACACCAGGCAAATTTGCTGTCCCTCCATGGAAGCTACCCAGAGCACCAAGTCAGTCACCTGGCAACCCAGTGAGCCTGGCCTTACAGGAGCAGGTGGGTTTCTGAAATCTACATGCCAGGCTCTAAAGATAAAAAGTCAGTGAACTGAAAAACACTGTATTATGGCAGCTTGCTTGCTGCTGTAACGACTTGTCATTTTGTGATTTGGTGGCCCTCAGCAAAGCCGCTCAAACAGCAAGAGCATTGTGTTCAGACAGAGAAAGCTCTGGAAACTTTCTACAAAGGAGTCAAAGGAGACATTTTCAGCCAAAAACTAAATCCAAGCTTAGGCTGTATATGACACACAACCTCAAAAGAGATTTAATAATGACTTTTTTTTTTTGAAGGTTGGGTTTTATTTAACCATTATCCTAAAAATACCACTATGGCGTGGGGAAACAGATGGGGGATGTGTCAGCTACTCACGTCACGTCACAGCACTGGCTGTCAGAACTAGAAGTCAGCACACATGTGACTAAACCGCCACCTTGACATTCTGCTACCGACGGCAGAAGCCACGGGCACTTGCATATGTATGTGTATATAGGGGTGGGTATATGTTTTATATAGAATCTATCAATCAAAAGTGAGAGAAAGCATGCATTTGTTTTTCTGAGACTTACACTTAACATGATTACCTTCACATGACATCCATTTTCCTGCACATGCATAACTTCATTCTCCACGGCTGGGAAAAATACTTCCATTTGCTCACAGATGCTACATTTTCTTTCTTCATCCCTCAGTTGTTGGACATCTAGGTTGGTTTAATAGTTTAACTCTTGTGAACGGGGTTGTGGTAAACATTGGCATGTAAGCATCCCTGTGACGTGTGAACTTAGAGTCTGTTAGAGAAAGACTCTGGAGCAATACAGCTGGGTCATGTGATGGGTCTACTTTTAGATCTCTGAGGATTCACCATATTGCTGTCCATAGATGTACCTCGTTTAGATTCCCATCTGTGGCATAAGGATTCCTATTAGTCCACATGAACCCAGTCAATGGAAGATAAAGTATCAGGGCCCTTCTTCTATTACTAAAACATCAACAGACTCAGTTGATAGACGAGGTATCACCTAGGTGCTGACCTTGTCCTCCACTCATAGGGACAGGTCAGCAACAGCTGCAGAGGCAGAGGCAGAGGGGCTAACATCTGTATGGCCAACACTAGCCAAGTACATACAGCGGAGCTATCAAGAGACAATCCACGCTGATTCTTGTGGGATCACAGTGTATGAGAGGTAGAGTCCGAGAAATTTCCTCTCTTCTATATCAAGCTTTTACCCCATAATGATGTTCTCTAGAAAGTATGATCCATATCCTAGGAAAACCTCATAGCCATAGGGTGCGCTGGTCCTATTACACACGTGGGTTTACAGGCAGGTCTGGTCAGCAGCGCCCATACATGCCCTGCTCCTTCATTCAGGAACTCAGTGCACTCCATGACTGAAGTTTTCTCACCCCGCATGACTGAGTCATTTGACAAAGCAGAAACCCAGCCCCTGGTGGTGTTTTCCTCAGCTGAGCTGAAGGGAGAAGTTGCTGGGAGAGCCACACAACAGAGCAGGTGCCTGTGAGACCTAAGGAATGCATTTCATGGATGCCCTTAAGGCCCTGATAGCCCTGCCTCACCTGTCCAGCCTGTTAGCAGACCCCGTTGGCTCAGGACGAGCTCTTCGGCTCCTCTCTTCCCCTCCTGTTCCGATGCAGACAACGGCAATGGCCGCAGCAAGCCCTCTGTACAACGCTGTGCATTGAGAATTATGAAGCATGCTCCTGAGCCACTTCCTGTCTCCCTCAGAACCATAGCTTTTAGTTCTAAGATGATCTACACAGATGGAAGATGAAGCAAATCAAAACCTTAGCTGGGGGCAGTGGGGGAGGACAAAGTCAGGAAATCAGTATTAACAGAGGCCAGCCAAGGAGATCCCTTATTCCATTGATCACTCAGCAAATGTTAGTTGAGCACGTATAGAATGCCAAGCAGTTCCTCGCTGGGGTGGAAGGTCGGATGAGGTCAGTTTACTTCCCTGGTTGTGTGCATCCTCATTTTGTGCAGCCCTTACTATTTAGAAATCTCATTCATACACTGAATCAAAGTTTTCTTCCCCATAATTTATCTCCTTTGCTTTGAACACTGGCTTAAACGGCACTATAATTAAATTATGAGGATTTAAATGTTAAAATAAAAATTTAAAAGGACGGAACACAAAAAGATAGTTGAACATATAATCATAGGTCAGGACAGATTTTTTTCTAGGTATGACATGAAAGAAAAAATTTGACAGGTTTGTCTATATAAAATCTAAAATAAACATAAACCAACTCCAAGAAAGAAGCATGTTTAATGGAAATATTTGCAAACTAGATGAAAAACGACTAATAGAACTAACATTAAAAAGTCTCAAAATAAATAAGAATACATTATTATGAAAAATTGAATAGATAATTGATAAGAGATTAAAATGTCAACTGTGGAAGAAAAACATTTAGCTTTGCTAATAACAGAAAACATTCAGATTAAAGAAGATACTATATTTCAGTTATAAACAGGATAAAATGCTTTAAAATAAAATCCCAAATACTAGAGAAGCACAAGTACTCTCATATTGGAGTCGCATACAGCACCATTGCTTAAAACAAACAGCACTTTACCTGCAGAGTCTTTAACATATTCTCTTCTAGGACTTTATGTGTACTAAACAGGTAGTTAAGAAAGTGTGCCCCTCCCTTCCCATGATGTTTATCCCAGGATCCACTGTAGGAGAGGGGAACTGAAAGAAAAAAGTCAATGTACAAAACACAGCTTTGTAAGTATGTTAAATCTCTAAAACAGACCATTTTACAACACTTAAAACTAATGCTCAGAAAAGAATGTGATGGTTTTGTAAATTGCAGTATTGTTATAATTTTTAAAAATGAGTTGTAAAATATGTTCAGCCAGAAATAGAATCATAAAGTTTTTCTCCCAGGAGGAAAAAAAACAGAAGATTATAACTGAACATGTTAACCAAAACTTGTGAAAGATTGATTTAAGACCCCATTCCCTCTCCCTCTCTCCCTCCTTCCCTCCCTCCTTCTCTCCTTCTCCCTTCCTCCCTCTCTATTCTCCCCATTTCTCTCCCTCCCTCCATCTCTCTTCCTCTTTCCTTCCCTCCTTCTCTTCCTCCCTCTCTTCCTCCCTCTCTCCTTCTCTCCCTCCTTCCCTCCCTCCTTCTATCTCTCCCTCCCTCTCACTTTCCCTCCTTCTCTCTTCTTCCCTCCCTCCCTCCCTCCCTCTCTCCCTCCCACCTCTCCCTCTCACTCTCCCTCCTTCTCTCCCTCCCTCCCTCCCTCCTTCTCTCTTCCTCCCTCCCTCCCTCCCTCTCTGCCTCCCTCCCTCTCACTCTCCCTCCTTCTCTCCCCCACCCATGCTGCCAGTCTCTCACACTGTAATCTTCTGACTTCTCCACAGTGACTAACTCTCTGTCCTTTCAGCGGCGTTTTGTGTTCTAAACTGTGTTGAAAGCAGCCTTTCAACGTAACTAGCCCTGTATTAAGTCTTTCGTAAAATAAAGTCTGTTTTAATTTTTCTGTTGATCTGGCAAAGCTGAGTTCCTGGACCCAGATCCCAGCCCCTCCTTCCTTTGTGTCCCACCTATGAGGTTCTTTGGCTTCAGCTTCTGTCCTGGGATGTCTTGGCTTCCTAGCTCTGAATCCTTGGGAGGTTTGATAAGCACCCTTCTCCCGTTGCCCTCAAAGGGTACAGAACTCAGGGTGGGATTGTTTTGAATCTCTGTTCTTGAGAGTGAGAACCTGGGATGGAGTCAGAGTTGTTGCCATGACAACCACAGGACCAATCCAGAGTAGCAGGATGGAGAAGGAAGAATGGTACCAAAACAGAGATTAGACAGAGGAGACACAGAAAAACATTTGCCTCCAATCTGATTACACAGCCAAAGAAATAAAACCTCTGGGGCCAGCTCTCCTGGCTGCCTGCCTCATCCGCAAACCCAGGCACTGTGGCTGGTCCACTCTCCATCATTTGCTTAAGTGGCAAAGATATCTGACAGAGCGACCCAAACCACCTCCCCGCAGGGGCCTAATGTGGTTAGACTTGGAGGAATTATTCATGGAAGAATATACTAAAGTGTTTAGTGCCCCCTGGATGCATTACAGGCCGGTTCTATCAGTCTCCGTGTGTTTACTTCGGAGCCTCTCAACCAAGAGGCCCTGGTTCCTCCTGTCCCGAGCAATGGCTGCTCTGATGTACAGTCATTTGGACCACTGTTCTCCATGTCTCTCTTTGGAGCTACTTCCTCATCAGTGGTGTCAGAGTCCCCAGGCAAGATGAAAAGAGCTCTTACCTAGACCCCTGAACTACCCACTCCCACTATCTTGCCCCTCCCAGTACGTCAGCCCGTGCTCTCCCAGCTCTTCCGGTTGCACTGGAAACACATTCTTGAAACATCTTGGTCAGCTGAAGTTGAGATTCACTCTGGTACCCAGGATCAGACACCTCAGGCTCTCTTAGGTGCACACAACCTCTCACAGGGAGAACTAACAGGTGCCCCACACTCTGCTCGCCTATGAAACCTGCCAGAGTTGTGCACATGAAGTGAGTTTCCTGCAATCTGATGATGTGCGTGAAAAGAAGCATTTTGCATGAGTCCCAGCAGCAGCAGCATATAAACACACACCTCTCTGCTCTCAAGGGTAGGAAAAAGACTTCTACTTTACAAAGAAACATTGTAACTACTGCTGGCCCTCCGTTGCTACATACCATCTTCATTTGCTGCACAGCTGTTATGAACAACTGGGTTGACTCCTTCTAATCTTAACACCAATGTTACAAATCCTAACTCAGTGTGAGGAAGCTCACTATTGGGCCAAAGACCTAATTACTGGAGTTCACCGTCCCTCCTCTGTTCCCTGTGCCCTCTCCCTGCAGTCTGTGAGTGCCTGGCTTGAATGTGGGTGTTTTGATTGGGGGTGCAGCTACGTGGTTAAGAGCAGAACTCTGCAGCGAGGCCAGCTGGGTTTAAATCCTGACTCTGCTGTGGAACAGCTGGGAAGCCTCATTCAAGGAGCATCTCTTTATCTTTGCTCAGCTGCAGAATGCCAATGTGCCTCTATGACATCCGGCTCACCAGGCCTGTCTGCCAAGTACCTTATGGCAATGAGTTCATTAGACCCTCAGGACAACATAATCACTGTCACAGGAAGGCTGTGGGGGAAAGGTTACCACTTAGAAGGTGCCCTGGAGAACATGCCAAAGAAACCAAAATTCTCATGTAGGTAATTTGTAAGTCACCTTTTGCTTATAACCATCACCCACCCTCTCAGAAACCTGGGGCTTACCGGCCGTACTAGTCGTGGATTTCCTATGGGAAATGATGTCAGGACATGAGGAGCCATAAAGAGGAACCCCGAGTTCTCAGTCATTTAAAACCATTCCTGTAACAAGTTCTCATTGTCCCCAGGCAAAAATTCAAATACCTGTGTCTGGCCTACAGGAACCTTAGCAAGCCACGTTTTTGGTCAGATTTGTTTTCTCCCACCGTAATCTTCCATCCTGCACGATGCATTACCTGCTCCGATGCACGTCGCTAAGCTCAGGGAGAGAAGTCACTGTTACTAAGTCTCTTTTACCACCATGTTCTTCAAACACATCTCTGCTAAAGCAAAGTCCTACACTTGCGGTCTCTACTCTCAGTTCTGGGCAGCGAGTCGGCACTCAGGGAGCTTTGAAAGGTTATAATCTAACAACCTTCCTCCCACAATCAGACTAGCTGATGGCAAAGTGCCAAAGACACTCAAAGGTTGACCTGTCCTTCCCTATGGTACACAGGACTCACGGTCAATCCTGGCAGCCTGAGGAGTGTTTACAGTCTCACACAGGCTCGCACGATGCCAACATAAAAGGTAACTCATCACATGCCTCTCATCCAGTTGCCAGGGAGGCAAAGGCTCAAGTAATGTTGCAGGCAAGAAGGTTTGTAGTTGGAAGACCCATGTTTAAGTCCTGGGTCACACATCTAACTTGAGAAAGCCAACTTGCCTCTGGGTGATTATTTCCTTATTCCCTTCCCTTGCTCTGATTTAGGGACATAGCCTAGCTTTGTTTTATTTCCTTCCTAACCATCAGTCTTGGGATCTAGAACTGTGCAGAGATGAACAAGAGGATTAATTAATTCTAGGACAGACATGTTGCCTGCCCTGGTAATCTTTTTTTAACTGTAATATTTGTATAAGATTTTTTTTGTCCAAAATTATCAGAATAATAGTGGTGGCTGTACCTTTACCGCCGGGGACCTGTAAGCTCCCCCGGCTTTGGGTTGTTGGCCAGATTCATAGCATCAGATGTACATTCCCTCCCAGAGTAGCATTAAATCCAACCATAAAATGGTTGATTGCTCCCCTTTGGACCACTATTACCGCCACAGATATATCCGGAAGGGCAGCACAGGTGAAAACCATACACACATGCAAAAACACATGCCACTAAGAACATATTTTAGCTCTACTTATTCTGGCACTGTAAAATTTCACAACATGCTCTACTTCGTAGAAACCACTTACCAGCTCTGTGCCTAATGTATGAGGTAATTAAACATCATATACTTCATGTGGCTCCTGTCCTCATGCGAGCTGAAATCCTCAGAATGCATCACCTCTAGCAAGGGAAGATTATGTGGGTACCTGTTCTTTATTATATCTGTAATCAAAGAAAGAGCAAATTAAAATAAACATGTCATAGAATGACTATTATGGATAACAAAGGTAGGGAATAACACACATTGGAGATAATATAGAAAACTAAAACCTGTGTGTATCTCTAGTGAGACTGTAAAATGGTGCAGGCATTAGGGAAAAGAACACCCCAAAAACACTAAGCAGGAAAATGTCATGCAGCCCAACAATCCTACGTCTGGATACGCACTCAAACAGATAAGGCACAGGGACTGAAATAAGTTCTTGTGTGTCAGCTCTTGTGGGAGCAGCATTCACAATAACCAAAAGGCAAAGAAGATTCAACATGAGCACCTACTGGTGTAGGAATCAGCCTTAGAAAGGACAGATGCCCAGACACACACTACAACACACACAAACTTAAGGAAAGAAATCAACCAAAGGACAACCAGCATATAAATCTAGCAATGTGACCTGGGATGAACTCACAGAGACGAAGATGGGAAGCTGGTTACCGGGGGCTGGAGCACAAGGAAGTGAGTGTCTGAGATGCTTAGAAATTCTGAGAATGGGTCATAGTGACAGGAGCTCAACACTGGGACTTAAATTAGCATGTCAACTACTCAAAAGTGGTTGAGCGGCCATTACATTTTATATGTTTACTACAACCTTTTAAACCCCAAAATATATAGAGAATACATCCCAGTGTGATATGGTGAAAGGTAGAGGCTGAGCAACCTCTCAACCCCTTAACTGCTCAGCAGTGTCACTGACATGCTGGTAACTGAGCCAACTCCAGTTCCTCTCTGGGGACCGACATTTGGAAGGCTGCAGAGACAGCATGGCTTTTTCAATCCCTCTTCCAAACCCTGGCACAGGTTGGAAGAATGTCCAACATGGGCATTCCTCTTCCCAAGCCTGGAACTCTCTAGTAGTCCCTTGATGAGTGTGGCATGCCTTTCTGATAGTATCCTGTACACCATACACCATCACCAAAATGACCCGGGGAGCTGCTGGGGCAGTTAGGTAACCAAACAAAGCCAGCACACTGTTGATATATGTTTAAAGACTTAACCCGCTGCCTCTCCCAGAAAACATATTTGCGTTTCCCTGGGTTTTCTAGAGACAATGGTTTGAATCAAAGGAATGAACACAAATCCGCTCTCTCAACAAATATCTGTTGCTTCCAGGTGTCATTTCTCCTTCTCCAGAGGGATTTTACAAGGGTGGCCAGGTTCCATGTCTCAGGGCAGCAGTGAAGCTCTGAGTTAACCTGCCCCAAGAGAAAGAATGACAGAAAGTTCCTCTCTGCCGGATGTTGCCTCTGAGGGACATCCTTGGGCTTCAGGCTCTCGCTGACGACCTTTCTCATTCCAGATCACATGAATGACCCTAGGTCTTGAAAGTCAGAGGCTTAGTGCTAACCAGATGGGCCTCTCACTGACGCCTACCTAAAGCACACTTCAACTACAGACAAGTAGATAAATCTCTCTCATTCCCTCTGAAGTGACCACACAGGTCTCCTTAATACGGGCCAAGCAGCTGTCCTTTCTTCCTCTGTGTTTGTGGTTGTGAGACTACTGACCCCACACACAACTTTCCCAGCTAAATCCTCTCATCTCAGAACTGGACCTCATTCCACTCAAACTGAAACCCATTCCCAGTGAACCGCAACAGATCCCAGAAAGCATGCATCGTGTTGAGTGAAAGAAACTCCCACCGTACCTGTGGGCAACTTAACCTCTTCCCAACTTAGCCTCTGGGCAAGAAGAGGTCCAGATGTTAGCTCCCTTGAAGAAACAGGGGAAACATGAGGGCTTCCTGAGGGGCTTGCTTCTACAGTCTTCCTGATCTGATGGTTCAAACCAAGCCAGGCCTGGCAAGCAACTCCAGCACAATGGGGTAGAGAGAGTTGACCCGACGAGAAATCCCGGACCTAGTCACGGAGTTACACTGTACACCTGTTCAACAAAACAACCCCATCCATGAGCAGGGCAGCAGCTACTGCTTCAAAATGCGAACAGCAGATCAAGTGTGTCTCCTCCTTTCCTTCCTCCCTTCCCTCCTCCTTCTCCTCCGCATTCTCTGTTTGTGACAGCCAAATGTTCACAGGCTGGCCTTGAACTTCTGATCCCTTCCTGGGTGATGAAGTCACCGTGTTTATTCAGTGCTGAGTATCATCAGACCCGGGGCTGAACTTATGCCAGGCAAGCACCCCATCAACTGGAAGATATTCCCATCTTGGCATTTTCCTTACAAATGAGGGGTCCAAGACACAGAGACACACACTAACTATGAAGAAAAAAAAAAAAAAATATATATATATATATATATATATATATATATATATATATATATATATATATATATATATATTTGCAGCTGCCCTTACCTCCAAATAAATGTTGGGAAGCTACTCCATTCACGTATTGGCTCATTCATCTTAAAGGATATCTCATTTTTCTAACTAGATGTGGTCGTCTTTGCAGCTCCCAACCTAGGACAGTACTTTCCCTGGCTCTGTCCTTCTCGGTGCAAATGTGACACACTGTCATCCTGGTGTACAGGGAGCACCAGGGCATGGCTTATCTGTCTTGGATCCCAACTGAGCTGAGTCCAGTGCTATAACCGGATGCGTCTAATGAATTATGGGATGTCACAAGAGAAAGCCACGAGGATATCGGGTGTTCATTCCCTGGGATGCTGGCAAGGAGACCACTGTGCACCCTGCCCTCTTCCTCAAGCCCACAGGACAGCCAGCTGATCCCTGACTTCTGCTATAGCACACACCCGGGCCAGACTTTGCACAAACCATGGATTTTCTTCGTCTCACATAGTCATTCGCCTTGAAAATGCCCAGCAGCTGTGTCACCCGCTGCCAGTTGTATATTATTCACGACTCGCAGGGGAAAGTGTCACCATGGCTTCCAACTCCTCAGCTAACATCCAGACGGGCACGGAGTTTCTAAGCTGCAAGGGAATAGAGATTGTCCTCCAAGTCCAGCTGGCCCTGTCCCCTGGCTGTAAAACCTCAGATATCTGGGTAGGAAGACTGGCGACCCTCAGGCAGGATTACATAAAGGTCTGACTCCACTGAACAAAGGTAGGCCTGGTCTCTCGCGCCCAGCTTTGCACAGTCTTTGTCCTGCTGGTCTTGGCTTTCAGGGTTGCTCTCTACAGGTATTTTTCTCTCCTGGATTCCAACCTTCGGGAAATATACAATGTTTCAAAATTAGACTGCAAATGCCATCCTTAAAGGGCGAATCTCACTTTCTAAAGACCTATTAGACGCCAAGGATTTCCCAGGCTCCGGCTCTGGGCCCAGTTAGCACCCAGCTAGCTGAGGGGTGTGATCCCTGGTTTGCAAATGGGAGGCAAATGAAATGTCTGACTTCCCCCAATCAGTCGATGAGGGAGTGGCAGAGGCAGGAGTCGAACCCTGAGTCCAAAGTGGTTCTCACAACATTTACTTTTCTGCCTCAGATGTCTCATGGGTTCCCTTACTGAGGTCAGTATCCCTAAGCCCAAAAATCGGTAACTCTCACCAGACAGGCTTTCCTGGGGTGGAGCAGGGACATGGGGACAGAACAGGGGACCATGAGGCTGTCAGAGCAGGAGAAGCCTACCAAGGAGACCATGCAGAAGGAAGCTGCTTGTTGTGAAACTTTCAATTAGTGCACTTGGGGGTAATTTATTATCGGGGAAATTAAGTGATTCCATTAGCCTCCTGTCGCTTTCCAAAATAAATCTGTCAGAGTCGGGGGTGAGTGGGAAAAGGAGAGATGAATGCTTCACTGTTCCAGTCCCTTTTCCTGCACTTTGCCAAGCCTAGGCCCAGGCTCCATTTATCCATGAGAAGGACACTGGCGGCTGTCCTGAGGAGCCTCTCTCTGCTCTTGACCCCTCTGAGGCTACATTTCCAAATGGGAACAAAAACAGAGCCCAGCTTGGGGAAATGGGGTAAGTGCCCAGTCCGCACTGAAAGAGAAAGAAAGCGAAGAGCTGCAGCCGGCTCTGCCCCTGAGGGCCTGGCACAGTGGTAACTCCCTCTTGGCTAACAAATGAGGTTCCCTCGTGAAGATGCCCCTCATTCTAACCTCCCAGTCATCCACCAACTCCTGTATTTTGGGGTCAGTGGACTAAGACTAAGAGCTCTGTTCTCTTCCCAGCTCCCTCAAGCAGCATCCTTGTACTTCTCTGAGTCACAGATACAGCTCTAAGGGATCATGGTGAGCCAGGTCACAAGTCCAGGTCTGAACGTTCAGCTGATGCTCTAAGGGATGGCCCCAAACTGCTGCCTCCATCCATGTTTGCCATGTTAGACAAACCTCAAGTGTCCAAGGCACAATCATACGGAACCTTGTCTCCCAGGACTGTGAACAACCAAACACAGACACTGTTGCTTTATTCTAACTAACCCGGAGGCCAAATAAAAAACAAACAAACAAAACCACAATGCTCTATTTTATTTTGTCCAGTGCTTGGCTCTCTCCAGAAACCCAAAAATATCTGTGGAATTAATTAACCACTCTGTAACATAAGGTGTCACTCCTAGCTAAATGGAGAGCCAAGAAAGAGGACACTAAACCTTTTTCGTGGAAAATTCTAAATCGGCGAGAGTAGAGCTGAGGGCGAGCTGGTGTTTCCAGCGAGGAGAAAGCAAATTACACTCCTTTGCTCAGAACTCCAGCTTTCTGAGCAGCCGTGCTGGTTCCATGGAAATGAATGTCACCAGATGATAAGGGTACCCAGAGCCATGGGCCACTGGAATCTTCCTCTCCCAGATGCCCAGCGCTGGCCATGTCTGCAGGGAGCTATAATCTTTTTCTTGGCACAGCCTCCTGGTCATTTCCTCATCTACAGTCTGATAACAGGGCAAGCTTTCTTAGCCCCTGTAGCACAGGCAGGAACTACGACCTGTGTGAAAATCTTCTGGAAGGTTCAACTCCCAGCAGGGAGTCAGGGTTCTTTCAGGTCAGAACAGACACAGGATCATCACCAGGGGAGCTGAATTCTGCCTTCACAGAGGAGCCACAACACATGGCTGCCATTATGGAGAAATTATCCCAGCCCCTCATTACATCAGCTGTCCCTAATGAGACCATGTCTGACTCTATGCCAAGCCCACTACTCATTCTTTTCCAACAGACACACAAGTGGAAAGAAAACATACCCTAGACACTCTATGGGTAGTTTTCAGAACCAATAAATAGATTTGGTTACCAGCAACCACTCAAACTAGATGAACATATTCTTGCTGAAGGAGCCAAGTTTGGAAGGAGACTAGAAAGCCAATCAAGTCCTGAACACCTTGGTTTCTGTGGTTCTGGCAGGACAAAATGGTCAAGGTAGGAAATCACCCTGGTCCCCTGTCCGTGTACCACACAGCACCAGATGAGTCCTCCCTCCATCAGATGAGTCCTCCCTCCATCAGGTGAGTCCTCCCTCCATCAGATGAGTCCTCCCTCCATCAGGTGAGTCCTCCCTCCATCAGGTGAGTCCTCCCTCCATCAGATGAGTCCTCCCTCCATCAGATGAGTCCTCCCTCCATCAGTGTGTCTCATTCACCCATGTATTCATGCATCACTTGAGGAAGTGTGTGCAGATTTGGATGTAGATTTGGTGAGGGTCTTTTGGTTTTACATGACTGAAAAACCCTCAGAAGACACTGGTGTTGCTGGTCTGTAGACCTCTTTTAGCACCAACACCTTATGGTTTGGTTTTCTTGGTTGGTTGGTTGGTTGGTTGGTTGGTTGGTTGGTTGGTTGCTGTTTTTGCTGCTGCTGCTGCTGTGCTTCTGTAATAGCTAGGTGTGGTCCATGTTCATACTAACTTCTTTCTAAGGTTATTGGAGATTTCACAGAATAATACGTGAAAAATTTTCCAATACACCTGGTACCTAAACAAGTGTGTGCTAAAACAAGAGTTGAACTTTGCTTATTTGAAAATATGAGAATTTAGGATTCTGAATCAGTCATAACAGACTAAGCTATGCTACATTAACAAATGAGTCCAAAATCCCGGTGGTAACACAACTAAGATTTATTTTCTAGTCCTTCTACATATCTGAGCGGGGTCAGTGTGAGGTCTTTACTCACATATGACCAAGTTAGAGAGGCTTCATCTCAACACACAAGACCATGATCATCATGGAGGGAGGAAGAAACCTGTTAAACCACACGGTGGCTCTTATGGCCTCTTTATACATCTCTTCCATTCTTGTTTCTGAGACCAAAACAAGTCCCAAAGCAATGGACTAGGGACCTGCTGTACCTTGTACATTCTGTGGGGACAATGTGACACTCCTAAGACGATGACTGAGGGGGAGGCTCAGTGGATAAGGCACACGCTGTCAAAATTTGAGGACCAGAGT
The DNA here is from genome assembly GCF_963924665.1 of Micromys minutus. Lineage (NCBI taxonomy): Eukaryota > Metazoa > Chordata > Mammalia > Rodentia > Muridae > Micromys > Micromys minutus. The sequence goes on from NC_137971.1 coordinate 6,741,899, forward strand.
CCAAACAGCAGCACTCACATAAAGTCCAGATGGGCCTGGTGGCCTTCCCTGAACACCAGCACTTGGAAAGAAGAGCCAGACATTACCAGACCAAGAAGAGTCCCTTGACTGGCTGCATGAACAAGTTCTCCATCCTTGAGTGGGAGACCATGCCTCGGTGTAGAAGGTGGACAACAACCAAGGAAGACACATCAACTTCCAGCTTCTGCACATATGCATGTGTCCATACATGCATATTCGTCCACGTGCATACCGCACACACATTTACATGTTTAAAAAAAACAGATACGCTCAGTCCATGATGTGATAGTCTTTACACTGTGCAGAAGACAAGCAGAGGAATGTCAGGAACTGTGGCTGACGGAGAGTCTCCGTAGAGTGATGGACAGTGGGGTGACAGAGAGTCAAGAAGAAAAGGCCTACTTCAGAGGGAAAGGTCAGGGAAGGTCATTCTGAAAGGAGAAACCAAAAGATGAGATGGGGCCAGTAGGGCACACTAGGGAAAAAAGACCCTGAGTAAAGGGAAGGCCATTGCGAATGCATGCGGCAAGGATTCTGGTAGACAGAGGTGCTGTGTGCTTTGTACCTGCTAGGTGCCGGGGCCAGCAGCAGGTGCTTAGTTGGTAGATATGGTCAGAGAGATCAGCAGAGGCCTGATGGTTCAGTCAGTCCTGTTAGTCTCGTTGCCTGGCCCGGATCCAGGGATGACCTTCCTCAAGACCTTGAGACAAGTAACCCTACAACTAAACCCAGCAGCCTAAGGGACAAAACCTTCCAGAAACACCCATGCCTTTCTAGTTTTCTTGTCTCTCCTTATAAGGCACAACCTGAGAACTCCTCCGAGTCCCCTCCAAGAGCTCAACAGATTACTCATCTCTCTAGTACCAAGATGTATACCATCTCTCCCCCCCACAGCTGTGCGCTTGGCCTCCTGTGTCCAGATGGTCCTCCTTCTTAAAATTCTGTTCCATGTCCTCTCTACCAATACACAGACAGCACTTCCTGTTTAAAAAAGAAAGAAAAAGAGCCTAAATCCTATCTTCTTTGTGATATTCTCAAGGCCACCTAAAGCTGGGGCAGCTGGGCCTCTTCTTGATTTCTTCTACCACAGGACAAACTGACCCAATGACATGGCCGACTGTTTCTCCCAGAAGCCTTCTCTCTCCAAGGGAACCATAGATTACTGGGAAACAAGAACAATACAGCTGAGCTGGTGCTCCCTGAACACACGCCAGAGTCCCCAGCACAGAAACAGAGCTCAGGGGTGGTTTGATCCCATAAGAAAGTCAGCAAGTGATCCATGAGTGTGCCCTCATCTATCTATCTAGGTGGCGCACTACCTCTGTATCTCAAGACCCCTGACATGGCACCTAAAGCTGACCAGGGCTCACTGAATGCTTGCACCATAACTCACTAGCCGTTTTGGGTGTGTGACCTAACATCTCTGCTTCTCACTTTCCTCATTCCAAGGTGAGAGGCGACGTGAGGTCCTTCCACTGCAGTCGTCGTGAAAGGCAAGTGCAGTACAGCCATGACCCGTATTCCAAGGGGCTGGGTGAATCCAGCTTATCAGACCTTGTGGTTTCCCTGTGGACAGCGCACTCAGTGGAGAGGGCTGGGAACTAGAGTCGGTTGAACATATCCTCTTCCCTGGAGAACAAGCCAGACTGAGCCGAAAATAACACCAGCATCGCGTTTCGGGGAGAGTTGTCTGTACTTTTGAAGGAGTACTCCTTCCTCTCATGTTTGATTTCAAGTCCACCAGCATTCCAGTTCTTTCTGCTTGAAGGGAAAGAGTGGAGTCTGGGGTTCTAAGAAGCATCTAGAGAGGTCAGGGAGTTCACCATCTTCTCGGAACAAGAGATTCTGATCGTTCTGACACTGAATGATCCAGATAGGAGATCATTCCCCGCCCCCACATTCTCATTCCACACACAGAGATGGCCCAGTGGAAATCAGGCTGCTGTGTGTCCATGGTGTGAGCTTGGGGAGCCCTCTAATCCCTCGTGATTTGAATTTCTTCCAGGACTGCTTTCCAAGGTTGCTGTAAGCATGCCTTTGGGTGATGCTTACAGGGACCTTACCAAGGTGTCTTCGAAATGAACAAACACAATGTATCCTACCAGAATAGTTTTATTATTCTACCCTTAAGACATGAGGTGGTGAAAGGTCTCCATGTGGAAGCCTGGACATTCTGATCCATGGTATTCACATAGCTCTCTGAAATGCAAAAGCGCCACAACTTGATAACACATGTTCCCAAGACACCAGTGTCCGCTCCATCGATCTTGCCCACGCATACCCTCTCAGAACAGCCTGCACATTCAATACACCCATGACGAACAGAAACGTCCACACCACCACACTGAACCTGATTTCCACATTGTGAAATGGAAATGGCAGGGATACATGACGAAGATCTAAAACATCCTATTCCAAAACCCAACAAGTCGGCATATACACTCAGGATGCAAAATGGGGAGCTCACCCTGTCTTCCAGTGAACGTGGAATTAAGCCTGGCTCTCCCATTCCCCAGAGCACAGTGATAAATTGGACCTGTGACCCAGCTGTGTCTCTATTCAGATTCTAAATCTCCCTTATTTTTTTTAATATAGAATAAAGTTTATTTAGAGCATGGGGAGGGGAGTTGAGAGGGTAGTAGAGGCAGAGAGAGAGAGAGAGAGGAGTAGAGGCAGACATGAGCACGTGATGAGAGAGGAGAAGAGAATAGGGAGAGAGGGTGGAAAGGGTGATGGGGTAGCAGGAGCAAGAGCAAGAGAGCAACTCTAAATCTCTTAAAGACAGACACACATCTAAGTATATTTGGAGACCCACCACCTGACACAGCCATATGTGTAAGAAATGCTTGGGAGGGGCTTGAGAAGACACTTCAGCCAGCAAAGTGCCAAACAAACATAAGGATCCAAGTTCAACCCTCAGGACACACAGACACACTTGCACATATACAAACACTTGAACACACAGATTCACATGTACACACATTCATGTGTGGGTACACACACATGCACACACATACACACATACATGAACACACATCTGTACATGTGCATACATACATATATCCCAGCATGTATGGGCACACACCCATGCATGTGTGCTCACATGTGTGCACTCACAAGCACACACACAAATGAAAAAAAATGTATTAAGAAATTATTCAATGTCCGTTGAATACAGTTGCTTTGAGATAACTCTATTTATCTCTCCACCAATGCAAAGTCCTTGCCTCATTAGAATAGAGGCTGGGAAGCCAAAGCCTTCCATCTAAGACAAAGGAGGTGGCTCAAGTCTGATGGTTATCTTCCAATAGAAATACCTCCTCAGCATCCTGCTTTATAAGGACGGTTAGCCTTTACCTAATGACAAGATGAAGCCACCCACATCACACGCTATAATCTACTTTTCCCGAAATCCGTTCATTTAAATGCTAAACTCATCAAAAAAGAAAAAAAAAGGAAAAAAGTAATGTTCCTAGAGAAAAGCAGGACAGACACAGAGAGGAATTGAGGCAGGAAAAGACTTGAAATAGGTGTCCGCAGAAAGAAATTAGACCATTCAAGTGGCTTTGTGGATTAAACAAAACTCAGGGTGTGGCATTACATGAGAATCCAAACAAGGCATGGGCATAAAGTCCACATAAGTGAAGTAGGGGGCAGGGCCTGATTAAACACCTGCCACCAAGGCTAATGATAAACTGAGTCACCTCCCTCAGCAGAAAGCCAAGAAGCCAGCAGCACAGGCGCGTGATATGCTGCCCCATCCCTGCAGGTACCTCAGAACACAGGATAGCTAAGTAGTGGGCCAATCTGGACTACGGTTCTGGCACCCGAGCCCCTCCTTTCAAGAGCCATTTGTTAATACTGGCAAATTCCATTTGAAACTTGTTAGACACTTGCATTCTGGTTTCTTTAATTCTGTCTCCAAGCCCCTGGGGAGCCAGATGAAACCATGTGTCAGCCAAGACACCTGTAGTATCCACTCTGTCCCACCCCTACTCCCCGTTCAGACACTGACCTGTTAACCTCCTTCAGCTTCCCAGACCAGAGCCAGCATGTGGCCAGGACACTCCTACCACCACCCTGGTCACATCGTGAATAATGTATAATTGCTATAGATCCCATTTCATAATCTATATGGATCTGCCTCAGCTCCTATCCCAGATCTCCCTGGACTGCACCAGCAAATAAAGAGCTCAAACTGCAGGGGCCTGGGCAGGCCAGGTTTCCAGGCACCAGCTGTGGGATATTTCTCATGTCCCCTCACCTCTTCTGGATTTGCCTTTAGTGACAAGTAGCCAGCTAAGCTGTCCCTTGTCCCTTGTGTGTGGCTGAGCTCCCTCCTTGAGAGCAGGGAGCATTGCTGTAACAGTCAGACCTCCATATGAGCACACAGGTGAGACATGACCAGATGTGTTTACCTGCATGAGACTTCACATTTACACTGTCAGTGAAAGAACCAGAAAGCAGGTACAATTCACAAGGGCCCTGGCAATGCATTAGCAGATACCATCGTCTACATGGGAAGAAGACGCTTGGATGGCGTAGCTACCCAGTGGTTGTTTAGGCACCTGTAAGTGACCAAAAGCAGTTGGAACAGGTTAATTTTGCTTACACTTCCAGACCAACACTAGAGAAGTCAGGGCAGGGTTGCAAACAGAGCAAGAACCCGACAGCAGGAGCTAAAGCCGTAGAGGAACAAGCTTAGGGGCTTGCTGCTCATGGCTTCTTCATCCTGCTTTCTTCTGCCAATCAGAACCCTAGCCAAGGGTTGTATCAAGTACAGTGGGATGAGCCACACACACACACACACACACACACACACACACACACACACACATCCATCATTGATCAAAAACAATAAAGTGCCCCACAGGATTGATCAAAGGTCAATGTGGTGGCAGCATTTTTCTCGGTAGAGGTGCCCTCTTTCTACGTGTCAACTTGTGTCAATCCCATCGGGATATGACAATCCTCCTGTAAGGACTACACTTCTCCTGGAAAATAGAGGCACCCAGTGCTAAAAGTGGAGTTATTCCACCTCCAGGATGTACCCATCACCTGCCCTGGTTCTTAAAACCCGGCAAAGAAACAAAGACTGCAGAACCAAGCCTGGCTAAGAATCCTGAACCCAGACTTTGGAGTGGTGATTTAAACTACCTACAAAGACCCTTTGCCTCAACACAGGAAGGAACAACCTTCCATGTTCTCCTACCTCTTCAAGTTGGGGACGCCCCTGTTCTCTATGCAGAGCAAGGAGAGATGTAGGGCTAAGTAGGGAGTTTTCCTCAGGTCTTGATCCAGCATCTCACTAACCATGTAGCTGAGAGGCAGACAGCTGAACTCTCAGACCCTTACTTTCCTCATCTGCAAAACAGAAGTGAGGAAGAGAAGAGAGAAAACAAGCAAGGTCCCTTACAAAAACTTTCTACAGATCCAGAGCTCATGACACACTTTGACTTCTGGCTCTAACTGAGCAACGGGCCCTTTCTCCACAAAGACTCCCATACCCCAAACCTGCACGGAGCAAATGCTCATCAGACAGAAACAAGCTATGATCGGGCACGAACGCACAAGTCACCAGATCGCTTCACTGAATTCCTACGTGGAGTCTATCCCCGTACCCCACACCAACACCAGCAGAACCTAAGCAGGAAGTGGAACTCCACCAGTGCGTGCCACTCAGAGATAAGAGCTCTGCAGAATTCCAGTAGCCCAGACAAAGGTGGGTAAAGCAGTGCTAGTAAATCTTCAGCCCCTCCACACAGCTACAGGCGTACCCCTACAACTGGAAATGGGGATTTCCACCGGCAGGCTTTGATACCATCTCCAGGAGCCCTGAGCAGCAGAGTCTGGGTCTACCTTGGTGCTCTGGTTAAAGGGCCTCTTCACAGATGCTTATGCAGGAAATCAGAGGGTGTCAGAGCCACAGCTGGTACTAAGGTCCCCTCAACAGATACCACCACTCCATAGGGGCAGGCCTTCAGGAAGCTGGGACTCAGAGCTCAGCTCCCAGAGCTGAGTCTGAACAGGACCTGTGCATCAGTCACAATTCGGTTTCTAAGCAGGTTCAAGACAGGGAGCGCTGCACCAGCGCCAGGCATCTGAAGGAGTGGGAGCACCACAGTGGCCTCTCACCTCAGGGCTTGGCGACACAATCCCTGTGCATCTACCAGGGAGGTGCTTACCAATCAGTGAAAGTTAAGTACCACTGAGGGTAAAGCAGGCCTCAGGAACCAAGGACAAGGTTGCTGGGGGCTTTATACCTAGACTCTGAATCTAGCACCTGGAAATGCTCAGAGAACACTACAGAAGACAAGGAACCCACTTCAGCAAGAGGTAGGAAGCTTTTATGGTTCAGAGATAACCTTGAGTCCCTGGGGCTGCAGTCTAAGCTTCTTCACCACCCCACCCAGAGAGGGGAGGGCTAAAGCCATTCTCTCCTCCTCCCCCGGGAGCTGCAGAAATTAAGATTCTGGTTTCCCGGTCCCATTCTGCAGATAGTAGAATTGAGAGCTCCTAAAGATAGGTCTGATTGCTCTCAGCCAGTCCTGGTGGTCCCCTGGGCCTTAGACTGGTGATTCTGAAACAAATGAGATACAAGCTTTCTGGAAGGTTGTTAGGAAAAGACCACCCCTAGGGAGAGGGGACTGTGAGGCAGCCATAACTGGATGTGTCCTGTGGAGACTGCACCCATCAGGTGACCCGAGATGTGCCAACCCAGGACAAAGCAAAAAGAACCTCAGAAACCACTCTACTCAGGGGGCTGCAGCTGAGACTCCCGGCCTCCGGACTCACCGCTACACTAAGTTCTATATGGAGACTCTTGCAAACACAATACATTGTGAAACACGTTTTGGACAGATCGAAACCTTAAAAAATAAAGATTTCTCCACTCAGGGGGAAAATAGCAGTTGGGATTGGAACATGAACAATCTCGCTTTAGAATCTGCTCTTATCAACGACTGCCTTATAAAGTACCAACAGAATTGGAGGGGGTTTGGGTAGAAGGTACTAGAAAAGACAAGCCAATTCTAAAGTTCATAAAGAAAAATAAACAGACCAAATACCAGGAGACATTCTGAAGAGCTGTGGAAAAGTACCGGCTATCGAGCTCCAGTAATTAAGCCAGCCTGTCACTTAAATGCCCAGAGTAACATCCCAACGAAACAGAAAATGTGAGAAATGGACCCAGCTGTGTGGGAGACAGGGCATTTGATGAATATGGCCTCCCAAGCCAATGGAGGAGAAAGTGGAGAACCCAGTAAGTGTAGCGGTCTACAGGGTGACCATCTAGAGAAAAGACAATGTAGGGTCCACGTATCAAAATAAACTCCAAGGGGACTAGAGCTTTAAAACCAAAATGCTAGGGACGATAAAAGACCAGAAGAAAACAGTGGAACTTCTACCCAGCCATGAGGATAGAGTCTCTGAGGCTCAAATTACAGAAGTCATAAAAAATAAAGCAATAGATTGTTTTGACTGATAGAAATGAAAACTTCTGGGCTTAGTCATTAAAATGCTAAATCTGGGCATAATGGGATAAACTCCTAATCCCAGTGCTGAAGAGGTGAGGACAGGGGTCCTGGGCTCACAGGCCAGCCAGCCTCATGTCACACTTGGTAAGCTGCAGGTACCTAAGAAACCATTAGAAGCCCTTCCCAATCTAAAACTCAGAAAAGGTAGCTGGTGGCTGAGGAAAGTTGTTCAAGGCCTCACATGTATACACACACACACACACACACACACACACACATGAAAATGTAAAATTTTACGTGGGAAAAATAATAACAAGAAAAAGCCAGGGGGGATCTACGAAAGCCATTTCACAGACAGGGCTGATCTCTCCAAGATGTGCAAACATTTACAGTGGCGGACAGAGGAAAATGACACGAATGAGCAAAAGGAAATGAAATTGGCAAATGACTCTCTAAGATATGGAAAGATGCCCAGCTCTGCTCCTAATAAGCAAGATGCAAACGAAGCTGACACAGAGATACACTTTGTCTCGTGGCTAGCAACTCACCCAAGGGCCAAAACTGATGAGCAGCCTTCTCTGAGGAGGCTATGAAAAAGCAGGCTGCCATATGTCAGCAGCAAGGAAACCCCACAGAAGGCAGGCTGGTGACTTCTTGTAGACCTTCACCCCAAGATCCCATTCTGAGAGCCTCCCTATCATAGACTTGCAGATGACGTTAAGCGACATGTTTACAAGGTAATTTGCCAAGTGCAATTTATTACAGCAGAGGCTAGAAAACAGACAAGTGTTCACCAACCAGGGTAGTAAGATAAATGATGAGCTTCTGGGTCACCCACAAAACAAAGAGTTGCACAGCTGTTTGAAAACCCGAAGAGTGGGGAAGCTTCTATGCACGAGTGCAGAAAGCACTCCAAGATATGCAGTGTGTAAGAAAAAGTGGGGAGCAGTGCACACAGCCATCCTTTGTGTACTAAAAACAACTGGGGAGGGGCAGGGGTGTCTCTTGCCTTTTCAGAGGAAGCCTAATGAAGAAATAAACGTGATTTCTTTTTGACCCTGGGAGGCAGTAGATTCGTGGAGGGGAAATTGGATGGAAATTATTTTTAAACTCTAAATCTTTTTGAGGGTTGCCTTGTGTTATAAGGTGCATGTGTATGTATGTGCATGCATGTTCACATGTATGGAAGCCAGAGGTCAAACTTAGATGTGATTCCACCACAGACATACTAACACAACCAAGATGGGGGAGGCCTTCTCTCTGAGGGATGCTGAGACTAATGGGGTCTCACTTAGAACCCTTCAGAGCTATGTTTCACCCACAGAGGTGTCTCTCTCTCTCTCTCTCTCTCTCTCTCTCTCTCTCTCTCTGCCTGTGAGGTCTACTGTCCAGCAAACCCCAGGGATCTGCCTGTCCTACCTTTCCCAGAGTGCATGCCCTCCACCCACCCCCACGTGACCTCTTCCTCGGGCTCTGGGATGTAATTCTGCTTCCAAGGCAACAGACTGAGCTATGTCCCAAGCCTCTAAGCATTTTTGTTTAAATCATGTGAATATTTTACCTACTCAAACATTAAAACTTTTAATTTTTTTCTTTTTTTTAAATTAGATACTCTGTATTTACATTTGAGATGTTATCCCTTCCTGCCCCGCCCCAATTCCTCCCCCTCCCCCTCCATTAGCCTTCACAAAGGTGCACTCCCTCCTACTTACCCTCTCCACCCCATTGCCTTGGCATTCCCCTACATTGGTAAAACATGCCCTCCCTTAACCAAAAGCCTCTTCTCACATTGATGCCAGACACTGTGAGCTACATATGCAACTGGATCAATAGTTCTCTCAATGTGTGCTCAAAGGTTGGTGTTTTAGTCCATGGGAGTTTTGGAGGGTTTAGTTGTTGATAATGTTGTTGTTCACATGAGGTTGCAACCCCTTTCAGCTCCTTCAGTCCTGTCTTTAGCACCTACATTGGGGTCCCCGTGTTCAGTCCGATGGTTAGCTGCAGGCAGGCTCAGCTGTATCCATATGACTCTAACACAGTCCCTGAGGGGGCATCTCTGTCTGGTTCCCGCCAGATCAGCTATAGTGCTTGGGTTTGGTGGCTGCATATGTGGTGGATCCCCGGGTGAGGCGGTTTCTGAATGATCTTTTCTTCAATCCCTGTTCCTCAATTTGACCTTGTATTTCTTCCTATGAGAATTTTTTCTCTTTTCTAAGAAGGACTGAGGCACCCCCATTTTGGCCTTCCTTCTTTTTGAGCTTCATAATGTCTGTGAATTGTTTCTTGGAAAACTTTTAAATTTTGATGTTATGATTTCAACTCCTTTCACTGCTCACAGTCTGGAAGGACGGTGTCCCGCGGTCCTCATTCGGCCTACTCCTAATTCTGATCCCGTACTGAGGCTGGGGACCGCTTAGTGGAAGGGATCAAGATAACCAACCATTGGGTGTGTCGAGTGCAAATAAAAGCAGCACCTTTCCATTTGGGTTTGTGTCAAAATGTCCGATGTGACTCCAGAAACACAGGGAACTATGGGATTCCCAAATGCAGAACCCACAGCCTTTACCTTCAGGATTCATCTTCCATGATGGTTCTCCATCCTGCCAAGTCTCAGAAGCACCAGAGAAGCCTTACCAACACCGATTACCAAATTAAAACGTTTATTACCGTGTCAAATCAGCTGGACTTCCCTCTGATACCGCTCTCAGTGGGCGGGCAGGGTCACAGCTGAAATGGCACATTTGTGTGTGTTTGATTAGCTGCTCGATACCTTGAACAAGAAGCTCGTGGATACAGGGTCTATGTTTACTCTGCTCACCTCGGTGGAACAAGTGCCTAGCAAACAGTTGGTGCTCAATATATTTTAGATGATTAAAGGGAAGAATGGATTCTGGGATCTGCTTTCAAAGCAGAGAAAAGGGATTGTTAAGACAAGGGCTACGAGGAGGCAGGTCCCGAAGGGTCCCATTAGGCCCAGCAGTCCTCAGAGAGAGGCTTTCTCCTATCTTGGCTGTGTTAAGGAGCCACCCATCAGGAACTGCGGACATGAGACCTCACACACCACGGCTTCGCTGAGGGCTTTCTGAATAGCAGAGGATACCAACCACAAGGAAAGGAAGGGAGCAAGGCTGGGGCTCTTTGCTCTGAACACCATGCCTTCTAGAACATCTAAGAAAACCCACATTTTCTCACAACAGAAATTAGTCAAATGAAAGACACCACAAGGCAGGAAATCCTGTATATTTTCTTCTTGGCTTTTATCCTCCAGTGACACTGTCCCTGATCCAACCAATCATTTCATCCACCGCTAGACCTGGTGTCTCTAGATCTTCCTGTCTTTGCCTGTGAAACAAAGCAACAATGTTGCAGCTTGTGCTTCTTATAGAACAAAGCATCAGCCATTAACAGATCCTTCTAGATTCAAATAAACCCAGTGTCCCTGACCCCCAACCGGATGAATAAAACAGCGCCACTTCCAGGAGATCAGAGGTATGTGGCTCTGCTGTTTCTGTTTCCTTGCTTGATTTGTTGAGCTGGGACTGACCTCTGAGCCTTGCACATGCTAAGCAAAGTTTGAATCACTCAGCTGTGTCCCCAGCCCTGTGTCCTCGAATCATAGCCGATATCTGAGAGCCTAGTGTTGGCATCCCCTTATTCTGCTTCCTGGACATCAGGATGGAAAATGCTCTGCTCTCACGCACCACCTTCCCATAAGAGACCAGCACCTCTGACACTGCAAGGCCGGAGGAACCTAGAGTTGCTTTTGCAATATATTTTGCTATAATGAGAAATTTAAGTAAAATGCTGTTATTATAGATTGGAATGAAAGAATTTTTGAGGGCTTGGATAAAATATATCACATGTAGTTCACTTGTTTATTTTTTTAATGTTTTTAAATGCTACTAGAAAATTTAAAATTAGCCATGCAGCTTACATTATATTCCCATGGGCGGCCCAGTTTGGCAGCATCACTAAAGGGACTCGGCTCTGGCAAAATCTGACATTGAGCAGAAACTTCTTTTGCACGATTTTATGAGCACATGTGTCCTGGCTGGGTTTATGTCAACACAAGCTAGAATCAACTCAGAGGAGGGAGTCTCAAGTGAGAAAATGTCTCCATCATTAGAGATGTAGGCAAGCCTGCAGGGTATTTTCTTAACTAGTGATTGATGGGGGAGAGCCCAGCCCACTGTGATGGTGCCATTCCTCGGCTGGAGGTCCTAGGAGCTATAAGAAAGCCAGCAGGGCAGCCGTGGGGAGCAAGCCAGTCAGCAGCATCCCTCCAGAGCCTCTGCATCAGCTCCTGCTTCTGAGTTCCTGCCCTTACTGCTTTTGATGATGATATATGGAAGTGTGACTTTGGCCACAGTGCTCCGCCGCAGCAGAAGTTATCAGTATATCTACTGAGATTATGTCCAAAGCATCGGTTGACTCTCAACTGTTGGTCTCATCTCTCCAAGGGAACCCTGAGCATACAGGGGGGGTGCACACCAGGGCTTGTGTCAGGTGCCCACAATGGTCTCAGTTAGATCAGAGTAGGATGAGTGGTAAGAAAAAGCATCCCTGGAGGGAAAGCCTCCTCCCTCCAGGAAGGAGGTGCTTAGGGTGGGGGGGCTGTACTTCTTCACCCCTGTAAAGTATCTAATTCAGATCTGCTGTTGAGGAGAGATAGTTCCTGGGGGTACTTGGAGTAGCCTAAGTTCCTTCTCTTCTCTGTGCCTGCTAGTTCTGGGGGAGGGGGGCTTATGACACCCCTTTCCTCTGTGTGTGCAAACTCCCTGTTGACGCACCTAGTTATGAGATAGATACTGGGCTACAATGGTAACTTCACCAGAAAGGGTTACCCTCTATCATGATTCCCCAAAAGTTCATTTATAAGCTTTAATTCCAATGCAGTGTTGAGAGTTGAGACCTTTGAAGGAATGACTGGGCTCTTCCCTGAGAAACAAGTTCATCTATTCATGGACTGGAGAGTGGATTTATAGGTTATTATATGAGTGTTGTTATGAAAGCTAGCTTTCTCTGGTCACAGCATCTCTCCCATGACAGTACAAAGTAATGGTCTCCAGGGAGACTCCAGTCCTCCTAAGGGTGTGACCTTGCTCCTGTAGGTGCACACATCCAATCTGACCAGGCAGGTTATTTGAAAAAAAGAAAAAAGACACAAAGGTTAGAAGAAGTGAGAGGTGGGGTGGGAGGGATGAGGAGGAATACAATCAAAATACATTGTGTGCAGTTGTAAACGTTTCAAAAAGTTAATAGATATATTTTCCAAGGAAGGCTCTCGAAGGCGGAACAACACCTCTGTCACACTCTTGACCTCCCCAACTTCCAGAAGTATAAGCCGAATAAGGTTCCATTCTCTATAAATCACACACTTGTTCTCAGCCATTCCGTCATGAACACAGAAGAGTGCTGTGGTAGGACAGGAGGAGACAGGAGGAGAGCCAAGTCTCTGAGAAAAGTCTGGCCTCAGTCATCACGGGGCTAGGTCCTGTATCACACAGCCAACAGGCACTAAGGGAAGAAAAGGAGAGAAGCCCCGTGATTCCCTCATATTGCTACCATCACCCACACAAGCCGAGGATCCACTGAGGAACATGTATGAGATTCCTCTCTGAAGGGTAGGTGTGGCCCATGCCAGACATGTGTCGATCCGGGCCTGGGACAGCCTCCCACCCTTTCTTCAAGACCCAACTTGAGCTGTTCTGTGAATCCATCTGTGCCCTCTCCCAAGCCCCCAGCAACAGATCTTCTCTAACCTCTACTGTAACTCAACATTGCCCCCCAGAAGAGTGCCTGGCTCCATTCCACTGTCCCCACTCTGGACCTCCAACCTGGAGTAGCTAGGTCAGCTCCAAAAGCAACATTGTTTCTCCCTGGCCTCTACAAGGTTTCTAAGGCACTTTCAGTAACATGGTCCTGTCTCTGGTCCTCGGCTTTCATTACAGCTGCCAAGGCTGTGGCAGGCTGAAACAAAAGTTCAAGTCACTTAAATCTGGGGTGTGGTGGCACACACCTGTAATCCCAGCACTTGGGAAGCAGTTGCAGGAGGATTGACAAACTGGAAGATAACCCATGCTACTCAGTCTGGGATCTAAAACAAGGCTCTAAAACAAAATGTGTTTCAAGTCACTTGACAATATTTCCTGAGATTTGTTCATCTTCATGTGGATTTGGAGAAAACCAGGGGCTCTGCCAGGCTACAGTGTCACACACCACCCCTGCCTTCTACTGGTTGATGACCTAACCGGAAATGGTTCACGGCGTCTTTTCTTTTCTGCCTTAGGGCCACAGGCAATGATGGAGACATAACCATAATGCCCCAAGGAAACCGATGATACAGTTCCAGATAACCTGAAGACAGAAACAAAGACCTCCTGGAGGAAGTAGCACCTTCACTGGGTCTTACAGGAAAGGAAACTGGGAGAGGTGTTTCAGACACCAGAACCCTCACCTCCCGGGGGTCAAAGGGTAGAAAGCAGCAGAGAATCCAGGGCACCGTGAGAAAGGGGTTACCATGCCTGGACCTTGAGGTATATGTGCCGAAGTACTGCTGAGGAAAAAGGGAAGAAGGAGGAGGAGTCCAGACCTTAAAGGGCTCTAGGCTACAGGATTGTGTGTTTGTCATAGAAAATCCACTTCGGAAGCTGAGTGGAGGCTAGCCCACTGTGGAAGGAATAGGGCAACAGGATAGTTACTGGACCCCGTAGAAGAGAGAACAGAGATCATATTTAATGTATTTTCTGACTATAAACCGGATAGGTAGGAATGAGGAAATTTAACTCGTGCCCCCCCAAATAAAAGACAACATGGGCACCCTCACTTTTACCTCCCGATGGGGCAGGCATTCTAAAGGTGGCACTTCTTTCTGTTGAGTCTAGTCTTAGCCACAGATTTCATCCAAGGTGGCCACCATCTTTAACTAAGGTAGCAAACAAAATGAAGGCTGTTTTCTGTCCTTGCCCCGGGGAAATAAAGCCAATATTGACATTAGTCTAAACCAAACAACGTAAGATTTGTGTAAAGGTTTCAAAGAAGTAGAATTCAAAATAGATACAGGGGAGGGGAGCTTGGGATTAGTCTCACTCCAATTCAAAAGAGTCGTACTGTCACCGGTCTCTCCGCCACACCCTGGGAAATAGAAGCCGTTTCAAGGCTCACCCACCACAGTGCTGACCTTCCACTTCCCACCTTCACCTGCGCAAAGAGAAAGGTGGAGTCCGATGCAGACGAGAAATCAAGTTGAGATGGCTCACCAACACATGTTGTGTCCTAGCTGGGAAAGAGCCGAGTGCCTCCTGTCTTACCCCAGCCGGTGAGTCCAGAATGACAGCAGGGCCCAGCGCCATAGAGAACACAGCCCTATGTTCCTGCTGCCTCCCCTCAGCTTCTGGCAGGCACTAAGACGAGCAAACACCACCAGATCCTCCTCTGTCCAGGCCTGGACTTCCTTCTTCTGCCTCAGCCCCACCTGAGAGAGCAGAAGGAACTCACTGTCAGGCTTGAGGGGATAGACGGGTCATCATCCCTAAATCCCAACCTGCATGGTGCTGGTTGAAGGAGTTTCCTTCCAGTAACTACCTCTCCTTCCCTGGCAGGGTGCCATAGACGGCTACCTGTTTGCTATTTGATCTCCAGTACAAAGCTCCAAGTGGTTAGACCATAAAGTCGGCTGAACCTGGCACTAAGCCAGAAGAAGAGAGGAACTCCTCTATATGACACTGAACGTCATCTGTGAGGTCTGACATTCCTTGGCTCCCACAGGAAACCTTGCAAGGACTCCACACACTCAAGGAGAGACCTAATCAGTGCGGCCTTCAGACACAACTGTGGGAAGAAAGTCCTTCAAGACCAGGGCAGGGTCTCTAGCCAATTGAGGTCTGAGTTTTTAACCCTGTCCTCAGTTTTCCTCTCAGTAAAATGGTGACTGTTACACTAACTGCAGGCTTTGGGGAGGAGTTGCCACAGGAACAACCACAGAGGAAAGGGGGCCCACAGCACACAGCCGGGCTTAGGTCAGCTTGACATAGCAAGCCTCATTTGGGAGGCTGGAACCTCAATTGAGAAAAATGTTCCTACAGACTGGCCTATGATTTGTGATTAGGATCCAGCTCACTGTGTGTGGTGAGGAGCAAGCAAGAAAGCAGCACTCCTCTGTGGCTTCTGCATCAGCTCCTGCACACAGCTTCCTCTCCTGTTTGAGTTCCTGCCCGGAATCCGTCCGTTGTGGACTGCGATGTAACTAGAGACTGAACTAAACCCTGTCCTCCCCAAGTTGCTTCCGGTCACAGTGTTTTTATCACAGCAACGTTAACCCTAACGAAAGCAGGGGCTCAGTGATTAAGAACACTGGGTGCTCTTCCAGGGGACCTGGGTTTGATTCCCGGCACCCACATGGGGGCTCACAACAGTCTATAACTCCAGTCTCTGGTACCCTAAGGCTACTTTCTGCCTGCTGCAGACACCAGCATGCAGCTGGTGCATAAACATACATTCCAGAGGGACACTCGAGCACCTAAAATAAAAATCTAGAAAGAAAGAAATGAAGTTAGACTTGGTCCCGCATTGCTGTCTGCTTTCTGTGCACTGTGAGGTAAACAGCCTCCTCTGCCACAAGTTACACATTCTGCCTCAGGACATGGGGCCTGGAGCCTGAATCCCGAGCCCTCTGAAACCATGAGTCAAGATAAATTATGCCTCTTATACTGCTACATTTCTGCCTGGTGGCTGGACACAGCACTGCCAAGTCTAATGTACCAGGGTCACCCCCAGGGTCAGTTGAAATTACAAACACAAGAGTTGTGGATCCCCAGCTATGCCCAGTTCAGATTCTTGGAACCCTAGTCTTTCACTAACGTCAGACCCCACGTGATCTCATCCACACACAACAAAACCAGGCTATTCAGGCCCCCAAATGAGAACAAGCTATGGCTCTCCCGTGCGAACAATGGCATGAATTATGAGAACAGAGAGGGACAGGGCCCCATCCTGTGGCTGAAGCCACACAGTTAAAGAGAGCACAGGTGCTCCAGAGCAGAGGACAACAGTGAATTGTCAGGTGGGGAAAAGGAGATGGCTTTTTTTTTTCTAATTGAACTAAAAATATTGTGGGCTTTTCATGAGGCTGGGGTAGTGCTTCAGGGTGTGGCTGCAAGACGGTTTTTTCCAACAGCTATGTGCCACTCAGAAGCGGGCACACTGACCCACTGCTGTTCCAGAATGGGCAGCAAGGAGAAGGAATGTGCATACGCACCCATGCCTCTGCTCAGGCTGAGTTCCCTGAATCCTAGTTCAAGCCACCTTCAAGGTAACCTTTCTCAAACTTTCTCCCCAAGGCCCCTCACCACCAGAGGGGAATTTACAGTATGAAAGGACACCTCAAGGAACCCCACAGAATCAACAAACCCAGACTCACAGGGGCTCCCTGAGACTGAACTATCAGGAAGCCCCCATGGGTCTAGCCTAGGCTCTTTGTGTAGATGTTACAGTTGTGTGGATAGACATCTTTGTGGAACTTCTAAGAGATGCTGCATGGCCTGCCTCTGATGGTTTTGTCTGCTTTGGGGACCCTTGACTTCCCAGTGGGTCACCTTGTCCAGCCCTAATTTGAGGGAAGGTGCCTGGTCTTGCTGGAAGTTGATAAGCCATCTTTGCTTGATATCCGTGGAGGCTGTCCTTTTCTGAAGGGAAACTGAGGAGGAATGGATGCGGTTGGGGAGGGAGGAGAAACTGGAGTCAGGGTATAATATATAAAACAACAAAGTAATGAGAGAAAGGGAAAGGAAAAGGGGGAGAGGGAGAGAATGGGATGGGGGAGGGAGAGGGAGGGAGGGAGAGAGAGGAAGGGGAGGGAGAGAGAGAGAGATCCTTTCAAGCCCCACCATCTTGCTATTTTCCAGCACTGGCCTGTGCCCACGGTGCTATCAAGTGATACTTGAGCCTCCGTGTTTTCCTGGGCACAATGACCAGGACATCTGAAGGCAGTGGCCCAGCTTTGCTCTTCTGGGATCCCATAGTGCTGAGACAGACTAAAGGCTCTTATTTCTTGGTTCCTCCAAGACTAACCAGATCTCCCCCTTTCCCTCTTTCTTACAATTTGCCCTCACTTTTCCCCGGGGGAAAACGTGGGGCAAGCCCGTGGGAGAGACCGGCGTGGAGCACATAGAGAAATGCAGACTGGGCCAAAGGACCTGGGTTCAAGTTCCAGCTCCACCACAAGGTAACACTACAGCTTTGGATGCCACTTGGTCCAGACAGCTCACTGGACTAGCAGGGGCAGCATCAGGGACCTGGGTTGATGAGGTACAATAGGATTGGGAGAAAAACAATGGGGTGGGGTAGGGTACAATTAGGGGTTGATGAAGTCCAATGGGGTAAGAGAGCTGGAGAAGAATTAATGGCTACGCATACTGGTTCTCACTGCCATGAGACAGTTCCTAGGATCTGGGGCTTTTAATGTCCAAACTGGACAGTCTGCGGCACCCAGACGTGAGTTCGTCACCCTGAAAATCCATCCTGACTGAGTGCCTTTTTCTTCTTTTCTACCGTCTACCTCACTACCTACCTCTTTAGCTCCCAGGGAGTTCATGAGGGCAGAACTGGGGCAGCCCAGGCACTTACGGGACCTGGGCCAGGGAAACTGGAGTACTTCCTTTCCAAGAGGTCAGAATAGTGTAGTGGCATTTATGGCCTCTAGTGGCACTGACAGATGCCATGCAGTGACAACACAGTTCTTCTCTGAGGACCTGGGCTTCAGAGCCCCTGTGGCCACCTCTCCCCTAGAGCTCAGAGTGCTGACACTGAACAGCCTCCAGAGAAGTGGGTTCTCAGCCTTTCTAACACTGCGACCCTTTAATACAATTCCTCATGCTGTGGTGACCCCCAACTGTAAAACTATATTTGTTGCTGCTGTAACAATTTTGCTACTGTTATAAATCATAAAGTAAATACCTGATATGCAGATGGTCTCGGGTGACCCCTGTGAAAGGGCCATTTGACCCCTAAAAGGGTCATGACCCACAGGTTAAGAAGCACAGCTCCAGTAACACTATCCACCACGGTCTTGCCCTGTGGAGCAGCCACCCTGATGTTGGCCTGCTTTGAGAGGTAGAGTGGGGTCTGCAGAGGGTGCCCTCGGCCAGGACACGACCCCACCCATGCTGGGAAATTCGAAAGAGCTGGGGTATGCCCTGACTTCAAGATTGCAGCAGGCTCTCCGCCATCATCAGAGAGATTCTGTGCTTTCAGTTCCCAGCCTCACTTGCGTCCTGGTCCGAACTTGAATGCCAGGCTATATTTGGTCATGCGAGCAAGGCCTGTCTTTCTTTCTCATTAGTGGCACTATGCATCACCGAGGATGGCTGAAACAGAGACAATGCCAGAGGGCGAGGTTCCCTCCTGTGTGTGCCCAAATGCTACCTCCATAAATACCTCACATCTGGAAGTCCAAAAGCCTACCATTTCCACTGTCGTCTGGGACCAGTCTGGGACCAGGGATAAGTGACTGAAAAAGCCTGAAGCCCATGAGACCTGTGCCCTCATCTGGGTTTTCCATCCACGCCAACTGCTCCGTCATTCATCACCATAAAATCATGCTGGTCACCTGGTTTCTTGTGGCCCAAGGCAGGTCCAAGGTCTGTCCACTGCAGGAAGGCTAAGCTGAGTCTGGGAACTGAAGACCCAAAGACTAAGGATCTTCTGTCTCCTGCAAAATCCAGAACTTGGTGGATGGCTAAAAGTTCTTCTTGAACTGTATCAAATAACTGTATCGAATACCCTCCCTTATGACTGCTAGAGGGTAGCGTGTTTGATCTTGGATTGACCTACTGCAGTCATGTTCAAAGACCTTATGTAGCAACTTGATCATAAGGTAAGAACCAGCGGTACTTGAGCAAACACGGAAGCTGCTCCAAAAAGTGCTAATGAGCTCCAGGAAGCAAGTCAGGGCAGAGGTGGTGGGGTGCAGAGTGGGCAGAGATAGCCAGTAGCAGATGTGTAGAGAAGACAAACAGCTATGCAGTGCCAAAGATGAGAGACTGAAGTCCCAGGTTGCTAGGAGAGTTATAAAGGAGTTGACAAGCCCTAGGGGCAGAAAGCTGTAACAGTAGCAGCAATAGGAGCCATGATCTGATGATACTCAAGGCCTAGGTAGCACAGCATCAGCTATCCCTGATTGCCAATACTACTGTTATCTGCCAGGAATAGAAAACTAAACTAGCTTGAAGTGCCAGGCAACTAGAAATCAAAACCTCCAACATGAGCACATAGAGCCAACGTGCCTGATCTATGGAGCCTGGGGCTATGACCCTAAGGACTCAGAGCTGTAAGCCTCAGGGTCTATCAGTCCATAAGCCTTCAGCTCTCAGAGACATGGATCTAACAGTAAAAGGGTCTCTTCACATCTGGTCACAGTGTCTGAATAGAACACATGGTGGGCTAACTCGATTGCTTTCAGGCTTGTGGTGGGGGCTCATTGTGGCAGAGAGGGCATAGCAGACAAGCATTGCTCACCTAATGGTACCCTGGAAGCAAAGAGGAGCAGCAGAAAAAGACCAAATCAAGATATATCCTTAGAGGACATTCCCTAAACAACTCCCCTTCTCCCATAAAAGCCTGCCTTCTACAACTCCACCAGCCAATGATATGCAAAGATTTTGAATTTATCAGTGGATATTGGGACAGAACCCTCTTGGCTTAATCTCTGGAAATATTTGACAGTAGAACCAGAGATATATTTTAAACTAATTTTTTGAATATCTCTCAATCGAATTAAGTCAATAATTGAGATGAACCATGGCAGTCAGAACATACACGCAAAGTGGTGTTGTTATACAAGAAATATACTTGTTAGGCAAACCATAGCTGGGCACCATGGAGCAGTTTTCACATAGTCTCCGCCATATGCATGACCCTGATGCAAAACAGAGAGAGGCCAGCCATCTTAATATTTTAACCTGTTTCCTCTGCCCCAGTGTGGGCAATTTCTAGAAGTACTGAAGAAAAGATGTGGATGTAAAGAGAGTGAAATACAATTTCTGGTTTCTTTGGAGACTCAGTTGTATCATATGATGTCTCTCTGGAGACTGTCTTATCAGAGGACATCTTGCTGAAGCAAACATGCTGGGGGATATTTTGCTGAGAACAGACATGTGGTGTTTTCTGGAAGCTGCCTGGAAAGGGGGCATGTGGTGTTTTGCTGGAGCAGATGCTTGAGAGGACATGTGATGTTTGGAAAGCATATTAATGTAACCCAACAGTGACAATGCTGTGGCATTGGTTCACCTTGCCACCTTTCGCTGGTCTTCGTTGGGCTTTGCTGATTCTGGTCCTCGATGACTATAATCCTTCTTCTCTGATCATCACTCACCATGACATCATAGAGAGAAATGCACCAAAGACTGTCTCCTAATATTCCAGTGGCTTCTTGCAGCTTCCAAAGAGTCGGGCAGATCGGCAGAGCCTTGCCGTTTCTTCACTGAACTGGCATTGCTGATTCGTGAGTGGTGTTTATGAGTGGATCAAGCTACTGCCACTGATTTCTGTTAACCGAACTGCTGATATCCTGACAACAAAGATTAGAATCACCCCAAAGAACTATTTTTAAACAGATCCACATCCCGCTTTGCCCTACTAACCTTCCCTTTCTACTACCTCTAGTGGATGGTGGGCTAGAAGGGAGGTTAAAGAATTTATGAACCCTTGTTAAAGTATGTTTTGAAAAAATCTAAGCCTACAGGAAAGTAAAAGTAAGTGTCCCACCCTATAAACAACTTGAGGTGTGTAGCCTACTGAAAAGGATTGTGTGAATACTGCATCCTCCATTTGGTTCCCATGGTCTTTATGGTCTTTCCCCAGCCATGGGAGGTGCTTAGACCTCATCTGCAAAGCTGGGAGAAGCCAAATGAGTCATCTTACTTTCTACAGGAAGGCCCAGAAACTGGGTCAATGAAGGAATTCCCAAGATCTTCACCACTGTTCCTGGGACAGAAAGCAGGGCACTGGTGTCATTAAATATCATCATCAAGAGGAACCAGTACCCCTAAGACAATATCAAACACCAAGTCTAAAGCCTAGACAACTAAAACATATGAAAAAGTAAAGCCAGTGGTCAGAGATCCCCGTAACAATAGAGAGTGCACTATGACAGCGTGAATCGAGTGAGCATTGAGAGGTTCTAGAAGATCGCTGAGAACATTGAGTGCGGCCATAACTGTCCACACATGAGCAGCAGTGGCGGTGAGGAGGTCCAGGCCTTGCCAGAGCTGGGACACAGAACCCAGGACACAGGGCAAAGGACAAAGGACACAGGAAATGGGACACATGGCAAAGAACACAGAACAAAGGGCAAAGGACCCAGGTCACAGGACACGGGACACAAAAGGGACCATTTCCATGTGCCCAGAGCAACACTGACCTTGATGTTCCCTTCAGCCAGCCCCATAGCACCTTTTGTTGCACAGAACATGGGACTCCTGTGAGGGTGAATAAGGAGCTCCGAGCCTTCCTTATAAAATGGTCCATGCAGACACCTGTCTGGTGCTCCTACCAAGCCACAGCCTTAAAGAAAGGAAGCCATGCTTCATCTATGACATAATAAACACTATACTGTCACACACACACACACACACACACACACACACAGAGAGAGAGAGAGAGAGAGAGAGAGAGAGAGAGAGAGAGAGAGTCAGCCCCTCCCATGGTTTCAACAACTATGAATCAAAAAAGTGAAAAAACATTCAGAAAATAGACTATATCTGTGCTAAATATATTCTGTTATTCCTCAAACAGAAGTATAAAAGCATAGCTCTTTGCACATCATTACTAATGGGGTATATAACACTAACACCTAGTGTTCTAAGGAACACAGAGAAAAATTAAAGTCCATGGGACACTTATAAAGGACACTTATATATTATTTCATATAAGGGAATTGATCATCCTCAGAATTTGGTATCCAAGCAGGCTCTGGAATTAATTATCATAAACATTGAGTGATTAATTGATATACAAACGTACACACAGATACATATATGTGCACACATTTGCTATGTGTTTGTGTACAACGCACAGTTGTTTTCCCAGAGGATGCCTCCAGGATCTTGCATGTCTCAGGCCCAGAAAGGACTCCTGAGCCAGCAGGACTGCCCTAGTGTATCTTTACTACGGATAGTATTTTTACTACAGATAGTAGCTTTACTACAAATAGTAGCTTTACTAGAGATAGTAGCTTTACTATCCATTTTCTCTTTAGTCTTCAACTGTTTTAGATTCTCAGAAGTCAAAAGCCTTGTGGTCCTATCAGGTTCCATCTTTTTTGTTTGTTTTGTCTTTTCTTGTCTTGTTTGGAAAAGACCTCACTATGGCTCAGGCTAGCCTGGAACTCTCAGTGCTGGCACCTTAACCTTCCAGGCACTGGGATTGTAGAATGCACTACGAAGCCTGCCTCTTAGCCTTGGAACTGGATCAACCTTAGGAGAGAGTATTTAAAGCCCGGGAACTGTGATCACTTGAAAACAGGACACTCCTTGTACTGGCTGGTTTTGTGTCAACTTGACACAAGCTGGAGTTGTCACAGAGAAAGGAGCCTCAGTTGAGGAAATGCCTCCATGAGATCCAGCTGTAAGGCATTTTCTCAACTAGTGATCAAGGGGGAGGGCCCAGCCCATTGTGGGTGGAGCCATCCCTGGCCCAGCCCATTGTGGGTGGTGCCATCCCTGGCCCCGCCCATTGTGGGTGGTGCCATCCCTGGGCTGGTAGACCTGGGTTCTATAAGAAAACAGCTGAGCAAGCCAGGGGAAGCAAGCCAGTAAGTGACATCCCTCCATGGTCTCTGCATCAGCTCCTGCTTCCTGACCTGCTTGAGTTCCAGTCCTGACTTCCTTTGGAGATGAACAGCAATGTGGGAAGTATAAGCTGAATAAACCCTTTGCTCCCCAACTTGCTTCTTGGCCATGATGTTTTGTGCAGGAACCGTGACTAAGACACTCTTTAGGACAACACTGCCCTGCTCTGTGTCTCTATCTGTGTGTGTGTGTGTGTGTGTGTGTGTGTATGCATGTGAGTATAAAAGAAAAGCATCCAACATTGACTTCTAGCCTCTAAGTGCGTGTTCGTGCGCGCGCACACGCGCACGCGCGCGCGCGCGCACACACACACACACACACACACACACACACACACACGTGCCTGCACATGCATACCCAACCACTTACATACAAACTAGAAAGGAGTATCACAGGTATCATTGAACAAGCTTCACATTCTCTCCTAACACACATTGGTATATCTTTAGGAGCCTGGCGATGAAAATAATATAAGCAACATAGCTCCATACTCGTTGCCACATTTGTCTCTGGGCCCGTCGGACGCATACCATCAGCTATGCATGAACACATATTTTCAGGGTAGTATCCAGAATATTGTCACTGGAAAGCGGAGAGGCACCAGCTCTGGCCATCCTATACTGCCACAACTCCCAAGCACTGGCTTTTGTGGTTCCCCTTTTCTCTTGATGACCGCACTGCAGAACCTCACAGTCGTTCCCTTCTTGGTTCTTACATTGCTAGAGCACTGTTGTGTTGGCCAAATGAAGATGCACTCATTTCCCGGTGTGTCCGCCCGCGCGAGGATTTCCCCCGTGAGAGTTAGCCTGTCGCCCGTGTGCAGGATATGAAAATCTTCTTGATTGTTTTTTACCTCATGTCGTTTCCGGTGCATTTATTTCCTTCTGGAGGCTTTGTTTACAGCTGAGAAGATTTCCTTTGTAATCTTCTTAAACGTTTATGTTCATCTTCCCTCCCCTCGGCATCCCATTCTTTGAAACACTGAGACGCGTAGGCTGCTCAGACGGGAAGCCCTGTTATATGTCCCCTCTGACATAAAGAAAATTTCATGTTTGCCACGAAGGTGATTTGCCTAGTCATTGTAGGAAATTATTTAAGTGTACACTAGAAAAATGGGGATAAAAATTGCCCACAGGTGAATTTTACACTACTTCACAGGCAGGTCTGGTTTTTGTTTGTTTGTTTGTTTGTTTTGTTTTGTTTTTTTAATATGTAGGTTTCTTTTTACTTTGTAATTAATTAATGAGACTCTCTTAATGGTCAGGGTAATTTTGTAATGGCTAGGAAGGGTAAAGTAATTCAGAGTACCTATGGAGTCCACATTTAGAAATAATAAATGCTGCTTTCTTTTCTTTTGTTTTTTTCTCCCAGAGTACTGGGCACACGACCTTGGGTGTCGTACACATGAGGCAGAGCGTCTGCCTCTGGACAACAAACCTTCCCTAGTTTTCTAGTTTCTAATTGCAGAATGTAATCATATAGTGATTACATATCATGAGCATTGCTAATTTCTATAGAAGATCAGGTTTTTGTTGTTCAGGTGAGTTTTTATTTTGTTTGCTTTTACTAGAAATGGTTAGGGCATCCAGAAATATCTACAGTCATGTACTGAAAATCCTGCCATTTACTGACTAAGTAAGGTTTTAACATTTTTAGTTACCCCATTTCAGAAAGCCATGCTTTGTCCTAGCCCCTGCACTGATACACTTTTATTGTCTCTTAGAGAAACCTGCTAACTGAGGGCAGAAAATGTTAAAATAAGATTATGAGCTAGCAGAAGAATAAACATACTTTAATAACGACAGCAAAATGTTACCCCAAAACCCTCCCTCTGCAGATAATCGTGAACGGTTTGGTTTGTGTGGGGTTTTGCTGTTACTGTTTGCTCTCTAGTTGATTACATTTGGCCAGTTATAACGAAGATTCTTCTATGTGAAAACTTAAGGGACTGGGAGGTGGCTCTGTGGATAAAGCACTTGCCACTCAAGTCTGAGGGCCAGAGTTGAGGTGCCCAGACCCCAGGTGAGTGTGAGGTAGAAACGGCTCCCAATTGCAATCCCTGGATGTCCATCACTCAAACTGGCTGGCAGCTTAGTGGAACCCTGAGTCCTGAGTTCAGAGAGAGAGACACTGATTCCGTCACTAAAGAACACTTGAGGAAGGTAACGGACCTTGGTCTCTGACCTCCAAATACAGGTGCAGCCACACACAGGCAAACACACGTCTAGACATGCCATAAAAAGAGACATGTCCTATGGCTATTTCTGTCATTTTTCCAGGTGGATTTGCTCCTCGTTAAATGTGGAAGATGTCCCACTGTATGGGTGCTGCCAAGTTAATGCTCTATTTATTTGGCAAGACTTTGCTGTTTCTAGTTCCCCTCTATCTATTCTGACACACACTGGTAATGTGTTACCGCAGCACTTCCTGTCTTCTCTCCCTCCCGGGGGTGGCCAGCACCAGTCCCTTCGCCCTGGGAAGTCAGACTGGAAGCAACAGCCGCGCGCAGCCAGATAAGGAGCGGATCACTAAAGCTATTGGCCCAGCTCTGTACTGCAGCCACTGCCCAGAACCTCCATTGTCATGTAAACATCTAGCGCACTGCATAACCGAGGAGTAAATAAAGCATATCGCAGTTAAGAAACTCATTATAGCGAATTCCCTTTGCTCCCAGTTATCTTCCCAGTCTTGGAACTTCCGCCTGGACAGGCTAGGCAGAGAACCCATAGGCTGATGCTCTGTAGATTTCCCCTCACAAATCCTGGGGAGCATGGGGGATGAAGGTGGGAGGTTGGGTGGGACTGAGGTAGAGATCTCCACAGAGGTCTCATGGGCATCTCTGCCCTCCACAGAACCTCCTCTCCGGTCTGTCCTATACATTTTTCAAGGTAGCAGAGACACCGTGTATGGGATTCTTCAGGCAAAGCAACAGCAGCCTTACAGAAACAGAAGGAGGAATGTCACAGCCAGGGGACGAAAAATCCAGCACAGGGCTAGAGCAGCAAGAGAGCAAACCTGTTCCAGGAGGTGAGTTTGGGGGATGTTTCATTAGAAAACCTCTAGCCACCAGCTCCTTGTACGGGCCTTGAAGTTAATCCAGTTTCTTTCTCTCTCTCTCTCTCTCTCTCTCTCTCTCTCTCTCTCTCTCTCTCTCTCTCTCTCTCTCTCTCTCTGCTGGAGAACACAGGTCTTTCAGCAGGCAGGCTGCAAGAGAAATAGCCCAAGAGATCAAATTGCTGTTGTAAATCCCTCTGAGGCATTCACTTTGAGGGCTGATGAGGCTCCCACACAAACCTGCCAGCCCATCCCACCTCTCAGAACAGCTTCTTAAGCAATGGCCTCCCAGCTC
The DNA here is from genome assembly GCF_963924665.1 of Micromys minutus. Classification (NCBI taxonomy): domain Eukaryota; kingdom Metazoa; phylum Chordata; class Mammalia; order Rodentia; family Muridae; genus Micromys; species Micromys minutus. The sequence goes on from NC_137971.1 coordinate 6,768,589, forward strand.
TCAAAATGGAGAAGGGGGAGGTGAGCAATCCCACTGAGCTGGTCTGCTGGTCCGCCCAATGCCGCACACAGCCCAAGCAATAGCCTCAAAACACCAGTGACTCCTTGTCCAAGTTGTGCCTGTTCAAAGCAAAATAACCAAGGCTGCATACTTAGGACCCAGGTGTGCTGTCTAGGTTTTAGAGTTAATCTAACACACCTAGAGTCACCTGGGAACCTCTCAATGAAGAATCCTCTAGATCAGGTTAGCCTGTGAGCATCTTGATGGTTACTTGACCCAGCCCACGGTGGGTGTCACAGTTCCCTAGGCAGGGGATGCTAAACTATTTAAAAATGCAAAAGACTAGCTGAGTAATTGAGCAGCAACGGTGTATTTATTTCTCTCTATTCTTTACTGTGGGTGTGTGCCTTAAGTGCCTGCCATGACTTCACTCAGTGACCAGCTGTAACCTGAACCAGCAATACAAATAAACTCTTCCTCTTCCAGGTTGGTTTTTGTCGGGATTTCCTCACAGCATCAACAGTGGAACTAGAATAGCCTTCCCTCTCTAGGCACCTTTCTGTAGACTCTGAGGAAAGAGTCACCCCGCTCCCTCAAGTCTCTGAAGAGAAAGGATTAGGAGCGGGCAGAGAAGCAAATATGAAAGTGTATAGGAAAGGCTTGTCCCAGAGCAGCGAGTCGATAGTAGATAGAGTGCATCATTGGTTCCCTAAGGTCCTTAGGAACAAATGACTGTTCTTGAGAAATCTAGACAGGCTGGGCACAGAGTAAATAGAATAAGAGGCAGACATACAGCTCACCAGATCCTCTGATTTCGGGGGGAATCCTGGGTGGAGACATCCTGCAAATGTGAGCCTACGGTGTTTGCTCCAGAGCCCTGTGAGGCTCCCACCTTAACCCACCCCTCCCACTGCCTGGGAGTAGATAAGGCTGCTGAGGTAGGAAAACCAGCTCCATGAGCACTAGTTCTCTACATCACCGAGGCCAACTGGTAATTCTCCAAGGGGATGTTTGCTTTTAGCCACAAACAGGAACCTCTAAGGCAGGAACTGCCCTGAAGGATGTCTGTTCACAGAGGCGGGCACCATGTTGCAAACAGGGACACCTCCGGGTCTGCACAGAAACTGGCACTGCCCGCTGGGTGAGCTCTGCAGGAGGAGGGGCATCAGGCTTCCCTGAGTGTCTTTATGTTGACCCCCTGGCATCTCTGGCTTGGGTGACTGACACACATTTGTAGTCAGTTTCTACCCAGTTGTTCCAAACAAACCCAATCATTGCCCTCTCTCATTTAAGAGGATCCCAATAGCTCCCACTGCCTCCAGGACCTTCTTTCACCAACAGCTGCATGGGCTATCCTGTGCCTCTCTGCATTCACTCTCAAGAGCATCCCTCCTCCCAGAGGAGACTTGCTCAACCATGGGGCGCTCCTCTCCCATCCAGCCGCCCTTCCCCCTCTCCTTGTCAGACTTATTCCAATCTCTGCCTCAGTTCTCAGCCAGCTGTCTGCTTCCCCCACACATCCTTCTCTGAGCTCAGCTCAGGTTCTCCCACTGGGATTCTGTGTCTTCATCTATCAAGGCCCTGGTGCCGCTGGTATCAGGTCCCCCTTACAAAAGCAAGAGTTCTGATCTCCTCCTTCGCCACTCTGTCCACAACTCTACCACCATGGTTTAAAAACATACAGCTATTAGATGAAAGAAAAAAGTGTGGAAGAAATTCTATCATTATTTTTATTTCGACGTATGGGGGGGGTTGGGCCAATCCCCACTTCTCTGCAGCCAGACCTTGGCCTTAACTGCATCTTTTCTATGCAACTTTCTGCTGCTTCTTGTCCCCTGAAGCCCAGAGAACTGTGGCTAGGATTCTCAGGGCCTCCCCAAGTGTCAGGGAAGAATGAGAGGATGGTGTATGTTTGTGTGTTTGTGTGTTTGTGTGTTTGCGTGTATGAGTGTGTGTGTGTGTGTGCCTCTCTGTCTATGTGCCTGAGTGTGCCGACACACACAGTAAGCCATGCTTGTAACAATATGGATTCTGAAGGACCCAGCTAGCTAATTCTATTTTGTGGTCAAACTCCATCTTATGTCCAGCCTGTTCTCAGTTTGAACTTGTTAAGTGGAAAAACCACAGCTTGGTTCCAGGAACCAAGACACACACACACACCCTCCAAGTAAGAGCCACTCCACCCTTGATAAGGGGAAATGCCCACTGTCAGATCGAGGGCAAATAACTCACGTTATAGCAAAGTTTATGATGTTAGCTAGACTTCCATGCAAACTATGCTTTCTAAAATGCCAACCAATCATGTAACTGCCAAGTTAGGAAGCCCCCTACGCAGCTTCAACTGTATAAAAGATTCGACACCAGATCAGTACCTTCCACACCCATCCCCTGGGTTGGAGAGGCTGGAGAGGCCTGAACTATTGCTTGAACAAAGACTCTTTGCTTTTGCAAATGAGTTGGACCCCTGGTGATCTTTTGAGGTCTGTGGGGACCCTGAGGTCTGGGCTTAACAGATACAAACTCTTACAACCACAAAGGAGAAAGAAAGGTCTCTCTATATTTGCTTATTTGCCTGCCTGCCTGCCTGCCTGCCTGCCTGCCTGCTTGCTTGCTTCTTTCTCTACAGTTAGCTGCCCAGTGATCTAAGCAACTGGCCCCTGGACACACTGCAGGAGTTAGACAACTTGCCTCACTCTGGCTCAACCACCCAAGTGCTATCACACCGCCTAGTCCTGGTTTCATTTCAGGTCTGGTATTAAATATTCTGTGCTTGCCTCTGTCATGGTCTCTGAACTGGACCCTGGAAGGCTGATCCTGGGAGCCCCCAGCACTCTGAGTCTTCAGTGAGATCAAGGTGTGCAAATGAGGGATTCTCTGCTTCTCTTCCTGCCCAAGGCAGCTTGGCAATGGCTAAAGTCCGACACACACACACACACACACACACACACACACAAACATCAGTGGTATCTGCCTGCACCAACCTTGCAGCCTGAGTTGAGGTAGTTTAATCAGCAACTCCCCGTGCCCATCCCCTTGGGCCTAAGGGTACTGAAAGCCCCCAACTGTGTCTGTGGGAGGCATTTCTCAACCCCGCCTGCATCTTGAGAACAATCGTACAGCCTCCCTTCATTTACCCCTTTCTCGGTATGCCATCTTTTTTGCTCCGATCCAAAATCCAAAGGGAACCTATGTTTCTAGCTTTGATCAAGCTGGAAAGCAAACCTCACCAGCCTGGCCTCCCTCCATACCCACCTCTCAATAGTCTAGATCTTCCACCCAAGACGAGCCAGATGGTCCTGTGTCTTCATACACTGAGAGCACACGCACACACAGACACGTTGATACGGGTGTACACAAGCATGCATACACCCGTGCATTGCCATGGAATCACACACGTACACTCATATATGCTCAAGTGCACACATACATACGGGCAGTTTGGCCCACATCTGCAAACCACAACACAATACTCCTGGAAATACGTGACGTCAAGAAGAACGGGACCTGTCTCTGGACATGCTTGTCTGACAGAGACAGGGAGAGCAGATTTAATATGTCATAGAAAAATGGATCAGCAGAAAAGCCCCTAGAGGTCCCTGAGCCAAGTGTCCCAGCCAACGTGATTCGATATAGCTTGTAAAGCACAGCACACAAGTCACCAAAGGAACCTGTCCAAATCACTTTATATGGACTGACATGTTCTATGTATTGAGGAACACGCACCACCACCACCACCACCACCACCACCACAACAACAACAACAATTTAAGAAAAAGAGGCTGTGAATTTGAAAAGAAAAAACAATTGAAGAAGTGGTATATGTGGAGGGAAGGGGTTTGAAGGGAGGAAAAGAAAGAGGAAAATGATGTAACAATGACCTAAAAACACCTCTCTTTAGAAGGCACTATGTCAGTGATGACTAGATGGGCGGGTAGATAAGATGGACTAGCTGGATAACGGGTGCATACATAGACCATGCATAGACTAGAGATAGATCTGATTAGATCCACAGAACAGGTCTAAGTGACATTAGACAAACCAGCAAGTTCCCTTTCACAAATCCCTCACAGAGATAAGCTCAAGGTCCCACGGCGAGTCAACAGCAAAACTACCACCAGAAAGCAGGTTTCCTGATCTTTCATCTCCTTTCTTTCCACCACACCACATTTTCTGTATCGAACTCTAAACCCCAGGATTTCTGTCCATTGATGTGATCGATGGTGTGTCCAACCTGAACTCTGGCATCTGTGACTGTGCAGTGTTGTGACCTCATTCCCATTACAGAGATGTCCTTTGCTGAGGTGGGACTCTTTGCATCCCAAACTCAGGCCCACTTGAAGATTGTCAGAACCCAGGCTAAGGTACTAAGGGCAAGCTGACAACTAGCCCTGACTCTGGAGAAAACAGTGCCCCAGATTTCTGGATGAGACAGACAATTCTTCCAAGAGCATGCTATTGACATCTGCCGGGGGGCCAGGCCCAGGTACTTCTTTCTTGGTTCCTCTTGAGGAAACCATAATCTGTGGCAGGTATGGATGGTGACGGATGGAGAGTCAGGGGGGGAGGGGGCGGAGCAACCTCAAGAGGATGGTAACTAGTCAGCTCTCTGGTTAGGCAGCATGGGAGCTGAAGAGGCTGAGGCCACATCTGGGCTCTCAAACTCGGATTGAGCCAAATCATGGAGAAGGAAACACCTGGTCCACATTATTACATCTCACCTGACTTCTTGAACAAAGCCTTGTGGGAAGAGGCGATGAAACTGCCCAGACTAAGATAAGGGTCCTAAGCTCTCCCGAGCCCACTGCCCTCACAGCATGGAACCCAGGGAGTTGCATGAAGCAGCTGTGACTCTGGGGAGGAACCATGGGGGGGGAAAGATGGGGGGGGGGTCATCATTTAGTCTTTTCTCCTTATGGCAAGATCCATTTTCATTCCCCCACCTCCCACCCCCACATACACCTTCACAAACTGCTGCTTGAGCCCTTTCAGACGAACAGCACGCCCTTCTGTGAACTCAGAAACCCAGCAGTCCAGCTTGGGCTCCAGGCCTCAGGTCTTCCTTGTCTAAGCAAACCCATGCCTAAGGCTTGTCTGCTAATGTATTGGATGGGAGATGCCAAGATCCCAGACTCTCCTCACACACGTCTGCCTTCACTTCCCCTCTGGGCAGCAACTGGGTTACAGGGCAAGGCAGATACTTCCTCAGCTAGCGGGGCAGAATGAAGCCAACGGTGAGCTATGTGCCTATCTGCCTCTCTGTCTAGGTCACACAGCTCTGGTCCTGGAGGTGTGCCAAGCTGGTCTAGTGTCACTGTTTTTGCCTTTGGGGCAATGGGTGCCCTAGAACAGAGCCTGGGTGAGGTAGGGTGGGAGCAGACCTCAGCATCAACCCAGGAAGCCAGTTTTGGTACCACAGGCCATGAGTTGGGGCGGGGGGGTGATTTGTGATGCTTCTGAACAAGGGTTACTGGCGCTGTCTCCTCTCCTCTCCTCCTGTCTGTAGGCTTGAAGAACCTAATGACTACAGGCCTCCTCTAAAATCCCTTTGTCTTCCTCTCCCTGGATTCTCAGTCCAAGGGCCACTTACCTTCTATCCCAGCACACACCCCTTCACCATAGGCAAGCTGCTGCAAGCATACCCAAGAGGCACTCCGCGCCCACTTCTGTAGCAGACAGAGCAGGTCTGCACACCAGATACAGGTGACTGGACTTAGGAAGTTTGCTCCTCCATCAAAACTACATGTTGCCATTAGCATTTGTCCCTCCAACCCAGCTCCTCACTGAGCTCTCTCCACTCAGCTGCACCAAGCGTCCTTCCCCACAGTCATACATAGGGCTCATCAGGGCTCATCTTTCTAACTGGTGGCAGCCTGTGGCCAATGCCCATTACCTACATCGATGCCTAAGAAAGTGACTTCTGCCTGCCCACCTCCATATTAGGTGGGATCATCAGATCTGACCCTTCTGGCATTAAAGTACCATAGCCATTGTTGTGAGGATCTAAAGCTCTCCGGAGCAAAGGGACGGGCATAGATAGAAGAAAGAAATAACAAGGGAGCACGCCTCTGGCTAGAGAAAACTCAAACTGCCCGCTAATACACTGGATACCAAGCTGTGGAGTATTCACCACATCCTCAATTAGCCCATTGTACTGTTTGATGCACATTCCCAAGTGTGTTTAAGACTTTTGTATCTATACACTTTAGGACAGATATATGCTTTGAAGAATACACATATCTGGGGGCATATAGATACTTTGGAGTGTGTGCATACCGTACACTGGATGTATCTACACTGTGTGTGCAATGCGCTTACACTCAGAGGAGTGTGAGGAGCATAAGCCTGGAGACTCTGGGCTTAGGGGCACACCGCACAGAGAAGAAATGGACAATAATAAACTTTACACCCATTAGCCCCTAGTAAACCAGTCGTCTTCTGCACTGTTTCTTTACCTGTAAAATGGGAACAACAATACGATTTACCTCATAGCATTCTTGGAAAAGACTAAAGAAGACAATGAATTGAATAGGCAAACTGTGTCACATACAGGGAAGACAGGAATGGTGGTGTGTTAGTGCCCAGGTGTTCAAAGACAATTTACAATGTGTGTGTTATCAGATGATCCCAGCCTTCCGAGACTTGAAAACTCAATTACTAGACGGGAGGACCACTTAATTCATGTTTATTTCACATTTGATCTGTAAACTTTTATTTAAAAAAAAAAATCCACCATCATGAGCAACAAGTGCTGACATTTAGTTTTTCCTCTCACAGACTCAGATCACAGGTCTTCCACATCCACCTAAACTAAGTAGAGACCAGGTTGTAAACACGGAGTCTCCGCCTACTCCCTGACTTTGGCAATTCATTAGTGACTTGATCTCAGCCAGAAAAGCAAGGGGAGGTAACACTTTGATACCCAAGAGCTCTTGGGGCTGGCCCTGTAAGTGTGGCAGGCCCATCTGTCTTCCCACACTGTTTACCCTGGTAAATTGTATCGGGTCGGTTTCTTCCACATAATTTCCCCTCCTGTGTGTCTAAAAACAGCAGCTAAAAGATTCCCCTTAGTTAGCACTCTCTGAGGGAGGGGCGGCACACATACAAGATAGAAACATACACGCTCTTCTTCTTCAAGCCTTGGCTCCAGAGGAGGGGAGAACCGCAAAGTCAGTTCTAATGTGAGTTACTGGGGCAAATGGCGCCTCAGCGGTAATGGCTTTATACACAGGGCTGATGCAAGGCAGAAGGTTCATTTCCTTCTGTCTTGGTCCATCGCTGTAATATTTACATAGGAAAAGGCAATTATGCTGTTAGGCACAGGGGAAAATGAACAGAGATCCCTTCCCTGTCAGGAAATGTCAAAGCAGGTCCGAGTCCAGGGGACAGTCACCAGTGACTGCTAAAAAGTACTGAGCGCGAAGACAACTAACACTAGAAAGGGGCTTGCATTGCAAAGGAGCTTGGTCTGGACCAAAGAGTCCACCGTCTGTGGCTGGGGGGCGTTTCCGCGGCCATGACTCCAATATCGCATCAAGGCCGACACTGAGGAACCCAAAGTATGCTATCAAAAATAATGTGTATTTACAATGCTGGGGTAGGGAGGGCAGGTAGGGCTGCCCCAGATGATTTTTTTAAAGGGGAGAGGGTGATAATTAGCCAGGGCTGGGAAACCTTGGTTCATTAACCCTTTGGCAACCATGCCCTCTCCAGCACTGTGCTTGCTCTGAAGAGCTTGGGAGAGTCAGACTTGGGGAGAAGATGGCAATATCATCAGGAAACAAGACTGACTGACGGGGTGGGTGGGGGGTAGCCCACCAGGAAACTGGCTGTGGGGTTGGGAAGAACCACAACAACCAGCAAAAAGGCGCATGTGTCCTTCTCAGCCAGAACTTTACACATGGCTCAAAGATCTCAAAGGCCACCGAGCCCCCCCCCCCCACGCTGGGTAATCACACGGAGCAGGGAGGTGCAGGGAGGTCCAGGGTTTCAGAGTGCTAGGGGCTGCATGCGTAGACGCGCCCCCTCGAAGCCCAGGGCCTGCATCTGACCAGCGTCTGTAAGCCGGCTGGGCTCGTGCGCTCACACGATGCGCTTTCGGTCCCCACGGCAGAGGATCTTCTTGAAGGCGCGGCGGAAGTCGTGGTTGAAGATGGTGTAGATAACGGGGTTCAGTGAACTGTTGCAGTAGCCGAACCAGAAGAAGAAGTTGAAGAGCTGGTAAGGCACCGGGCAGCCGACCGCTATGAGCGTGTAGGTGAAAAAGAACGGGAACCAACACACCACGAACACGCCGATCACCACCGCCAGCACGAACGTGAAGCGTTTCTCGCGGTTCTGCCTCCCGCGCCAGCGCGACGCTTTGGCGCCCCCGCCGCGCTCTTCTCCCTGCCCGGACCCCGAAACCCCCTGCCCCGCGGTCCCCGGCCCGCGTCGCGGCAGACTGTCCCCGGGCTTCACCTGGCTCGCCCGGGTCTTGCCCTTGGCCCGGGGACCGCGCTCGGGTCTGCGGGGCCCCTGAGGCCGCTCGGCGTGCTCGGACGACGAACTCTCCTCTAGGTCCATCGCATCCCCGTCGCGCGGTCCGGCGGGCGCGGGCTCTCCCGGGGCGCCGTTAAGCTGGGTGGGCAGCGGCTCGGCCTCGGTGCCCGCGGTACCAGCGCCGCGCTCCGGGCCCAGCCCGTTGGGCCTGCGATCGGCGCCTCCCGGCGGCGCGGTACAGGCGTCCGGACCCCGGCGGCTGGGCGGCACACGGGTGCGACGCTTGGCGATCTGATAGATGCGCACGTAGACCAGGATCATGATGAGGCAAGGCGCGAAGAAGGAACCGATGGACGACGAGATGACATACCACTTCTGGTCGTTGATCTTACAGCTCGGCTCGGCCGGCTGCTGCCCGCCGCCAGCGCCCTTCTTCTCGATGGAGATGAGTGGCGGGAAGGAGATGACGGCCGAGATGACCCACACTGTGACAATGATGGCTTTGATGCGCCGCGGCGTGCGCTTCAGATTGTACTCGATGGCCTGTGTGATGGACCAGTAGCGGTCAAGGCTGATGGCACACAGGTGCACTATGGACGACGTGCAAAAGAGCACGTCGAGAGCCAAGTAGATCTCGCACCACACCTTACCAAAGTACCAGTAGCCCATAACTTCGTTGGCCAAAGAAAAGGGGATGACCAGCGTGGCCACCAGGATGTCTGCTGAGGCCAGAGACACCAGAAAGAGGTTTTGGGGTGCTTTGAGGGCGCGGCTGGTTAACACCGCGATAATAACCAGCACGTTGCCAAACACCGTGAACAGCATGAGCAGGCCAGCCAGGCACACCAGGGTCAGAGTCACCTGCAGGGAGTAAGGGGTGGCCCGGGTGCCGCCTCCGGGAGCCTCCGTCCCGTTCCAGCTGCTGTTGCCGGCATCCGGCTGCAGGGAGCCCATGGGCGCAAAGCTGCCCTCGGCCAGCGGCTGCTCCTGGCGGAACATGAACGCGGGTGCCGGTTCTCCTGGGCCTGCTGCCAGCTGCTTCCCGCCCCGCGTCCGTTGGTCCCCTTCTTCCTCCGGTGCGCGGCTCGTCCCGCGGCTCCTCACATAAGGAAAAGGGCCGCAGGGAGCCCGGGCCCAAGCTGGGGACTGCTAATGGTCCATGGACTGGAGCCTGCGAACTGGTACCGGTTCGTCCTTCCGACGCTCCGGGTGGGTGCTTTCTCTCTCCCAGCTCCTCAAACACAGCCAAGTTTTATTTCTAAGCGGCAGGATCGAGTAGGGCCAGCTGGTGGCTAGAGATTTATTCTTCAAGAAAAGAGAAAAGAAATTATCGGTGGCCTGATGGTTTGGAAAGATGTCAGAAAATTATACAAATGTATTTAGCTAGCTATCTATACCTGGACTCTTAAGCTGAACGAAAGCACAAAGTCTTACCCCAAGAGGCAGCCGAGGGGTGTTGTTGCGGGCTCGAGGTCCTAGGTCTGTCTTCTTATACCCTCGAAGAGACTTCCGACTCTGTGGCTACCTCCCAGGCGCGGTGGCGCGGGCTGGGCCGGACCTCCAGCGAAGGCACGGACTCTGCCTCCTCTAGGAGCCCCACGGGACTTCCAAAGTTGTGCGCCCTGCTGGGGCTGGGACGATGCGCACAGAATTCGGGGGCGGCGGCAGCGGTGGGGTGAAGGGTGTGGGGGCCGCATGAAGCCGCCCCCCCCACCTCAGTCCTCAAGACCAAGCTAGGTGAGCGATCGGCTCTCCAGGAGCCGCGGTGGAGCCAAGGGTGGCTTCTAGCCAGGAGCTGGGTGGGCGCTTAGCGCCGCACACCCGGCAGGGGTCGGAGGACAGCTTGAGTTTTAGCAGGACCGAAGCACTAGCGGCTGGAGGCGCTGGGGTGGCCGGGTGGTGTGCGCCGGCTGCTGGGCGTCTGCACGGAAGCCGGAGCAGCGGCTGCTCCGCCGCTCTACGCTGGACTGGTTTTATAGCCCCAGGATGAAGCCGGCGTTGCCGAGCAGCCGGCGTCAGCCCCCACGTGGGAAGTCGACCCTCCTCCGCCCCTCGCACCTCCCCTCCTTAGGTCTAGAGCCCCAGAGAGCGCTGCCTCGCAGGCTGGACCGGCCTTTTGGAAAGGCGGGTACAGGGAGTGGGGGGCTTTAAGAGAGAGCCTAGGGAGTGGGGAGCGGCCCCTGCTGGGAGTTGGCCGTGCAGCTACTAGCTGACCCGGGAGGCAGTAGCAGGCACCCAGCTGTGCACAGATCTAGCTGGATTCTAGCAGGAGAGGGTGCCAGGGTGCTGGGACCCGAATCAGGAGATGCAGAGTGGAATAAGTTGCTGGCGAAGAAGCCTCACCCCAGGCCAGGCGCAGTTGCTCCTGGTGGTTAGGATGAAAGGGATCCGGAAGAGGTAAGCATGTGTAGGTTCCTAAGGAACCACTGGAGCGGAATGGACCAGCACCCACGCGAGCAGACCAGGCCGGAGTTAGCCAGACTTGGTTATCCTTGCAGCCACAGAGCTGTCTGGCGGGACTCTCAAGGCCTAGAGTCTGCACTGCGCCCCCTTGAATAGTGGTGGGGAAGGGTCCTGGAGGGGTACACCCTGAGCCGTGACAGAACGAGAGCGCACTGACACCTGCTGGCCGCTAGTCGTCACGGCTGGGAAGCGACTTCAGGGCTCCAGGATCCTCTGGAGTCCTTTCCTCCATTTTTCTCCTGTCTTGGGGACCAGTTTGGGCTAAGCTTAGGGGGCGAGGGGAGCGGGGACAGATTTCAAACCGCACCATGTCGTGATGCAGAAAGCTTCAGGTTGCATATCTCTACCTCCGATGAGAGTGAGGCTCGGAACCTTCTGGATCTTCCTCTGCTCGCCCAATTTTCAACTGCTGGGAACCGTTAAGCATTTGTTGTGGCACAGATCTTTTATGAAGAGCTAGAAAAAAAGAGCTCCACGACATTCTAAGTAAATGTAAGCCTTTAATCACACTGTTTTAATCGGTACCTGTGTGCACGTGCACGTATTGAAATCTCACACTGTACTCCACAAATGTATAAAATTATCACCTGTTTATGTTTCTGGAAAGAGAAAAGTTAACGACCCTGACTTGGTCATTACATACTGTGTGCAATATTGAATTAACACACAGTGTCGTACACGGTTGTACAATTAAACTCTACCCCACTGACATGAGCTTTTCTCGTACATTCCCAATACACACAGACATGCACACACATCTGTGCAACATCTGCCAGTGAGGGCAGGGTGCTAGCCAAGGAAGAAAGGGTGTTTTCCATGTTCTCGCTGATGAAGATGGTAGGAGCTTGGTTCCTAAGCATGCCACATGTCCCACCACAGGAAGATCATGAAGTCTCAGAGAGCACAAATGACAATGGGGTGGACATAAGACCTAAGAAAGCATCGGTCATACTTCAGAGATCACTAAATCTAAATGTCATATGCAGCCATCCAAGGCAAGATGCGAGGTCTGAGCAGAACTGAGCAGATGCCTCCCTGGACATCAAAGTGCAGGCTCGGGTCTGGCTGAGGACTGTAGGCTACAAATGACCTTGACCATCAGTTTCAGTTCCGACTAGTCACTCAGTATTTGATGGTGCTATTAAGTATGTCTCAGATGCTAAATTTGAATTCAGCACCTTTACTCCCAATCCTTCCCTGGTGGATAGCCTCAGCTCCCAGGCATCCCACTAAGAAGACCTCAAGAAAACCAAGATGGCTGACTATCCCCCTCTCTGTCCAGACTTCCTTGTCTTAACCCTCTGCTCTGAGCCTCTTGGCAGGAGCAGAGTCATTGCCAGTGTGTGCATTTGGAAAGGTGACTGAAAGTAGTCAGCAGGGAGTGTCCAGATTATGTGAAGATTTTTGAAAGGCCAATGAAAGCTACAAAGAATGAGCTCAAGTTGAGAATCACAGCCCTGAATCTCAGATATGCAGACTCTTCGAATGAGACCACAGACTTCACAAAGGAGCTGAGGCGGGTCATACATCAGATGTTGTCATTGGTGGCCTGAGGGAGACTCACCTCTGAACTTAGCAATGAAGGTTTATACTATTAGTAAAAACAAAAACAAAAATAAAATACTTCTTTAGCACTGGACACAAGTTGGGCACAGTGCTAAGCAGTTTATATACTATACATTATTTTGTCTAATGTTTTGCTTATATAAATGAGGAAAAATAAGGTCAGCAAGGTTAAGTATGCATCGCCAGCCACTTATTGGACCATGTTTCTTGAACATAAGCCCAAGAAATTTTCCACCACCACCCCAGCAATTCCAAGGCTCTGCCTTCTGGACCCTGGCAAAGGCCCATCCAGAGGCTAAAGCTACGGACGTGGCTCAGAGTGGAGCATGTATGACGCCTTGGGTTCAATCCTCATTACCACTACATAGGCTGGGTGGGACAGGACATGGGAGGTACAGGCATGGTGGTCACAAGTCATCCTGTTACATGATGACTTTGATCCTCTCAGAAGGAAAGGGCATTGGGAAGTTGGGAAGTGCCCCTCCATCCTGTCTTCTCCTCCAGTTGTGACTAAAGCAGCAGGGCACATGTGGGGTACAGCATATGCCTCATTCTGTTTCCGATGCTCACTGTCCTGGTACAGAGTCAGGCAAACCCTACGGGAGTCAGGACATTTCTCATGCTCTCTGCTATAGAGCATGAAGAGATGAGAACCACACCCCTCCTGGGTATCAGCGTTAGCTTGAATAAACTGTTGTTCAGGCCTACCCACTCACACATGGTGGGCTCGTCTTTTAATCCAAGGGCATCCCAGAAGAGGGACGCTTGCTTACAAATCACATTTCTTAGGGTAGAGATGTCTAGTTTTCATGAGGCCCTGGGATCTATCCGCAGCATCACAAAATATTCCTAGAACAGACCCCTTGAATACCAGTTTACTAGTATTAAAGTGGGATCTTGTACTTGCATTTTTAACACACACACATACACACACATGCACACACACACACACACACACACACACACACACACATATCTTTATAAATAGCAGTGAGATGCATGAAATGAACTCCCCATCTGACTGAGCTGTCAACAAAACAGGCCCACACGTAGACAGTCAAGATGATTAATACTTCAGTCCCAAATCAGGATTCAGCTATGCTACCAATTAACCTGTGTACTAATAGGTACAAGACCAGGGTGGTTTGAATAAAAATGGCCCCCAAAAAGGCTCACAGGGAGTGGCACTATTAGGAGGTGTGGCCTTGTTGGAGGAAGTATGTCACTGGGGTGGGTGCTGAAGTTTCAGAAGCCCCTCTCTCTTCCCACTTCCTTTAGATCTGCGTGTAGAACTCTCGACCACTCTCAGCACTGTCTGCCTGCACACCGCCATGACAATGAACTAAACTTCTGAACCCACAACAGCCCCAACTACGTTTTCCTTTTTAAGGGCTGCCATGCTCATAGTCTCTTTGCAGCAATAAAACTCCAAGACAAAGACCCTCTCATTCCTTTTTATTATTTTTCCCCCTAAAAGGAACTTTGAAGTCAACAGAGGTATTCTAATCCTATCAATTAGATGATTGCCAAAGGTGAAAAATCTGCCCTCAGGTTTCAGCTGGTTCCAGTGTCAAGACCCAAATGTGCCTTCACAACTCAGCCCTTCTGTTACAGCTTAAATGCAAAATGTTCCTCGGGGGCTTCTGTGGTGACAGTTTGCTCCCATGCTGGTGGCACTATTTTGAGAGGTTGTGGCAACTTAAAAAGTGAGAGACTTAGCTGGAGGAAGGAAGTCACTGGGGGTGTGGCTTTTGCTGTGGTCAGAAAGCAACATGTCTCCCACAGGTCCATGTGTTGAACATTTGGCCTGGTTGACAGCTATGTTTAGAGTTGTGGATCCTTTAAGAGGTGGGGCTTCACTGCAGGAAGTGAGTCACTGGGGATGGCCCTTGCAGTTCAAAGTCAGCTAGGCTGACTTTCTTTCAGTCTGTTCCTGGACTGTGGGTAAGGACCAGGACAGCAGTGTCCTGCTCTGCCACCACCATGGTGGGCTGTATTCCAGCACACCATATGCCAGCATAAACCCTCTCTTCCTTACACTGCTTCTTGCTACAACAAGCAATGGAACCTTGTGTCTTTGAAGGGGAAGCCTGGTCCTTGTCCTTCCTGCACACTCCTACTACCATCATGTTCTTTTCTTTACAGGCATGGGGCTAAGTAAACATGGTTCACTCTGAACTGTGAGCCTAATGAGTTGGTTTTGCCAGGTATTTAGTTAACATCAGTGAACAGGCAACTAATGCACCCACTTTGATGGCAACTTGAATTTAACAGACATGGCCAGGTGAATTAGAGAGAAAGTTATTGTCACTACTATTGTTACTTTTTTGGGGGGGGGGGTGTTGAAATTTTTGTTTGTTGCTTTAGATTTGACTGTCTCCGAAAAAATAAAAATAAAACTGCTTTCCTCTTAGCTTGTACCCCTAGGCAGTGTCAAAACTCTCGAAGAGAAATCTGCCACACATTCAGACAAACACAAACCACCCTCCACCCTCACCCCCAAGAGATGGGACTTAAACACAACATTCTTGCCCATCTGAATATGATGAGCAGGTGTGGAACACAGTGTTCTCAACTCTTGTTCATGGCGTACACACAGCTGGAGCTACAAACATCTGTCCACTCACTGTCTTGCTGAGAGAGGAGGGAGGACCTGTCGTCTCTGAGCGTTCACTTAACTCCCCATCATCATCCTTCTCCTGTGCTGAAGCCTTTGGCATCCTGTGATTATTGCAAGTTGATAGGAGGCAGAAAAAAAAGGGCCTCTTCCTGGGGTGTTGTGTAGAGCTGTCTTCATCCACTCGCCTGTCTCACTGTGATGCCAGACCTCTGGCTGTTCACAAGCTCAAGCATTAAGTCTACGTCTGCCCTTGTCTTTCCTGGGCTGGAAACTAGAGCCAGGTGTTTTCCTATCTATGAAAGCCAAGACCAGAAAGATACCAGTGGGTGCCAGGGCCAACTCTACTCTAAGGATGCCAAGGAAAATTGAGTCCTCTGCAGACTCTTAGCTTGCATCCTTACTCTATCTACTGTGTTGTGCCTTGACTAAAAGTGTGACCCTGAAGTGTGTGTGTGTGTGTGTGCTCACACAAAGCATACCATTTCATTGCCTACCTCAGGGTTCTGGGACAGTCCTCACAGAAAAGTGCCTGCCCCACCCCACCACCGAAGGAATAATGTTCTGCTTTGTCCAGACATATGAGGAAAAGCAACTCCTGAACTGGCTGTGGTGAGCGATGGCTATTTGTCTTTGCACTTGACACGTGAGACAGAGCACAGCCCATGGGTACAAAGGAGGCATTTGTCACCAACAGCAATAACTCTTAAGCTAATGTTCCATTAGTCTAATCAGGTAAAGTGAGTCACCCTTCATGTTTGCTTAAAGAAACCATGGAGACAATGTGCCTGAAACATGGAGAAACCGAAGTGGGGACAGAGACTGGGGGCTGGGGAGGAGAATACGAATCTGGCTACAACTGTTACTAAAACCATCTTTTCCCATTCTCCTCAGCCAATCGCACCAAGCACAACGCTTTCTTGCTCAGGAACCCCTGCCTGAAAGGTCCTGAGAGCTTCAAGGGAGCCATTGATGATTTGGACTCGGGAGTAACAAAAGCAGACATCCGGCCCTGCTTCTGCCATTTAATAATTATATTTATTTGACTTTGCTGGGCCCTAGTTTCCAGATGTGAAAAACAGGAAATACTTGTACACAGCATACACATGCTTTTAAGTGGAGATTAAATGTGTGAATGCATAGAAAATATCCAGTTTAGGCTTTGGCATAATGGCTGTAAAATATACATTGCATATTTTTGTTTGTCTAGCAACACTTTCTCCCTTATTAATCTGAGTAACAATGCAAATAGGTCCCAGGATCTGAGGGCCTTGGCAATGAGGTGTTAATAAACCAAACCAGCACTAGAAATATGAAGTAAAAGCAAAAATAAGTGGCGCTAATGGGCTTAATACATTTGGTTACATTGGTGTAACGTTTGTGTGAGAGGTAAAGGTGTATGTGAATGACAGTTGATGTTCATAATCAAGGAGAGGCACGGGGCTCCTTACCCGAGAGAAGATGTACAGACACTGGTAAAATCCAGAAACACAGTGGGCTTGACAGGCAAAGCCTTGAAGCAGGTTATCCAAGATATAGAATCTGTAGCAGATGGAAACTAGGAATCACCTCCTTTGGAGGCAACCCAAAAGTTAACTGGATCTAGAATCCACTGTGGATCAGACTGCAGGAGTAAGCGGGGAATCCAGCTGGTAAAGCTGAAGAAACTTAAGCTGGATAAAGACGTAGACGTTCCCAAGGTGTTTTCTTCCACAACTAGCACTAACTCTACTTGAAACAGAACAGTAAATGGTTTGATTAAGATGAGATCTGGTCCTATCCAGAGGGCATAGATAGCTTTTGGGCAAGGTAGATGCGGCATTTCATACTGTCACTAAGGGGCGGAGTCATCCTCTTGGCTCTCTTGCTCTCATTTTCTCTCCTTTCCTTCTTTCTCCCCAAAGCAAAGATGAAGCAAAAGCACAGGTTAGTAGATATAAGAAGCCAAACAGCTTTCAACATGTCTGAAGAGAAGCCACCACTGTCTGTCCCAGATCTGTGTCCAGATTCACAACTATGAGGCAGAGTAGCAGACCCCTTTCTCTTCCTCAGATTAAGTGACTCCACTTTACTCTTCCAGTTGGTTTCCACCTCTGTTCATAAGAACACTTGACTGGAATAAATGATAAAGTTTTAATTAATAGGAAAACTATACCGAGCATCTCAATGAGTCAGGTCTGTTGACAAAATCCCACACAGGGCATAATTCAGTCTATCCTGAGGACTCTTTGGAATACTCAAGATATAACCCAACTTTTATGAAGAACAAAAAGTAGTGGGGCACACCCATTTAATCCTAGAACTCCCACAACAGGGCAGGCCAATCTCTCCAAGTTCAAACCCAGCCTGGTCTAGGTAGTAAGATCCTGTCTAAACAAGAAGGGGAAAAAAGATTTCCAGCAATGATGGTACTCTTAAGATCAGATTTCAAGACAACTTTTTGTCCAATCATATGGAAATAAGAGACAAAATAGAGAAACGTTAAAAGATATACCTCCCCCTGCAACAGAGACATTCTGTCACAGCAGTGTCTCTGTCTCTCTCTGTCTCTGTCTCTCTCTGTCTCTCCCACCAAACATTCAAGTGATAAGCATTACAACTAAAACATCCAGCAAAACACAAAAGCAACAACCTAAAGAATAAACATTAGTAGGCAGATTAAAAAGACAAAAATGAAAAAAACCCACACCGAGGTCTTCACCCTTCATCCTCCAGATCTGCCCTCTGGGTCTTAGGCTGGAACTCAGTAGTGTGAGCAACTGAAAGATAAGCTCCATTTGTCTTTGCAGAAAGAAAAAAGATCAATGACAATTTATGAATGCTTTTTTTTTTTTTTCTTTTTTTGATGTTATACCTAAAACTTGATTGCCAGACACAGTTTCTCTAGGCCCACTTTCTGGCTTGTGTCCTTCAATGCTGCTGGATATTTGGTCTCTTGCTCTCCATACAGAGCTAGCTTATATCTGTGTATGTAGTTCATTTTAGGCTTTAGAACTGAATTTGTTAGATACACAGGCAGACAGGCAGATAGATGGACAGGCAGATGATAGATGTAGACACAGTCACATTTCCATGTCCCTGAAAAGGTCACCTTTACTGTATTGTCTGCTCCTTCGGAAAATGGGCTGTTGAAAGTTACTACAAAGAAAACATTTTATCAACTGTTTTTGGTTTTCATGGATTGAAATGATCACATGACATTTTCCCCTTAACCTGGTGGTGTAAACACAATGTTGAAACAGCCTTCTGAACCTGGCATAACCAATGTTTGGTCATGTATAACCCTTCTACATTATCAGATAAAACTTGTTAATGTTTTGTTGAGGATCTTTGCATCAATGTCCTGAAGAGACATTTGTATGGAATCTTTCATTGTAAGCACTCTGTCTGGGTTACTGGGATAATTCTGACCCCAAGGAAGTGAGAGCACATCCACCTCCTTCTATCTTCTAGAATGAATTGTAGAGAATTGGCTGTATAAATCATTTAAGATACATATTTTTTAACATTTGATTAATTCTACTAAGTATAAACTCAGTTTCTTAAATAGAACTTGTGTTTCTTCTCTCATGTAAAATTTGGCATATTTTATCGTTCAAAGAATTGGCCCATTTTGTTTTAGCTATCAAATTCAGGGGCATAGAGACTTTTATATTACCATCTTTTCCATAGGGACCATGTGACATCCTTGCCTTCATTTGCAATAACAAGAATTAGTAAGGTAGTTGAAGCCATAAGTCTGGGCAGAAGCTTATGAGTTTACTAATATTTTCAAATAACTTGCTTTTGTCTCATTCTTTTTTTTCTGACTTTTTGTTTTAAATTTCACTGATGTCTACTCTTTTTTTGGATTGTTCTACATTTGTTCTTTTTAAAGATTTTTTTTTAAGGTTAAAAACTTCACTTTATTTTATTTTAGATCTTTTTTTTTTTTTTTTTTTTTTTTTTTTAATATAGCACAAGATGTTCTCAATGCTCCTCTGGGCTCTGCCTTCACCATTTCAAATGTTTTGACAAATATGTACTCTTTATTTTCATTTAGCACAAAGTTTATAAAGGAAATGCAAGATTACATGGGTCCGAAAAAAATTTCTAATGGAGGGGTAAATGATAAATTGATCTTGACCTGACCTTGCACTTGTTTTTGCTTTACGTCTTTCGATAGCCTGCTCTTAGTCACTGTCTGCACTGGAGACTGTATCTTGAAGAACCGCCTTTTGGATCAGATATTGTCCCTTTACCTCTTGACAGCTTTCCTTCTAAGTCTGCTGTCTATGTAGCTGACCAGCATTGATCAGCATCAGCACAGTGTGTGTGCTGGTTACGTTTCCGTTGCTGTAATAAAACACCACAGCCAAGACTGGCAAGGATTTATTTTGGCTCACAGCTTCAGAAGCAGAGTCCATCCTGGCAGGAAGAGGCTTAGCAGCAGGCAGCTGGATCAGAAAGCTGAACCATCACATCTTCAACCAGAAAGCAGAAAGGCCAAACTGGAAGTTTGTACAACAGAAAATACCTATATCCTAGATTTTCATAGGATGTAGATATACTTTCCAAACTTAGGGTGTAAGAGAACAAAGAAACACAGAATTGAGTTAACTATCCTACAAAAGACAACTATTATTATGTTTAGACGTGTTCTGGGTCCTGAAGAAAAAATGCAATCAGGTTACAGCATCCCACTCCTTCACTCCGCTAGAACTCCCTGTGGCCATTCAGAACCATTGTAAGGTTGTACTCGCAGCTCTCAAACTTTAGAACGGAAGCCATGTGAATAGCAGGCACCTCGGCCCCACATTCAACGTGACAGACAAACGAAGTTTCACTGTCCTAGGCACTTCTGAACTCAGATTTACCTGACGCAGGAGATAACTTCAACCCCCTAGAGTCATCTCCCAAATTAAAACGAGTTAAAAAGAAAAAAAAAAGCTATGCAAACACAAATACCTGCAGACAGAGCAGACTTGAGGCCTGCACTTGAACTGTTTTGGCTTAGGAGAGCAAGTGAGAGACTTCAAGTTTAGTGTACGCATTCCCAGGCTGGAGGGTCTCAATGAATCCTCACTGTTAGCTTAACCAGGCCCCACTGTTTAAACCAGCATTCACCCTTTAACACATTTCAGCCAGAGCTGGGCAGGTGTAATGATTTAGTGAGAGAAGAAACACAGTAACAACACAGTTTAAGGGGCCAGGTGTTGCTGCTTCTAATTTCAGCAATGTGATGTTCAGTGAGTGTGCAATCACTCCCTTCTCTAGAAACTCCCTCATCTTGAAAGTAACACAGATCTACTTAAAAACAGGGGGAAATTAGTTTTATGACTCAACACACAACTGACCCTTTAAAAACAAACATTTAGAAAGCCTAAACAGGATAAGTTCTTTTTTAATGTTTCAGAAAAAATTAAGTCATACTCAAAAGTTTGTGAACAAAAATGAAATTCTGATAATACAAATTATCAAAACAAACAAAAACCTCATGAATAAGTAACAGTGAAAGAGCCATTAAGTTTGTTTAGATAATTAGGTACAAAGAAACACACTCCATTAAATGTAAAGGGGGCCTACCTATATGCAAAGTAATCTGCAGTGCTTGTTTTAAAGGCTGACGGTCACTACATGGTGTCCAAAAGCACTCCAGAGGCCTGTCGCTGGTGACATTATTTCGAAGGCTAATGAGCTTCTAGAAGTTTAGACCTGGCTGACAGAAGCAGACCACACCCCTCTGGTTCTGGCCTGCTTTTTCTCCTTCTAGGTCCACCACAACCACACCCCATTGCCAGACAGAGCATGTCTGCCTGGCCTTCCATACCACACAGCTTCAATATCTCTGAAGATTGAACCAAAAGGAACCTTTCCTCTCCTGCTTCTACCAAATAATTTGTCGTAGTAAGAAAATACACAATCAGGACCAGCGAGGCAGCCGGAACTTTGGTTTGGGAAGGTACATGGACGAGGACAGTGCCAAGCCTGGTGTCAAATGTCAGTTGGTGGTTCTGGTGAGGATTCACAAGAGCAGACAGCTAACAACAGGGGCTGCTTGTACTCAGGTAGGGGAAGAAGATGGGGACAGGTGCTGGAGGCCATTCGTGTCACATCCTGACCGAGAGCCTGGCTATGCTATCTATGCTGAGATTCCAAGTGAGGCTAGATTTAAAAGTAATGGACTAATAGGAAATCTCAACAGCTTAACATCTAGGCTGCCAGGAGTACTGCTTGCAGCTTTTATCCTAGTTTACAATGACGGGTGAAAGGAAAAGCATCTGAAACATGGAGTTTGTTGAGGAAAGGGAAGTATTACACTCATGTATAGCAATTGTTGATACACGAACTGTGACCTTAAGAGTTACAGCCTGATTAAAGAGAAGCTAGGCACTGAATGATAGGACACAGGCCACCAGGGCAAGGCCTTACCCATCAAAAGCGACAAGGTAAAAATTCCTTTAAGAATGCCTGGTTTAAGAAACAATAAAAAGGCTAAAAACCCTCCGGTGGTACCTTTCAAGGACACAGAGTTGACATTTTCCAACGGTTCAGCCAAAGAAGCACACATGAGGCCACTGAAGCTACAGCTGAATAGGACATGTTTACTTCTTGAGTGGCAACTTTATTTTTGAAGGTTTTTTGGGGCAACAAGATCTCAATACATCACTCAGACTATTCTTGAACTTGAAATTCTGCATCAGCTTTGAGTTTGAATCACCATGCCTAGTTGAGCATCCATTTATTTCCTTCCTTCCTTCTTTCTTTGACAGCCTTACTTTTTTTTAAAGATTTATCTATTTATTTTATGTGTATGATTACACTAAAGCTGTCTTTAAACACACCAGAAGACAGCATCAGATCCCATTGCAGATGGTTGTGAGCCACCATGTAGTTGCTGGGAATTGAACTCAGGACATCTACAAGAGCAGTCAGCCCTCTTAACCACTGAGCCATCTTCAGACCATTTCTTCTTCCTCATTGTCCTCCTCTTCTCTTCTCTTGCTCCTCCCTCTTCTTTCTGTTGTGCAGTTGTTTCTGTTTGTATTACTGGGGTGAGAGCCCTGGGATTGGATGGAGACCCTGTGAAAGGTAGGCTCCATCTCACATTTAGCTATCTTCCAGCCCAGAATCTGTTCACTTTAAATGGTATAGACTGCATAGCGTTAACTAGAAACGTATACATCAAGCTTTCAGAATCCATTCCAACTGCATCCCCATCTTTTATGTATGAATTAACATTCATGTTTCCTTGTCTCTCCAAATGTTTCTATCTCTACTTTTCTCATCAGCATTCATCTATAAATCACCATCTCTCCTTTCTGTGCAAGATTCTAAATAAACTCCTACAGAAAAAAAAACCTTTGATTAACAACCCAAAACTTCTGTGTTTAGGATAACAGTCTGATTCTTATCTTACTAACCAAATCTTACAGAGAGTCTCAACATTATTCTTTAATAAAAAAGGGGGGGGGGCAACTTTTAAATATGGCGCCTAGCCTCACTGACATCTCACGAGAAACTTAACTCATCCACAGTTAGTCACCATCCCTTATTCAAGTACTAGGTATCTGGACTTCACAAGCAGTCCTCTTCCTAAATAGAATCCATTTTGGTTTGTTAGTAGAAACAGTAATGAAACTAAGGAAATCCTCCCAGACAGCATGTATTTAAAAAAAAAATCTAGAGTTTACATCCTAAAAAGGTTGCTCATACCCCACCTATATGAACTTCAGGAAAAGGTTGGTAATACGGATGTATTTAAGTGTTAGTTCTACGTGTAAAACTGTGACCAGTTCCCACCTCTGTTGCAGAATAACCTAAATAAATGTAGGAAAACCAAATTGTTTAACTTTTTTTATATATTTTCACTTGGAGAAACCATGTTTTACAAGAAAAGACACTAAACCACTACCTCTCAAGTTTACGTTCTATGATCTTAATATCAAAACAACTGATATGAGATCATTTGAAAAAACCACACACAAGCTCTAGGTAGAACTGTAATAAATTCCTTTTATAAACAAAATCTTAACTGAAAAGCCACAGTAGATGGAAAAGGAGAAAGGCTATTACTTTGCAAACTCCAGTGAACATCTACAATAGTTTTATAACACATCTAGGCATTCTAGGGTTTTATATCTTTACCTGCCTTCCATTTCTTAGTTGTTCCTTACTGCCAATTATGAACACAGATTTGACCTCAAACCCAGTTTTGAGTTTGAGTGCCAAGAAAAGCAAAAAATCCAAATTTTTATTTTGATATTATAGTTTTAATTTTAAAAAATAGTTGTTTAGAACAAAATATCCCAAAATAGGGGTGGGGGTGGGGCAGAACAGAAGAAGAAGCAGCAATATTTACTTACAGTCATTCACTGTATGGAAGGTGTATTTCAGGATTGTATCTAGGATGCACTTGCTCTCGGGGGTGTTCTCAATAATTAAACTGACCTAGACACACACTACCAAAAATAAGAATACTATGTAAGGGGCACATTTACAGTCGATATTCATAAAGGCAGTAAAGCAAAAGAAACTATCACCAGAGTCCATGCATGGCCTACATAACTTCCACAGAACCACCAACGGCATCAATGCAATGTGCCCTTTCCACAGCTGTACTGCCGACCAGCTACTAACCAGGAGAAGGTGAGACTCAGGGTAAGGGCACTGAACTGAACTGCTTGAAGCCAGTGCCCCACATATGGGAAAGTGCATTTAGTTCAGCAGCAATACAGCACAGTGTGAAGATGTTGTGCTTAGACACAGATACTCCCGAACAGAAAGATGGACAAGGCGAGTCAAGATATAAAACCATAGTACACTGTTAAATAACCTTGAAACGTACATATACTGCAGTCCTTAGAGAGACGTTCATCTCATTGTACAAGTAAAGGGAGACGTCTGTAAAGTTACCTATTGTAGTTTATGATATAATAAATACATATCTATATAGCATTGTATATACATATATAGAATGTGTGTTTATGTGTTATTTACTTGCCAAATTTTTGTGGATCTGCAACTTTCAGGAATGGGGAAAACAAGAAAAGAAAACCTTTCACCACAGATTTCTGCTCCCACAGTAAAACATACTTAGTCCAGGAAAGGCTGCAATCCCCCAAAGGTTCGTTTCAGGTGTTTGCTTTACAGTTCACTGGAGAAATAAAACTAGCGGAAATTTTTGATTTCTAAATGTATATTTTCTGTTTGCCAGCTGTTTCGACAAAGTATCTTTTAATATTTAAACTAACTGATGCAAATTCTTTAACAGAATATAAACTCTATCTGACTGATTAAAACAGAGCAAATCAAAATAATCCAGTGATTCACTCTGATTGTAAACAATATATAAAATTTAAATTTCAAATTTCAAAATAAGTTAAAGAAAAATTCTACTTTCAGGGCCTATGCTGTTATAAAGATCTGACAATTTTAAGGGGAAATGTATATGAAAAGATGCAACAAAAATTTTGGCCCACATTTTCCTAAGAGAAACATATATTTAACTACACTATTTTGTCCCTTAAATTTAATGACTTCATAATTTGTTGGAAGATTTTTAAACAAACTGGCATATCAGATTACACAACAGAAAAACATCAATCAAATTTAGCAAAGAAAACTTATATAAGCCTTTTTTTACAGAATTAAAAAACTCTAAATGGCTATGATTCCTCTATTAGCAGAAACACATAATGCAGTCTTTATAAATCTGCCACAGATCAATATCCACACAGACACAGATACAGATATGGAAGATCACTGGCAGTCTATTTTTGAACAGTGTATGGGACCAGCAGTTTGTATCAGACCATGGCACGGTACGGACCCTGCATCTTTAAGAACTGAATAATGAACGAAGGCCCTCCAGCAACAATTTGAGGTGGGAGGTGACTGAGTGGACAGTTCTCAATACTCATGATTGACAGCTTGCTGCAGAGAGCAAGTTCAAAGGGGAGGCTGTGAAGGTTGGGGTTGTCATTCAAATATAGTTCTTCTAGGTTTTCCAGTGTACCTGTTTAGGAAGGGGGGAAAAAACTTAATTACTACTCTTAAAACTCTGACAAGTGTAAATTTTAAACTACAACATATTCAAATCAACTGGAGAAACTTTAAAACTCCATTGTATAGGTCCCTTTCAGTACCACTGAAATCACAATGGTTTTGAAGCTTAAGAGTTTTTTTAGAAACACTCCATTTTCAGGGGTTCCACTGGGACAGGTGGAGTTCACATATGGATTTTTAAACCTTTATTTTAAAAGTCAAAACGCAAGACTCCTTGCCAATGACACCAGGAAAGCAGTAAGCCACCAGTCAACAGGATAGCTGTGTCTAGATGTAGAATGTTCAAGCTTAGGAAAGCCTATACAAAGTAAGTTATTGTCCTCACTTACAGACAGTGGGGCTGATAGGTCTCTATCCAGAGCTACAAAGATGGCTGAAACCCAGTTTTTTAATTGTTTGCACTTCCAAAAACATTCTTTATTGCTTTCTTTTGCTTCCAGAACAGGACATTATAGAAAGCAGACCATAATCCATAGAACTACTAACTTAGGAACTACTTAGTTAACTTGCACTGCCAAAATTCAAAGTAGCTGTATTAATTATATAAATACTTTTGGAAAAATTCTAAAAGTAAACTTAGGCATTGACAGTAATCAAGTACTACTACTAACCCAAAAGCCCTCTGAGAAATGTTCTTTTGGAAGCTACACAGCGTGGCTTATGCCTCAAGTGCCAGCACTGCAATTAGAAACAAGACCTAAAGAAGACAAAGGAGCCACTGGTGTCCTTTCCAAAGACACTGCTGATTTAATTCAGGCCCATGTTAAGTTTGGAAGAACAAAAAAATTATTTGTAAAAAAGCTTGTTTGTAAATTGAGATTTATTAAGTCTATGATCTCACATGCACAGGTTCCTACCAATTTCCTCAGGAAGGTGAGTGAGCAGGTTCTCTCCAAGACCAAGGTGTGTGAGGTTGGTAAGGTGACCGATGCCTCTGGGAAGAGTGGTTAGCTGGTTGTTTGTCAAGACCAATTTCTAAAAAAGTAACAAAATAAAAAAGGTTACACATGCACTTCCTACAACTCATGTGTGCTTAAAATGATGCACCTAACAAATGTGACACATTTAGGTAAACTGAGTCAAACTTGCTTATTATTTGTTAGAACAAAAGCAGACAGTGTATTTCATGTTCATAAGGACAATAAGACAAAACTCGTCATTTCAAGAATTATATCAGAATCTAAAGAGAAATGTAATGTGAAATGGTTTACGGATTTTAGTTATACAATTCTGAAGCCGCTGGGAGGCTCACCTGTAAGTCTTTCAGATAAGCAATCTCATTGGGCAAGGACTCCAGCTTGTTCTCCTCCAGGTCCAACTCTCGTAACTTTCTAAGGTTCCCAAGGCCGTGGGGAAGCTTCTTTAGAAGATTGTTCGATAATATTAAAACCTAAATAGAAAGGAGTAACAACATTTTGTGACTCAAACATTATATATGATGTTGTGTGGATTAAAGTTTATTAAGCAATGCTAATTTCCAAAAACGAGTACTAAGCATAAATTATAACTAATACACACTTTAAAACTAACAATTACTACAAAAGATTCAGTTACTTAATTATTTCTTGGTATCATTAGTTTTTAACTTTTGACTAAATTTTAAAAAAGAAAAAATTATCTGCCTTAAGATTAAAATAGTTTGACAGTGAATAATTATAAGTATTAATAAGAACATGATTATAAATAAGAACTGATTCTACAAACTTCCTTAAAATATTCACTTAAGGAAGGCAAGCAACTGGCTTACAACTGTGTAGATCAACCCACTGGAGTTACTCCTTAGTCATTTCGATCATCCTAAAGCCACTAAGACTGCAAAGAGCTGAGGAAGCTACAGTCCTGTCTCCGAGGACTCACTCAGCATGGAAATGGGAGCAACACCGGGAACTGACCCAGGAGAAAGGGCAGTGAACTGGAAGATGACGTGACAGTCAAACAACCTTCACAGGGGCTGCATCTCAGATACCCTACATATCAGATGTTTTTAACATTACAACTCATAACAGTAGCAAAATTACAGTTATAAAGAACCAATGTAAATAATTTTATGGTTAGTGTCGCCATGAGAGATTATATTAAAGGGTCACAGAATTAGGAAGGTGAGAGCCACCATATTATAAAATAGTAAAATATAATTATTAAAAGTTTTAAAATTTTTTTAAGATAGCATATTTACTATCTTAGTAAGCTGTTCACTACAGATAAAAACTTCACTAATCAAAGACAGTGGCAGTCATTCTTGACTAAAGAGTAATTTTTAATTATGGGGGAAAAAAGAGCTTTTTAAAGGAAAAAAAATCAAACTGTTCCAGACTAGACTCTAGGATTCTACACAGAGCTAGAAGAAATATGGACAACACACAGGGGAGTGATATAATTAGGTCAAAGGCATACAACAGAAGGTTCTGAATGACAATCTGAAGAATCCATAATTATTGACATTGTCATGTTTCCTAAAAGGAATTAGAGAAAATGTTTTAAAGGGGTTCAATTTTAGATCCCTTCTCTTCAAACAAAGCATTTAAATATCTAAGCTTTTGTTAGGCAGAGATGGTTCAGGGCAGTCACACACCTCACTATCCTAAATAGGGTTGTGTTAATGGAGTCTAATTGTGACCTTATCTAATTATAACCTTTAATCAACAGAGACTGCTGACATTAACACAAAGCTTGTAAGGTAGCCTGCAGGGTTTTGGGGCATCCTAAGTTGTAATGCCCAAAATTAACCTGGAAGCCCCATGCTCCCAAGGACCAGGTCACTTCCTGGAATGTTGGGAGTTATAGTTTTTTTTATAGAAAAGTGTGGTGGCCTATCAGTTTTTCTCCATAAAAATCTCTACAGCATGCTGTTTCAGGGCCACTCAGCTGGAAAATTCCAGGAA
This sequence comes from Micromys minutus, assembly GCF_963924665.1. Classification (NCBI taxonomy): domain Eukaryota; kingdom Metazoa; phylum Chordata; class Mammalia; order Rodentia; family Muridae; genus Micromys; species Micromys minutus. Next base: position 6,796,642 of record NC_137971.1, read on the forward strand.
TGGCCCTGACCAAAGTCCATCTCTTGGTCAGTATTTAATACTTAATAAAGCTTGCTTCAAATTTGTCTCAAAATGTTTTCTCTGGTGAATCTCAGGATTTAAAAGTACCCATATTCTAAACTCACCTCAAGAGAAACAAGCCCAGACACATCCTCTGGGATCTTTGTGAGCTGATTAGTCGCTAAATTCAATTCTACCATAGTGGTCCAAGTTCCAAAGTCCAAAGGAAGTGAAGTTAGCTGATTGTCCTGGTAAAGATAAGAAGCATCCCAGATAGAAACAAAGACACCATTTGTATTTTCCTTTGCAAACAAAATACTTAAAAAACTTTATTCTCAATTTTTATTATATAAATAAAAAAACTGAATAAAATGTAGCAAAAAAAAAAAAAAAAACTTCTGAGGTTTCCAAGTTTTAATTACACTTTTATTTTTAGGTTAAACTGATTTTCTTATGTGGGTATGTGTAATAAAAATTATATATATGTGTGTGTGTGTGTGTGTGTGTGTGTGTGTGTGTGTGTGTATGTATGTATGTATTACAGAAAAATTACTCAAAATTTCAAAGATTCTAATGACAAATGGGCTTTCTCCACTTTATAATAATGTACAGAAATCACTGAATAAAATAAGAATGTTCAAATTAAGATATGCGCAGGATATGGGCAAGATCGGTGAGTGGATAAGGGAACTTGCCAGCAGCCACACCATCAATATAAACATGGTAAAAGGAGAGAACTGACTGCCAAAAACTGTCCCGGATCCTCACCACACATGAGCCGTGTTGCTTATGCATGCATACACATAGATACAAACAAGTGAATAAATGTAGTTTTAAAAACTGTTCTAAAATGTCGAGCAATGGTGGTACACACCTTTAATCGCAACATTTGTGAGGCTCAGACAGGAGGATCTCTGACAGAGAGACTGAGGCCAGCCTGGTCTACAGAGCAAATTCCAAGACAGTCAAAGCTACACAGAAAAACCCTGTCTTGAAGAACTAAACTAAATAAACTAATTAATTAGAAAGTATTGTAAATATAAAAGGAGAAAAATGTCAAGCTTCACTGCTTTTTACAAGAAAATGCTTTGCTGATCACTTGTCACATTTGAAGGAATTAGACAAAGTTCTACAGTTCCCGTTGTTTTATTGAAACCTTAGGCAAACCTGCCTCGGCAGATAAACTCTAAGAACACCAGAGCCATAAAAATGTCTATTCAAATGTAAAAACTAGCAAACACCTGCACCACCAGGGTCTGACCCTACTAGAAACTGAGACACTCTGCGTGAAGCCTGGCACTAAGCTAACCCACCAGCACTGCCACACAATGAGCACTGGGCAGGAAGGCTAATGCACCCGTCATCACATGAACAGACTAAGACGTTGTACGTGCGTTTTAAGATTTTCTTGAATTAACCTTTTTACTTGTATGTATTCAATGAATTATCATGATGAAGTATAGAAACAAAGAAATCACAGATTAGACTGTTAAGGGTCACGGTTATGGTGCATGGTTTGAAGACAAAAAGACTTCATACTTTATGTCAGAACACTCTGATCTGAAGAAACTCAGGTTTCCTGGATTCCTACCCTGATGCACTCAGGATTAGATATGTGAGCATTTCCCTTAGCGTCTATAATTTAGTTCACTTTAAATTAAATCACAAGACTAATAATTTTCCATTTATTTTTCTCCCTCTACAGTAAATTTCATTAAAAATGTGAAAGCGGCTCATGGTAGGGCATATGGGCAGGCAAAGAGCCTGACAGTAACACATCAATCACTCCAACACAAAGAGAAATGCTGTCTTAAAAAGCTCAGCTCATTGTGACTACATAACACCTTAGAACCTAACATAATAACCAGCATATTTAAGACAGCTTAAACTTGTGCATACTTTATCTTTGACTTAATAAACTGAGAATACTGCAAAAATTATTTTAAATTGCCTTAGTCTAAAGCATTAATTTTGGTGGTTTCATATTATTTCATTAGATATATTACTTAAAAATTTAAACTTCTGGCATAAGTTGGCATTTATAAGATATATATATAAGATATATATATATATATATACATATACATACACACACACACCATATATCTCCTTACAGTTGCATTTTTACAAACATCCACAATTGTTCATTGAGGACAAACTTCTAAGGCGATGCTCAGTTTGAAGACATCTGTTATCCATTCAGATGTTAAGGATGCCTTAGCATCTTTGTCAGCAGTTGATTTCATTGACAAGGCATTACCCACTTCCCATATATGTAGAGAAACATAAATGAGAACCACAGCATCAGTGCCCGCGAGCGCACGCACACACCCCAGATGCTTACCTTCATATTCAGCTTACTTAGCACTTTAGCTCTGGAAAAAATTCCAAAGGGGATCTTGTTGATTCGATTGTGTTCCATGTTGAGGGAATAAATGGTGGAAAACTGAGACGGACCTCCGACTGGATATAACTGGAAGCAATTTCTAGCTAAGGTTAAGCTATTCAATTTTACAAGACTGGATAAAAGACTCTGCAAAAACAAAATAATTATAAGATTCAGAAGTGAACCAATACTCACTTTAAACAAAGCAGTAGCTTCATAGGGAATAATGACAGCCTGGTCAGGGTGGGTCTGTGACTATATTCAGGGACAATCAATCATTAAACAGATACAGACTTTATAGCAAGCAATAGCGAACACAAAATTAAGTACAGGAAAAACTCAAAGCAATTGCACTAAAATGAGGAACAAAACAAGGTTGTCCACTCTTACCATGCCTACTCAATATAGGACTTAAAAAGTTTTAGCTAGAGCAGTAAGACATTGAAAGAGATCAAGAGGATACAAACTAGAAAAGAAGAAGTCAAGTTATCTTTATTTGCAGATAATAAAATAGTATATATAGATGACTCTAAAAATTCCACTAGGCAACTTCTATAGATGATGAACATTTTCAGCAAAGTGAGTAGATAAAAGATAGATACAAAGTGGGTGGGACTCACAAAAATTAGTATCCCCCCTGTACAAATGACAAATGGACTGAGAAAGAAATAAGGAAAACACCTTTCACAATAGCCCAAAATAATATATCTTACGGTAAACTCTAACCAAGCAAACAAAGACTTAAATGGTAAAGACCTCAAATCTCTGAAGAAAGAAACTGAAACTATCAGAAGATGGAAAAGCATCTCCCATGCTCATTAATCAGTAGAAATCAACATAATAAAATGAACATCCTACCAAAATCAATCTACAGGTTCAATGCAATCCCCATCAAAATTCTAACACAATTCTTTACAGACCTTGAAAGGACAATTTCCAAGTTCATATGGAAAAACAAAAAACCCACAATAGCTAAAACAGTCCTGTACAATAAAAGACCTGGTGGAGGCCTCACCATCCCCTGTGTCGGGTTTTACTCAGACCAGAGAACTGTCCACTTTATAATCCTATTATCACTCCCATGCTCAAAACAGAAAGAACCTGTGGGGTCCCAGTCCCTGTTTAAAAACATATGATAAAAGATCAGTTCTCATCAAAGACTGCAAAAAAAAAGTGATAAATAGTAGGGCATTTATTTCACTTTATTTTATTTGCAGTTAATAGTATAAATGCCAATGAATTGACTTAGTTCAGTTGTACAATATTAAACATAAAAATATGCACCTATGACAATGTCTATATCCTAGCAATCTGTATATAAAATAACATTTTAATGTTTAAACTTTATAGGGACTCCGTCTAATAAAGAATCTCCTCTAGAATCTCTCTGGACACAGTGGCACACATGTCATCTCAGCGCTCAGGAAGCTAAGGCAAGGGAACAGCTACAGCTGTAGGGCCCACTTCAGCTACATCGCAAATACCAGGTCAAAAGGCTACAATATGGGCTGAAGAAATGGCTCAGCAATTAAGAGCACTGACTGCGCTTCCAGAGGTCCTAAGTTCAATTCCCAGCACCCAAATGGTGGCTCACAATCATCTGTAATGGATCCAATATCTTCTGGGTGTGTCTTAAAACAGTGACAGTTACACATACAAATTTAATAAATAAATAAAATAAACATTTTAAAAGGCTATAACACAAGGTCTTATCTGTAAAAGAAAAAAAAAGTCATACTGAGAAGAAAAAAAACCTAATTAATGTGCTAAGTGATCAATTTTGGGTTTGTTAAAATTTAAAAAGTGGGTACCATTAAATAATATGAGGTTTTCCATCTTAATTATTCTGAATTGTAACTATTACAAGATGAAAATCCAGACAATCTGGTTCTTAGAACTGCATCTGATACCTTGGACTAAATTATTCTGAGTGAGGTAATCCAGACCCAAAAGGACATGCATGGCATGTACTCACTGATAAATGGAGATTAGCTATAAAGCACAGAACACCCAGGATACATCTCACAGACCCAAAGAAGCTAAAGAAGGAAAGCCCAAGTGAGGATGCTTGAAGCTAGCTTAGAAGGGGAAACAAAAGTCATGGGAGGCAGAGAGAGGAAGACACCTAGGGGAGGGAAGGGAAATAGAAAGGCAGTACCAGGTATGAGGAGAGAGTGAGAGAGTTCCAGAGGGCCAGACAAACGAATAGAAATCTGCAACTGGGGGATAGGGTCAGGGAAGATCTCCAGGAAGTCCCAGAGATGAGGGAGGTTCCCAGGTTAATGAAGGTAACTTTAGCCAAGATGCCTAACAGTGGGAACCTGAAGAGGCCACCTCCTGTAACCAGGCAGGACCCCCAGTGGAGGGATAAGGACACAAACCCACCCACAAAAGTTTTGATACAAACTTTGTCCTGTCTAAAAGAAATGAAGGGACAAAGATGGAACAGAGATTGGAGGAATGACCAACCAATAACAGACCCAACTCCCATGAGCAAGCACTAATCTCTGACACCATCAATGATGCTGTTGTGCTTGAAGGCATGACAGTCCTCTGAGAGGCTCCACCCAGCAGCTGACTGAAACAGATGCAGATACCCACAGCTAAACACTGGATGGAGCTTGGGACTCTTATGGAAGAGTTGGGGGAAGGATTAAAGACAAAGGATAGGAACCCCACAGGAAGACCAACAGAGTCAACTAACCTGGACCCCTGAGAGCTCTCAGACACTGAGCCACCAAACAAAGAGCATGCATGGGCTGAACCGATGCCCCCAGCATATATGTAGCAAAGGATTGCTCTGTCTAGCTTCAGTGCAAGAGGATGCACCTAATTCTACAGACTTGATGACCCAGGGAAGGGGGATACCCAGGAGGTACCCCACCCTCTTAGAGGTAAAGGGGAGGGAAGCTGCAGGGAAGAACTCTAGGAAGGGGACAGCATTTGGGATATAAGTAAATAAATGAATAAATTTAAAGGAAAAAAAAACTGTAAAGGTCAATGGGGAAGCCCAGAGTTCCTGTATTTCATGTTACATTATATTGTGCTTGAATAATAAGCAAGCACATTGCCAACGATGCAGAACTATGGCATACTGTCTAACAGAGAAGACAAGAGTTAAGCTCCATGTCACACTGAAGCCCATTGTTCTACAACTCATCTTTATAAATGAGAGGATGGCTCCAGAGTGCAAGCCTAAGTAAGAACTGTCTTCTACTCAGACCTGAAACAAGCAAGAGCAGGCAGACCAGATAGCAAGATGAAAAATGACTTTTCCCTAATACACAAATGTTTTTTCAAACAGAATCAGCATAATTTAAGTTAAAAATAAGGTATAAAAATATCTGATTTGTTGGCTGTTGTACACTAAATAGGTTTTTATATTATTGCATTAATGGGGTGCTGATTTGGGGTTACAAAAGTTAATATCCAGTATTAATCATGACAATAAATAGTGCTATACAGATTATTCTTTCCAATTATCAGATGTGTCTTGTTTCTAGCTAAACAGGGAAGCTGAGTTCTAAATCAAGTCACACAGCTTTTCCTTGGAGGCAGACCTTACTATTGCTCTCAGTGGTGCAGAGGGAGCACAGCTGGACTTTCACTCTGGTTTCCCCTTTTCTCCACAGTAAAAGAACAAACAGTATGTTCTTCTTATACACAATCTTTCTTTTTTTGGAATTTACCTCAGTAGGGGTTGCCTGTAAGTGACAGCATATTCATTAAACAGTCCCAAGAACTAAATTATGGATCCAGCTGTAAGACGGCCTAGAGCTTCCTCCATTATCTTGCAAACTATCTGCAATTACACTTGTTTCCTCTGAGCTACCTCTTACCTCTGGTAGAGTAGAAACGTTATTGTTCTCTAAGTTTAACTCCTCCAGTGCACTGCATTGTGCTAATGATCTGGGTATTGCTGACAATCTGTTGTATCTCAGGCCAAGGCGATTTAAACTGGACAGGTTTCCTGTAAATACAAGAAAAAGAAATTTATTGTTTAAAAAATCTGATAAGCCTTCACTGTCCAAGCTACAGCCTAGGTATTCATTATACTATTTCAGCAGATCTGTAAACCAGGGTTCATTAACTGAATAATGAAATAGACAGCAATGAGTTACTTTTTCAATGAACTATTAGAAAGCTTTGGATCATTTAACAAATTAACTTTAACTTACAGAACATGATTTTGATCATCTCACACAAATGCTACCATGACATCCAATGGTATCTGAGCATATCCAGTTTGAACACACCTAAGACACTACTGAGCAAAGACAAAGTGGAACATCTTATTCCCCGGTTATTTTCTGGTTTTACTGTTAGACAATATAGGGAGCTACATTTAAGCTGCCTGGATGAATATGGTATCTATTATCATAAAAGATTCATCCAATATTTACTAAACAACACACATTAATTTGTTTTGATACTTAAAAGGGCATCAGTAACAGCAATTAAATCCAGTATATTCCTTCATCATAACTGATTCGTTTTTAACTATAAATCACACTGGCTGCTCTGACATTTCTGGATGAGTGAGGTTACAATTGCAACTGTTACCCTTCCTTCTACTTTAACAGTTTCCCATTAAACATCCATTAGAAGTTATAGATGGATACCTGTGTCCTGTGTTAGTATTTGCAGATACATATTTGAGATTTTACACTTTCTCCAATCTACTGACACCCATTTCTTTTTGCTCTCATCGTGACCCATCTTTCTAGACACAACAATACTACGACAATTAACAGAGCTAACAGCACCCACAAAGCCTTGACAGTGTTAGAGAGCAGTCACTGTGCCCAGCCAGTCTTCACAGGATGCGTCCCTTCTCAGGAAAGACACTTATAGCTAGTTGTTATCCTTCAACATGTATGAGTCTATACCTTAAATCAAAAAACTATAACACAGGAACCCTGGCAAGTGTCTCTGTCTTCCCATTGGACTACAACTACTCTGTAGGTATATCACTTACGTTTCTTTTCTACAATCCTGTTGGGATGCTGGGCCAAGAACTTGTAATTCTAATTAAGTATGGTTCCAAAAGGTGTAAAATAGAATATAAAAGCAGCAATAAAAACTACCATTTAGCAAAAATAAGCTGAGCTTGCCTTCGAGTAATTTCTAAACTAACTCAAGATGCTTCACTGGGATCTTTCTGATCACACTCTGGTAAGACGTGTCTACTTTAAAAAGGGGTGGAAGGACAAAACACAACAATAAAGAAAACAGACTCTTTTCCAAAGCACCAGACAATTTAGAGATCAGAAATAAGAATAAGAATCAATCTTTACCATTGTAAAGATTGTTACTACTGCTCTAGGATACTGAGATATTTTTGCTACTTAAAAACATTAGAATAGTGAAAAATGAAAGAATCTATTTGATGACTATGTTAAAATTATATATATATATTGGCAAAAATGGAAACATCTACAAGTACAAGAAAAACTGGATAGCACAATGCAAAAGGAAAACCAAAGTATTTATATTATTTATAACATGTGCAGCAGCAAGAACATACACCATTTAGAAAAGTGGAAACCTATTTTGTAAGCTCTGTAACCCTGAAGGGCCAGAAATACTGTTGTTGATGGGTTTTTGTTTTGTTTTGTTTTCCTCCCTCTTTTAGCCTGTCAATTAACTGGGTAATCAGATAGTACCATTTACAAACTAAACCTTATGAGATTAGTAAGTAAGCCTGAAGAATTATGTTTCAAAGAAAGACAATTCTGAGTCTGGTATTATTAATTATTAGTTCAAATAGTTAAAAACTATACACATTTGGAGGTCTTATTTTATTGTGCACATGTGTTTGTATGTGCTAACACATGCAAATGGGTTCACAGGCTTGTCTGTGTAGGCCAGAGGCTGATGTTTTCTACATTCTCCCATCACTCCCTACTGTATTTTTTAAGATAGTTTCTTACTGACTCTGGTTCAGCTGACTTGAGTATACTGACTTGCCAGCAAGCCTGGGCATGTACCCATCTCCACCTTCCCAAGTCACAAGCACACTCTGCTGCACCTACACTCGCTACAGACACAATCAGGTTCAAGTGTGTACACAGAAAAACTAAACTACCACTTTTCCCCTAATACCGAAATGCGGCATGTCCTCAGGCCACACTGTGATCTCTGTGAGTCAAGGTACAATCACAAATGGCCACTCTTTATGCTGAGGACTAAAATATTCTCTTCTCACATAGACTATTTGATTACAACCTTTGATCCTAGAACGGAAAAGTTCTAAAACTTCCTGATGCAGGTTACTGAAACTGCTTCTTTACATAATAACCCCACAGGACCACTAGACTCAAGGTTGAGGTTAAATCTGTATACACATTTGTAAGTCTTACATTTCAATCTGCTTTCAAGAATGCAACATTCATAATGAAACATTTCAGACAAAACTGTTATGGCTATTTCACTTAGTTGAGTCTTGTAAGTCACTCTGTTTTCCAGCTAGATGTACAGTGCCTTAAAACTGGGGCCAAGGGTAGGAAAAAAACCTTATAAATGGTAAACTTTTGCATATCTAACAGTAAAATCATCTAAAATTTTTTCTCTCAATTTTAGCCTCAAAAATAGTTTCTTGACACCTAAAACTCAACTTTATTATTTGAGACAGCACAGCTTTGACAGGCTTCATGATGTGTCTGCAACACTATCCCTAACACTATGCAAGACTTCCTAGGATCGATGGGGTCACACCAATTACAGATGTTTATTTTTATTTGTTTCCCTTTTCAGATCTTCATAAATGCTACTATCAAAACATTAGTACAAAGCCAGGCAAAGAGCACCCACAGTTGAATACTGCTGGAAGTAGTATTATAACTGGCAGACTGAATTCTAAAAACTGTTTTACTTCATTAATTGAAAATGTTTCCTAACACCAGTTTTATCTTGTCCAAATCAGTCCTTCAAACTCTATATCCTTAAGACACTGCTCTCTTTTGTCTCTTTGCTAGTTTCTCCCTCATCACCTCAAAACAAAATTATTATGGTAACTGTCTTTGAAGATTCACTTTTACTACTTATATCATAATTGATATAAATCTCCTTTTATTTTCTTGTAACTGAGAAACTACACTCCCACTTCTTTCCCTGGTCTGTCAGATGTGTTCCACTACTCTGCTCGTCTTTTTGGTGCCTAGCTCTCGCCTGCTGACCCAGAAGCTGCTATATAAAATGCCAAATATCACAGTCTACTTCAAGATGCTTACTTCCACAAATGACTATTATGCTCAGAGTAATAAAGTCTGACCAAAATGTATAGAAAATGTATATAAGTGAAGGACAACTCTAGCAGGAGAGGTTAAAGCTGACCTTATAAACCGGGAGGGAGAACTATTGTTACAAAGGAACACCCCTGCCTGGTACCACGAAAGGAATGAACAAAGAAGGAAAGGTAAAAATGTGGAGGAGGGATCAGTGTGCCAGCTCAACACAGAGAGGCTTGACACTATGCCTGAGAACACACAGTCCTTTAGACCCCACAATGGTAGTTGTCCTGAAAGTTTCTTCTGACCTCTCGTGCATGTGCCCATGCATGAGCAGACATGTGTACGTACACACACACACAGACAGACACACACACATAGACACACACACACACAGACACAGACACACACACACAAACACTGGATGGATGGATGGATGGATGGATGGATGAATGGATGGATGGATGGATGGGTGGGTGGGTGGATGGGTAGATGGATGGATGGATGAGAAAATGTATAAACTATTAAATGAAATGCAGATGTAATACATTTACATGTAAGACAGGATATCAAAAGTAAAAACTTGGAGCCTGAGCTAAAGCCTTAGGCAGCCATCCCACGACAAGCAATGAGAACAGCTAAGACATAGCACTTGGCCACTTTTCTCACAGCTGAGAAAAGGAGGACAGGGTGACTTTAGCTCAGAATTTGAAGGTATCATGATACCTTCAAGGAGGGAGGATACACAGAGGGAGGAATGGTCACAGGAGAGGTAGCTGTGGCCACAGGAGCATTGAAGTGGTTGCTTACATCTTGATAAACCAGAAGTATGTCCTTTGTGTCCCGGTGACCCTACGACACATTTACTCTGCTAGGCTTTTTCTCTTAAAGGTTTCACAAACTTTCAAAAAAGCAGCACCGGATGGGGATCAAGTGTTCAAATACGTATGCCTGTAGGAACATTTCATATCCCAGTCATAACAAAACCCTATAGACAGGTAATCAGTGTGGAGTTTAGCATAAGGTGTGTGAAGTGACATCACAAAGAAGAAACTCAAACTCTAGCTTCTTCCTATCAACAAATCTTTCTTCAAGGCTGCCCTGGTTCATTTCTGTTGCTGTGATAAAATACCCTAACAAAAGGCAGCTTAAGAGAGAAAAGGTTTATCTGAGCTCATTATACCACACTCAGAAGCAGAGAGAAATAAAGTCCCTGTGTGATCACTTGCTTGCCTGTGCTCAGACCAGTTTCTTCACTCACACAGTAAAGACTCCTAAACAAGAAATGGTATGCCCCAGAAGGCTGAATTAAGATCCTCTCTATATGTCACCGTGATCAAACAATCCCCAGAGACTCTTCCCAAGTGATTCCAGGCTGTGTCCAGTTGAAAGTCAACAATTGGGAAGGTCTTCGCTGATTGTGCTCAGGTCTCTTGCTCCCTCATTGACACAGAAGAATGCTTGGCTCATTCCTAGTTGCTCCCCACTGTCCACACTGCTGAGTTCATGAACTATACTGAACAGATTTGTTCACAGAGCTTTCCCTATCTCTTCAGCTAGATTCTAGATCATGCAAACTAGTATTTAAATACACTTGTTCTTTCATATGTTGGGTTATTTTCTTCAACTGACTGAAAATCTTTTAAGGGGGCTTGTAGTAGGTATATTTCTCCTATCACAGAATACACCTTAGTGCTAATTACACAAAAAATACTGATTTATGCTTTTTAGTAGTTACAAAAGCTACATATTTATTTATCTGTCTTCTTTTTATTAGGAACAAGATACAGAAAAACGGCCTACAAAATTCTCTTCTTTGATTAATTCTCACTTTATAGGATAACAGAGGTCTATGAAAGTGAGACTTCTCTGGAGCCAGTCTTCAGACACACGTCAGAATTACCTGATCAGTATGAATAAGACTGTCTACAAAATCCACAGGGAAACACACCGTATAAGCCACATGGAAAGCGGTGATTTTTCTCACTTTCTGCACTTTCCCTACTTGCCACACTTTTAAAATCACAAAACACACAATTATTCTCTTCTCCAGTCCCCATGCTGCTTTCTTTCAATGATTACTTGTATGGAAAATCAAGGATTGATATATTTGGTCTTGTATATATATTTCATTCTATTTAACAACTCTAAGTACTCTGTGTGTGTGAGTACCAGTATCTATCAAATCATGAGTCAACTAATGTCATGTTTCTGTTTAGAGGATTCAGCAATGCAAACCTTCACTCATACATGCAAGCACACAGCAGAGTATTTCAAACAGTTAGGAATATGATAATCACACAGCTAAATCAATTTGAAAGTCATGGAGTAATATTATACTTTATTGCTTGCCTACAGCCACTGTTACAACAAAACTATCAAAGATGGGGAAGTTTCCTTCGAGTGCTGATTGTGACTGTCTGGAAAAGGCAACCAATCTTTAAAAAAAAAAAAAAAAACACTAGAAGTAGATATGGCATCTCTCTCTTCTTCTGACTAAGCCATTTATCATAGAAACATCTGCCAAGGACTCTGAAGTCTACCTGAAGAGCAAAAGACTAATAACAGAAAGAAAGGTTCCTACTTCACGCCTCTCCTAATCACTCTACAATAGAACAAAGACAACGCTCTAAGTCTCTCTTAATCCCACTGAAGCTGTTATTCTTTACCAAGTGTTAGTGTGGAGATGGATTTCTAAACCGTGAGCATCTCAAAAGCCAGTAAATAGATCCTAACTAAATCCCACCCTTAAAATCAGAATAGATTTCTAGAATTCAAACATTTCAAATTAAAAATGTTGTTGTGCATTAATGCACGGCATTACCTAGGACTACAATAGTGCTTCCCCTCCACCTAAGCTCTCTGACCTTCTCCTTTACAGTAGGGTTAGAAACCCATGAGAAATCTATGCTTGCAGATGCCTGATCACTTATTTAAGAGAATGTCAAAGAAGTGAGCATTCAGCTGTGCTCCTACTACTTCCGGCAGAGTAGGCAAAACCGGAACAGTCGTATGGAAGAGGAGGGAAGAAGGCAAGTGATACCAGGGTTTGACACACACTGGGATTCCTCAGCAGTGGTTCTACCTACAGGCTAAACGGCAGCCTTGAAGTCAAACAGTCTGCTTTAATGCTGAGACATTCAGACGAAGGAAACTACCAGAGCTAAGTGTCACTACATAAATGCAGACTAATCGTGACCGAACATTAACAGTTGGCTTCTAAGTGCTTAACTTTGACTATAAATTATTCTGTGCTCCACTCTGACAGCTTGCTTTCTTATGCTGTCAATTTTTTAAAACATGGTAAAATTACAAGGGTGTGAATTACAATTAGATACTTTCGGTTTCAGCAACTATAAATCATTAGGTTAGCTCTGTGTAACACTTCAGTAAGACTAATCCAAAAGGTCTTTTTAACAAAGTGCAAAAAAAAAAATATATATATATATATGTAGGAAGAACACACTATACTAAAGATGAAATAATGCCAAAGGTGCATTTTTTAAGCAAATTGAAGAAAAAGGAGATAATTATTTTAAGTTTTGAGTGTAAAAAAAAAAACAACTATTTCAAAGTCCAATAATCTTATCGCAGATGACACCGCACTTAAGTCACTTATAACCTTTGTTTCTGTTGTTACTGCTGTTGTCTGTTTTCTTTTGAGACAGGGTTTCTCTGTGTGACAGCCTGGCTGCCCTGGAACTCCCACTGTAAACCAGGCTGGCCTGACTCAGAGAGACCCACCTATCTCTGTCTCTGTCTGCTGGGACTAAAGGTGTGCGCCACCACAGCAGGCATAACCTGTCTCCACACCCATAATCACTGCATTTCTTCACAGTGGGACAGAAAGACCTCTGTGGACCGGCTAGTGCTCCGCCTCAAATCTGAGGTTTTGTTGCATCCTTCTCTCTTTATCTAATTTTTGAAAAGAAATAAAAGGTTGAATGTTTATCCTATTTTAGAACCTTTCTCCTCTGATTTCATAATGGTTATCAGAAATCCCAGAATGTTTTACAGAAAAGTAGGTTCATCCTCTGAACAAAATGACACTATAAGAAAAGTTAAGGTTTTCCTTTTATTCCCAGAGAAGTCTGAAAGTAGAAGAGGGCTCTATGCAATCCAGTGTAGTCTGAACCATTCAGCAAGGTTTACTGAAGACTCTAACTTAACTAATCGGCCATCCTTCCCATGCCTAGGTCTCTTTACCTAGCTAAGGAATTGTAGTGACCCTGGCATTGCAATCTAGGAACCAAATGGCAGTGATTACTGACAAGAATGAAGAGTCTCACAACAAAAGTTGATATTCAATAAGGCAGGGAAAACAGCTTAGTTACTTAAGGTGGAGAATGACTATTGGTAAGGTGATGCGTGATTTCAGTATATTTAGGACAAGATTTTTTTAGTCAAGAAAACAGAAGAGAGGGCAGATACTACAAAAACAGCAACTCTACAGAGCTGAGAGTAGCTTTTCTGCTTGCTCATTGTACTCGCATTTTAGAAATGAGCTATGATAATAGTAAATAGTGTAAATGTTCATAATAACAGTAATAAAAGTAATTTTAAAAGAAAAAAAGTATCAAGAGAACCATATGCTAATTAGATCAAGCTTGCCATCGACTATTCCAAATGAGCTGTTCTTCTGCAATGAAAAAGAAGAATCTCAAATGTCAGCTGAGGAGAGTTGATGATGGAGCACCTGCCTAGCACGTGTGGAGCCCTGGCTTCAATTCTCAGCATAACCATAAAATGTATGTATATAGTAGATTACAATCCGAATGTTTAGTTTCTCATTAAATCTCTACCTTTGGCTACTCAATCATAAAATATCAACACACTGGCATAGAAGGAAACACAGAAGACAAAATAGATTCTTTAATAAACAATACATAAGAAATGATTATAATATAAAACTTCTAATACATATTACATAATTTGACTTCACCACAAAACACAACTATTTTATCTCCCAGCAACTAACAAATTTATCATAAGTGCAGTATTATTTTAAATTCTTATTATTGGTTCCATTCTCGCTGATTTCTAATACCTACCTGTGATCTGATCATATAAAACATGTGAGACATGAAGTTTACAATATCATCTTGATTGCAAGAGATTACTAATGAAGTCAGGGCTGCCTGCTTTTCCGGAAGACCCAGGTTTAAGTCCCAGCACCCACATAGCAGCTCATAACTTCTAAGTCCTGATACAATCTTCTAGCCTCCATTGGTACCAGGAAAAACACGCATTCACAAAACAAAATCATAGTAAAGTCAAATGCCTTCATATCTATAATAATACTTGCTTGTAATTTATTTTGATTAGCATGTACAAGATCCTGGGATTCAAATTCCCAGTGATATACAATAAACAAACAAAACACAGAATTACCTCTGTTTAAAAAAAAAGAGACATGTATATAAAATTAAGAAAACTAGGAGAAATAAGGTTACATGGGACAATTCTCTCTCAAAGGAAGTGTGCCTACGGGACCCTAGCCCGAGTTCACAGGAGACTCTCCCCAGCCAGCAGTCTGCTCTCTCCATACGTGAGGATACTGCAGTATGCTGACCACAGCACCTGCTTATTATTCCTGAATAAAACAGAAGACAGACCAACGACCAATTCCTATACATCTACTTAATTGCTGGGATGAGTAAAGGTGACTAGAACTTGCTCAAGAAACAATTTAGCAACCTAAGAAACCCAGGACCCTGCAGCTGAGGTCTGGACACAGCTGTACAGCCTGGGCTAAGCTACACTTTGGTCTTCTTGTCTTATTTGCAGTACAGTAAAGCAACAATTTTTTCATTCTACAACTAAGCAAAATTCTAGATTTTATGAAAGATTTTTTGTTTTGCTTTGTTCTTGTAAGATAATTTTAACGTGACGAACCCAACGTGACGAACCCACGAGGTAAAAAGAGAACAAACATAAAAATTAGGCAGTTATTTTCCCTTTACTATTCAACAAGTTGTTCAAAATAAGGCCAACTTGTAAACATTTATTTCAATGTAGCAACATCCAATAAAAAAACTAAACATGTCACTATCCAATTTTTAAAAATGAATAGATATTAAGATAAAAATTAAAACACCTGTTGAGCTGGCCCAAAAGTATACTAGAGAAATGACATCATAAAAGATTAACACACACACACAAACAAACAAACAAAAAAAACATAGTTCTTAAACTTTAGAAATAAAGACCTGATTCTTTGTATGGTTGGGCAAAAAAATCAGCCACTTATTAAAAACAAACAAACAAACAAAAAAGCAAAAAACCATACATTGAATTCCAAAGGGCAGAACCAAAAGGCAGAGCTACTTCTTAATTCTGTAAGTTCCTCAAAGGAAGAAACCTGAGTCTAACATTGTGAGTAACAGTATGGAGGATATTACTATCCCCGTGAAATGTTCTGATAAAACTACTACTACACAGGCTTTAGCTAATCAGAATTTGACTTAAGGCAATTACAGCAATTGAACAGCTGATGAATAATAAAACTGACACAATAATGTAGACTAGATGACAGTATTACACGTGTTCTGACACTGTAACTGACACAGATCTGAATGGAAAAGGATCCCCAAGAAGTGTAGGCAGTAGGTCAGTGTAAGAACACACTCACTGTCTAGTTCAGCTGCACTGTGATAATCTATGTTCTACAAAGAATCTAAAACTGCTTTAAAAACATTCCTAATAAGGAAAAACTGTGACCCAGATATTTTCACTGGTGAATTTTATCAAATATCAATGCAATGCTTTTCTTTCTAGTTTAGTGTTTTTATGTGTTTTGCCTTCATGTTTGTCTGTGCACTGCTTAAATTCCAGAAGACCCGAAGATAGCATTGGATCTCCCAGAACTGGGGTCACAGACAATTGTGAGCTGCCATGTGGGTGCTGGGAATCATACTGGGGTCCCCTAGAAGAGCAGCTAGTGCTCTTATCCTCTGAGCTATCTCACCTGAATTATGCCACTTTTATATAAACTTCAAATAATGCAGAAGCACATTCCCAAGTTGTTATCTGTGACCAACTTCACTAGAGAAAACCATAAGAATATATTTGTTAAAAGTAAATCAAACAATCTAATTTTCAATGCTGTACAAAAATGTGCCTTAAGTAATTCCAGTCTTAATTTTCTTCCTTGCCTGTTTGTCTCTTACATTTTCCTAACACTTCACTCATGAAATAACCAACCTGTAGATCTGTCTTCACAAGTCTCATTAATTCCCTAGAAAAAACTTCTGGGACCTGGGAGACCAATCAGTGGGTAACGTACTTACTAAGCAGGGACGAAGATCCAAGTTCAGAACCCTGTAAGCAGGTGTGTTGGTGTACAGCTATAAGTCCTGTTCTGAGATATGGAAGGTTTATCTGAGGTTTAATCAAGCTCATGAAAATATAAAATTGTACTTTATTAGTTTCTTCACTGTACTACCTTGTCTTCTTCCAGAACTTTTCTCTTTTGTGACTTTTAAATTTCACTTATTTTATATTGTTTCTATCTTTCTGTTCTTGGTTCTGAGGTAATTTTTGTACTTTAGCATATGGGCTAGTATTTTGGTTTTTGTGTTTATGTATTACATAGCATTTTCCAACTAATTTTACTTGGTGAACACATCTTTCGAAATATCTTTCCATTTGCATACACACATGTGTACACGTGTGCTGGGAGGAGGATATACTAACCGTGGGCTGCTGGAGGCCAGAGTTCAATGCTCATTGTCTCCATTACTCTCCACATCATTTTCTCCGTTTCTCAGTGAACCTGAATCTCACTACTTGGCTAGAGCAGCCAGCCAGTAAGGTTGTGGGCTGCCCATGTCTCCATCACCCTAGCACTGGTATTGCAGGGGTATGCCACCATGTCCAGCTTTTTACATGGGTACTGGAACCTCACGATTGAACAGTGCTTTAGCTACTGCATAATCTCCCCAGATGTCCTTGGTAGACATCTCTAAAAACTGTGGTTTTGGTTTTTCTTTTGTGCATCAGCCTGAACGTGATCACACTCACGAGTACAGAACAGACTCCCTCTATGCTTTCATCTCTTCACTCCTCTCACCGTCCTCAGTGATTTAAAAAAAAAAAAAAAAAAAAAAAGTAGAAAATAATCGCCATGGTTTCTAATATCCTGAATCATCAATCTGTTCTTTTTATATTTTAAGCTTGTTTGACACACACTCCTATAACCTGTTACATAATGCAGACAATTTTGCCTTCCCAGTTTAAAGAAAAAAAATACTTAATTTAATACTAATACAAATACTATCATGATAGGAAGATCCAGGGGCCAAGAACTAGAAAGACATAAAACTCAGTTCTTTATCTAATATATAATTATATATAATGTCTAGGTCTCAGCTTGATTTTCTATAAAAAAACTGTTGGCTTGTACTATCACTTGGTGGTTGGTAAATCAACATCTCCCTCCAATTTAATACAGAAACAAAAAGCAAAACAAAAC
This sequence comes from Micromys minutus, assembly GCF_963924665.1. Classification (NCBI taxonomy): domain Eukaryota; kingdom Metazoa; phylum Chordata; class Mammalia; order Rodentia; family Muridae; genus Micromys; species Micromys minutus. The sequence goes on from NC_137971.1 coordinate 6,814,730, forward strand.
ACTGAAAACATCTTCCAAAATAAATGACTTAAAAAAGCAATGGCTAATAGTGGTAACCTCGAAACAAACTCAGAACCTAAAGAAAATCAGATACCAGGGATTCTGTCCCAAGAGAGCTTCCTCAAACAGAGCTGCAGCTAAGGGGCCGTGTCATGTTTCTGTCAAAAAGTTAAAATACAAGTCCTGCCGAGGTAGAGCCCCTTGGGGCTGCTCCTTTAACATAAGCTGAGCCAGAAGTAAGCTAGTCCTCAAATAAGACACCAGCAGACCTCTGTGTCATCTAAAAGACTACAAAAACCCTCATGCATTGAAATAACAAAATTATTAAAATGGCTCCTCTAAATACCTGACAGAAACAAACGCTAATTACTGAAAAAGACAGCATCACCATAAACCTAAAATGTTTTATTAACAGCTCCTCTCATATAATTATAATTTATTATATAAAACAAGAACAGATAAAATTTTTCTAAATAACAAAGAATTTCTAAAAATACCCTTCTTGGCTTATATACATTTCTAGGCAATTAGAAAAAAACAAGAATAAACAAGTATAGAATATTATCACAGCTAAATATCTACAGTTTGCAATTTGGGAAAATCGTCAAAAAATATTTTAACCATTTTCAAAGCATCTCTTACCAACTCAACATTACAAACAACTTTTAAATTATACTGTCGTGTTTTAAAACCTAGACAGCAATGGTTTTATTTTGCAGTGTGGTACTTTAATAAAGAATCACATTCATATTAATAGCTTGTGACATTCTAAAATAAACTGATCAGAAATCCCTCCATTCAGCAGTAAATATACACTAATTATTTGCTTTACCAAGAAATAGAACAGTGATTTAAAAGACTGTCTTAAACGTTTTACTACTACTTTGATAATTCTGATTTTGTATTACCAAAATGGACCAATAATTGTCCTTTTCATAACCATGTAGTTACAGATCTCAGTATCTTCCTTCTCCCCTCATACCTATTGTATCTGGGAGGTCTAGTAGTTCATTGTGCTGCAAGTCAAGGTTGGTTATCTGTGTGCAGTTTCCAATCTCCTTTGGAAGGTGTTCAAGTTGATTGTGAGCTACATCCAGGGTAATGAGGTTACATAATTCACCTGTAAATTGATCAACATAATAATAGGCATTAAGGATACATCAGGTACTTCTTGTAATCAAGGGAGAACATTTATGATTTCTAAGTTCAACTTCTTCGAAGTAGTAACTTATCTACTGATGACACGAGTGCTGCGGCAAGTTCAGCTCAAGAGCAGAACCCCAGACTATTACCTCAGTAGCTGACAGCTGGTGAGGTGAAGATGCTGCTCATAGACTCATAGACTCATGCACCCCCATTCTGTGCTGTATGTCCTTGGTGCTGACTCTTGGTCCTAAGGATTAGGCCCAAGGCCTCATACATACTAAGCATGCACTCTTGTCACTGAGCTATATACAAACCACCCTCCATCTAAACTTGTGTTACACAATTCCTTTTAAACAGATATTTTGACCACAAATGCTAATCTATTCTAAGATTTTACAAAAATTGACTAATTTTATTAACTAAATTCACTACACACTAGAGACAACTTCTACATCAATATATGTGTGCTTTCAAAATGTGTGTTCTTACGTTCTATAAATGGTTAAATCCATATTTCAAATAAATTCCTTCTCAATGTAATAGAAAATGGGGCGTTTTTCCCCCTACCCTTTCTGGGTTAGAAACAGGTACACTGAGAATTCAGATTTCTCCTAACGTTCTGTTAAGACCTTTTTCTATTTGCAATAGATTTGCTGTCTGCACATGATATTTTTGTTTGTTTGACAAGAAGGTTTCTCTATGCAGCTCTGGCTGTCCTGGAGCTTGCTATGTAGAGCAGACTGGCCTAACACTCAGAGATCCACCTGCCTCTGAAAACTGGGAGGTAAGAGGTTGGAAATTCTGAAAGAAAGTAAAACTATCAAAGTCTGAAGAGTATGGGGCAGATTGCTAATTTGCACATTTACAGTCAAAGGCAATAAAACTTCAAAGTTTGATTTCATCAAAAGATACTATCAAGAGAGTAAAAAGAGACCAAGTGAGAGAAGACATTTACCAGTTGTGGAATTGATACAGAATACATATATATTTGGAATATATTTTTTTAAAAACACTATAAAACACCCTTCTCAATCCCCAAAGATGCCAATTTAAAAACTGGCTCAAGCTGAGCACAGTATCATAACCTGTAACCTCACATGAGGAGACCAAAACTGAAAGTCTGCAAGTTAAAGCCAGCCTTCAGTTTAGTCAAAAAATAAAAAGGGTTAAAGTTATCATTTAGATTTTTAAATGACAGATGCACACATGGCCAATAAGCATAGATAAAACATATCATCTAAATATCAGATAATTAAGAGATGCAATTTATCACTTTAACCATTAGGATAGCTCTTACTGGAAAACAAAATGCTGCTGAGCATATACAAAATGGGTTCAACTGATTGGAATAAGAACTGGTACAGTTTCTGTGGCAACCAGTAGGGTAGCTTCTTTAAAAACTATGAACTATATACAGTTACCACATAATTCTAACTCTGGGAATTCTAGAATTATCTAAAACCAGAAAACTGGAAGCAGGGACTAAATGAAATTATAACACACACCTGCAGAACAGTACTCACTGAAGCACTGTCCATTAACTCAAAAAGTGATGCAATGTCAAATGTGCAGAAGTCAATGAATAAGTAAAATATCATATATACTAATAGGAAATATTCTATAGCTTTACAGAAGAGTAGAATTCTGACACATGCTAAAACTGGTTAAGTTTGAAAAATATGCTAAGTGAAATAAGGCATATACAAAGATATATATATGATGCTATAAATGATATGATCCTACTTAATGAGGTGCTTAGACAGAAAGTAAGAGTAGTGGTCACTGCACTCAAAGAGAACTCAGTTTAGAAGGAGGATAGCAGTGGAGGTTTAATGGACACACAATTTTGTTCTCAGTGATGAAAAGGTTCTGGAGCCAGATAATGATGATAACTGGATGACAGAATACACTTAATACCACTAACCCTCCAATAAACTCTACGTGACATCTACTTTGCACAATATAAAACATATGGTCAGCCTAAGAGCCAGATTCATTTTTATGTTAGGTAAAAAGAGTCTCAAGGCAGCTTTCATCTTAGGGCAGAAGGGTCCCTAGGCAAGCACAATAAAATAGGAGTATGCATCAAAAATACAAGAATCTACATCAATAAAGAGAATGGAGACAAATCAATGTATGTAAATGCTGGTTGTTTTGAACAAAACTAATAATAATACTTGAAACTTAAAATGACAAAAAAGAGAAGACTCATGCTACAAATATTAACAATGAATAAGAGACTATATGTCACAAGCTTTGGCTTTGGCTATTCCCTAACCTTGCCCTGTAGTCCAAGATGATTTTGAACTTGTAATCCTATGATTTGCAGCCTCCCAAATGGTGAGATTATAATAATGTACCACCATACTCAGCCCAGTTCTTACAGTTTTGTTGTTTTTATTGCTGGTATTGTTACTGTTTCTGGTAAGGAGATAGTGTCTTGCTATGCATACCTAAATAGCCCAGAGCTCACCATGTAGACTAGGTTATACTCAATTTGTGACAATCTTGCTACCTTTGCCTCCAAAGTGCTGAAATTACAATCCAGCCTACTGTATTTAAAATAATCATGAATCATAAATTTAAAAGCTTAGGCTATATAGAACAATTCCACTTTAAAAAAATACAACTACCAAAACCCATCAAATATGAAGCTTCAATGATGCTCTATACATTAGATAATAAATATTAGGTGTAATTGAAAAGTACTCCCTCTAAAAACAAATCGTTTCTCTGGAAACTCATACCAAGTGCTTAGACAAGAATTAACTAATCCTTACGTCATCTCTCTCAAAAAGTTGCAAAGGGGGAAGAATTTCCAAAATGTGCATTTTAAGTGTCTAGCATTACTTTAATACCAAACAGCCAAAGGCAGTACAGAAAAGGAACCTTTAGACTAACAGCTAATGCCCTCTTTATGTAACATCACGTACACTATGTGTAGGTGACACTTAAGAGACATAATGTAAGAATCATCAATTGCACATATACAATGCAGGTTCTTTGCTTAAAATTTTAATTGTAATTCACCACATTAACAGTCCTAAACACAAAAAAAAAAATTGTTTAATGACTGAGTGAGTACTTGACAAAATTAAAAATACATTTAATGTTAAAAAAATTCTAATAAGGAACAGAGAGAAAATTTATACATTAATTGAGCTCTGGTTTTCATTCTGATATATAAAAGAAACTTGAAGTCAACATCCCTGTTCTCACAATAATAACTAAAGGCTGTGGACTGATAAGTCCTGTTACATTCTTCAGAGACTTGAAGACAAAGGACAAATTCATGACCTAAAACCTACAGAGCAATGTGGATTCCAAGATTCAGTTTAGCAGACAACAGCTGTAGCTCTGAGGACCAGCTCAAAGGTGAGTGCTGCTACAGACTGAACACAGATCAGAATACTGAGGAGTCTGCAAGAATGAAGCCTCCTAAGAACAGACCTTCTCTCTACAGGTCTCACACAGGCTTTTCAGAGCAAAGACAGCAGAAAAGTTATTGATTTCACCTAAGTATGAAAAGCAACAGAAAATCTAAAACAATCCCCCTACACAATCTATTGGGTTAAATTTACACTAACATCTGCTCTGCTTGTTTTGGTACAGTGGGCAGACTTTCTTTTAATAAATACCATATGGCTATATCAGGGTTCCCCTCTATACACCTGTATTCACACATAAAATAGTAAGGATTGTATTATAGGATGCCAAAGGTCATTGTGACATTAGGACCTTATCAACACATTCTGTCATTTGCAGCAGCAATAAAACTCTTACTTGTCATTACCCACTAGTTCTAATACATAGAAGGAACAGATTAAGCAACTTTATGTTCCAAGGCAGAAGAAGTACAGCGTAGCTACCTGAAAGCTACACCTCTCTGATTATTTAACATTTTGGTAAAATAAGTGGTCAATATTAGTTCATATGTTTTAATTAGATCTTAGAAAATTAAGGCTTCTTTGCATGAGAGAACTGGCACAGGAATATTATTGTTCCTGAATGTACAAACAGAATTACGCATGAACCTTTTTAAAATATATAACTTAAAGATCTGGACAGCCCCTGTTTTAAAGGAACATGATAATGTAACACAGGAACTTTATTCTTCTAACATGGTAGAAATTATCTGGATTCCTCCTACCCCCCCAAAAGTACTTCCTGTGTATCTGTGCCTGTGTATGTATGTATGTATATAAATATAAACAGCTTTTATTGAACAGCTTATCACTTTAAATTTCTGGAATTATGTAAATTTTTGAAGAAGGAAGAGTAAGTAATTTTTTTGTCTTGAAAGAAAACAATCTACATACAGAAGAACAAAACTAAAAACTGCATTAGATTTTTCTTCAGAACCATGCAAAGACAACAGTAAAGTAAAATACTGAAACACAGGCAGGGCAGGGGAATCATCAACTTACAAAGGTCTGTTACCAATAAAACTACCCTTCAAAAGCAACAGAGAAACAAAGACTTACAGGACTAACAAAAACTGAGGTTACCTGTACCCACTATGAGACCTGATCTACAAGAAACACTAAAACTCAGAAAAAAGGAAAATAATATATACAGAAACTTAATCGCCATAAAGAAAGAGGAAAGAAAGAACACAGCTAACTTATTTTAACTCATACTTAATATAGTAAGTATCAGTTTGGTCAAAACATTAATAGCAGTAACATCATGAGAAATGGAAATGTTTTAAGGCAAAACAGAAAAAATGGGACATATTTGCTATAAGGCATCCACATTCGCCACACAGTGGTACAGTGCTCATTGGAAGCAGACTAATATTCATCTAAATAGAGGAAAACTACAACGAGCAAGCAATGCCCTTTAAAAGGAAAGACCATCGAGAGCCAGACCTGATAATGCACACCTGCAATCCCAGCACTTAAAATGTGGTCAGAAACCTAAGTCTAACATTAACCAAGAAAAAAACTAGATCAGTTCGAGCAATTTCAAGCAAAGCATACTTCAAAACAAAATAAATTATTGGGGCTATAGGAAAATATCATATAATGCTAACTAAATGAATGGCTCAATTCTTTTATTATTTTTTAGAGTTTTTTCAATACCTTTTATTCAGCAATAATCATAATAGCCATTCTAACATTTGGTGAATGGTTCTCAATTGGCAGCACCATTTTCTCCCTTCTCAACTAGTATCACTCTCCAACATCCAGGTTCTCTCCTCATAAAACAGCACAAGTGTAAGCAGCAGCTAACAGCAGCTGAAAAGTCCTCCTTTCCTCCTCCCCTCCTGAGCCTCCCCTCCCCTCCTTCTTTCTGGGGACAACTCTTGGAAGACAGAAATATACACCTATATCTCTTTTCCACATCCTTTACAGTGCTTAGTGCAAAGCATCATTTTAACTGAAAGAAAAATTAATTTTGGATACTAATATTCTTCACAAAGGAATAAAAAGTTTCAAATTCTCCATCCCCTGCCCCTGCCTCCCAAGCGCTGGGACTATAGGCACAAAGCACCTCTGTTGGCTTGTCACTATCTTTTGTAATAGTAAATGCTTAAAAGTTGTTTCAACTCCAACTAAAATAAATTCCCACTAATATAAAGGAAGGTGCACACCAAATCTAAAGAGGACAGGGCAACTAAGTACAGCAAGTTACATCAAGGAACATGGATAACCTGGGAGCAGCTGTGATTCAATACAAGATAATTACTATTTTGTAATATTTCTCAAACTCGGCAAGCAGTGTAACATTTTAGACTAGGCTCCTTTTTGTTGAAGACTCTTCTGTATGCCAACAGCCATTTCCCCCAAGGAGTCCTGACACCTGGTGACAGAAGGATGTGCAGACTAACTTTCACTTGTACCCAAATGGTCCTGGTTGGTTTCTGCACTTTGTTGTTCATTCTGTCACTGAACAGTATCCCACCACTGATGGACAGGTTATTCATTTACTTAATGAAGGACATTTCAGTTGCTTCCTATTCTTAGCAATAATAAAGATGCTAATTAAAATATTCATGTGTAAGTTTTAATGTGAACATGAATTTTAACTTAAGTATATAGTTGGAAGCACACATGGCTAAATGTATTATAATGACATCATTTAACTTTGCAATGCATAGATAACTGTCATCTAAATGGTCAGAACATTTTGTATTCCTATTTAGTCCTCAGCTAAATTAGAGATTATCAGTGTTTTTGATTTCTGACATTCTGATGTGTGCAGTGCTTCAATTAGAGAGTGGATCTCACAGGATATAAGGTGGTTTTATTAAGGGGGAGTTAGTGATGTGATGGTGTTCATTCTCAAAAAGCCTAAACATCTACTGTGGCTAATTATGAACTGAACATTAGAACACACATGTAACATATACACAGAATTATGAGTTAAGTGAAAAGCAAGTCTGGCTGAGTGAATTTTAAAAAACTAGAATATACAAAATAAGCAAGAACTCCCTAGAGAGCACAGGAAAAAGTAGTAAAAGAAGTAGGGGGGAAAAAATCACAGGCTCAGCAACTTCATTGTTATTTACTAAGTTTAACAGAAACTAGTTCATAGGTTTACCAAAATCAGTGTTAAATCACAACGGTACTATCTGTAGTAACTGTTACTTAGAAACCACCAGAGAAAAGCAAAAGGATTTTAAATGCTGGTGTTTTCATACTGTTGGTCAGGTAGGAATGCAAATACACATGCTCTAACTTTATACAATAGAAAATAATGCCAGTAGAAGAGGTAAGACACACAAAAAAGCATGTATGTGTGTATATATATGCACACACATACATACATAAACATATACACACATGTGTATATATACACACATATACATGAACATACATAAACATATATGTATACACACACATTTATACATGCACATACATACATATCTATGTATATATAATATATACATAATTTATATTTCCTCCCTATACAATCAAGTAAAATCAATGTGCTTCTGAACAAGTCCTCGTGCTGCACTGTGTGGGCACAGCAGCTAGAGGTAACGATGGAGAGCAGCCGTGGCTGGAACTGGTGCTCTGTTTACCTGAGAATATGACTACATGGTTTGCAAACGTTCGCTGTGCTGCATTTTAAAGGCAGGGTGCTGCATTTTAAAGGCAGGGGCAAGCTTTTGTAAATATTCTTCAATAAAAGATAAACAAAAGCATTACCTCAATTCTTTACTTTGAAAATTTCATCTCAACCATGACAGAAAAACCGCATGAGGGTTTGGTTTTAAAACTTGCAAAAACAAACAATCTGCAACATACCTTAATGAAAATGCATTTTATTCTGCAAAGTATTTTATTCTACAGTTTTCTAAAGTATAAAGTAATTGTATTTCAATCTTTTAAAAATACTTTTGTCTCTAGACAAGAATTACAAAATGTTTTCTATATTTTCTAAGCACAACACTGACTAGACAATAAATTATGTCAGACATATCTCTTACCAAAGGTGGTAACTCAAACTAGACTGTAACATAAATGACAGTTTATGATACAGTGTTAAACATTCAGACAATGGTACTGTGACATCTGCTGTCTGAGGGTATACCTTCCGGGATATAGACTCACACTCACCAAGCAGAAAAGAAAAGTAAGAAGTCCTACTTCCTCCCCTGTGGGAGCACCACTAATTAGCTCCTTTAACATTCAAGTTTCTGAGACCTGGCAGATCCACAGGCTTCCATTGTTTCTTAATAGTCTTTGACTTTAATTAAAACACACACACACACTCATTCGGCCATTCAATTAACAAGCTCAATGACTATTATTCAATCACACATATTTCTAAAACTTAACAGAAGATAAATTATTACTACCTGGGCATTAATTCAAACAAGCATGTATTCTCTTTTCTGGGTTCTACACTGTATGCTTAAGAAACAGAGTATAATACAATATATCAAATGGGTGTTCCTTTGAAACTGGAAATTAGTAAGAATATAAATTAAATAAAATTTAATAATATATAAATTATTAAAGGGCACTAAAAGAGAATCTGTCCTCCAAATTGGCCCTTTATTGCTTGCTTATAAAATCTCAACATTAAGAGCCCTTCTGGATCTTCAAGGCCATTAAGTAAAGATTTCTTCAAGTTTGTTTGCTTTTAATAGGATCTTTCTGTGCAGCCCCCGGTGGGCCTCAAACCCTTAAGCCCAAGATCTCCTAAGTGTTGGGATTGCAAGATGTGCCAATATAGCCAACTAGTTAATGATCTTTAACTTTATGACTTCACTAACCTGTTTTTTAAAGAAAAACTTATTGTGTACCTACTGAAAGTCAGCAGTAAAGAAAGCACATCTCCGTACTCAGGAACTTACACTGCAGAGCATGGGATAACGAATCAAAAGAATAGGATGTAACTAGGCTGTAACTGCTATAAAAGCAAAACAGAGCAAAGAAATGGAAATTGTAAATGATGAGGGCAGTTGGACGAAATAAAATAAGCACGTACACATTAGAACTTAAGGCATGGGAGGGGAAGAAGGTGGAAAAAAAAATCTGGCATAAACTGAATATCAACTAAGGAACATAAACCATTTTGACCAAATAATGAAGTATAAATTAAAGCTTTGAAACAGATGGTTAGAAAATTGTTCCAAAAGCCCATTTTCTTACAGATTTGAATGCATGTTCTGCAAGAAGGCAGAAAACCTTAGAGTCTAGGGGAAGTCATTCCAACTAGGTAGCAATCAACTGTATTTACTGTAAGAGCTACTGGAGAGGTAGAAAGAACTCAACCCCTAAATCAGAGAACTTTAACAAGATTTCTAAAACAGCCCACAGTGATTCCTCCTTCAGGATAAATACATATACTGATTAAATAATTACCCCCTTCCTTTGAGTGGACTGAACTGCAAAATACGTTAAACATGACAAGACATGACATCTGTGATTACATTACAAACGACTGTGGCTTCCCCCTTGCTGTATGCTCTTCTGATTTCTCAAAGCTGTCTTCCTGGATGAAGCGAGATCCCACTGTCAGTTGTCCCTGACAATGACATTTTGAACTTAGGTGTGGAACCTTTTTTAGGTGAGCCTTCAGATACCACCCAAAACCTTGGCTAACAGCCTGGAGAAGCCAATGTTGACTTAGAAGTCCACTGACAATCGTTCTAACTGATGAACAAATTATTGCTGTTTTAAGAATTATGCTTTGTTACATAAGAGATAACTAATATAAGAATTACATAAAATCCTCTTTTTATTATGACATTTCTCTTAAGTTTGCTTAGGGAAAACAATCTCCATCAAAAGCCAAAGTTCAGTTAGTCCGAGAAGCCAGAGGACAAGGTTTAAAGCAACTGGTACTTTAGTAGCAGAAAGGAAAAAAATTCACAAGATTGAGTCCCAAAACTTGAGGTACACAAAAATAAATATGTGTGAGAGGAAATTATGAGGAGCCTGAAAAGGAAACAATAGTTTGAAAGCAAAAAGAACAGATCAGACTTTCTATTGTACCTACAGTTTGGAATTTTAGCCCTGCCAAATTAGAAGGATTAGGAAACAGTTTCAAAAGATTTACATACAGAGGGGTGGGGGAACACAGCTTAAGAACACAAGATGTCTACTTTGTTTTTTAGGGAATAACCAAACAAAACCCCTAAGAGCTAAATCTAAATCTCTACAAGATTACAATGACTTGAGGGAAATTTAATTATGGAGTAAAACGAACTGTTTAACACTTCGGTTACAAGGGTGACAAGAGAGACCATCCATAATCATCCCACGTCAGCCATTCCAACCATCCAGTCAGGATGGCTAGATGTCAGCATGAACCACAATGGCTATAATGAACTAGAAAATGAACACAATATATAGGAAAATCATGCCTAGGGCAGTAGACAAGAGCTAAAAATGATCATGTTCTCCAAGACCAAGGAAAACTACATGAATTTTCTGTTTGCCAAGTTACTGCCCAGAGTGACACAAGCCACAAAACAAGCAGGAAGGAAGGAAGTCATGCAACCTGAAAGGAGTCTCATCTAAAATTTGCCTATACACTGACCATCATATAGAAGGAAAATGAGGAATGATGGCAAAGAGCCAATAAAAAACAACCCAATAATTGCCAATAGTGTGGCCCAAGGCTGGGAACATTCTAAATATCTGCCATTTAGAAAAGTCCTCCTAAAACACAGTCTCTCTGGAAGAGTCCTTAGAACAGCATATTGAAAATAACTTGGGTCTAAACAAAAGAACAACTGTAACCAAAGCTTAAAAGGAAAATACAAAGAATTAAACTGATTCTCAAGTAACTGAATTGTATGCCAAACTGTATGTCCAGTATTAAAGTAAATTCAACAAAATCTAGTTCCAACAATGCTGTAACAATGTTCTGACATCCAAATATATGAAGTATGATCTCTGATGTAGAAAAAAAACAAAATCAAGAAATAACAAAACAGTAGGACAAGAATTCTAAAAAGACTGCTCAAAATAAGTTTCCCCAAGAAAAAATGAGCCCCACAAGACCAAACAGACATAAAAAAGGTTTGAAATATTGATTAAATTGGATCAACCAACAAGCAGACTAGAAATAGAGTAATCTGACAGGCAAACACACCCTCACTCCCCACCCCTTTAAAGACTTAGCCTATGGGCTCCTCTTAGTAAGAGCTTGTATAAGAAGAGACATTAACAGCAAGGACTGCACCCCTGTCACTGGGTAACACGCTCTGAGGGTATGATTGACGTCTCCCTCCCACTTACTTCAGACAATACAGAAACTGGAAATCTTAATGCTTCTCTGGCTCAAATGCTGTTTCTATTTCTCTTATTATCTCTTTGAACAATGATGAGAGCTTCTAACCTCCAGGTATTTATTATTTGGTAAAAGACCTGACAATCTGGAACAGTTCACTTCCTACTCTATAAATGTCTCACTGATCTCCAGTTCCTATAAAGTTATTTATTGTCATTTGTTAAAAAATAAAAACATTCAAATAAAATTTTTAATTATGTCTGGATCCATAAAAGCAATTCTATTGCACCTAGAAAAACTAAGAGAATTTTAAAACTTTTAGGGAATAATAAAGTTTACTATTTAAGGTAACACTGAAAATAACACTAAAATATTATGATACAAGAATATTAAAATGATACCAAAATACTAAAAATGCTGTAACACAAGATACCAAAATAGTAGGGAAAAGTAAATATTGGGTTTCAAATAAATTCTATTCAAGCCATACGTATTACTATATTGTCTATTTATTATTATTATTACTATTATTATTATTATTTTGGTTATTATTATTATTATTATTATTATTATTTTGGTGGTGAGCCATTACTCCAGCCCTCAAGCCATATGTATTAAAAGCCTAACATTTAGCAACTAAGAAAATTAAAGGAAAATTGCACATCAGAAACAGTTAATCTGAGACAGGGCTCGGCCCATCTGCCACCTGGACCAGCAGTTCCCAAAAATTAAGGCCTGGTGAGAAGGAGATCTGAGCAGACAGGGAGCAGAGAGATCTCTGCCAAGTGCACACGAAAAGCGCGCTCCTGCCCTGCCTGATCCAGAGACCAGGAACCCAGCATTGGGACCTCCGTTCCCACCCAGCGGCTTTGGGGCCCAGAACAGGGCTCGAACCATCCGCAACCTGGACCAGCAGAGAACCAGGGACACAGACCAGGTACAAGGGAAAGGCAAGAACATATCACTGACAACAAGATGGCAAGAGGAAAGCAAATGAGCATATCCCAAGGAAACCAAGACAACCTGGAAACACCAGTACCCAGCTCTCCCATCACAGCAAACAGCGGAATGCCAAACACTCCAGAAAAAAAAAACGCAGACCTAAAATCATACCAAAAGACGATGATAGAGATCCTTAAACAAGAACGGGAGGAAAAGCAAAAAGAATCAGAAGCTTTTGAAGAGGAAACAAGAAAAACACTCAAAGAACTCAAAGAACTAGAGAAAAACAGAACCAAAGAGATGAAGGAATGGAAGAAGGAATTTAAAACAGAAATTGACACAATAAAGAAAACACTAAAAGAGATAACCCTAGAGGTAGAACACCTAAAAAAGAAATCAGAAGTGACAGATGCAAGCATTTCCAATAGACTACAAGAGATGAAAGAGAGAATCTCGGGGGCCGAAGACAACATTGAAAACATAGACAAAACAGTCAGAAAAGATGGAAAAACCAAAAAGCTCCTAACCCAAAATGTCCAGGAGATCCAGGACACAATGAGAAGACCAAACCTAAGAATAATAGGAATAGAAGAGGGAGAAGAATATCAACTAAGAGGCACAGTAAATATCTTCAACAAAATTGTAGAAGAAAACTTCCCTACCCTTAAGAATGAGATGACCACGAGCATAAAAGAAGCCTTCAGAACTCCAAATAGGTTGGACCAGAAAAGAAATTCCTCCCGACACATAATAGTCAAAACACCAAGTGCCCAAAGCAAAGAAAGAATACTTAAAGCAGTAAGGGAAAAAGGGCAAGTAACATATAAAGGCAGACCAATCAGAATCAATTTCTCAACAGAGACTATAAAAGCTAGAAGAGCCTGGACAGACATCATGCAGACCCTAAGAGAGGACAAATGCCAGCCCAAGCTGCTATACCCAGCAAAACTATCAATCACCATAGATGGAGAGATGAAGATACTTCAAGACAAATCTAAATTTACACAATATCTGACCACAAACCCAGCACTACAACGAATTATAGGTGGAAAACCCAATACAATGAGGGGAACTACATCCTAGTAAAAACAAGAAAACTCCTAAGCAAGAAAACCAAAAGAAGAAAGAGACACAGACACAACTCAACCTACAAAAGCAATAATAGCTGGAAACAGCAACCATTATTCCTTGATATCTATTAACATAAATGGACTCAACTCCCCAATGAAGAGACATAGGCTATCAGACTGGATACATAAACAAAATCCAGCCTTTTGCTACATACAGGAAGCTCATCTCAGAGACAAAGACAGACACTATCTCAGAGTAAAAGGTTGGGAAAAAAACTTCCAAGCAAACAGACCCAAGAAGCAAGCTGGAGTGGCTATTCTAATATCGAATAAAGTAAATTTCCAACCAAAAGTTATCAAAAAAGATAAGGAAGGACACTTTTTATTCATTACAGGGGAAATCTGTCAGGAGGAACTCTCAATCCTTAACATATATGCTCCAAATACAAAAGCACCCACATTCATAAAAGAAACCCTACTAAAGCTCAAAAAATACATATCACCCCACACAATAATAGTGGGAGACTTTAATACCCCACTCTCACCAATGGACAGATCATGGAAACAGAAATTGAACAAGGAGACTGTAAAACTAGCAGAGACTATGAACCAACTGGAATTAATAGATATCTACAGAACATATCATCCTAAAGTCAAAGAATACACCTTCTTCTCAGCACCCCATGGCACCTTCTCGAAAATTGACCACATAATTGGACACAAAACGAGCCTCAATAGATATAAGAAGATTGAAATACTCTTATGCATCCTCTCAGATCACCATGATATAAGGCTGGTCTTTAATAACAACAAAGGCAACGAAAAGCCCATATACACATGGAAACTAAACAACTCTCTGTTAAATGATAGCAGGGTCAAAGAAGAAATAAAGAAAGAAATTAAGGATTTTCTAGAATTCAAAGAAAACGAAAACACAACATACCCAAAACTATGGGATGCAATGAAAGCAGTACTAAGAGGAAAACTCATAGCTTCCAAAAAGAAAATGGAGAGAGCATACATCAGCAACTTGACAGCACAGCTAAAAGCTCTAGAACAAAAGAAAGCAGATACACCCAGGATGAGTAGACCGCAAGAAATAATCAAACTTAGGGCAGAAATAGACCAAATAGAAATAAAAAGAACCATCGAAAGAATCAACAAAACCAAGAGCTGGTTCTTTGAGAAAATCAACAAGATTGATAAACCCCTAGCCAGACTAACTAGAGAGCAAAGAGAGAGTATACAAATTAACAAAATCAGAAAGGAAAGTGGAGACATAACAACTGAAACTGAGGAAATTCAAGAAATCATCAGATCCTACTACAAAAGCCTATATTCCAAAAAGTTGGAAAATCTGGAGTAAATGGATAAATTCCTAGACAGATACAAGATCCTAAAGTTAAACCAGGACCAGGTAAACCATCTAAATAATCCCATAACACCTAAAGAAATAGAAGAAGTCATCAAAAGCCTCCCAACCAAAAAAAAGCCCAGGTGCAAACGGGTTCAGTGCAGAATTTTATCAGACATTTATTGCGGACATAACACCAATACTCTCCAAACTATTCCACAAGATAGAATCAGATGGAATAATACCTAACTCATTTTTTGAGGCTACAATAACCCTTGTTCCTAAACCACACAAAGACCCTACAAGGAAAGAGAACTTCAGAACAATCTCACTTATGAACATTGATGCAAAAATACTCAACAAAATCCTTGCAAACTGAATCCAAGAACACATCAAAGTGATCATTCACCATGACCAAGTAGGCTTCATCCCTGGGATGCAGGGATGGTTTAATATAACGAAATCCATCAATGTAATCCACCATATAAACAAACTCAAAGAACAAAATCATATGGTCATCTCACTAGAAGCTGAGAAAGCATTTGACAAAATTCAACACCACTTCATGTTAAAAGTCCTGGAAAGAACAGGAATCCAAGGTCTATACCTAAACATAATAAAAGCAATATACAGCAAACCAACAGCCATCATCAAAGTTAACGGTGGGAAACTTAAAGCAATCCCACTAAAAGCAGGGACTCAACAAGGCTGCCCACTCTCCCCCTACCTATTCAACATAGTACTGGAAGTCCTGGCTGGAGCAATTAGACAGCAAAAGGAAATCAAAGGGATACAAATCGGAAAGGAAGAAGTAAAAACAGCACTCTTTGCAGATGACATGATAGTGTACTTAAGTGACCCCACAAATTCCACCAGAGAACTCCTACAGCTGATAAACAAGTTAAGCAAAGTGACTGGATATAAAATTAACTCAAACAAATCAGTAGCCTTCCTATAGTCAAAGGACAAACATGTGGAGAAAGAAATTAGGGAAAAGATACCCTTCACAATAGTCACAAAAAATATGAAATACCTTGGTGTGACTCTAACTAAGCAAGTGAAGGACCTGTATGACAAGAACTTCAAACCTCTAAAGAAGGAAATTGAGGAAGAGCTCAGAAAATGGAAAGATCTCCCATGCTCATGGATTGGAAGGATCAACATTTTAAAAATGGCCATCCTACCAAAAGCAATCTACAGATTCAATGCAATCCCCATCAAAATTCCAACCCAGTTCTTCATTGAGTTGGAAAGAGCAATGTGCAATATCATCTGGAATAACAAAAGACCTAGAATAGCGAAATCCATCCTCAACAACAAGAAAACATCTGCGGGAATCACTATCCCTGACCTCAAACTATATTACAAGGCAACTGTGCTGAAAACTGCATGGTACTGGTACAGAAATAGGCACGTGGATCAATGAAATAGAAGATCCAGAAATCAGCCCTCACATATATGGTCACCTGATTTTTGACAAAGGAGCTGTAAACATTCAACGGAAAAAGGACAGCCTATTCAACACATGGTGTTGGTCCAACTGGCACTCAGCATGCAGAAGAATGAAAATAGACCCTTTCTTATCTCCTTGTACATAGCTCAAGTGCAAGTGGATCAAAGATCTCCACATTAAACCAGATACACTGAAACTATTAGATCAGAAAGTAGGGAAAACCTTAGAACACATAAACACAGGAGAAAACTTCCTGAACAAAACACCAATGGCTCAAGCTCTAAGGTCAAAGATTAACAAATGGGACTTAATGAGATTGCAAAGTTTCTGTAAGGCTAAGGACATTGTCAAGAAAACAAAACGGCAGCCAACAGAATGGGAAAAGATCTTTACCAACTCCACATCAGACAGAGGCCTAATATCCAAGGTATACAAAGAACTCAAAAAGCTAGACACCAGAGAATCAAACAACCCTATTAAAAAATGGGGTACAGAGCTAAACAAAACGTTCTCAATTGAGGAATATGAAATGGCTGAGAAGCATCTAAGGAAGTGCTCGACATCCTTAGCTATCAGGGAAATACAAATCAAAACAACCCTGAGATTCTACCTCACACCAGTCAGATTGGCCAAGATCCAAAACTCAGATGACAGCAGATGCTGGCGAGGTTGTGGAGAAAGGAGAACACTTCTCCACTGTTGGTGGGGTTGTAAACTGATACATCCACTCTGGAAATCAGTCTGGCGATTCCTCAGAAAATTGGACATAGTACTACCTGAACATCCAGCTATTCCACTTCCGGGCATATACCCCAGAAACACTCCAATATACAACAAAGATACATGCACCACAATGTTCATAGCAGCTCTATTTATAATAGCCAGAAGCTGGAAAGAATGCAGATGTCCTTCAGTAGATGAATGGATACAAAAATTGTGGTACATTTACACAATGGAGTACTACTCAGCTATCAGAAACAATGACTTAACCAAATTCTTAAGAAAATGGTTGCATCTAGAGAATATCATCCTGAGTGAGATAATCCATCACAAAAGAACAGACATAATATGCAGTCACTGATAGTGGGATGCTAACCCCAGAGGCTCAGACTGCCCCAGGAACAACTTACAGACTGTGTGAAGTTCAAGAAAAAAACAAAAGAAAAGAAAAAAAAAAAAACATTATGCTCAATCCTTACACACCAAGAAAACATTGACTAATTCCGGGTTACATCCTGTTTTACATGTACTTTTTGCTCATTGTAGCTAGTAAGACCTTAATGCAGAGTATCAAACCTTAAGAAAAAGAAAAAGAAAAGCCAAGCACTGACAAAAATGTATTTGTATACATTTATGCAAAAATGTTTAAAATTTTTTTCTTTTATCTGTTTTTTTAAATAAAGTTTAAAAAAAAGAAACAGTTAATCTATACTAAGTTCATTCGTTTTTTAAAAGCCACTGATTCTGTTTATTTTGTATTATTATGAATAAATAATTATTTATGTTTTTATTGCATATTGATTACATACTAATTGACTTAAACTATAACACTGCCAAGCCCCATGAATTGACTATTTTCAATAAATGTTATGTCAAACAGGTAAAAAAATATTACTGACTTTACTTTCTTACATATCCATGTGAAGGCTGTTGTTTTGGGTTTGGGAGTTTGGGGGTTTGGGGTTGGGTTCGGTTTTGGGTTGGGTTGGGCTGGGCTGGGTTGGTTGGGTTTGGTTTGGTTTGGGAGTGGGAAAATGGAGGCCAGAGGACAACTTTGGGAATCATTTTTCTCAGGTGCCACCCACCTTGTCTTCTTTAAGACAGGATTTGTCATTGGGACCTGTTTGGTTAGGCTGGCTGATCACTAGGCCCCGGAGATCTACACATCTTTGCCTCCTCAGCACTAAAATGACAAACCAGTGCCACCATGCCTTTCTATGGAGTACTCACTGACTCCTCCGCCCTAGGAGAACTGTTTTTAAACAAGGGAAAGGATCTGGGTCTTAAATGTTCCCTTTAACAATAAGATCATTTTACTAGCAAGAAAGTTCTTTTGACAATCAAATTCATATGAAATTGTATACTAATAAATATGTAACATTTTACTGAATACAAAATACTTTTACAAATATTCTGATCCAACTGTTTTTAGAGAATTTTTTAAACTGTAATATAATTAATTACTTTTAAAAATTCTAAACCAAAAACATTTAATGAAAGAGAAGAAATCATAACACAAAGATGGGATTTTATCTCTGGTTTCAAAGTATCATAATCATGGCCTTCACAGAAAAAATAAAATCTTGTAAAATTTCACTGTCCAATCATCCTCAACTAAATCAATTATTCAACCTGACACCTAAATCTGACTTCCACCTCATCATACCTCCAGTAAATGATGGTTCAAAACCATGTTTTTAACTGGGAACTCAAAGCAGCCAATGAGAAAGTTAAAGGAACAGTTAGTATTTCCTATTTCTTTCTGGAAACAGGAGTTCTTGACTACTCTTTGTACAATAAAGAGTCCATTTCAAGATTAAAAATGAGACATGTGTCTGGTCCAAAAGAAACTCAGGACAAATGGCTGTGGTGCCTACTAGTATACAAAAGCCAATGCTGACCTCCAGGCTCACTCAGTCCTGTGCTTCCTCTCCCAGCTTCTCATTCCTACATAACATTCTACTTTTGCTTGGCCTCAACCTACAATAAGCAATGCCTCCTAAATGCTGACCTTACAGATGTACACCACCTTGCTCAGAAAAAAATGTATTTCTTCATTTCTAAGGTACCTGATAGCAATGTTATAGAAGCAAGTCCTAAGAGAGAAAGCTTGTGAATTAGTCAGACCCTATATAGCACAAACACCAAGCAATGATGATGTAGATAGAAAATGTTTTATACTTCTAGAGAAAAAAAACAATATTGACAATGTAGGAATGAAATTCAGCTATATGCAGGAATCAAATTCTAACTGAAGCTAGTACTAAAACAAGTCACTCAACAGCTACTTTCCTATAGGACACGTGGAATGAAAAATTTCCACCCACTGCTTTTTTTTTTTTTTTTTGATACTATTTTAATAGTCAGGAGTGAGTCATCTCATATATGCATATTACTTGAGAAAAATCTATATTGGATTGTCTACATATATTTTTAAAAAACTAATTTTTTCTTTTTTATTATTATGGCATTTTAGTTTGGCAGATGTACTCTTTGAATACTGACCACTTTTCTCTCTCCTTACTAACCCTGCCCATCCTACTCTTTCCCACAAATCTCTCTCATGCAGCTTTGTCTACTCGGTTTGCTTTGTGACCCAAAAAAAAAAAAAAAAAAACAAACAAACAAACAAACAAAAAAATATATATATAGGGCCATCTGTGTGACCATGGCTTGGTGGATGGAGCAGAGGGCTCACAACAAAGACAGTGACTTCTCCTTTCCAGGATCTGTTGGGACCCCCAGAGTTCCTTGACTAACTGTTAACAATACAGTACTGGTCTGAGTGGACCCAGTGCAGGGGTTGGGGGTGACTGTAGCTGACTTAGTTACAGCAGCTGTATCCAATCCAGGGAACGGCGTTTTTGTAACCCTTCCCCATCTTCTGGTTCTTACAGACTTCCTGACCCCACTTCTATTATGTTTACTGAGCATTAAGAAGGGTGGTAGAGTGATTTGTTTAGGGGTGACCCTACCATCAGTGATTTGTCTTCTGTATCCTGGTCAATCATGAGTCTCTGTAGGCTCCTGTGGTAGTCTGAGTAAGAATGGTCTCCACTGGCTCAGATTTAAATGTTTGGTCATCAGGGAATGGCACTATGTGAAAGAATTAGGAGGAGGTGTGGCTTTGTTGGAGGTGGGCTGTTAGGTTTCAGAAGCCCCTGTCAAGCTCAGAGTCATTCTCTTCCTACTTCCTTTTGGATCTAGGTATAGAACTTTTAGCTACCATGCTGAGATGCCTTGGCCCAGGTGTCTATTCACTATAATAGAACACTGAGTAAGACTGCGCCAATGTTCATTGTAAGGATCCACTTCTCTGATTAAGGCTAGTAGCCGCTTAAGACCAAATCAACTTTTAAGTGTGTTGACTAAAATATAATAGAACATATCTGCAACTTAACTGTAGTATTTTAATGTTAAGCATAGAATACTGCATCACCAAGAAGCTGCAAAACCTTCTTGTGTAAGTTTCCTGTATCATCCCTAAGACAAACCTTCAAGTCAACAAAATATTCAATTCATCTGTGGTTATTCCTAAGCAAACAGGCTGCCTATAACAACATGAAAACTCTAATGTTCCCAAATCCATTTTTTATTTTGATATCTTAAAAATCTTATCAAAACGGCTCAAAGACATCTTTTTAAGTGTCTCAAAAACTGTTAATAAGTCAATATATTCCAAATGTTTCAGAAATGTATCCCACCATTCAAAAAAGTAACCAAAATTTATTCCAAAAGGATCAAAAAAGTCAATTTCTTTTTATTGATCTGTTTATTAATCTAAGTTCCTTTCCTCACATACCATTGAGTTCTTCCTTTGTTTCAGGAAAATACATAAGACCACAGTGAACATATGAAACTGCCAGCAGCAATGTATGTATGTATTATAGGTTTGCCTTCTGCCTTTCTAAATTCTGTTTGCTTGTTCTTGTTGTTTCTAAGGCTATGCTGACCAGGATACACTCAAAGCTTGGGCTCCAGTAATCATTATAGAATGGGGCTTCCTGGGTCCTGCATACCACTGTGCCCAGCTGCTATACTTTACCAAACATATAGTACTTTCAAAAGTGGACAAAACTATGTTCCCATAGCAGTTTTCCTTCACAAAGCTGTAATATGACAACTGACTATGGTAATCTGGTGGAAAGTGATATTAATTTAAATAAGTATGTTTCATACAAAAAGAGAGTCAGAATAGTAAAGCTGACACAACATACCTAACATAAAATATATCTATAAAGATATTTAATAAAACAAGTATTAAAATAACAACTTAAAAATTAGGCAAATCTTTTAATTCTCCAATGAAAAGAGCAGATTCAGTTGTTTAATAAAAGTCTAATTATGTCTATTTTGAAACTCACTTAAATAAAACAATCTCTTATCTATTTATATTTAGTATACTGTAAATAAGAAAAAATATGATGTTTTCCAACAGTTGGGAAGTTCTTGATATGGAAAGCACTCAAGGAAGTTCCTTGGCTAACAAATACTATAAAACAACCCAGGTCCTCTCACCAACTTCAGCAGGTAGCTGTTTGATTTTGTTCTCTCGGATGCTGAGCATGCTGAGCTTCGGCAGGTTTTTGATGTCCTTTTCCACAGTAGTTATGCGATTAAAGCGAAGATAGAGAGTGGTGAGAGAGTCTAGCCTATACACCACTGAAGGGATTTCTCTCAGTTTATTGTGCCGTAAATCAAGCATCCGCAGCTTCTTCAAGTTATCAAGAGAGTCAGGCAAACTAGTGAGTGAATTCTCACTGAGAGCCAGTGTCATGAGATTGACTAGACAGCCCACCTCTGCAGGGAGGGACTGCAATTTGTTACTGTATAAATAAAGTTCTGTGAGTTGAGTCAACTCTTTGACTGATGGTGGCAGTATATGTATAGACCTCTTGGATAAGTCCAAGCGCATTGAGCTCTCCTCCCGGCATTTGTTAAGCTCCTTAATTACCTCAGCATTGCTGGATTTTTTTCTAGTCCCAGGTGCTGGGTTTGGCCGTTTGATGGTATTGTCGACTGAAAAAGCCACACCTGGTTGGGCAGCACTGGACTCCTTCTTTCCATCTTTGGCATCTTTCCCTTTGGCTTTAGGTTCTTTTTCTTTGCTTTCTTTCCCAAAACCTCCAGAAGCTTTTGCCTCTTTTTCTCTTTCCTTGGCAGATGGTACTTTGGGATCTTTCTCTTTAGAGTCTTTTTCTTTTCCTAAACTACTACTCATGGTGACTCAAGCGTAAATAAAACACTACATGAACTCCTTTTATTTGCCAGCAATCCAGATCAAAGATGCTATCCAGTCAGGAGTGATGGCATGAAGTAATGAGTTTGGAGTTGCACCCATCTGTTACATGTTGGCTGGAAAAACGCTGTGCTCACTTCTGAGAACTCATTTCAACTGGTCAAAACGCTGCTGGTCAGTTCATTAGGATTCCTGAAATACAACACAGACAGTGGTAAATTACCTTAAGTTATAATTAACATTATGTAAAGTCTCTCAAACAATCATAGAATTTGTCATTTTCCTTATATCTTATACATTACTCTTCTCCCCTCTATCATGAAACATCCATTGCAAACTACAAAAGCTGTAGAGTACATCAGGCCTCCTTTCAGAGAACTTGTAATCTCATAGAAGAGCTTAAAAAAAAAACTCATTAACTATGTACAAAGTTTTGGGAGCTCACAGTAAGCAAAATCACCATAGCTGATAATGAAGTAGTTTCTATGTACAAACAAGAGTCCAATGACTTTAAAATATTTATTTTATATATGTAAACAGTCCTCTTAGGAATAAGTTGTTTCCAAAGCTAGATTGCAAGAAGAGCTTATGGGAGGACATGTGAATCTCCCTTGAGAAGGGGAAATAAAATAGACATTGTGGATGGATGGGGTGGGAAGGAACTGGGCGAAGGGGGGAATGGAGCAGGAGGGAGCAGGTGGCAGGAGGACTAAGTGAGAAAAGACTATGACAGAAAACTGAAATGGGGATGGAGGCCCTTCTGGGACAATCGAGAAGCCTAAGGCAATGGAAACTCCCACAAAGCTAGGAAGGTGACCTTAGTAAGACTCCAACAGGGGATATGAAACCTGAATCAGCCATCTATAACAAGGCAAGATTTCCAATGGAGAGACTAGGACACCAACACAGCAACAAAACCTTCAACCTACAATTTGTATTGCCTACAAGATATGCAGGTGTAAAGATGTAGCAGAAGTTGAGGGAATGGCCAACCATTGACTGGTCCAGCTTCAGACCCATGCCATGAAAGAGAGCTCATCCCTGACACTGTTAATGATATTCTGCTATACTTGCAGACAGGAGCCTAGCATAACTCTCATCAGAGAGAATTCACCAGCAATTGATGGAAACAGATGACAAGTCCCAAGGCCAAAAATTAGATGGAGCTCTGGGAAACTTATGGAAGAAGGATTGTAGAACCCATAGGGGCCCAGAGACTGAAATCCTAACCAGGGAGCATGCATGGTATTGATCTAGGTCTTCTACACATATGTAGCAGTTACATAGCTTGGTCTTCATGTGAGACCAATAATAGCAGAATTAGGGGCTATCTCTGACTATTGCCTCCTTTGAGACCCATTCGCCCTAATGGGCATCCTGATCTAACCCAAATATAAGATGTGCCTAGTTTTAATACAACTTGATATGCCAAGGTTGGCTGATATCTATGGGAGGCCTCCCCTTTTCTGAAGAGAAAGGGAGAAGGAATGGGTGAGATGAGTGGGGGCAGGGAGCAATGCATTGGGATGTAAGGTAAATAGAGTAATTAATTAAAAGAAAATAAATTCTTATCCCCCAATTTTTAGAAGCAAACACAAAAGCACAAAAAATATTTTATTTCTAGTATTTTAACTAGCTAGCCCTTTAATCTTTGGATATTAACAAAATCAAGAATTCAAATTAGTGAACTAGAGAGATGGCTCAGTGGTTAAGAGCATATATTGCTCTTCCGGAGAACCTAAATTCAATTCCCAGCGCCCACATCAGGCAGCTTACCCTGCCTGTAACCCCACCTTTAGGGGGTCTCACATCTCTGACCTTTGTGGACATTTTTATTCATGTATAGATGCCCCATCCCCATACACATAAAATACTAAAAAAAAAAAAAAAAAAAAAAAAAAAAAAAAAAAAATTAAAGAATCCAAAAAAGTAGTGCATATCCATAGGCTACTGTTATGGTTTGTAAATGCTCAGCCTAACGAGTGGCAATATTGGTTGGTTCTGTTAGGGTAGGTTTGGCTTTGTTGGAATAGATGTGTCACTGGGTGTGGGCTTTAAGACCCTCATCCTAGCTGCCTGGATGTCAGTCTGCATCTAGCAGCCTTCAGATGAAGATGAACTCTCAGCTCCGCCTGCACCATGGCTGCCTGAATGCTGCCATGTTCCCATCTTGGTGATTATGGACTGAACTTCTGAACCTATAAACCAGCCCCAATTAAATGTCCTTAGAAGAGTAGCCTTGGTCATGGTGTCTATTCACAGCAGTAAAACCCTAACTAAGACAAATACTTAACAAATACGCTGAATCTGCTTTACCTACACGACTAACCAAATGGCTTTAGGTAATAGGAAAGATCTCACAGCTGACACTGACTAAGGGGCAGAAAGAACAAGTACAAAATGAATTAAGTGAGATTTGTAAGAGGGAAAAAGCACATAGTTCAGGAGAGTTATACTAAACATAGTCGTTGACTCTGATGCACATAGATATAAGAACCACCTTTGAAAAGCAGTAACAAAAAGTAACCTCTGTGGATACTGATATTTTAAGAACTAGAAACAAACAACTAATGGCACAAGATTCACTGAGGTACAAAGAGGCCTGGGAAGATAGCTCAGTTGTGCTTGTCACAATCATATACAATCAATCCACATTAACCATGTGAAAAGATGCATGATGGTGCACACAGTAATCCCAGTACTAGGGAAGTGGCCTCTAAGACTTGTTAATCAGCCAAGCTCTGGCAAGCACACATGTGCACACACACATGTGTGAATGATAGGCAAAAAGAATTCACAAAGACAGACTGGAGAGAAGGCTCAGCCGTTAAAGGCTGGGCTCACAACCAAAACTATAAGAATTCACAAAGACAAGCAAACTCTAAGGATAAATCAGTTCACCTCCAATATTTTGTAGTTTAAGACAACTCATACTTTGTGACTAATTCTTTATTACTGGTAATATGTTTGGTACTAAATAGCATCCATCACCGTCCCCAGCTACAAAGAACACTCAGCAGAGAAACAGATTACAGAAAAAGATTCTGTCAATATGTTTAGTATTCCCCGGTATAACTCCTAGAAATTTATGTATTAAAAACAAAATTAAAACATGTGCTCAGAGGACTTGTTACCTGGGATCGGTCTTAGGATGACACCCAGCAGGGCAGAGCAGAATACCAAGGGTACTCAGAAAACTAAGCAAGCCAATGGCCATAAACAAACAAGGACATTTGTTCTTAACCAAACGGGTCGATTCTCTAAAAAAAACTTAAGACTTATATAAAAATTAGTTTCTCAAGATTTTCATAACACAATCTAAAATTTCTCATACCAAAAACTAAGAAAATACTGATTCTAAAGAGAAAATATGGCCAGCAGATCTCAAAAAATCCTGTTGAATAATTTGATAATAAAATACTTCAGTTAAAATAATATTAAAATGCTGCAACAAATAAACACTCTTGAAATCAAACATATTAAATGTCTTAGAACAAAAGATACAAAGAAAATGAAAAATTTACAACTAAAAAATCATAATAAACAAAAACTGTAAAATTGACCATATTGGTCAATATAAGAACAGAGATTAAAGAAAGCTCAATGAAATCTCAACAAAGATTTCTAAAACTCAACATTTATTTAATTTTTTTTTACTTATTCACTTTACATGCATCTTTCTCACTGTCCCCCTCCCAGTCACCCCCTCCCAAGATCTTCCCTCCTCCTCTGTAAAACTCAACATGTAACAGAAGCTCAAGCCATGTATGAAAACAAGACCCAAGGCAGGGAAAAAGATTGTGGGGCTAAAAAACATACTTGAAAAGATTATGGCTGGTATTTTCATAAACTAAATCAATTAAGAGAAAATATAGGGCAAACTCTTCCCAAACAAAGGAAACTCAAAGAAATCTATGCAAGAACATGAAAATTGCATTTATTGGCCAATGCAAACCTACAGTCTAACAATGACTTAAGAAGAAGTGAATATTTCAACAGAAATCACACTGGCCAAAAAGAAATGAAATTTGTTTCAAGTACTAAAAGACCTAAAACCCAGGATGACTTACTCAGAAGAAACAGCCTCCCAAAATGTAAATAAAATGAAGACACATTCAGATGAAGCAAAATGTAATTATAGACTACAACTTATACCATAAGAAATGAAAGAAACCAACAGGTAGGTTACCCACAGACCTTCTCCACTCTCTGTTCTCCTAGACCAAATTCTCAGGGTTGCTCCTAACAGTGCACCAGAACACCAGCTGCAGCCTCCCCATCCACCCACCTCCACTCCCCAGGCCAAACCTACGTGGACCCCAAAGAGCACAGCCCCTCGGGCCTCCCCTCCCCATCTCATTGCTGTATCCTGGCCCACAAATCAGGCTGTTCAACCACAGACTCTGCCTTCCAGACAACGAGGTAGACTGCCTGCTGACATTCCGCACTTGCTCTGTTGTCCCAGATCCAATCCTCAGGATTGCCCCTAACACTACAACAGACCCTCTCCATCAGACCTTCCCTTCCCACAGCCTGTAACACTAGCAAGCATTCCCCTTGAACACACTAGCTAAACAGGTCAATAAAACAGGCAACACATAGCCAAC
This sequence comes from Micromys minutus, assembly GCF_963924665.1. Classification (NCBI taxonomy): domain Eukaryota; kingdom Metazoa; phylum Chordata; class Mammalia; order Rodentia; family Muridae; genus Micromys; species Micromys minutus. The sequence continues at coordinate 6,841,959 of NC_137971.1, forward strand.
ATACTCTCTGAAAATCCAGAGAACAAACTGA